>NC_090278.1:23602675-24802675 GCF_040414725.1 Anabrus simplex | reverse complement strand
AGCGCTGTTGTTCCCGAGGCATGCTGGCACACGACGTGCGCGCGAACTACTAGTGTCTACAACAAAACGGCCCTTACTTAAAAAACACGCCTTGTAGCACTGTAAATAGGTATAATCTGTTTCTGAAGTTTATTGATGAGGCAATGCCGATATCCTACAAACATCCTGCATGCCTGTGCACATTCCATAATTTGCTTACTCTGCCAGTACACCACAAAAACATAGTGGACGTATCAAAATGCAATACACCTTTATTATTCATTGTGATATGTGTTTTACTTCTATCCAGCTTCAGATATTTCATGCAGTACTGTTACTGATAATGAATTTTTCTTGATGTTTCAGCAAAATAGATTCCATCTTTCTCGGCAGTTTTACTTTAAGAATGGTTATGCTTTACCTCGCACATTTCCCTGTGGCGTTGGGGAGAAGCTTCTTGATGTGGAGTCTACAGCCTACATCAAAGGAGGTGTTCCTCTCAGGTATATATGTGTTCTCAACAGGAACTAGGTTAATTAAAAAGAATAGGGAGGTCAGTCAAATTACAGGCCTACATATGATTGACCCAGTGGTATTGAATGCATAGTCACGATTGTGACGAGGTTGCAGTATGATATACTAACAATTTGTTGGTTGTTTTGATCCACCTTTTCAATACAATTTACAGTTTGTGTTGCTAAGTTGTAATGTTACAACACTAATTTACCGGGACATATTTCGCTTTTATTCACAAGCATCATCAGCCTATACAATTGCCTCAAGGTTTGTCATATTTGGATTGTTGTTACAAATTTCATTACATTGAATGTAAATCTAATTTCAGTGATAACAATATTTAAAACATAAGAATAATATACATGTTAAAAATTATGACAATATGATTTGCAATCTTAAAATGGAGTAAATCTTAATTCTAAAACACATTGACGTCCAAAACACAGTTTTTACAATTTGAAAATTTGGCTAAAAATTGTTTGCAATGTTAAAATAAAATTGATTCAACTATAATTTGGCATTAAAATTTGAGTCATAAATATAAATATTGGATGTTAATATATAGGAGCCATAGTTTCTGAAGTGCATTGGTTTCTAAAATAGTAACATTTCAGTATTGAGAATTTTAGTTAAGAATTGTGCTCTCTAAATAATGTTATTTAAAAAGACTGTAATTTTGCATCATGCGTGATTGGAGTCATGATGATAATCTAGAATTGAAGTCTTGGGTTCGTTGGAAAATGGCTTCTAGATTTGATGAGGCTTGCTGCTCCAGTTTGTGGTTCTACTCCTTGTGTTAACACAACAGACAATAGTCACAGTAACGCAATACGGTCCACAAGATTCTGTAGCAGCAGACAAAGGGTTCTTCCATTCTATAAATCGAAAGAAACATAATCAGATACTCAAAATTTGGATTGAAGCCCCTTTTAACCATAACTTACATCAAAACAATCAACTTCCAACGGAGAGTCTGGTCGCTACAAACAAGAATTAAATATGTCAATACTTCCTCTGATCAAATTGCCAAACTGGAGCAGCAAGCCTCATCAAATCTAGAAGCCATTTTCCAATGAACCCAAGAGTTCAATTCTAGATTATCATCATGACTCCAATCACGCATGATGCAAAATTACAGTCTTTTTAAATAACATTATTTAGAGAGCACAATTCTTAACTAAAATTCTCAATACTGAAATGTTACTATTTTAGAAACCAATGCACTTCAGAAACTATGGCTCCTATATATTAACATCCAATATTTATATTTATGACTCAAATTTTAATGCCAAATTATAAAGCAAAGCAAAAGCAAAGTCACCTCCGTACAGGCCATGAAGGCCCTTGGAGGAGTGGAAGGTAAAGGCCTCCACCATTGTTAACCTCGGCACGTGATAGGGTAGAGTGGTTAGCTCTACGCCCGGCCGCCTTTGCCCCCAGGAATTAACCTGGTACTCATTTTTGTTGTAGGCTGAGTGAACCTCAGGGCCATATGCACCTCCGGAAGTGGAAATCTCGTTTCTTAAATTTTACGACTTCCTGACGGGGATTCGAACCCATGTCCTTCTGGGCGAACCGAGCATGCCTTTACCGCCTCGGCCAGGCAGCCCCTAATGCCAAATTATAGTTGAATCAATTTTATTTTAACATTGCAAACAATTTTTAGCCAAATTTTCAAATTGTAAAAACTGTGTTTTGGACGTCAATGTGTTTTAGAATTAAGATTTACTCCATTTTAAGATTGCAAATCATATTGTCATAATTTTTAACATGTATATTATTCTTATGTTTTAAATATTGTTATCACTGAAATTAGATTTACATTCAATGTAATGAAATTTGTAACAACAATCCAAATGTGACAAACCTTGAGGCAATTGTATAGGCTGATGATGCTTGTGAATAAAAGCGAAACATGTCCCGGTAAATTAGTGTTGTAACATTACAACTTAGCAACACAAACTGTAAATTGTATTGAAAAGGTGGATCAAAACAACCAACAAATTGTTAGTATATCATAGCATAGTTCAATACGGGTCTAATAATGAGATTAGTTACATGTAAAGAGGTTGCAGTATGCGAGAGGAGGCCCTACTCCCTGAGAAAATAAACAATACTATGACCACCATGGACATCATCATCACATTTCAATTTTTTTACAAGTTGCTTTACGTTGCACCAACAGAGATAGGTCTTATGACGACGATGGGATAGGTAAGGGCTAGGAGGTGGGAAGGAAGTGGCCATGCCTTAATTAAGGTACAACCCCAGCATTTTCCTGGTGTGGGAATGGAAAACCAAGGAAATCCATCTTGAGGGATGCTGATGGTGGGGTTCGAACCCACTATCTCCCGAATGCAAGCTCTCAGCTGTGCGCCCCTAACCTCACGGCCATCTTGCTCGGTCACATTTCAGATACCTGGATACTAAGTCATATAAGAATGGTATTGATGGGGGGACCATGATTGTTAGAGCTTGAAATCTGTATGGTGTGACACCACGCTTAGGCCAGTTCGAGTCCTGTTTTCGAAAGAATTTTCACCATCAGAATGTTGGCGAGCAGTGTAGGAGATGTACTGGTATACAATTTCTAATCACTAGAAAGCATGCAAAAAGCCTGGATTAAATTCCAAATTTCTCTACAGTGTGAGGGCAAATGATGCTGTTGATGGTGATTCGACCACCTGATGGGGACGTAAAGACTTGATCAGACCCCTTGGTGCTATTTGACAGGAGAAGGCTATGTCCCAGGTTTCACCCTCTCCCTTCCTCATTATCATCATATCACATCAAGATGCGCAGGTTGCCCATGGGAATCAAATAGAAAGACCAGCACCAGGTGAGCCGAACATGTCCTCGGACACTCCCAGCACTAAAAGCCATACGATAAATATAGAAATAAATAGTCTTTTACCATTCGAGTTCGTACTCCTTCCTTCTTATCCTATAAGTTACTTCCCACATAAAGAGTGAATGAGCCCTCGATGAATGTTGAAGCCCACCCCCCTGATGGAGCTGTGAAGCAGAAATAAGTTAGTCAGGTTAGTCAGGCAGTGAGAAGAAACGGATGTAGAAGAACAGGGATTAATGTTGAAGACGTGGAGATTGTCCTTGTTCATGTCTCCTCTTCCTGCACTGGACTATATTTATCCTCTTTTTAGCTGTTGTACCCATGCTTTGCTATGGAATTCTATATTGTATACAGAATTCTAGATGAAGTCATGAACATGTTGTGAATAAGATTTTATTAAATTGCATAATACCACTTCATTCATTTCATCTCATTAATTCCTGTGATGAGAGTGATGTCAGGAAGTGCATCTGATCGTAAATACTTGCTACGAAGATTCATCTTGCTACATACCCGAGTTGAACATACATAGATTGATGGGAGAAATATAGGATATGAAGAAAGCTAGGTAAAGACAGGAAAAGGGGAGAGACATGAAGATCTATCAAGATGGCCACTCAATATGTGCTGAAGTCTGCCTCCTCACAAAGCTGGGTGGCAGAAATCAGCTCCTCAGGGGCTGAGAAAGAAAGGATGCTGAGAAACTGGCATTGATGAGCAGAGAGCCTATCTATGTGGTCCATGTTCTTTTTGGTTTTCATTCTTGTCCTTATATCCTCTTTCTGTTGCTCTCTTCTCCCCACTTTCCCTCTTCCTGTCTCTCTATATGTGCTCCTTGTGTGTTCCTTTCCACTACATACAGTGCACATGTGGGACCCACATCACCAGCAGACAAAAAGAAAGAGAAAACTCTGTATGAATGTTCTTCTCTTAGTACAACATTTTTGAGTTATCGTTCCAGTTCTTTTGCAGTAATGATAGATATGCTTATTATTACAGGACCTACTAAAAATGTCTGCCTGTGACTCAAATGTAAGTATGCAATTGCGTTTTGTAGAATCCCTCACTCTTTGAAAAGTACCTGGTGTCAAGAGATTTATTGGAATTTATCCTTCATTCACTTGTATCTTCTTCAGTGTGCTCCAAAACACACCCTTCAAGGGCAGCAGTTCAACACTAACCTGCCTATCACAGTCTTTCACTTGCTTTTGATATTATGCTATGACTCACAGTCATCTGTGTAATCGCTGATATGTTTTATTGTCTGGAAGATGCCTGTTAGGAAAACGTTCCTCATACAGAGAGAGACACCTAACTTCTGTTGCAAATGTGTTATTTTCTGATTTAAATAATCCATCTTGTCATATCTGGCACACAGTATCATACCAACCGCTATTGTTAAGCATGCGTAGCCAACTGTTCATTTGATATGAAGTATGGTGTTTAGTGTCCTCCCCAAAAATTTTCATCAGCTGGGTGACAGGACTGAGTAGCTGCGCGGTAGGAATGAGTAGCTGGGCAGCAGGAATGAGTAGCTGGGCAGATGGAATGAGTAGCTGAATGGCAGGAATGAGTAGCTGGGCAGCAGGAATGAGTAGTTGGGCGGCAGGAAAGAGTAGCTGGGTGGCAGGAATGAGTAGAAGGGTGGCAGAAATGAGTAGCCATGTGGCAGGAATGAGTAGCCAAGCAACAGGGATGAGTAGCTGGGTGGCAGCAGGAGGAATGAGTAGCCAGGCAACAGGAATTAGTAGCTTGGCAGCAGGAATGAGTAGCCAACTGGCAGGAATGAGTAGCTGAGCAGCAGGAATGAGTAGCTGGGTAGCAGGAATGAGTAGCCGGGCAGCAGGAATGAGTAGCCGGGTGGCAGAAATGAGTAGCCGTATGGCAGGAACGAGTAGCCAAGCAACAGGGATGAGTAGCTGGGTGGCAGCAGGAGGAATGAGTAGCCGAGCAGCAGGAATGAGTAGGTAGGTAGCAGTGGCATGAATGAGTAGCCAGGTGGCAGGAATGAGTAGCTGGGTGGGAGCGGCAGGAATGAGTAGCCAGGCAACAGGAATTAGTAGCTTGACGGCAGGAATGAGTAGCCAACCAGCAGGAATGAGTAGCCGAGCAGCAGGAATTAGTAGCTTGGCGGCAGGAATGAGTAGCTGGGCAGCAGGAATGAATAGCTGGGTGGTAGGAATGAGTAACTGAGTGGCAGGAATGAGTGGCTGGGGAGCAGGAATGAGTAGCTGGGTGGCAGGAATGAGTAGCCGAGCAGCAGGGATGAGTGGCTGGGGAGCAGGAATGAGTAGCTGGGTGGCAGGAATGAGTAGCCGAGCAGCAGGGATGAGTGGCTGAACAGCAGGGATGAGTAGCTAGACAGCAGGAATGAGTAGCTGGACAGCAGTAATGAGTAGCTGGACAGCAGGAATGAGTAGCTGGGTGGCAGAAATGAGTAGCTGGGCAGCAGGAATGAGTAGCTGGACAGCAGGAATGAGTAGCTGGGTGGCAGAAATGAGTAGCTGGACAGCAGGAATGAGTAGCTGGGTGGCAAGAATGAGTAGCTGGGCAGCAGGAATGAGTAGCTGGGTGGCAGGAATGAGTATCTGGGCAGCAGGAATGAGTAGCTGGGTGGCAGGAATGAGTAGCTGGGCAGCAGGAATGAGTAGCTGGGTGGCAGGAATGAGTATCTGGGCAGCAGGAATGAGTAGCTGGGTGGCAAGAATGAGTAGCTGGGCAGCAGGAGTGAGTAGCTGGGCAGCAGGAATGAGTAGCCAAGTCGCAGGAATGAGTAGCTGGGTGGCAGGAATGAGTAGCTGGGCAGCAAGAATGAGTATCTAGGTAGCAGGAATGAGTAGCTGGGCAGCAGGAGTGAGTATCTAGGCAGCAAGAATGAGTATCTAGGCAGCAGGAATGAGTAGCTGGGTGGCAGGAGTGAGTAGCTAGGCAGCAGGACTGAGTAGCCAAGTGGCAGGAATGAGTAGCTAGGTGGCAGGAATGAGTAGCTGGGCAGCAGGAATGAGTAGCCGAGTGGCAGGAATGAGTAGCTGGGTGGCAGGAATGAGTAGCTGAGCAGCAGGAATGAGTAGCTGAGTGGCAGGAATGAGTAGATGGATGGAAGGAATGAGTAGTTGGACAGCAGGAATGAGTAGGTGAGTGGCAGGAAAGAGTGGCTGGGCAGCAGGAATGAGTAGCTGGGCAGCAGGAATGAGTAGCTGGGTGGCAGGAATGAGTATCTGGGCAGCAGGAATGAGTAGCTGGGCAGCAGGAATGAGTAGCTGGGTGGCAGGAATGAGTAGCTGGGCAGCAGGAGTGATTATCCGGGTGGCAGGAATAAACAGCCAAGTTTTGGGAATGAGTAGCCGAGCTACAGGAATGAATAGACGAGGGGCAGGAATGAGTAGCTGGGCAGCAGGAATGAGTAGCCAAGTGGCAGGAATGAGTAGCCAAGTGGCAGAAATCAGTAGCCGAGCAGAGTGTACTACATATAAAATTTCAATTTGTCCTCTTCAGGGCATTAACAGTAATATCAGACAGAAAAACTAACTGCAAAATTGAACTATTTTAGAGTTATCACAAAAAAAGACATACTTGTGTATTTTGAACTTCTAGTGTTTGTTCATACCACTCTCTTGCTGTGGAGTGTCATACAGGTTTGTGACAGCCCGCAGAATTGAGTACTCACATGGGATGCACTGCTAATCCA
The DNA here is from genome assembly GCF_040414725.1 of Anabrus simplex. Classification (NCBI taxonomy): domain Eukaryota; kingdom Metazoa; phylum Arthropoda; class Insecta; order Orthoptera; family Tettigoniidae; genus Anabrus; species Anabrus simplex. Next base: position 24,795,641 of record NC_090278.1, on the reverse strand, counting down.
GACAACCCTCATGTACGACACTACGTGATAGTCAGGCTAAACATTTTAACTCTGCTATAATTGATGCAGTTATGCTGATAATAATAAAGATTTATCATTTAAATAAACAGATTGAAAGTACAGTAAAACCTTGATTATCCATCCCTCAATTGACTGTTCTGTGGATTATCCGTGGCCAAAAATCTCAATTTTTTTAAAAGCAATGCACAGTCACTCCAAAACTGAATGAGCGTGCTCTTGATGTCAATAATAATGTTATTGGTTTTGCGTCGCACTAACCACTTTGATGGTTTTCTGAGATGCCGAGGTGCCAAAATTTTGTGTCGCAGGAGTCTTTTATGTGCCAGTAAATCTAATGACACGAGGCTGACATATTTGAGCACCTTCAAATACCACCGGACTTAACTTTTAACTGTTACGAAAGAAGAGGGATGCTATTCAAATTCAACAGTCACAAACTTTATTATCCATTCCATCGTTGACGAATAATGTACTGTAATGTGCCCTCTCCCAGCCCACGGTGCGTAGAGTATGGTATGCTGGTCATTTCTACTTCAGAATGATACCTACAACTTATTTGGTAGCGTGCAACATCTCCGAGTACCGTACGTAGATCTTTCATATTGTTCTCTGTCAAGGTTAAATGTTTTCACCACAGGCTACTGCATCGTAAATATTTCACAATGCACGGGAGTCGGAAACCAGCCTAGTGGTCCGTCATAGTCAACCTCCGCTATTAGTAGACAAGTAGGCTACATTCTGTACTGTAGTGCAAAGTAAGGAAATGTGAGAGTGACTGATAAAGTTGAACATTTATTTTCCGTTCTAACAGCCGAGAAATGTTGAGATCAAAATTTGCAGTAAAAAGAAAGCGTGTAGTTTTCACCATACAAAATTAAGTTAATATAATTGAACGGTTAAAGAAAGGTGAACTAGTCTCAAATTTAGCATCAGAATTCAGTGTGGGTGTGACAACAGTGCAGGACCTAATGAAGAATAAAGTGTTACAGTTTGCGGTGAGTTCTGACAGTTTGCATAGACTTGCTAAAAGAAAAACAATGAAAACATCATCTTTAAAAGAACTGGATGGTGCGTTATTCATGTGGTTTCAGCAAAAGAGATGTGAAGGTGTACCTATTAGTGGTCTTATGATAACAAGGCAGGCACAAATTTTTCAAGAAAAGATGGGGCTCTCAGGGTCCTCACCAGCGTCCAATAGTTGGCTACAGAGAAAGGAGAAAAACTGAGTGGTGACAGCAGTGCAGCAGAAAACTTAAGTTACGAGTTTAAGTGCATAATTGAGAGATACAATTTTGTTCCAAGTCAAGTGTACAATGCTGATGAAACTAGACTTTATTGGGAGTGCTTACCCTGTAAAACACTATCAGCTGCTGAAGAGAAATCACCTCCTGGACACAAATCTAATAAAGAGTGCGTTACCATGTTGTGCTGTGCGAACGCTAATGGCGACCATAAATTAAAATTGGCTGTTATTGGTAAAACAAAAAAATCTGCGTTCTTTCAAAGGAACAGTGATGAAATATTTCCCATTAGATTATTGTCATAACAAATCTGCATGGATGACATGCAATATTTTCAGGACTTGGTTCCATAGTAAGTTTGTTCCGTGGGTTCGAGATTTCTTGGCGTCCAAAGTTGAAATCAGAGGATGGAAATATTTTTGTTTCCTATTTGCCACCTAATATAACTTGATTAATTCAGCCGATGGACCATCGCCATCGCAACATTTAAGGTGCATTATAAGCGGGAATTGCTAGGCCTCCTACTTTCCGAAGAAACGTTGATTGTTGAGTTCTGCAAAAATCTCAATCTTAAAGGAGCGCTTTATCTTGCCCAGAAATCATGGGATCTAATAACCGCTCAGAACATCATTCGATCGTAGAGAAAATTGTATGTTGTTGTTGAAGAGCTCGCCGATGATTTTCATGGATTCACTGATGAAGATGCTATTTGCTTTACGTCGCACTGACAGAGATATGTCTTATGGCGACGATGGAATAGGAAAGGCCTGGGAAGTGGAAGGAAGCGGCCGTAGCCTTAATTAAGGTTCAGCCCCAGCATTTGCCTGGTGTGAAAATGGGAAATCACGGAAAACCATTTTCAAGGCTGCCGACAGTGGAGCTCGAACCCACTATCTCCCGATTACTGGATACTGGCCGCACTTAAGCGACTGCAGCTATCGAGCTCGGTAAGACTGATGAAGATGAAAATGAGGGATGGATGATCAACGATATCCTGAAGACTATTAAAATTAACATTCATGTTGGAGAAGTGGATGAAAGTAACATTGAGGAGTGGCTTCATACTGATGATGTATTGCCTGGGCATCACATTTTAACTGATGATGAAATAGTAAATAAAAGCGAAAACGGGAACTTGGCAGTCATCTGCAAAATGATGAGTGAAAGTGAGGGGGAAGAAGAAGAAGAAGAGTGTTTCACAAACAATCATGTACCACTTCAGACCGTACTGGAGTAAGCTGAAACATTCATGGAATTCTTGGAGCAAGAGGACGATACAGATTTTTTCATGCTATGCTTAGTTGTTTTATGTTGCACCGACACAGATAGGTCTTACGGCGATGATGGGACAGGAAAGGGCTAGGAATGGGAAGGAAGCGGCCGTGGCCTTATTTAAGGTACAGCCCCAGCATTTGCCTGGTGTGAAAATGGGAAACGACGGAAAACCATTTTCAGGGCTGCCGACAGTGGGGTTCGAACCTACTATCTCCCGAATACTGGATACTGGCCGCACTTAAGCGACTGCAGCTATCGAGCTCAGTACAGATTTTTTCAGAATGGACATAGAGAAGAAAATAAGTTGTAGGAGAGTGCAAAAAGAAAAGTAACAGATTTTTTTAAAGCAGCTGAATGACAGCAGGTAAATTAATTATTTATGATCCGCTGGTAATTTAGATTTATGAATATTTAGTATGATTTGTTGTAGCTTTGACTACATTTTGGTTTTAAAGAGGGTTTAATGCACTGCATTTTAGGGTTATATGGTATGTATTTGTGTACTTTAAAGTCCTTTAAAATTAGTAGTATGGATTATCCAGGGTTTTTTTATTAACCGTTCACCCCTTCCTGTGCATTAGAAAGGATAATTGAGGTTTTACTGTATTTACATTTTAATTTGGACCACCCATTGACTCCTAATACATATTAATATTATATAACTTGCGCATATCTAGGTTATATTACCCGGACAGTCTATAAAAATGGCAGGGCAGTGGCACCCATTGAAAAGGTCCTAGGGAGAACACTAGTGTAGCGAATGTGTACAGATGGCAGCTGAAACCCAAAGAATGCTTGTCTGTGTGCCTCCGCCTTACAGCAAACCTCACAAAGGTCCAGCAGTAGGAGTGCCTAACGATAACTCAGAAATGAGGTACAACAGGACTCATGTTCGAACAGAGTTTTCTCTTTGTTTCTGTGTCTTCTGACTGCTGGTGAAGTGGATCCCTCACATCACAAAACACTCTGTATATATTCCTTAGTTAGTTGTATTGCAATCCCCAAATGAACAAAATATTTAAATGTGCTTGTTTTCCTCTTAGTGTAGTGTCTTAATCATTAGCAAAAACAGTGTAAATCCATCTAGTTACTTTTAGGTATTATAGTAATCTAAAGTATTTTGTTTGTATTCCTCAGCTTTGACCCAGCGCTCACATATGGCCGCACTAAGGAGAGACCCCTACCCATTTTCGTTCCACATTATGTCAGCTACTCTGGAAAGTGCCTTACTTTCAACGCCTTCTTCAAACAGTCCGTCTTCGAGTCACCTACCGAGCATTACAGAGTACGGAAAGTGAACATCATGTACTATCTGGAAGATGACACCATTTGCGTCATGGAAACTCCTGTTGAGGTCAGTATTTTACAAACATAATATCAACTAAGGAGGAGATGTGGAAGATCATTTCAGAGCTCAAATGTAGCAGAGTGGCGGGCAAAAATGGCATCATCGCGGAGTAGACAAGAAGTTAATCCAAAGTATTCACAAGATCATATGCGAGATCTGAGTTTACCAAGTGATTGGACCTCAGCCATCATCCACCTACTTCACAAAAAGAGAGACAAGTCTGACCTTAACAACTACAGAGGGATCTCCCTCCTGGATTGGAATGGCGTATGGCTTTTAGTGCCGGGAGTGTCCGGGGACATGTTCGGCTCGCCAGGTGCAGGTCTTTAGAATTGACTCCCGTAGGCGACCTGTGCATCATGATGAGGATGAAATGATGATGAAGACGACACATACACCCAGCCCCCTTGCCAGCAAAATTAACCAATTATGGTTAAAAGTGCCGACCCCACCGGGAATCAAACCCGGGACCTCTGTGACCAAAGGCCAGCACGCTAACCATTTAGCCATGAAGCTGGACATCTCCCTCCTATCAGTGACCCACAAGATCTTCTCTAAGGCACTGCTCATGAGAGTAGTGGCTCAACTGGACTCCTGTATAGGAGAATATCAAGCTGAGTTCAGGAAATCAAGGTCATGCATGGAACAGATCCTGAACCTCAAATCCATCCTCACTTACAAGAACCCAAGTGCCTCATGCTACTAGCAACCTTTGTCAACTTCCGGAAGGAATATAACTCGGTATAGGCAGTCTCTCTTCCAGACACTCTGTGAACTGGGACTAAATTACAAGACCTTGAAAGTAACCCTAACCAACACCAAACCCAAAGTTAAATTCAGGGGGAACTATCAAATAGCTTTGAGATCAGAACAGGTGCTAACAGAGGGTTGGCTTATCCCCAGTCCTCTTCAAGTGCCTACTGGAGACTGAAATGAATGAACAAACACAATAACAGTAAGGCTATGGGTTGAGAATCGGCTACAGAAAAGACAAGCTAACAGATGACCTCATTCTCCTCACACCCAGTGTGGAAGAAGCTACACACCAACTTGCCTCCCTGAACCACATAGCAGCCAAAGCAGGTCTGAGGATTGCCATCAATGAAACAGTTCATCAGCAACATCAGAGATGCACCCAACTCAATCCCACTGGGGGACACAGTAATACAGTCGCAGACGAATAGATTTATAGAAGCAAACTGCCAGCTCCCGGTGATCAGTAATAACTCCTTCAAGTACATCAGACAGTGGGTAACCCCCAACATCAGCGAGGACCTGGGCATGAACACAAGGTTTACCAAGCTGGAGGGAGCCTACCACCTCCGCAAGAACATGTACAGATCTAAATCCCTCTTCCTTAATCTCAAACTCAGACACTACAGACCATCAGTACTGTATGCCTCAGAATACCTGAACATGATCAGAAAGAGAAACTCCGAAAACTGGAACTGAAGGGTGGAGAGATCCTGAAAAAATCATAGACCCCATCAAAGAGGGCTTGAATAAATACAGAATCGAGAACTCTACCAACAACAAAGGAGCATCATAACAGCTATGAGAACATTGTTGTTGTTGTTGTTCCAATGCTTGTCCTGTTTCTCTACGGGGTCAGGTATGAGGTGAGATGAATCTGTTGTGGTGGATTTTTTATGACCAGATGCCCTTCCTGACGTCAACCTCATCAGAGGAGTTAATGAGATGAAATGAATGACATGATATATGATAGTAGGGAGAGGGTGAAACCCAGTGCCAGCACACAGCCTACTCCTGTCAAATAGCACCAAGGGGTCTGCTCAAGGCTTAACGTCTCCATCCGACGGACGAATCACCTCAACAGCATCATATGCCCTCACTCCATATGAGCACTGTGAAGAGGTTTGGAATTTAATCCAGGCTTTTGGCACGCAATCTAGTGATTATAAATTGTATACCACCACCTCCCCTACCCTGCCGGCCAACATTCTGAGACTCAAACTGGCTAACCTTGGTATCAGACCGTTCAGACTTCAATGTCTTAACGATCATGGCCACCAGGCGGGCTACAGCAGCTATGAGAACAAGGTGACTAATATTCTACAGTCAGATAGTCAGGATGGACAATCAGAGACTTGCCTGAAGAGTCTAATGCCAAGTGCACAATACTAGTTAGAAAAGACCTAGAATGCTAGAAATCAACCCCAGTGAGATCTACAATACAGATAGTTACAGTGATCAGAACAACAGACTCTCTCCCATCACTAACAACTAAAACAATGTGTTGTGGAATAGAGGTGAAATGGACACAGGAACAGAAAGACATTCACAGTGTGTGGATGAGAGAGTACTGAGCTAAGAAGAAAGCCCTCCAAAATTAACAGTCACACGGTCCATAGTCGGTGTAAACGAGCAAATTGTCTTCCTGTCTGTACTTTTGAATATTGACTGATATTTGGTTCATATGCCAGATAGGACAATTAACAACCTACATCAGGTTCCGGTTAATTTTGATCTGTTTGTCTGTTACAGCATCACAGGAAATGAATATGTGGAATTTCATGAAACTTGGTTAATATTAGGTAAAAGGCAAGTAGGATCTTAGTTATACACTGTTCAAAATTATTCAGCAGCAGGGCTTTGGCAGGGGGAGGGGGCTGAAATATAAAAATTAATGTGTCTTTGATTGGTTTTGCAGGTAAGCTTCTCAAAATGTAAAGATTGCTAATAGACTTTTCCACCTAGCCAATACAAATACAATGTACTTGCAATGTTTTTAAATTGCAAAAATCATCATTTCATTTAGTAGGACATGTTTTGGTCCATTGGGCCATTCTCAACTACATTATACATTAAATTAAATTAACTGCACCACTTTTTCTAAAAACAAATAGAATATTACATCAGAAGACCACATTCTTACATGATAAAAAATTTGTACACAGTATAGTACATTAAAATGTTCTGTTTAACTAGAAGCTCCTAGAGAATCAGATCATAATGTTATGCACTGAAAAATAGAATCTTCACAATCACCACCATCTTCGAACTCTAATAGTGTTTGTATTAAGAGAGAATGGTTGCCTGGTTGTACTTGTTCTTAAAACAATAATCACTCCTTCTCTGACAATATTAGGTTTGTTTCCTTTTCACACACTTCATAGCCCTTTCCCTTTTTTTTTTTTTTTTTTTTCCTGGATCTAAGGACACACTGATTCTGCTGGAAATGAAAAGGCAGACTTTGTTACAAAACCAGCCTCCTCATAACAAATCACTCCAAAGATATTGTACCAGGAATGCCTACAGTCTGGCACATTATATTTTTAATTCGTAATTTATTTACGATATGATAGCTCTAACGTTAAAAATTAAATAATTGAAAAAGAGGTTCAATCTATTCAATACATAAGAGAAAGAAATGTAGTGATTACATTCTTATTTAATAGTAATTAGAAATGGGACCAGTTTCGACCCTAGTCCAGGTCATCGTCAGCCGTTCAAAACATAAAAAACATGAAAAAACAATGCATATGAAAAAGAAAAAGATTAAGTGAACTCTGGATCGGTATAAGATGAAATATAAATTGAGGTAGAAATTGTGAGTCACTTAAAAGAAAACAGTACGTAATATTATGAATGGTAGTACGGCACATGCAATGATAGGTAAAGTCTCACAATGTTTATGAATAGTGGAGAACGGTCAAATGGGTCAGTTTTTACACTCTGTCAGGTACAAAGTCACAACATTATCGAACAACATATGAGGATCCATAAATATGTTGAAGTCGCAGACGAATAGATTTATAGAAGCAAACTGCCAGCTCCCGGTGATCAGCGCAACACTTTCAAGGTCATGCGCTGTGGTCTCGAATGTCAAAGTAGAATGGAGAATATCCTGAAGATCCAGTATTTGCCTCAGTTGCGGGAAGTTAAGTACGTATATATAGAAATATACAACGCAATTCAGTATAATTGAATGAGTAATTGTGCTCCTGCTGAGTTCTTGGAAAACAGTTGACTTGAAAAAACAATTGTAAAGAGAAAAAAATATAGTAAAAAGCGCAATATGGGAAAACAAATGAAAACATATATGCACAGTGCGCTATTTTTTAAATTGAAAAAATTTAGGTCATGATTGAAGTAGTCGAAGTTGGCGCAAGACAAGAGTTAAAATTTGAATGAGGAGAACCGAAATGAAGGTAGGTGGTGTTTTATATATATATTTTTTATAAAAGGTAGAATAAATTAACAGAGGAAGAGTGATAGTGAAATAAGAGAAGAATAAAAGAAATATATATATATAAAAGACCACCTACCTTCATTTCGGTTCTCCTCATTCAAATTTTAACTCTTGTCTTGCACCAACTTCGACTACTTCAATCATGACCTAAATTTTTTCAGTTTAAAAAATAGCGCACTGTGCATATATGTTTTCATTTGTTTTCCCATATTGCGCTTTTTACTATATTTTTTTCTCTTTACAATTGTTTTTTTCAAGTCAACTGTTTTCCAAGAACTCAGCAGGAGCACAATTACTCATTCAATTATACTGAATTGCGTTGTATATTTCTATATATACGTACTTAACTTCCCACAACCGAGGCAAATACTGGATCTTCAGGATATTCTGCATTCTACTTTGGCGTTCGAGACCACAGCGCATGACCTTGAAAGTGCTGCGCTGATCACCGGGAGCTGGCAGTTTGCTTCTATAAATCTATTCGTCTGCGACTTCAACATATTTATGGATCTTCATATGTTGTTCAATAATGTTGTGACTTTGTACCTGACAGAGTGTAAAAACTGACCCATTTGACCGTTCTCCACTATTCATAAACATTGTGAGACTTTAACCTATCATTGCGTGTGCCGTACTACCATTCATATTATTACGTACTGTTTTCTTTTAAGTGACTCACAATTTCTACCTCAATTTATATTTCATCTTATACCGATCCAGAGTTCACTTAATCTTTTTCTTTTTCATATGCATTGTTTTTTCATGTTTTTTATGTTTTGAACGGCTGACGATGACCTGGACTAGGGTCGAAACTGGTCCCATTTCTAATTACTATTAAATAAGAATGTAATCACTACATTTCTTTCTCTTATGAATTGAATAGGTTGAACCTCTTTTTCAATTATTTAATTTTTAACGTTAATACTTTCAATACGGAACAATGAAATTTTTATCTTTAAATGATAGCTCTATCATTTGGATTCAGCGTGCGAAGCGAACATTCAAGACCCAGCTGCAAGGTATGGGAGTGAGAGAGACAGTACTACGTCACAGGCGGAGAACCGGCCGGATGACGTAATCGCCACGTGCTGCCGACACCCGTCTAGAAGTTTCTGGAACACTTTTGATATCTACTAAATGCCGTTAGCTATGAAATAATGAAGCTCATATTTTAAAAGTAACGTAGCCAAAATTTGAAGAAAATCCACCTACTGGTCTCAAAGATATTAAGGTGGAAAAGAAACAGATTTTTTCGCTTGAAGCAGAGAGCCAGCTCTGCCTTGAGGAGTAAAAGCAGCTGCAATCCAGAACTCGACCATGTCAGATGGTACTGTCATCGTGACGCGTTACACAAAGTTGTTCGTCAAAGTTATGAGATTTCTGCCATGCTAAAAGACTTAGAAAAATCCAGCGTGTACTAAGACGATACTTAAAAATTTTCTACTGCTTGTAACTTGTAAAAATCTGGCATGTATTAAGTTGAACTCTGTTATTCTCAATAACTTATAAAATGTATACAGTGTTACGGTCTTTGAAACTCCGACATGTATTAAGTGGAACTATGTTATTCTTTGTAACTTGTAAAATTTCGGCAGTGTTACGGACTTGGAAATATACTGCATGTGCTAATTCAAACTCTATTATTGTCGGTGCATCTCCGAACTTGGTAAAATTTTTGCGTGTGTTTAACATTGAACTGTGACTTCTCATAACTTAGAGTATTTCGAGAATTAGGAACTCAGAAATTATTGTACCGAGTGAGGACAATTTTCTGAAATATGACTTGTTTTTTTTTAACTATAATAGCAAACAACTGAGTAAACCTTAAGGACATTTTATGTCATTTTTATGAAATAGTGACCCTAGTGAAACTAAATAACATTGAAAATTGGTGATAGCTAGAGACAGTTAAACGCATCATGTGTGTGTAGGACATGGACCGAACTTACACTCAACATTCCAATAAGCTTCGAACTTTAAGTTTCGTTTCTAACCCAGTATAACGTGTTCTGAATGCCAATAACATTGTGTCCTTGTGTAAATAGCCTGAATTATATGAACTGTGTTTCAAAACTCATATTACTTAAGAAGTGTGTTTATTTAAAAACTGTGGAAACTTCGAACTGTGACAGGTGTTTCAAAAATCAAAAATTCTTCAGACTGTGTTTTAATTCATTTAAAAGCCATAGCCATTTCTAATAGTGATCATTACTTTGAAGTTATATAACGGACTGTGATTCAAAGTGCACATAACAGACTGTGATTCAAAATTCAAGTAATAGACGGTGATACTAAGTGCAATTATGGATGTTGCTTATCATTGACTTGCGAATATTCATCCCCCTGTGGGCAGGAGCAGTAGAATAACACCCACGGTATCCCCTGCCTGTCGTAAGAGGTGACTAAAAGGGGCCCCAGAAGCTCTGAAGTTTGGAGCGTGGGTTGGCAACCACAGGGCCCTTAGCTGAGTCCTGGCATTGCTTCCACTTACTTGTGCCAGGCTCCTCACTTTCATCTATCCTATCTGACTCACTTGGTCAACTCTTGTTCTTTTCTGACCCCGACGCTATTAGGTTTGCGAGGGCTAGGGAGTCTTTCATTTTCATGCCCTTCGTGGCCCTTTTCTTTCTTTGACTAATATTTTCATTTTTCGAAGTGTCAGATCCCTTCCATTTTTCCCTCTGATTAGTGTTATATAGAGGATGGTTGCCTTGTTGTACTTCCTCTTAAAACAATAATCACCACCAGCTTGCGAATATTCAATTAACCAGACAGTGCTATTTTCTAACACACATGATCAATTGTCAATTGAACTTTCTCGTGTGTCTACAACATTATACAACACCAGAAATCTTGACCGAGTGTTAAACCTCATATCAGGTTAACACCTGACTCGACGTGGGACATAGTACGTGGTACAACATTGGAGATGGTACGTGGTTCGACGAGGGATGTAATATGTGGTACAGCAAAGGAAATGGAATGTGGTACGACGTTGGTGATAGTATGTGGTTCGACATGGTGCTGACAACATCAATGGAGTTCCAGTTGCTGTTTGTGGAACCGCATTCACCAGTTCCAGCCTCCTAAAATCTCTCAGGTGATATGAGTGCATTTAGCATTTTAAACTGGTAAAAGCAAGTGATTACTTTAAAAACTATTTGTTGCACTAGACAGTTACTGACTTACTGAAGAGGCACTTTTATTATTTTCAAATCATTTAAAGTGCTACGTTAACCACAAATATTTATCTCATTACAAGTGCCAATTGAGTTTCCAGTGAAAATCAATTTTGAGTGAAAATTAATTTAATAATTTAAACAGACTTTAGGTGCTTCAAAATAATTTAATATTCAAATTATTTAAATATTACTGTGAAGTGTAAAACTTGGAAAAAGACTTTAGGCATTGATTTAGAAAGACTTTAGGTTTCATGTGAGAGTAATTTGTGAAAACAAGTGTTTATTACAGAACATTCTAAAGACTCATGAAACCACATTTAACTTACAAACTTCATGAAGAAATAAGCTTATTTTTCAACTTCGTTTATAGCAAAGAATTTTCAGAATTTCAATTTTGGTTGAATTACATGAAAGAATATATTTCCAAGTCATTTCTCAGTTTTAAATGCAAAATAAAAAAGAAGTTATTTATGCACCTAGACATTTGAATAAATTTTCATTTAGCAAAATTATATCTATTATTTCACTCTACGAACTCCTTTCTCTGTACTGGCTCCTAAGTATCGATCACTACCTGAGATGCTCTCATGCTCCTTATCCCAACAACTTTTCCTGGTACAATATGCTAAAGCTCAAATCAAAACATATCTAATAAGTCTCTGGAACAACATCTGGACTTCAAGTTCTAAGGGATCAGTCACATTTCCCAATGTATTCGGTTAAGTCCAATGCAAAACTTTAGTGGCCACGTTTCTCTCCTGCCATGGAAAGTTAAGTGCTACTTTTAATGTTTTAAAATGAATACTGCAGACAACTATCTGTACTTTTGTGGATCTTCCTAAACAGTGGACCATTTACTTACTGTTTGACTGAGCATGTTTGGAAGGATAAGATTTGATCTTGAGAGTTACCTGAACAGTCATCATGTTTTGTTGTAACATTTATTCAGAAAATCCTGGTGCTACAAACAGTTTCTAAAACTCATTCAACACATCTTCAGTAATTTTGTTTCCTAATTTTGCCAAGATTAATTACACTAGCCTGCAAAAAAAAAAAAAAAAAAAAAAAAAAAAAAAACCCTCTTTTTGTGTAGTAAAAACGAAAATAGGTGGGTTTTATGTATTTCTTAACGCAGAATTCGAGAAAAAAATTAGTTTTGGCGTATCACATCTGGTTTAGTGGCAATTTTACAAAATGTTAATTTGTTCTTACATAAAATTGTTGATACTTAGTATCGATTAAATTTGATATATTAATGTAAATTTAAGCTTGCAAAACGTCATCATATTTTGCATGCATTAAATACACATAAATGCTGCTTTGTAAGCAAGTAGATGGTTTGTATTATATTTTTAATGTATACTGAAATTCGTGAAACTGAAGCATAAAGCACCTATTTAGTTTCGGCTGTACAGTTGCTTTTAAATTAATATAATATTAATATTATATTATGTTAATTATCTGATCACATTAATATTAATTAATGTAACTGTACCTTAAAAATTACATGGATGAACATACGTAGTTTTGTTACTTACATTATGTGCAGGTTAGATTCACACCTCCGTCTTTTTCCGTTTTCTGTGGAATTGAAGTTCTTGAATGATCTCTAGAAGGGTAGTCTCGTGCAATCGACCAACAGTAATCGGCTATCATATTCACATCCCAACGTCCCTGATAGCGTCGTTCTGCATCTCTGAGACCCTGATGAAACCTTTCACCTTGTTCTTCACTGACAGCTTCTAAATTTGGAGGGAAATAATCCAGATGCGAAGCTAAGAAATGAAGCTTAAGGCTCACATTACAACCGAGCTCCTTAAACTTTACCAACATTTTCCTTACAATGTATTGATGGTCCTTAATGTTGCCAAGGAATTTAGTCACTACATCTTTGAATGCGTTCCATGCCTCTTTCTCAATTTTGGTCATTGTATCTGTGAAATTTTTATCCTTCCCCAGTTTACGAATCTGTGGTGCATCAAATACGCCTTCTTTGATTTTTGCATCTGATAATGAGGGAAATTTAGAGGATAAATATTGGAAGCATAGGCTACTTTTATCTAATGCCTTGACATACTCTTTCATCAATGCTAATTTGATGTGCAAGGGTGGAAGTAGAATTTTTTCACAGTCAATAAGACTTACATTCAAGACATTTTTGGATCCTGGTTGTAGTTGTTTCCTTTCTGGCCAGTTCACCGTATCCCAATGTTTATCCCATGTCCTGCTAACCCATTCGCATAGGAAACAGAGAAATTTTGTATAGCCTTTTTGTTGTCCCAGCAACAATCCAATGATCTCCAAATCACTGCAAATTTGCCACCCATGCTCATGATATTTAATATTTTCAAGCACCAACTTTAAGGTCTCGTATGTTCCAGACATTTTTGTGGAGTGTGCAAGGGGACGGATGCCAGAACATTTGTATTATAAAGCAAAATAGCCTTTAAACGTCTTTTGGAAGAGTCAATAAAAAAAACACCAGTTACTAGGATCATACTCTTTCTCCCCCAATTGATATAGAAAATTTGAAACATCCGTACAAAACACAAGTTCATCCTCTTGAGTGTAATACTTTCGGAATTCTTTGTCACGATTTCGGTGCCAGGAAGATGTAACACCGTGTGCCAACATATTCTTTTCGCACAATCTTGAACCAAGTAATTCACATTTTTCTTTGGTTAGCTCTAAGTCCCTTATCTGATCATTCAATTTGGATTGCGTGAATTTGTTTGAAGGTGTGTCATATTGATGTGGCTCGAAATCTATTTCTTCATCGTCAGATTGCAATGCAAACAATAACAAATCGAATCACATAATTGTATTCTAAAAAAAGTTGCGCGAGAACATCTCTCAACATTATATCTTACGAATTCATCCAGATACTAAAACACCGGATTGCGTCAAAACTAGACGTGATAGGAAAAAAATAGCATCATGTTCGGAATCACGGCAACGATTTCCATAAGAATTACATATTTTCTATTTTACCGCAAAATCATGTTGGCTAGTGTTATTTGTGAAATGATTCTTAAACTATATCCCTAATATACTCCTGTAAAATAGGGTTCAAACTGTAAGAATATTGAATGAATGAATGAATGAATTTTATTTTCATTTTTTTTAAATAACTGTTAGGTTCTTTAGTCTGCCAAAACTAATTTTGAATAATAAATTTATAAACTACCAGAAAAATAAAACATACAGTAAAGTGGAAAAATTCTTAAAGAAGTAGATCCTTTTAAATACCTAGGAAGTAAGCTAACTGGGAAAGGAAACATCAAGGAAAAAATTTCGGAGAGGATAGGAAATTGTTCAAAATTTTATTACTGTGTATCAGTCAATTAGAAATCAGAAAGTACCTACCAAAGCAAAAATCATGATATATAAATTGTATTATATTGTATTGTTTGTATTGTATAATTATAAATTGGAAATTACCTGCCAAAGCAAAAATCACAATATATAAATCATATTACTTGCCAATATTGACCTATGGTCAGAATGTTGGACTTGGACAAAGAAAGGTCTGAGTAGATTACAAGTGACAGAGATGTGCTTTCTGCAAGGGATCTTGGGTAAAACGAGGAGGGACAAGATAAGAAATGAAACAATACGAACTGTGTTACAGATGAACCCTCTAAAAGAAACTATGGAGAGAAACAGGCTGAAATGTTTCAGCTGCATAAAATGAATGGGACAAGAAAGATTACCAAGAAGAGCTCTGGAATGGACAGAATCTGGTAGAAGACCAATTGGGAGACCACAAACAAGATGGAGGGATAGATAGATAGATAGATAAAGAATGGGTGAACCCTGCCTTCGCAGGGCTCCACACGTAGGTCTGTGAAGACCCTTTGTGTCCCTTAAACGGGTTTGCCTAGTCCAGACCTAGTGCTCCCATAAAGGATACCAGTGTCCGGATGTTGGCATTCCTGATGTCTTCCAGGCTCACGAAATGTGAGCCAAGGTATCGATGTCTAGTGCTTGCAAGAGCCTCGCACTGACATAACACATGCGCGGAGGTCTCCTCCTCCCTACCGCATCTTCTACACATCGGATCCTGACTGATTTTCATGATGTGTAGGTGTCTCTGTAAGGTATTGTGGCCTGTCAACAGTCCAACTACCATTCGCATTCTGGTCCTATTCAAATTTATCAGGACCTTTTTATAACTTTGGCTAGGCCCTTTGATAAGTTCACGTGCCTGCCTTGCTATAGTTAACCTCTTCCAAATGTCTAAGTGAGACTGGTTTGTCCACTGGGATATTACCAGTTTCACGCTTCGGAGTGACACTCCCAGGAAGGGCTCTGGTCCTATAAAAGGACCTTTTGAGCCTTGTTTCGCTAGTTTGTCAGCTTCTTCATTTCCGCTGATACCTGTGTGCCCAGGGACCCATAATAGGGTAACTGAGCTAAATTCACACAGCTGATCTAACATCCTTTGGCATTCCCATACCATTTTTGATGTTGTTTTAACTGCACATAGTGCTTTTAACGCTGCCTGGCTATCGCTGCAAATAGTGATACATCTTCTGTGTCCAAAGATGGAGGGATCAGGTGGAGGATGACCTAAATCGGGGAGGACTACAATGGCAGACAGTGATGAATGATAGAATGTGGGGGAAAAGGGAAGATTGGAAGAGGCTCTGTGTATGACTGACATAAGCAGAAACGTACTAGGAAGAAGAGAAGAGAAGTAACAGTATTATATTTGAACTGAGTTTGATTTTTCAAATATAATATTGTTACCATAATTATGTTTTATTTTTCATATATTTTATCAATTTATATTCAAAATTGGTTTTGGCAGACTGAAGTGACTAATAGTTATAAATTAACTGAGTCAGAACTGAAAAGAGGTGGCTCAGATATTTTAATGTTGAAAACATTTCTTAGACAAAATAGGGGTGTCCCCCCCCCCCAACTATGAAAAATGTAAAATTAAGCAATTTTCTCAATTGTGCTGAAAGTTAAAGGGCTAAAGGGCATGTACAGGTTTCAAATTGTGAGTGTTGGAGAGCTCTATCAAACTGAAAAAAAAAAAATCTAAAATCACATCCGGCCTAAATGCAGTTCCGGGAAAACGGCCCAAAATCGCCCATTTCTTTACTAATTTTCTTTTTGATATAAATCCTGGCCAAATTAACTTACATAATTCTTTCTGTAATTTGTTCCTTCATTCAATACTCTCAGCGTTTTTTGAGTTTTGAAAAATGTCCACACCAAATGTAGTTATAAGGGCTTTAGTGACATTGACTCACATTAGCTCTCGAAGTGATGCTTAAGTGATGATTAAGGAAACGATTGTAATTTTTAGGAATAAATAAAGAATATATATTCATACCTCTTTCTTTTTGGTTTGTTTTGGCCAACTTGGGACCATGGGGCTCATCTAAACTCTTAGCTATGGTCTGCTTTTTCTTGGCCCAGTATGTTTTCATTTTCTGGCTGTGTGCCTACTTCCTTCCATCCATCCACTTAGGTCTGGTGGTCCCTGTACTCTTTTTGCTTGTGAGGGACAGTGGGAAGACTCCCTGTAAGATGGCCTGTCGGTACTGAAATCAGTTTTCTAGTGGGATCTGTAGTTCCTCTAGGTATGATTTTACTGAGGCGATCCACTTGGTCTTGGAAGCCTTTCCCCTACTTGTCACTGTGAGGATTCTGTTGGTGAGCTCATGTGCCCGTCGAAAGTCAGTCAGTCGCCTTTTCCTCATACATGTGACTATGTCTTCCTGATGTTTGTAGAGCTCGTTGTTGTGCCTGATCCTGTAGGTGCCATCCTCCTCTCTTATGGGTCCTAGTATCCTCCTCAATATCTTTCTCTCTTTAACCCCTCAGCGCCGACCTCTATATGTGGTATAGACCCTCTTTTCTTCCGTAGCCGCCGACCTCTATACGTGGTATAGACCCATACATGGTTTCACATTTACGGCTATAACGCGAAGAGTTTTGGATTTACTGATATGAAAATTGTTTTGTTTCCTAGAAGACATTTTCGGGTTTATCAGTGTTGTAAATAAGAATTGAAAAACCGTTATAATGTAGTTGTTTTTGCAAGGATAATTATTTGTCAAATAAGTCTGAGCACTAATCTCTTGCTTTTTTAAAGTCTGTTTGATTCATTCTTTCCCACAGAATAAAATAAAGAAATGATGATCTGAGAAGTTTGTCTTTTCGTGTGATGTTCTTTGCTCTATTTGTACATTGGGAGTGCGGTTTATTTATTATATTTGTCTTTATTTCTCAGCTTGTAATATTTTCATAACTCTCCACGAGCGCTCTGTGTAGGCATCAGTTAGTGCTGCTTTCTGTCATACGATACGAGAACCAGTTGTTCGTGGTATATATCTCGTTTGAAAGACGTTGTCTCGACCTTTTATCTGAAATATGTATCGAGTTGGTTTGTTTCGTCATAAATGTTATTCCCCTCATTCAGTTTCGTCCTGTTGCTTTCGGTCTCGCTGCAGCTTCATCAGTCCGTATGACGCGCCGCGCTCAGCCGTGGTATAACTGACAGTAACGTGCTTGAAATATTGTATAATTTAGATGAAAGTTTAGTCGGAAGTAGTAGTGACAGTATAAGCAGGAGTGATAATGAAATAGATGATGTAGCAGTGGTAAATGATGAGAGTGATGATGTGGAGGAAACAGTACTTGGAAATTTCGTGTAAGAGACTATAGATAATTATACAGGTCAAAGAGAAGTTTTCAACGGTGAATTCTGATTGCTAAATTCTCTAATAATACTCACACAGGTCACAGAGACAAATATTGAGCAATTACCTTATCGGGTTCAGCTGGTGAAAGGTTTATTTTCAAAGTACGCTCGGAAGGGAGGGGAACGAAATATTCAAGGCCGGCGCGCATCAGATAATACAGTTCCAAGGTTGCAGGAAAGACATTTTATCAGGAAATTAGCACCCAAGAGTTGGAAATCCAAACCTCAGAGACATTGTAGCCTGTGTTCAAAACTCGGCGAAAAGAAGACGTCAGTGTACTGCTGCCAGGAGTGTGACTTGAGTCCCTGTCTCAAAGAGTGCTTCGAACTCTATCACACGGAACTAAATTACTAAGGAAATGTGAAAGAATTATGTAATTATCTGCACGCACATAGTTCCGTCATAGGAAATTCCAAATTTCGTGAAAATCGGGATACTCTTATACTCGTAGTAACGCTTTAAGTGAATCGATGTATTTCAGTCGCGCGTAGTTGAAATCTCATCCGGCCGCGGGGTAGGAAGCTATTTAAATGGCTGCGACACTGAGGAGTTAAGTTCTAGTTTCCTGAGTGGGCCCTTTCAGTTCACCAAGAGTCCAGAGGGTCGTACTACTAAGTTGTAGTGCTTCAGTTTTAGGTTCTTGGAGAGGTACTTGGAAGTGTAGATGCTTTTACAGGTATGATAGGCCCTCTCTAACTTGGTGCACCTGGTGTCTATGGCCAAAGTTTCTCTCTCGCTTGCTGAGATCAATTCTCCTAAGTATCTGACTGCAGGAACTTTATTTATGGTGGTGTTTCCTAGTGAGATTGCTTTATACTAGTGATAAACTCTGTTTTCTGTAAGTTAACCTTCAAGCCGGTTTTTGCTGCAATACTGTAGAGGCTCTGTAGTTAGTGAGTAGCCTGTTTCAAACTGTTGCCCAGTAAGGTGAGATCATCAGCAAAGGCTAGACAGGGTATACTGAGGTTGTCTTTCTTTTACCCAAGCTTCAGTCCTGCTTCTAATGACAATGTGGCAGTTCATTTCCTGATGATCTTCTCTAGTACACAGTGGAAGAGAATGCAAGAGAGACCATCTCCCTGTCTAACTTCTGTCTGGATGAGAAAGCTCTCAGAGAGCTCACCCCTGAACTTGACTTTAGAGGTGGTGTTCCTCAAGGTAGCTTGAACCAGTCAGATGGTTTTCTCATCTAGGCCTAGTTCCCACAGGTTATGGAAATCCACCATAATGTCTACCCAAGGGTGCCCCCTCAGTTCCTGTATGTGAAGATGGTCTTGAGGTTTTGTATCTGCTCCGTGCAGGACCTTTTGATGCAGAAACCAGCCTGGTATTCACCTAGTTGGGAGTCCATCTGTTCGGTGACTCTAGTAGCAGGGCTGTACAAAAGATCTTGCAGGTTACAAGGAACAGAAAGATGCCTCTGTAGTTGTTGAGATCGGTCTTACTTCTCTTCTTGTGTAGAGGATGGATCACGGCTGAGGTCCATCCCTCTGGCAAGAACTATGTTCTCCATGTGTCTTGGATGATCTGGGTGATACTCTCCAGGGACTGTTCATCTACGTATTTCCACATCTCTGTAACTATACCATCTTCACCTGGGGCCTTGTTGTTCTTGAGGCCTTTGGTGATCTCCTGTACTTCTTCTCTGTTGGGTGGTACAGAGTCTTGGTTCCTATCAATACCAGAATTTGTATGTATAGTGCATTCCAGTTATCTTATAACTGTCTGCTTGTTTCATGTTACGAAAGAGGGATGTTGCTTGTTCTCTGGCCAACTAAGTAGTAGTGGTTCTTGAGCTGTTAAGAGCTGAGGCACTTGGAAACCTGTGCACAGTAGTAGCTCCTTACATGTTCTTACATTCTGAGTTTTATTTATATTCTATACTTAAGAAGAAAAAACAAACAAAACAAGTTTGTCATAGTGGAAGCCCATTATACATTGTCATTGTTCCATTCAAAACAAACATCTGATAGGAAAGGATGTTAGACAAAATTCTTTCATATCAGTGTAGTGTAGTTTGTATTATGAAACCCTTGTTTGCATGATTAAAAAATTGGAAAAAAGAATTGATATAATAAATAGGGAATGCTGAGAGGGTCAAGACGATGTATATCTAAAAAATAATTTTAGAGGCTACTGTCGGATTTTTTATTATGGACACTCGAGTTTAGGCTTTAATTACAAACGAACTAATAGGCCTATTGCAATGCGAGTTATACCAATATTTTCCTTGTTTAATTCTACATTAGTGTATATAAGACAAACCCCTCATGAGAAAAGGTGATGGGAAGTGGAATTTATAAGAAATAAAATTAAAGGCTGAAAGTAAACAAAAAGCTGTGTTCGTTGCGCACGTGATTACTACTGAACGCGGCAACACTATGCCCAATTTCACTACCCGGCCTGCTGTAAATCGCACGGTCCAGCGTACACAAAACCTCCTTTCAGTATTACTCTTCATAAATTCTGTACCACACTGTACGGTTACAGTTGTTGTAGTTTCCGATAACCATGACTGAGTGCTTCAAAACAAGCTCAAGTTTGCTGCTGTACGTTTATCCTGGGCTGAGAAAGAGTTGCTTTAGAAAAATGATAAGAACTTTTTTTGGGGTAGTTGAAAACAGTTGTAACTTGAGTAGTACACTACAAATACATGTGGTTATAACATGTAAAAATTTCATTACCATCAGACAAGTAGGTTTCCTTGTATATATTCCTAAGTGAGCGCTTCCTAGAGAAGACGCCAAAAACCTGGGCAATATTTATTACAACCACAAATAAAAAATATTTAATGAACGTCAAAAACAATGTGTCTTATATACGCTAATTTAGAAATAAACAAGGAAAATATTGGTATAACTCGCATTGCAATAGGCCTGTTAGTTCGTTTGTAATTAAAGCCTAAACTCGAGTGTCCATAATAAAAAATCCGACAGTAAATATGATTGCTTTTGTATAGAAAATTTACAAGACCTTGAAGTATAAATATAACAGTGGTGTATAATGCATTGCATGAGCTGTAGGGTTAGGACAAAACAAGAACAGAATGTCCCTTCTAGCAGAAGGTGCTTTGCCTAATGTCAGTAGGTTACCTTTCTTTCATCCACTTCTTCTTCTTCTTCTTTTATGACCACATAGGATCACTTTAGTCAGTCCGTCGTTCAGGTCTCTTTGAAGGGATTGTTCGGGCTTTGCGGTCCTCCCAGTACTTCTTCAGACGCTCCGATCTTCGTGCCCTTTCCTCAGTTGAAAATGTGCGTGTTGTTGGTTTGTTTTGTGTAAGGGTAAAGCGGAGGTTTGTATTCTTGAGTTTTGTATTCAATTTTATCTTATTTTTGGTGTCTTCTGTTGTAAGGCCTATTTCCTTCAGATCCTCTCTTACTTCTCTGATCCATTTACATCCTGTTGTGGTATTTTTTGAGACGAGATTGTGTTGTACTAGTTGTTTCAGAAGTCTCGAGTCCTGCATCCTCATGATATGTCCAAAGAATCCCAGTCTCCTCTTACGCATAGTATCTGTAATGGGTTCTAGCTCTTTGTACACGACTTTGTTAGGTATTAACCGCCACTGTCCATCTTTCTGATATTTTTTGTTGATACAGGTTCTTCCAATCCTCCTTTCAATTTTCTGAAGTCTGTCAGTCTTTGATTGTTTATTCAGGTAAAAGAGTGTTTCTGCTGCATATGTAGCTTCCGGTTTTATAACTGTGTTGTAGTGTTTTATTTTTGTATTTATTGATAGACATTTCTTTTTGTAGATATCCCATGTTAATTTTTGTGCTTTAGCTAATCTATTTGTTCTTACTTGGATTGAGATTTTTTCATTTAAGTTATGTGTTATTACTTCTCCAAGATATTTAAACTGAGTTACTATTTTGATTTTATTACCATTTATGGTGACTTCTTTTAGCTGTGTTGGTTTTTGGGGCATAATTTCTGTTTTTTCAAATGATATTTTGAGGCCAATTTTATTTGCAATGTTTTGAAGTCCTGATATTTGGGTTTTTGCTTCTTTTATGTCCACTGCTAGTAATGCTAAATCGTCAGCAAAACCCAGGCAATTTGTTTTGATTTTTCGGCCAATCTTTATTTTGGGGGGACATTTTCTAAACCATTCCCTCATTACCATTTCTAGAGCACAGTTAAATAATAGTGGTGAGAGCCCATCTCCCTGCCGTAGTCCAGTTTTAATTTCAAATGTCTCTGATGTTTCACCCCTAAACTTCACTTTTGACTTGGTATTGGTGAGAGTCAATTTTATCATGTTTATTAATTTGGGGTGTAGTCCAAGGTGTCTTAAAATTTTAAACAGAGATTCTCTATGGATGCAATCATAAGCTTTCTTGAAATCTACAAATGTTATCACCATATCTCTGTTTCTTCTCCTGTTATAGTCCATTATCAACTTAAGACTCATGATCTGATCAGGACAGCTCCTCCAGGGTCTGAAACCTCCTTGATATTCTCCTAGTTCTTTCTCAAGTTGTAAACTTATCCTATTAAGGATGATTATTGAAAATATTTTGTATGTTATGTCTAGGAGAGAGATTCCCCTGTAGTTATTAGGGTCGGTTTTGTCCCCTTTTTTGTGCAGAGGATGAATGAGGGCTGTTGTCCAGTGTTCTGGTAGTTCTTCTTTAATCCAAATAGAGACAAGTTGTTGATGGAGGGCAACTTTTGCTGAGGTTCCTGCATATTTCCAGATTTCCGCAAAGGTCTGATCTTCTCCTGGCGCTTTGTAGTTTTTTAATTTATTCAGAGCTTGCTTTCATCCACTATTACAATGAATATTTCTAAATTAAAAACCAGGTTTTAAAAAATTGTCCAGACAACTTGTAACATATTGTTTTGGAGTTAGGTCAGGTGGGGTATTTCTGTTTACCTCCCTTAGTTGGCTCTGCCTCCTGTCCCCGCTTGACGACTGCTCCAGAGCCAACTCACCCCTCGCCTTATATAGCCGAATGGCCAGGCGTGTGTAAAGGGGAGTTAGCACTGGCGCAGCCTCGCCGGGACAAGAGGCTAGAGCCGTGAGGTCCCTTTCGTGAAAAAGGTAAACCCACCCATGCTGTTTAATCAATTTCATCATACAGTAGAGCATTCACAAGCATTTTATACAAAGATTACAAAGAATGAAAAGGTTACAAGACAAATAATTAGACAAACAACGAATGTACAACCTTGCCTTACTGGAACTTGTCCGGTGGTTTCTTGTGTCTGGGACTGCGTCATATGACGGTCTTGGATTTCTTGTGCATCCTCCGGAAGCGCATCACTGGAGAGTCTCTCATTCTGACTGAGTTGGTGAAGGCAGAGGACTCCGCCTGATCCCGGGGAGTAGGTCTGGCGAAGGCGACATGGTGGACGCGTCTACTGTTGAGCAGCTGCTGGAGCTTGAGGTGCTGCCGCCCCTCTTCCTCTTCCGCCGTGAGTGCCACGACCCCTCCCCCTGTCTGACGGGGTGTGGCTGACCGTCGTCGTGGTAGAGGCTGGAATTGGAAGACGGCTGGGAGCTCTGCAATTTCGTCTCCGGTGGCCTGGTCGAGTTGAATTGCCAATTTCCAACCCCTGGAAAGAGCAATATAGAGGAGGCTTGCTCTGTTTAATGCATATTTCCTCTGGGCATGGTCGAGAGAGTACCACACCGAGAGTAGTCAGAGTGTCGTCGCCACGTAGTGATGGTCCGGCCTGTGGGTAATGTATGGAGCATGCCTTCCAGCGCTGAGGCAATTTGGTATACTCGATGGTCTGGTGGCGTCTCGAGGCCTTTGCTGTAGTTGTGTGGCCGGAGGTTGCGAAAAGGAAGCTCCTGCTCCTCTGGGTAACTGTCGCCACCCGTGTCGTCCAGGTCTTGATCCTGCTCTAAAAAATGATCTTGCAGTTGCTGCATATTCCTGGCTAGCTGGTTCACGATGAGGGTGAGATCCTGGAGCTGCGTTGAGGAGTTTCTGGAAGTACTCTGCAAAGGTGTTGGTGCAGTTTCGGTTGTTCATTTATACTTTACCATTTGGCCTCGGAGATGTAGGGTGGGGGTTATGTATGAGGTAGGCTGTTTCTTGAGTCCCTTGTAGAGATCACTTGAATTGTTTCTCTTGAAGTCTTCTTCTGCCTGTTGTAGTTCCTCTTAATTTTGTGGATGATGTTCGCTGTTGTTTTTCTTTGCGCAATGAAAGTCTGATGGTTGGGCTCATCCTTGCACTTGTTCCACTTGATCCAGGCTCTGTAGTTTGATCACACTCTGTGGTCTACCAGGGGTGCTTGCATTTGTTGCATAAATCAGGGATGGTTTCTTGAGCAGCATCCAGTAGAGCCTTTTGTAGAGTAGGTCACCATTGTTTTTGTGCATTCTTCTCAAGAGTGGTCACTAGGGAGAGATAGTGATCAGAGTCAAGGTTGGCTCCTCCCAATACTTTGATGTTCTGTATTTCCCTGTGACATCTGTCAATAGCCATATGGTCTATCTGAAATCCATCCAGCATGTGATTTGGACGCTTCCAGGACAGGCTTTCCTAGGCAATCACTTGATTGTGGTTGATTTTAGGACCAGGTTGTATTTTTCACAAAGATCTCATATTTTCTTTTTTTCTTTTTATTTAGGTACCTAAAATTTATAACTCATATCTGTAGGATATTTTCAACATTGAGTTGCTTGCCTGAAGGGCTAGAACTGTAGATTTTCTTTTAAATGAATTAATTAATTAATCAATAAATTGATTGATCAATCAATCAGTCAATAAATCAGTCAATCAATCAGTAACTAACTGTACTTCATTCTTCAGAGGGTCACACCTCTTCCTCTTTTTACTGCAATTGGAGTTAAGGAGGATGATTATTTTTTTGTACTTCCCTTAGAACAACAATCATCACCGTCATAAAAAGGGTCTGTTATCAGCAGCTTTCATGGCAGTATGTGTAGCTTTTTTGTTTTTGTTTTTTGCATTCTGTTCAGTGATAACCGAGAGGGAGGCATGATAATGAACTGACTTCATCGCTGGATTCTCACTAAGTTGGCTGCTGTTCAATCATCATCATCATCATCATCATCATCATCATCATCATCATTTCCCTTTATCCAGCTGTAGCCGGGTAGGGGCAAATATGGTTCCTCTCCACTTTCTTTGGTCTTTCCACCACTCCTCTTCCAACACTGTGTCCCAGTCCAGGTTTCTTTCTATAATGCTGCGTTGGATGGTATCCTTCCATCTCAATCGTGGTCGTCCGCGGCCTCTCCTTCCTTGGATTTGCATTTCCATCACCTTTTTTGGCATTCTTTCATCGCTCATTCACTTTATGTGCCCAAACCATCTTACTCAGCTCTTCTCTATTCCATCATTCATTTTTTCCACTCCAATTTCTTCCCGGATTTTCTCATTCCTTATTTTGTCTCTTCTACTCTTCTGTATCATATTCCTCAAGAATTTCATTTCGGCTGCCTGCATTCGACTCTCATCCTTCTTTGTCATTGTCCAAGTTTCTGCTCCGTAAGTTGTTATGGGTACGTAATACATCTTGTACATTGTATCCTTTGCTTCCATTGGCACATCTTTGTCCCATAACATGTTTCTTACACTATGATAGAAACAACTTCCAGCTTGAATCCTTTTACTAATCTCAGCATCCAGTCGAGCATTCTCCAGGCTGCTGTTCAAATCCCAGCCAAAGCGTGTGGGATTTTTAAAATGAAAATTTATGCCCCTATGTTTCAGGTGACACATTAAACTGGAGGTCCCATGGCTATGATCACGATATCAGCAGTCATGTGAACCGCCAGTCTTGCTTGTTTTTGATGATTGAGACCAGACCAAATTTGATACAATTGTGTGACAGTAAAATGATTTTAATTGTTTTAGAACTCTGGCTTGGTACAAGGGAAGTTAGTGAGAAGAGGAAAGATTCCCAAGAACAATTTGGGAGATACATGGCATTGGAGAGACTTCAACATCGGAATTGATGTGGCTCTATATGGGATAGTGTACCACATTGTGGACTGCGACGTCTTCACTAAGGTAAGTACTGACTTAAGAGATATAGACCTGTTACAAACTACCCACCACTTGTCCTGCCACACCATCTGGTGGCATATTGAAGAACCTCTCCTGTCAACAGTCTGCATTTTGTGTCTGGTAAACATGGAATGGGGCAGTTGTGAAAAATCAGTCATCTCTGATACCCTTAAGAAGCTTGGCATTAGCAGAATGTTGTATGCAAGATCAGCAGCAAGCCAGACCACCCTTGTTTGCTCTCTCTGAGGACTGCTAGGATGCCACAGCTCATTAATGCTGTGAAGCAAATAATTTGCCAAAATCCTTTGTTAGAACATATGGCAATTGTAAGATAAATGAACATTTGAGATGAACAGTGTCCAGGGTGCTGAGAAGTGACCACGGTTTGGTGGGGAGTATCCTGCATTCAGTTTTACCAGAAAAGTGTCAAAAACCTCTTCTAATATACCCCATCAGAGTGCTATCTTCTGTTATAAATCCGTTAAATCAAATTTTGCTCATGGGGAGGAACTGAATTTTTCAACAAGTCTCTGTTCCCACACACATGGCCAAGGCCACTCAAGAATGGCTGAAAAAAAATGTTCCTGACTTCATTTCCATTGCTGATTGGCCATCTGGTAATCCAAATCTCAATTGTTTGGGATGCAAATTGTCTTTGAGATCTACCCAATGACTTGGTGTCGAGTTGTACGAAAAGAGATCCCTTCTTGGATATTTTTAAATGTATCCATTGTGCTGACAATGAATTTTTGCTTTGATACAAAAATATACAAAAAAAAGTTCATTTCCAACCCAAAGTTTTTTATTTTCGTGCCAAATTTCAGAACCATTATAAATATTCTTACCTAAAATATACGTAGAATGAAATGTAAGAAGAAAAAGAAATCCATGTATACCACAGGACTTGAACCAGCAATCCTTCGATTGCTAAACTTGGGCGATACCCTCTGTACCACATGCTCACTTCTCACTCCATTAAAATTTAGATGACATAATGAACCATTCAGTTCATATTCCAATAGTCTGGATTATTAGCCTGAGATATTGGCATTGTGAGAGACCACCATGGAAGTCATTATATAGCAGTTTATTCTATAAGAGAGTCTAGATGGAGCATTTCTCATGGGAACGTAGCTGCAGAACCCTTATGAAAATTCCAGAGTCTCATAAAAGGAATTTATTGCCCAAGCCAAGCTTCTTCATTAATATTGTTGGATGCGCACTACCTTGTGCATCACGCGGGCTGGCTAAAAATTGGAGGGAAGACGAAATTAATTTAATACCTCCAGCCACAGAAGAGATGCACTGGATCTGATAAGAGAATTGCAACCTGCATAATTTCCAGTAAATTTTGATATGCAACATGGATATAATTATAAATTCATACGTTAAGTGAGGCACTTGACGCTCTTTGTCCGGGGATAGCCTCCAGGCACGGGCGCGTGATGTACAGACAGCCAACACTCTAGCGTGGTAACGCCAACTTGATTATAAATAAATGAGCGCAGAGCGCGTCAGATTCATTCATGGACTGAACTACTGCTGGAATGAGGTCACCACGCTGCAAGCCGGCATCCAGAACAGCGTCTTAGTCTTCGAGCTGCTTACGGCTAGTACTATTGAATCTGAGGAAAATTTTCCCTACATCGACCCAGTACGAGATACGGCCCATTTATATTGAGGGAGCAGTAACAGGAGCAGAAGAAAACCAGGAACCATCACAACATCGGGAGCCGAGCCAGGAACTTCGGGTGCACCAACTCATCATGACATCGTAGGGACCATCATCCAACCATCTGAGAAGCTGCTGGAAATGTTCTCGCCAGCCAGCATGACACCAGTCACCAGCCCGGATCTGCCACCAGCATCGAAGTATGTCATGATGCAGTGATTTCATCTGTCCAATGAGGAGCCGCTTCGACATGTCACACTGATAAATTCCAGGTCAGAGCTTTCCAATTTGTAAGAAGCATGCAATATTCCACAGGGTAGGAACAAGGTTGACCATCAGCCAACATGTAAATTTAGGTTAGAGTAAATTATTGTATATAGCTATGCCCAGGACTTGAACTCGGTTTATTTAATTGTAGGATGCTTGTAGTTTATTCCTTATTTGCTTTATAACTTTTCCTTGTGTGTATTATTATGTTCATGTACTCGTTGTCTCCATTTCCCTATGTCGGGAAATCAGGACCATAACAGGGGCGATAGGAGCAGGCAGATATTATTGTTAGGACTATGTTGGGAATATTTCTTTGATGTCTCATATAACTTATTTGATATCGGGATTTATTCCTTAAACGTGACAGGGGTGTGTGTCATCATGTTGCAGATACATGAGCAGTATATAATTAGCTGACTGGGAAATTTGAAATAGAGAAAGCCCCCAGTGCAGATTGATAATGTGTTATATTTGTGTGAAATGCCTGAATATGGCCAGATAATAATAGCGCAGTGTATCGCACCTTTGTACTATAATTGATAAGCCAGGGGAAGCAGCAGTGAAATTATGTTGCATTGATAATGAGTTTGATATGTTGGCATGAAGCCCGTGTATAATTTTGAGAACGCTATGTGTGCATGTTTAAGGGAGAGACTGTGATAGCGCAATTCGTCCCCGTACTCGGCTTCCCAGGCAGTCAGCTGGGCGCTACTTGTTAAAATGAGCAATGGCCGCCGTCTGTCACGTGCTAAGGAGGGGAGAAGATGAATGTGTCTGAGGTCACGACCTTGGAATGTGGCAATATCTAGCAGACTACTGTCTGCAGAGTGTTTAAGGAGGCATTGACCCTTTTTCCTTGTTACGGTACCAGTTGTATTTACCCTCCCATTTATTTCTGTCATTTTATTTGCCTTGCCCTGTATGTGTTGGTCCTCGGATGACGTAGTTATGTTCCTGCTATTTTATTTCTTGTTTTGCTCGGTGCCTTGCTCTTCGTTGGGTCATGGCTCGATGCTCAGTTAGAGCACTGTTTTATGTCTGTTTATATTAGTTAGGAGGAGAGTTTTGTGGACTGTGGCATAGTACAGAGAGAAGTAGGATGTTGCTCTTAGACCAGTGTTGACATAGATCTCTATTATAGACTCCATTACTTATCCTGTTGTGTTATGCTTGTTACAGTCAGGAGGTTTCGTGAGTGTGTTTCTCAACGTCTATAAATTTTGCTTTGATGGCCGACGGCTCCAGAATTTAATTATTCCATGTATTTTGGACAGATCATATATTTGTATTTTTGCCAGTTTGATTTGATTGTAAATAAGCCCTTATTGTAAAACTTTGAATGCAGCGAACTTTCTGTTATTTATAGGATTTTTCTCACCTTGCAATAATTTTTTTTTATATCTTCTTAGTTTATTTAATTTTGCCCTTGTTTTTACCCTCATCCTCTGAGTTATGTTCCCCTGAGCTGTTATATGTGTGGATACGCTATTGCAAGGTCAGCTATGTGCCAGACCCACCCTCTTGGGTGGAGGTATTGGTCACTATGATGCTCTTGGTTCGACCTCGGCGTTTGCCTGACGGGAACCAAAAGCATTGTAGGGCACAATAAGGCACTTGGATATTGTCAAAGTCGATTTTTTCACAAATGTCTGGATATGGTCTAATAACTTGGGGACATTTTTCGAAGGATCACCTTCACATACTATAACCACAAAAAATCCATGACTCCTGTACTTGAAGATAAGATTAACGTTTGTCATAACATTTGCACCCTTTACAATAATATATTTTTTTAATTAAATTGATATTTAAAAAATGTGATATATTGCTTATACTGTCTTGTCTCCCATAGAGGAGTACAGGGTGACCCAAAAGTCTGTTAACATTTGATGAGGCAATACTTCACAGAATATTGGAGGTAGATCACGGCAGATCCATAATGATGTCGGACGATCGTGGAAGACTTGCGATTTCAGGTAACACAACAACCAATAATCACATAGATTGAGGTCGGGGGACTGGGGAGGCCTAGCATGACATGACACGATTGCAGGTGCATTCGACGTCCTCTCTCTCGACAGCTCCTTTTTATACTGTTCACGGGTCTCAGAGTCGCAAGCTGCTTTGCGTCGCACTGATACAGATAGGTCTAGGATAGGAGTGGGAAGGAAGCAACCATGGCCTTAATTAAGGTACAGCCCCATCATTTGCCTGGTATGAATATGGGAAACTACGGAAAACCATCTTCAGGATTGCCAACAGTGGGGTTCAAACCCAACATCTCCCAAATGCAAGCACATAGCTGCACGCCCCTAACTGCACAGTCAACTCGCTCTGTAGGGAGTCTTACATTTTCACGCACTTCGTGGACCTTTCCTTTCTTTTGCTTATGCTTTCATTCTTCAAAGTGTCAGACCTCTTCTATCTTCCCTCTGATTAGTGTTAATAGAGGATGGTTGCCCAATTGTACTTCCTCTTAAAACAGTAATCACCACCACCACCACCAGCTATTTGTTAATCCCTATCATGATAATATGAACATGGTATCTAGTAATGAAACCACTGTACCAACCATCTCACTCTATCTTAGAGTTCCAAGAAGAAACCATTAAAAAGTGAAAGTATTTTCTTTTAAAAAAAATTTGGCATTAAAATGTTAGGGCTTTGTTAATGTTCCTATTGAGCAAATTTTTATTAATGAATGTTTAAAAAATGTTTTAATTGATAACAGGAATACCTGGCTAGCCAAGGTGTGGAACTGAATGACGTAGAGGAAATGCCTGTGGACCCGTACATAATGGATCGGCAGATGAGAACTAGACCATCCACTACAGTCACACCTTCTACAGATTCTAAGCTCAGGCGCTTCTTGGAGTTTGGAGGGAGAGTGCTCAGGTACAAATGCTGTGGTCATTTTTATATTACTAGCACTACAAAAGAATTATTATTATTATTATTATTATTATTATTATTATTATTATTATTATTATTATTATTATTATTATTATTATTATTATTCCCGGTACTTGGGTGAAATAGTGCAATTGAAAACTAATGAAAGAGAAGCAAACAACACCAGGCAGGAGAAGATGGCTGTGGCTTTTCGTAAGACATATCCTATATACAAGAAGAAAACCATCTCCAGATGAGCTAAACTACGGCACTACAATACAGTGATTTAAACAGAATGTCTGTACGCTAGTGAATGCCTCCAAATGACAGGGAAAGCGGGACTGAAAGAAGCTGAGAAATTTGAAAGAAAGAGCCTTCGCAAAATAAGGGGTCCAAAGATTGTGGATGGACAGTATAGGTTGCGAGGAAGGGAAGAACTTTACCGTGACAATGAAAGGCTAACCGAGTCCGTGAGAATACGGAGACTTAAATTCTATGGGCATTTATTTAGAATGGATGAGAAGAGACTACCGAAAAGGATTTTCACAATACTAGACAGCAGACCTAAAGTGTCAGACAAATGGTTCAGGGAGGTGAGTAAGGATCTCAAACAGGTGGGACTAAATTCAGAAGACATCTCAAACCGAACAAAGTTCAGGTCAGTGATCGACAAATTCCAGGGATTCCATGACGAACCAAAACTTAACCGTGGGTGGACGGAAGAAAGAAGACAGGCTGCCAGAGAAAGGATGCTAAAGTTTTGGGCTGTGAAAGCGGCTTCCAGAAACATGTAACTGTTACCTAACGTTGTCTCTAATGGCCGTAAACGAAAAAGAAAACATATATATCATTATTATTATTATTATTATTATTATTATTCCCAGATCATCCTGAGAGGATTGATGATGACAAGAAAGTTCATCATCATCATCATCATCATCATCAATGTCCCACTCCAGTCACCCGGTATGGTTATGGCAAGAAGGATATAGAAGATATACCAATTAGAAGAGTTAACGACAGCGATTAGTTCCCTCAGAAATAAAAAGGCCACAGGTCCAGATGGCATTCCAGCAGAGATATTAAAAGTGATAACAGAATTCTGTACACAGATCCTGATAAAATGTATAACAACTGCCTGATGATGGAGGTTTTAAGTGCTCACTGCAAAACAGCTCGATTAGGTTTAATAAACAAAGGGAAATCTGGGATCTATCGGTCTTTGTGCATGCTGGATACTGCTGGGAAAGGCTTAGAGAAACTTTTGCAGCAAGAATTTTATCAGCAGTCCAATCAGCTGGGGATCTATCTGATCATCAACACGGATTTCGATAAGGACACTCAACAATTGATGCAGTGCAAGAAGCAGTGAACACAGCAGAAAGCACACTAATGGGTGATCATCATTCTTAAAAAGTGACGCTTCTTGTGACTTTGGATGTTAAGAATACTTTCATCTCAGCAAGATGGAATGACATGGAATGACATGTTGAAAGCACTTCTAGAAACCTTTAAACTCTCAGAGAATCTCATGTGCTTAATGAGAAGCTATCTGAAAGATCACACTCTAGTATAAATTATACAGAAGATGGTCAGTGGTTCAACTATTTTCGTAAGCCTTACCAGAATCATTCATTCTGAGATATTGAATAAATGACAGAGCAAGGAAATTGGTCTGTAATTTTTAGGATCATGTGGATCTTTTCCTGATTTAAGGAATGCTATAACTCTAGATTTCCTCCAAATTTTGGGTATTCTGCAAGTTTGAATGCAATTGTTAAGTAGATTTAGTATCCATTCTCTAGTAACAGGTCCAAAATTTCTTGATTTGTTGAATACAGATTTCATCTACACCAGGAGCCTTTCCGTCTTTACTGATATTTATAGCCTCGTTCAGTTCTGCCATGGTAAAGGGATAAGAAAGCATACTGTTCTCTGGTATGAATTTTGTCTTAGTAACATCCACTTTTTTTTTAGAACTGGAGTTTACAGACTTGCCATTTTGGACGAGTTGACGAGCAATTTGCCTGGCCGAGGCGGTAAAGACG
Source organism: Anabrus simplex (assembly GCF_040414725.1). NCBI lineage: Eukaryota > Metazoa > Arthropoda > Insecta > Orthoptera > Tettigoniidae > Anabrus > Anabrus simplex. The sequence goes on along the minus strand of NC_090278.1, from coordinate 24,762,757 downwards.
TGCTCGGTTCGCCCAGAAGGACGTGGGTTCGAATCCCTCTTAGAAAGTCGTAAAATTTAAGAAACAAGATTTCCACTTCCTGAGGTGCATATTGGCCCTGAAGTTCACTCAGCCTACACCAAAAAGTGAGTACCAGGTTCATTCCGGGGGGCAAAGGCGGCCGTGCGTAGAGCTAACCACTCTACCCCATCACGTGCCGAGGTTAACAATGGTGGAAGCCTTTATCTTCCACTCCTCCAAGGGCCTTCATGGCCTGTATGGAGGTGACTTTGCTTTGCTTGTTTTGCTTTGGTGAACAATTTGGTTTGCAGATACATTACAAAGAGATTATTAGGATCATTACTGAGACGCCTGAGTAGCCTCCAGGCCTTCTGACTACTCCTATCCATGTTAACCTCTTCCATCAATTTTAACCACTGTTCTCATTTAGTCTCTGAAATAGCAGAGAGAGGTTGTTGTCTGCTTGCAATAGTTTCAGCACTAAAAGGATCCCTTTCATACAAACTGAAATAGTTTTTCAGTAGGACAGATGTTTTCTGGAAAAGACCTTGTATGTAATTAGTTCTGCATCCTCTTGGAATGGCTTCTTTAGAACACAATCTAATGGCATCAATAAATTGGTCATATGCCTCTGGTATGGGACTGACCGTACTCATCTTTTTATCTAAAGAGGAAGTGAAACATTCCTAGTTTGCCTGTTTGAAATTATATCTTCTCTTAAAGTAAACACTCTGTGGTCTGACTGCAGCTAATATCTGGCACATTATAGGATGATGTTTTGTGTTAGGAATAGGAAGGCAGACAGATTTAACACACTGATGGGCAATCCGCTCACTCACAAAAATAAGGTCTGGATTATATCCACGTTTCCACCTTCCACTGTTGAAGGATGAAGGAAGTTTGTTATCATGAATGAGGGACAGTTGGTGTGATTCTGCCCAATACATGACAGCTTCTCCATTCTCATCATCATGTGGGTAACCCCAATTAATGCTGTGGCTGTTGAAATCACCGACAAAGATGGACACTTCCTGCAAATTCAGATTATCAGGTTGTCTGAATGAAAAACTTACCTTTGGAGGTTTATAAATGGAAAAAATGATAGAGTTACTCAGTTCTATTGCAATAATTTCTATGTCATTTTCATCTGTGATGGAGGTTGCAATAATTCTGATATCTGGTTTAATGAAGATGGTACTTACATATTGGCCATGAGGATGTTCGACTGCCAATCTCATTCCAGGGATTTTAGGATGTCGTTGATTAACATCCGTATGAGTTTCTTGTATACATAAAACATCACAATTATGTTTTAGGTGTATTTCACGTAAAAGATTTTCTTTACAAGAAGACAGCCCTTTGTTAAGAAAAATAATTGTTAAATTGGGCTCTGATAAGAGCCTTTCCCTACTAGGATGAATCATTTCAGATAGTACTTTAATGATGCTTCTGGAATGCTGACGTTCAGTTCAGTAACGGAAATTCAATTCCGACTACCTATGCAGGGGCAACATGAGCAGGAATCAGCTTCATCCCCAATATGGAATATGAAAATTATCATATGGAACATTATAAACTTTGATATATATGGAATAATACACACATATTCTTGACATACGTGCATATAAATGCATAATTGCCATTTTTATTCTTATCTTGTGTAAAACAACATATATATTGTTATTTAAATAGGTACGACAATGCAAAGAAATGAGTATGTAAAAAATTCTATTCACCACTGTAATCATTTACAGTGCACTGTTCTTGAGTTGATAATATCAACAAGAGCTTGTCAATAAGTGATGTCTTTTTCAGTGGCGTTTTGGTATTTGGTTTGGATGTTGGAACCATAGAAAAATAATGTTTTACAATAGCTGAAGTAGTAGGGAGGAGTTCTCTATTGGAACTAGGTGTAACTATTGCTTCCTGACACTCTAGCCTCACTCGGTGAAGATGTGACCACCGTTTTTCAAAAAGGGTGGCTATTTGCTGCCCACACAAGTGGATGAAGGTTAAGGGCAACTTTTCTAATCTTTTTCCTATGCAGAGTGAGCAGAGTGGCTTCTAAGTATGGCTGTTCCGTCAAATTGCTTCACAGCCACAAATCCTGAAGCAAGATGAATGATCACAGTCTACCACCAAATGTGCTAGTTTATCACTGGAGGCTCCAGATTTCACTATTGTATCTCCGTCACAACTCCACGCTCACAAAATAGAGATTCCTATATGTTCAGTGTAGATATTGAGGCAACCGAGTGATTTGTTCCCTGAGCTTGCTGAATAAATAAGAACAAAACTTTTCAGTTTAACATCACTCTAACACATCCAAGATTTCTGGTGATGCAAAGTTGGGAAAGGACTAGGATTGGGAATGTAGCAGCCATGGCTTTAATCGAGGTATAGCCCCAATATTTGTTTGGTGTGAAAACGGAAAACCATGGAAAACCATCTTCAGGGCTGCCAACAGTGGAATTCAAACCCACTATCTCCAAAATTCAGCCAACTTGCTGGGTAAGAATAAAACTTGTTCCTTCTTTTTATTACATTCACAAATGTATGTGGTAGAATAACACCCACGGTATCCCCTGCCTGTCATAAGAGGTGACTAAAAGGGATCCCAGGGGCTCTGAACTTTGGAGCATAGGTTGGTTAACAATGGGCCCCTAGCTGAGTTCTTGCATTGCTTCCACTTTCCTGTGCCAGGCTCCTCACTTTCATCTATCCTATCCAACCTCCCTTGGTCAACTCTTGTTCTTATCTGACCCCAATGGTGTTAGAGCACTCGAGGCCTAGGGAGTCTTTCATTTTCACGCCCTTTGTGGCCTTTATCTTTCTTCGGCTGATACCTTCATTTTTCAAAGTGTCAGATCCCTTCCATTTTTCCCTCTGATTAGTGTTACAGTGGAACCTCAATATCTCGAATCACCTCGGGAGCTAAATTTTATTTCATGTTATCGAAATTTTGAGATATAGACAATACCATTTTTGAGCATATATAACATAGTGAATCATATGTATCTACAGGGTTATACTGAATACACTATTTTCAGCAGATTTAAAAATATACAATCAAACTGTATTTTACGGTATCACTTTAATTATTAACCTTACAATAGTAGCTTTTTAGAAGACATCATACAGTACATACAGTAGTGAAACAAGAAACATACCTCCATTAACACCTTTGGAAAAAATCTGTTAGTCTCTTCTGTTTGTTATTGTTAACCTTTCCTCCCTTCATGTTGAAACTTGTCATCAATAACAATAGCTGAGATTTGTAAATGGAGGTTGTCATCCGCAACTTCAGGGGTTGCTTTCGTATGTGACCGCAAATTAATTCACAATTTAAGATATTACTAAAATTTATTAGGATCAACCTATTCAATACAATAGAATTTACAAAATTAGACAACCAGTTCATACTGCAAAAATCGAGAATATTCTTCACCATATATTCTTAAATAGTTAGTCTATATTCAAAACTACAGCCAACAACAAGTAAGAATGTTCCCATTTAACTATCAGTATACAAGTTAACAAAGATCTATATGGCAACATTCAATTATGAACTCTTTATAACTCCTTCAACAAGATTACGGAGACCGCGAACCCACTACGTAAATAACGAGATAAATGGATTAGTTGGATCCAACTTTATAATCTACATAGCGCCATACAACAGTTAAACATCACGACTTTTCAACAAGAAAATTTCGATGTCATCTCAAGCGGCTACTAAGTTCCATTAACCTTCTCTTCAACATGTAAATCAAGTTGCTTCCAGCCGAATTTCACTCGAACTTCGATACAGCAACTTTAGCCATAGACCTTAGTGTTATTATGTGGTTAAGGCCTAGTTTGTCTAATTTATAAAATCATTTTTCAAATCACTGGTGTAATATCATACCAACTTCAAATATTTTTTCTTCACAAACATTTTAAATGAAGTTTTAATTGTAAATTATTATTTAAGAACTCATAACAATTTCTCACATTGTATAATTTCACTCTAATCTTATATTCTCGTTTTATATTTTTTACCATGACAATCAGGATCCTGATTTTTATCTTTAAGTATGAGTGTAAAAAGGCTGATGATGCCCTTTTAAAGGGCGAAACATGTCCCTTCAAATTTTAATTTAATAGGATGTAAGTCCTAATTTTGTAAATTCTATTGTATTGAATAGGTTGATCCTAATAAATTTTAGTAATATCTTAAATTGACGTACATTTCAATACGGACCAAATATGAAATTTGTAACATGTAATTAATTCACACCCGAGAAACAGTGAGGCTTCGTCGATTTTGCGATCATTAGAAGTTTTAGTTTTTTGGTTCCCGTCATATTAGCTCCCAGCATCACTGTAACCCTTTCTTTACTTGTTAAATGTTCCTCACAAACCACAAATGCCGAATTGCAAAGTTAATGTTGCACAAAATTCGAGTTACAGAGTATGTTTTGCTTCAAGGGAGGAAATGTTTGCTTCTAGAAATAGAGAAAGTCGTGACTGAATTTTGAGTAATAGATAAATAAATACACATGAAGAATAGGACAAACGGCCGGGAAATTTAATTTACTTCGAGAAACTGAAAATTCGAATAATGGAGGTTCGGGATATCGAGGTTCAACTGTATGTAAAGAATGGTTGCTAGTTGTACTTCCTCTTGACATATCGGGTTCTGCCTTAGTACCATGGTTTTTTCATTGCAGGTTTAATGCTGCCTGGGACAACCGTGATGCAGAGTATGGCACGATGACACCATACATCTTCTACTACTTCTTGGATGATGATACCGTCAAGGTACAGGAGGTGCACACAAAGAATGATGGAAGGGACTTATTCCCTCTTCTACTGAACAAAATGAAACTTCCTAAGGACTGGAAAGATGTGCCTAGTAAGAACATACATAACTCTCACACATTACAAAGAAATTCTGTCGGTTTTGCTATGATAGTTCTTTTCCCATCTCCATACAGGCCATGAAGGCCCTTGGAGGGGTGGAAGGTAAAGGTTTCTTCCACTGTCCGTAACCTTGGCACTTCATGGTGTAGAGAGGTTAAATCTACATCCGGCCGCCTTTACACCCAGCCGCCTTTACCCCCAGGAATTAACCTGGTACTCATTTTTGATGTAGGCTGAATGAACCTCAGGACCATTTACACCTCCGGAAGTGTAAATTTTGTTTCTTAAATTTTTTGACTTCCTGATGAGGAATCGAACTCACGTCCTTCCGGGTGAACCGAGCATGCCTTTACCACCTCGGCCAGGCAGCCCCTTTTGCTCTGATAGTTGATGTTTAATTTATTGATGTTTATATTATGAAAAGCTATGGTGAGCTTTATCAAGAAAAGAATATAAAATCAATCTGCAGAACAAAAAATACCATAGAATTTCTCTTTCACTTGCTGGTGAGTACGATGACTGTATTGTTCACTCAAAACCTACAAGCTCCGCTGCAGTACTGACATATCAAATGTTCTATGATCTCTTTTATCAGTATTGTGACTTCATCATCATTTTCAAAATGTTGTGACCTTTATGGACACAGTTCTTGATATTAGAGTGTCCTTGATTTTGTAGTCCATCCTTCAATCAATAATACAGTGGAATACCATTTATCCAAATATCCAGTTCATCCAGACTGAATGTAGACAATATTTCACCATTAAACAAAATCATCTTTGATGCTACTTGCTACTTGCTACTTGGTTGCGCTTGTGTATGAAAAATATACATGCTTAGTTGGGTCAGAATTTGAATTTTTTACAAGAGTAGGCAGCACATACTATCTGCAAAACTTCCGGTGACACTTCGAATCCCTAGTGCTGAATCGGTAGACCTCGGTTATCTTCAAGATACGGATTGGCAACCTTTGACATCAAAATTGAATCGATTATGCATCGCCATAGGACACTTAGTGGTATAACAGCAAACATCGAATACTATTGTTATTTTTACAATAAAACAAAGATATGTAGGCAAAAAAATGAAATTTTCAAAGCTATTCCAACGGCTGAGGAAAATCCAAGTAGATTATATGAACACCTTAGAACTCCTACTTGGAAAAGAACATCACAGTCTACACACAGTGAGAGCAAAAAAATAATAGCAGACGTAGAAGACTGCTGTGATTCAGAAAAGAGAAAATAAACAGTTTCTCCTCACCTCAGTTAGGTGGTTGAACGATCTGCCACATATACGGGAAAAGCTGTTTCCACACTTAATTGAAACATTTCCTGCTTCTCCACGCCCTGCAGTAAAAAGAGGTTGGCCACTCTATTTCAATCATTATGATTGATATTATTATGGGTAATAAAGAAAAATGTCACAACAAGACATGATATTATTATGTGTGTGATGCAATTGTGGACTTTAGATGATAAAGGTTTGGAAAATTCATATCGATCACACTATCGATTCAATTCAGATTTCAATTCCATTCAGTTGGCAGTTCTACTGGAAGAGTTGAGTTCCCTCCTTGCCCCTCACCTCCGTAGAATGAAGTGTCACTAAAACATTCATGGATAGTAATCATCACTCAAAGCTGAAAGAAAATAAATTCACAATATTTTTTATTAACTGAAATGATTGCAGTACTCTTCTTTTTCTGCCTTTCCTTTAGGTTCACTGTGGACCAAGTTAATTCAATCTTCCAGGCTTTGATCTGCACCTGTACTCCCTCATCCTATCACTCTGAATTCTTCTCCTTTTTTCTCTCCATGGTGTTTGTGATTCTAAATGAGCAAGGTTCTTCTAGGTCTTTTTTCACCTCCTAAGACAAGCATACCATAGTATTCCTGATCTCAAAGAACCTCACTTTCTGATTGGCTAATTGTGCTGAGTCCACAGATGTGTAAACCAAATGAAATAATAAGTGAGTTATTCCACCTTTTCAATACAAATTAAATAGTGTTTATTAAATAAACATTTAATGGGACTAGTTTCGACCTATTAAGGTCATCTTCATATTCTACATGCGATATGGCTGAGGGTGACTTTTAAATAGGTCGAAACTAGTCCCATTAAATTTTATTTAATAAACACTATTTAATTTGTATTGAAAAGGTGGAATAACTCACTTATTATTTTATATGGTTTAATCAAAATTCAATACAGACCCATAAAATGAAATAAATTTCTCTAGACTACAGATGTGTCCCAAGAACATGGCTCTTCTTCGGATGGTGTCTGAGATCTTTCCCATCTTGAGATGCAATTCTTGGTTACTTTTCATTCTATACAATCTTTTTTCTGTTCTATGAATCTCAGAATCTTTCTCTCCACTAATTCCAACTTCTTGATCAATACTGCTTTGTCAGGTTCAGCCACTCAGTTCCGTATAAGATTCCTGGATGCATCACTGTCTGGTAAGGTCTCATTTTTGCATTGATTAAGGTCTTCTTCTTGTTGTGGTGACATGGCTAGCTTATATGCCAGGCTCATCCTGTTGATCCTCAATGCCAGTGCAATTTTTTGTGACCTGTTGTTTTCCAACCATTCTCCCCAGTATTTATATCTCTGCATTTCCTGGATCATTTCCCCTTCTGTGATCATCCATTTTGGTACACTTTCAATGTTGGTCATGTACTGTATCTTCCCAAAGGAGATTCATATGCCTGCTTTACTTACTTGATGCTGGAACTGCTGCCTCAACAACAATATCTGCAAAGGCTTGACAATTGAAAAGTGGGGTGACTCTGACTCCTGTTTTATCCAAAATAAATGTTGATAATACTCCCTGGAACTTGACACTAGACGTTGAGTCAGTTAAAATCTGTTTGATCAACATTCTGATACAGTGCTCCATTGAAGTCAGATTTGTACTCTCATTCATCATTACCATCGTCACTGTTTTCCAGTAGCCTGGGTTGCAGGTGTCTGTCTGAACACCACTGTCCACTGTGTAAATTTGTGAATGATGTGGTAGATTTAGCTTTTGGAGGAAAGTAGGACGAGAATTGTCTCATTGTATTTACCATGTGAGAATGCAGATGAGGATGAAGTTAACTAGTTTTGTGAAGCACTAAGTAACATCGTAGTCAGGCTCAACAGCAAGGATAGAATAGTGCTAATGGGTGATTTTAATGCGAGTGTTAGTAATAGAACTGAGGGATATGGAAAGGTGATGGGTAAGTGTAGGAAGATATGGAAGCTAATAGTAAATGGAAATATTTACTGGATAGGATTACCATACGTCTGCATTTGTGTGGTCGTGTCCGTATTTTTGATGTTTAATGTAGTGTCCGCGTACATTTCTGTTGATGTCTGCATTTTTTATTATCGGGAATTAAAATCTTTTGATTTTTTAATATCAATTATTGAATTACACCTTTTGTTATTCGCTTACAATCAATCTGTTATGCTAATAAAACTAAAAATACTGATTTACGTTGCTTACAATCAAAGTATTACCACACCCGGGAAACTGGAGATGGTTTAGGATGATGATAATGGCAATCAAAGTATCTTTAAACTGTCAAAAAAGATTCAGTCCAGTGAGAAATACCCGTGGGACATGAGCTGAAAAGTGTAGAAATGTGTGATATGTGTAATATTTCTTTTATTTTGTTTGTTTCTTATGTAAATATAGCTATTTGACAATGTAAAATTGAACTAATAATGTTTCATTTGGGAATCAGCAGTGCTGATCAATGCCGTTGAGAGTGTGCTCATTTTGGTGTTTCAGAATATAGTAACCTTAACTGGACTTCTGTGCTACTATGGGATTAAAGAGTTACAAATAAATTCTTCAAGCATAAGGTTAATGTACATATATGAAAGAAGCAGAGCAAAACAAATAATTGTTGAATTCAAGAAAAGTCATGTGAAGGTTTTGGTAATAACCTGGAAAGGCGAGGTCCACAGGCAAGGAAACCTTTCTGGACAGTAATAAAACAATGTGTGTGTTCTGACAGTTTGCAGCACCTGGCACCAAGCACTGTGTCTCCACATGTTCCAGGTGGTGTTACTACTATCATAATCAACCCTCTCACTCTGCTCTAGGCGCTGTGGAAAATAATATCCATGTACAGGAATCATCAGAGCATTTGCATAACATTAAATATTATTCCAAGGTGGCTCAGCAGTAATTTTATCAGCTCAAATTAAGACCTACTCCTCACTTCCCTTCCTCCCAGTCTATCTTCACATGATTGGTTTCCATTTTTAGGTAGATTTCAGTAGCAGAATGGCACATTTAAAAATATGACCTGACTTTTGTGTTATATTTATATTATCATGGAAATGTCCATTGAGATCATCAGTAATAATTAGACTGGCCTGCTGAATATTCCAGGTTGATCTAGAGAAGGCATACAATAGTGTTAATAGAGAAAAGGTGTCGGAAACCCTGGAAAAAAAAAAAGGGAAAAAAAGTTGTTTAAGGTAATCGAGGGAACTAGTGAAAACAATGTATAAGAATTGTTTCAGTTTTGTCTATGACTCCAGAGAACAGATTGGTTTAGAAACCATACTGGACTAAGACCAAGAAGTGTATTGTCTCCACTTATATTTACAATGGTTATGGATGAAACTCTAAAGGAAACAAAGGCAATATTTAATCACTACAAAATATAATTGTATTGAATAGGTGGACACAGTAATTTTATTCTTGAAAGAATTTTACTTATTGTTTCTTCAATATGGAACAAAATGAAACTAGTTACTTGTAACTTGATAGCCAACCAGGAAAATTATCGTTTAAACAGATATTTGAATCTTAAGGTCAAAATAGGCAATTTAACAAAAGATACAGCATATTTAAAACAATGTCTAGAGCAAAAATTGGTTCCAAAATTTCTAAGACCCACGCAGAGGAAAGGTATAACCAATACGAATAAAATTCAGAACAAAGTCAATGAGATTTGGATAAGAAATTAAATTAAAGCAGCGTACAAAAAGAAAGCCCTCTTAAATCTACAACTACATAAGGTTCATTTATTTTTGGCCCAGAAGTTGTGTCCGTTGGAATGGAATTCATTCCTACTACATGTAGACTATAAATTGAATATTGCATTAGAAAGGAAGCAAGCAACACTTGATAAAAAAAAACTCTCCCAATTAGTACAATCCATGATACGATCTCCCACACATAACAAAGTTTCACAAAGAACAGTTTCCCCACACGATAACACATCCACAGTAGTCAATTTGACGAACGTTCAATTTTCTGAGGATGAGATTGGGATATTGAATAAGGACCTAAAGTACAATTGGCCTAACTGAAATAAAACAACAGATGTCATCAATACAGTAGCTGAGATAGAAACCAGTATTTTGAAACTCCCCATTGAGATTCAAAACGATTTTAGATTCAAAGTAAAAAAGAAATTACCTAAACTGGCGGAAGAGATAAATGTTAATTTTGATTTCAATCATAAAAAACAAATTCAGAAATTAAAAACAAAAATAGACGACAATAACATTATTGTTACAAAGGCAGATAAAGGAGGATCCACAGTCCTCTTAGACAAACAGTTTTACACTCAAAAAACTGAAGAATTTTTTAATGATGCAAATTATTCGATAGTTAACAAAGATCCCACTGCAAGAATTCAATGAAATTTAAAAACTTTAATGAAAAGTTCTAATTTTATTTTCAACGAACAAGAGCAACAAAGAATTTTCAACATGAACCCCAATATCCCTACCGCCAGAGCTTTGCCGAAGATTCATAAGAAGGACACCCCTATGCGTCCCATTATAAATTGTAGGAATAGCCCTACCTATAAAGTAGCAAAATTCATTCATAGGTGTTTAAGAAAGCATTATGTTTTCCATAACAGAATATATCATAACAGACTTTGAATTCAGGAAATCTGTTAGGAATGTACGAGTTTTTCACGGATTTTTCGGTGATACAGACCACCATCTGATCTGTAGTGAACTAAGTATCTCTAGGCTTAGGGTAGAGAAAGTGAAATCTGTCTGCAAACGAATAAGGGTAGAAAATCTCCAGGACGAGGAAATTAGACAGAAGTACATGGATATGATTAGTGAGAAGTTTCAAACAGTAGAGAGTAAGCAGGTTCAGGATATAGAAAGTGAATGGGTGGCATACAGGGATGCTGTAGAGGAAACAGCAAAGGAATGCCTAAGAACAACTGTGTAAAAAGATGGGAAAAGGCGAACATCTTGGTGGAATGATGAAGTGAGAGCAGCCTGTAAACGTAAAAAGAAGGCTTATCAGAAATGGCTCCAAACAAGGGCCAAGGCAGACAGGGATTTATACGTAGATGAAAGAAACAGAGCGAAGCAAATAGTTCTTGAATCCAAAAAGAAGTCATGGGAAGACTAGGTCAAGCAGCAGGGAAACCTTTCTGGACAGTAATAAAGGATCTTAGGAAGGGAGGGAAAAAGGAAATGAACAGTGTTTTGAGTAATTCAGGTGAACTCATAATAGATCCCAGGGAATCTCTGGAGAGGTGGAGGGAATATTTTGAACATCTTCTCAGTGTAAAAGGAAATCATTCTGGTGGTGTTGCAAACAGCCAAGCTCATGGGGAGGAGGAAAATGATGTTTGTGAAATTACGATTGAGGAAGTGGAAAAGATGGTAAATAAACTCCATTGTCATAAAGCAGCAGGAATAGTTGAAATTAGATCTGAAATGGTGAAGTATAGTGGGGAGGCAGGGATGAAATGGCTTCATAGAGTAGTAAAATTAGCGTGGAGTGTTGGTAAGGTACCTTTAGATTGGACAAAAGCAGTAATTGCACCTATCTATAAGCAAGGGAACAGGAAGGATTGCAACAACTATCGAGGTATCTCATTGATTAGTATACCAGGCAAAGTATTCACTGGCATCTTGGATCAGTCATTGAGAGGAAGTTGGATGAAAACCAGTGTGGTTTCAGACCACAGAGAGGCTGTCAGGATCAGATTTTCAGTATGCGCCAGGTAACTGAAAAATGCTACGAGAGGAATAGGCAGTTGTGTTTATGTTTCATAGATCTAGAGAAAGCATATGACAGGGTACCGAGGGAAAAGATGTTCACTATACTGGGGGACTATGGAATTAAAGGTAGATTATTAAAATCAATCAAAGGCTTTTATGTTGACAATTGGGCTTCATTGAGAATTGATGGTAGAATGAGTTCTTGGTTCAGGGTACTTACAGGAGTTAGACAAGGCTGTAATCTTTCACCATTGCTGTTCGTAGTTTACATGGATCATCTGGTGAAAGGTATAAAATGGCAGGGAGGGATTCAGTTAGGTGGAAATGTAGTAAGCAGTTTGGCCTATGCTGATGACTTGGTCTTAATGGCAGACTGTGCCGAAAGCCTGCAGTCTAATATCTTGGAACTTGAAAATAGGTGCAATAAGTTTGGTATGAAAATTAGCCTCTTGAAGACTAAATTGATGTCAGTAGGTAAGAAATTCAACAGAATTGAATGTCATATTGGTGATACAAAGCTAGAACAGGTTGATAATTTCAAGTATTTAGGTTGTGTGTTCTCCCAGGATGGTAATATAGTAAGTGAGTAGTAAAGCTAATGCAGTGAGCTCACAGTTGCGATCAGTAGTATTCTGTAAGAAGGAAGTCAGCTCCCAGATGAAACTATCTTTACATCGGTCTGTTTTCAGACCAACTTTGCTTTATGGGAGCGAAAGCTGGGTGGACTCAGGATATCTTATTCATAAGTTAGAAGTAACAGACATCAAAGTAACAAGAATGATTGCTGGTACAAACAGGTGGGAACAATGGCAGGAAGGTGCTCAGATGAGGAGATAAAGGCTAATTTAGGAATGAACTTGATGGATGAAGCTGTACGCATAAGCCAGCTTCGGTGGTGGGGTCATGTGAGGCGAATGGAGGAGGATAGGTTACCTAGGAGAATAATGGACTCTGCTATGGAGGGTAAGAGAAGTAGAGGGAGACCAAGACAATGATGGTTAGACTCGGTTTCTAACGATTTAAAGATAAGAGGTATAGAACTAAATGAGGCCACAACACTAGTTGCAAATCGAGGATTGTGGCGACGTTTAGTAAATTCACAGAGGCTTGCAGACTGAACGCTGAAAGGCATAACAGTCTATAATGATAATGTATGTATGTATTATGTTTTCAACATTAAATCCCCCTTAAGAAATTCAATTAATTTCTGCAAAATATTAAAGAAATTTGAACTGCGACCCAACCATATTTTATGTTCTTACAATGTCACAAACATGTTTCCAAGCATTCCTACTAAAGAAACCATAAAATTATCCATGACAACATCAATAAATATAGCAGCCTTAGTAAAATGGAAATTGAAGAATTCATGAAGATATGGAATTTCATTCTAAACAATAATTACATCTCCTTTAATGGTAAATATTATCAGCAGAAAGGCCTAGCTATGGGAGACCCTCTTTCTGGCATTTTAGCAGATATTTACATGGATTCGATAGAACATACAATTATTTCACAAATAAAGGGTATTTGTTTGTGGCTAAGATTAGTTGATGATACTTTCGTGATCATCAATAAGGACATTACTGACAGTGACAATATGTTAGTTTCACTAAATGAAATAGATCCTAACATCAAATTTACCAAAGAAGGTGAGGTCAGTAAGTTTTTAAATTTTTTAGATTTAACAGTTACATGCTTGAATAACACTTTTGAATTTCAAATTTTTAGGAACCTACTCATTCACCCATAACTATTAAAGATTCATCCTTGCATCCTAAGACCCAAAAATTAGCTGCCTATCATAGTCTAATATATAGGGCACTAAAAATTCCTCCTTTGCCAAAAAGTTTGGAAATAGAGCTGAATTACATAAGATAGTTAGCTCAGTTCAATGGCTTTAAAATAAATATAATCAATCAGTTAATTAATAAGATCAAAGTTAGGCTATTTTCCAACCTAGTTCCAGTTAAATCGATGAAAAACAGCTATGCTACATTTACGTATAATAGCCTGGCTATCCATCAGATCAATAGTTTTAAAAAACACAACGTCAACGTAGCCTTCAGGACAGTAAATAATAACCAGAACATATTCCTCAACCACAATAGGGTCAATAATAATAACAACGTTTACTCAGGTTCTGGTGTTTATAGGTTAAAATGTACACAATGCGGGTTCACGTATTTTGGTCAAACAGGGAGGAGCTTTTACACAAGGTATCTGGAACATTACAATACTTCCAAGCATTACAAGTATTCAGCCAACAGCCAGCATATGAGTGAAACATGCCATAAATTGACCTCAATAGAGAAAGATTTTACAATCATTAAAAGCCTAGGTAAGGGGAAGTTATTGAGCAAGACGAAAAACTTATACATTTATTTGGAACAAACTTATAATAAAAATAATAATTTTAATGACGTCATTGACAACAAAAAACCGTTATATGAGGCAACTCCAAAGTTAATCCAGGCCGTAAATTAGAAGAAAATCCCCAGTATGTTAAAATCACAGCACGCATGCACTCCTATCGCCATGCCTAATGATGGGCCCGCCCAATCCAATTCGAGTAACGCCTCTCTAGCAACAACACAGACGCACAAGTTGAAACTCACTCCCCCTTCCCCTCTACACTCCACCCCTCCGTTACCGCATCAGTACTAAACTAGAAGTAACAAGGTTAGTCGTTCAGATACAACCGGAACAAATGGTTCCAGCTAACATCTGACAGGACAAGTAAGTTCGTCCACTTTTATGGTGTAAAACTTTCACTTTACATTTATTATTTTGGGCTCTACATTCATCATTCTAAATTCCTTTTTTCTCTTATTCATTTACAGACAACTCATAATTTCTCCCAAGTTTAAACAATGCACCAACAGGAACATTAATTGACAAGAATGGCACAATATTCCAAAAAAATGTATTGGATGAGCAGTAATGAATCATATCAACAATATGTTTCCAACATACGTGATTTAACCTATAAAATATTACCATGCTTCTTTCTAAAGGCATATTCATACCCAACATGATCGGCTTTATACCACGGTTCCGGTTTGGTAACAATACACTTACGACATAGGAGACCATAGCGTCCTTTGAACGAACCAACTGGAAAACCTTCAACCCAATGTTCATCCATACAATTGGTGAAACCCCAATTCACACTGTGGTCTAGTCAATATGAACACATTTGCATAAACTTTCATCCAGACAGTAGGAGAAATCCATATTACATTTTGGATGTTATCTAGTTATTGTAGAATAAAATAATTTAGTTGCTTCCTTGTTCACAAATTCTGCCTTTTAATTAATGTACATATTGTAAACTATGTAAATATGAACTTTTGTAAAAATATTTTTAGCATAAGACCATTGTATTTAGTATTAAGTTCCAATGTTTAACAGATAACTTGACCTTAAGATTAATATAGTGGTTGAAGATGCCCAAAATTAGGGTGAAACATGTTCCTAACTAGTGTTTATAATTCATGTAGATTTAATCACTACAAAATATAACAGTAATTTTATTCTTGAAGAATTTTATTTATTTTGTTTCCCAAAAAAACATTGTAATGTTTTGTTGTACATCTACTCTGTGCTATGATTCAACAAAGAATGGACTGAAAGTAAATAGTTGTAAATGATTTTTAATGTGCTCTTATTGAAATTCTTAATGTTGGTTTTCAGTTGATTTCCCTTCAAATTACATGGAGATATCGGATGCAGAAGTGACAGAATATTACACCCCAAAGGATTTTCTTGTTGGAAACACTATCTTTGTGCTAGGAAGAAGGTAAAACTTCACAATATTTACCTAGTTAATGAAATCTTTAATATTATTAGTTATATTAATGGTGGATTGTGGTCCCCAGGACTAAAGTTTGGTGGTGCAAAAGGGGATTGGACAGGGATTAATAGAAATGATCATTGCAATGTACAAGGAATGTTGTAGTTGCGTGCAAACCCAAGTTGGCAGGACAAGTTGTTTCTTAATAACTACTGGGCAGAGACTGGGAAGTGTTCTATCGTCAATCCTGTTTACAATAGTAATGGATGATATCATGAGAACAGCAAAAGCAACATATGGAGTAAGAGAAATGAACATCATGTTATTTGTAGATGATGTTGTGATTTGGGGAGAAGAGGACATGAGGGTTCAAGAACAGTTGGATGTGGTGAATGGGAATATCAAAGAATGTAGATTGAAAATAAGTGTAGAAAAGAGTAAAACTCTTGTTATGACTAGAGGGGAGAAAGAATTTGGATGCTGAGATTAGTAAGAGGATTCAGCTGTTTCTATCATAGTGTAAGAAACATGTTATGGGACAAAGATGTGCTAATGGAAGCAAAGGAAACTATGTACAAGATGTATGAACCGCACCCCTCCCTTACCGATAATATAAGACATAATATAATACGCACATCGGGAGATTCGAGGCGTGGACCGCGACTAGGAAAGGCAAGACACAGCCCTGAACTGGAAATAACCCTAATCACCAATGCATAACAGGGATGAGACTAATACTGCTAGCAATAAAATTCAAATAAAATTTAAATGAGGGTTTATTGATATAATAATTTTCAAAGAGAAAGAAAATGAAGCCAGCAATTTAAAGTATTAAAAGGATACATACATATGTTCATTTGGTGCAGTCGATGTACTAAAGTAAATGCGTGAGCACAGCATTTCTCAAAACACCAACCTTAATATTAAATTTACGACGTGCTCACCGTCTCAATTATATTTTCACTACATAATGGGCTAATCTGAACACAATCCACACGGATTAGTTTGGTCTTTCTTTCCACAAGATTAATTACATTGTTTACATACGCATCCTTCTAACTCCATCATCATCTCAACAATAGCTATAGAAAGATAAGGTCCCCAAGCATCCGGGAGAAGAAACTAAGAGCAGATAAAGTAAAGGAATGCAGATATCAGCATGGTACAGAGAGAAAATATCTCTGGACCAAGGAAACAAAATCAAAACCCAAGGAGAATCACAGGCATGCGAATAGCCAGAATATAAGAAAGCAAACATGGCGGCCTCGTGGGCAAGCTAACGGCCCCAGACAGAGACCAAGGCAAAATAATTAACACCGTACCAAAAACAAACACAAGGTACGGAAACAAGATCAAAGGGAAAAATTAAGCTGACCGATACGTCATCTTTTCACTCTCCTCACTCACCCACGCACACACACCCCAAACGTTCAGACATTGCCAGTAATGGCAAACAATGCGAGCAGTAGCTCCCGTCAGTAAGTTGAACACAAACTCATATTGTGTGACTCTCATGGTCACAAACAAAGGTCTCACATATGTCAAAGATAGCGTGCACAGCACAGACAATAGGCAGTAGTATAATAGGGACCCAGTGGTCACGCATAAACCCATCAGCTTACGCAGTCCGTACGACACGAATGGATCTCTGCGTCGACATGCAGGGCATACATTCATTCGATGGCAAAATACATAAGAATGCAGTGCGCATAAATAGAATTGATCAGAGACCCAGTTACCAACATCACACAATCAAAATAACAGCAACAAACACGCGGCCCATTCACGCTGCAGAGCAGAAAGGTGCATATCAATCAGCTGTAATTAAATGCGGAGAATATCACTACAGAACCGTAGAAAAATATATTAAAACAAGGATCACCATACCTGCAATATTAGCCGTCAAAATAAAAAGAAGGATGGCAGTATAGGCAGAGTTTAAATCTAATAAATACCCATCTATAGCTCAGAAAAGCAACTCCGATCTGTGTGGAGTCCATTTTATATTCATCTCTCATAACCACAACAAACATTCGAGTCACAAAGATAAAGTTACAGTCTCGCCGGAAAGAATGACCCTCCGTGTTCACAACTGAGGGTGCTGCCCTCTCTAGTACAACCTTGGAAATAGTTCAATCAACGATAAGCCGCAAAAGGCCTTTAGCAATAATAGAAAGGTGACTTTTCTGAAACTGCCATTCAAACATGGCTCATGTATTATATACCCATAACAACTTACAGAGCAGAAACTTGGACAATGACCAAGAAGGATGGGAGTCGAATACAGGCAGCCGAAATGAAATTCTTGAGGAGTATGATACAGAAAATTAGAAGAGACAAAATAAGGAATGAGAAAATCCAGGAAGAAATTACAATGGAAAAAATGAATGATAGAATAGAGAAGAGACGACTCAGATGGTTTGGGCACATAAAGCGAATTAAATGATGAAAGGATGCCAGAAAAGATGGAAATGCAAATTCAAGGAAGGAGAGGTTGTGGACGACCACGATTGAGATGGAAGGACACAATCCAATGCAGTATTATAGAAAGAAACCTGAACTGGGACACAGCGTTGGAGTAGAAATGGTGGAAAGACCAGTGGTGAAAGTGGAGAGGAATCATATTTGCCCCTACCTGGCTACAGCTGGATAAAGGGAAGTGATGATGATGATGATGATGATGATGATGATTTACATTTACTTATAACTGTTTACCTAGCTTTTTCCTAAATATTTTCAACAAACTTGGAAATTTATCAAACATTTTCCTTGATAATTTATTACAATCACCGAGCTGGATAGCTGCAGTCGCTTAAGTGCGGCCAGTATTCAGTAATGATATAGACGTTGATTCCCATAGGGAACCTAAAATATTTGTCCCGAATGAGTAACTTTGTCCAATACTGTCCAAAATGTCCAATAACTGACCATTTCTATCAGTATTCAGTATTCGGGAGATAGTGGGTCTCGAACCCCACTGTTAGCAGCCCTGAAGATGGTTTTCTGTGGTTTCCCATTTTCACACCAGGCAAATGCCAGGGTTGTACCTTAATTAAGGCTATGGCCACTTCCTTCTTACTCCTAACACTTTCCTGTCCCATCGTCGCCATAAGACCTATCTATGTCGGTGCAATGTAAAACAATTAGCAAAAATTTATTAGAATCCCTTATTCCTCATCCTATAAACGAATATTAGCCCCCAATCTGTCCTCTTGAATTCCAACTTTATCTTCATATTATGATCTTTCCTATTTTTAAAGATTGATTGATTGATTGATTGATTGATTGATTGATTGATTGATTGATTGATTGATTGATTGATTGATTGATTGATTGAAAGTGAGCATTTTATCTGGCAGAAGATTGTAGTATATATAATATATAATATATAATATATAATATATAATATATAATATATAATATATAATATATAACATATAATATATAATATATATGTCCTGTGGTGCATAGTGTATTAAATTATCATTGAGTACTGGGGTTCAGTCTCGATGGCCTTTGGATTCACTGCGACACGTTATTCCAACGCCTTGTGTAGAGAAATGCCTCTCTTAAGCTTGAAGTATAACAGCCAACCTTCTGACCCTTGAAAAAATGTCACTGTTAAATTGTACAGAAAGTGTATTTATTGTTTGGGTTTGTGTACGAGACAGATTATGATAAATGAGTTTCTTTCCCTAAGAAATGAGCATAGTAGGATTATGTCATTAACAGGTGAAGTGTTGTAAAACATAAATACTGTATTTTTATTTAGCATAATATGGCTTATTGAGCCAGGAATGTCCAAGAACATCTTCATCTGGCCTGGTGGAGGTATACAGTATACTTGTTATAGTGTATATTCAGTTGTCTTCCGCTCAATACACACGATCCATTGAAGAGTGTTTACTATAATGTACTTTATTCAGATATATATGTTTGTGTCTCTTACAGGTTGATACTATATGATGCAGACAAGTTCACTAGGGAGTATTACCAGAAGATGCTCAATATTACTCAACCACCTGCCATTGATGTCTTTGAAAAGCCAAAGGTGTTCCCACCTCCGGTAATGCCTTTTCCTTTCCTTTCCTTTCCTTTCCTTTCCTTTCCTTTCCTTTCCTTTCCTTTCCTTTCCTTTCCTTTCCTTTCCTTTCCTATAGTTGAAATCATTTAAAACTGGTCCTTAGAACGCAAATATAGTAGACCTTAGTAAGAACTATCATTGCTGCAAACCTTAATAGTTATTTATGAAAATTATCAAACGTGTGTATTTTTTTCTAATACCCAGGCACTTGGATACGATTCACATGCTGTGATGAAGGGAAATGTACTCTATGCATTTATTTGACCCCACCATATTTGGTCAAGGAGTTAGTCACATTACTCGCTCCTTAGCTCAGAATGAATGACATTGTGTGTCCACCTTGTCAATAGTAATAAAAACTATGTAACCAATATTAATGTTTTGAGAACCGCATTAATTTTCTTCATCAATGACCAAAAGTTCACCAAATAATTCACGGCCTTGATTCAGTTACATAGGAGCCTTTTGGAGGTTGCAAGGGCAGTAGTCGGGATGATTGATTGATGCACACTTGTAATAATATTTAACATGGCTTAGCTGTGTTGATACTGCTATACGGCTGAAAGCAACAGGAGACAATAGCTGTCCCAAGAAAATGCAGTTCTCTCTGTATGAATGATGATGTACTGATGATGGTTCCCTCCCGGGTAAAATAATCCTCCATTCGGATCTTCAAGTGGGGACTACATGAGAGGGGGCAATTATGAGGAAGATGGATACTGACATTCTGTGAGTCAGAGCTTGGAATGTTACAAGTTTGAATCATTGTGGTAGGTTAGAGAATCTGAAAATAGAAGTGGATAGACTAAAGTTAGATGTAGTTGGTATAACTGAAGTACGTTGGCAGGAAAAGCAGGATTTTTGGTCAGGCGACAACAGAATAATATGAACATAAAATCAAACAATGGAAATGCAGGAGTTGACTTAATAATAAATAAGAAAATGGGGCAATGCGTAAGCTACTATGACCAGCATAGAGAAGGGCTTATTGTGGTCAAGATAGATATATGTATATGTTTTCAATTTTGTGTGTATGTTTTCAATTTTAGGATTGATATCTGTATATGTTTGATGTCACTGAAGTGACAGTTCTGTTTGAGAACAAGTCTCAGGCAGACCCCAAGGCACTGGACTCCCCTGGTCAAGATAGATACCAAGCCAATGTCCATCACAATAGTGCAGGTCTGTGTGCCTACTAGTTCAGAAGGTGATGAGGAAATCAAAAGAATATGTGAAGAGATAGAAGATCTAATACAATATGTAAACGGTGACAAGAATCTAATTGTGATGGGACTGGAATACAGTGGTAGGCCAGGGAAGAATAGGTATTGTAGTAGGTGATTTCAGCCTGGAATGAAGGAATGAAAGAGGAAGTTGATTGGTTGAATTCTGCACTGATCATAATTTAGTGTTTGCTAATACTGTACTTGGTTCAAACACCACAAACAACAGCTGTATATGTGGATGAGACCTGGAGACACTGGTAGGTATCAAGTAGACTTAATTATGATTAAGCAGAGATTCAGAAACCAGGTGTTGGATTTCAAGGCCTTCCCAGAAGCAGCAAATGTGGACTCTGACCACAACTTAGTGGTCACGAAATGCCATCTGAAGGTGAAGAAATTGAAGGTAGGAAGCAATGCAAGAAGATGGGATCTAGATAAGTTGAAAGAAAAGAGAATGAGGGATTGTTTCAAGGAACATCTTGCACAAGGAATAAATGAAAAGGCTGAAGAATGAAGATGAAGAAGAATGAGATCATTAGGGCTGCTTAAGAAACATTAGGAAGAAAGGAAAGATCAAGTAAAAATCAGTAGATAATTCAGGAGATACTAGACCTGATCGATGAACAGTGAAAGTACAAGAATGCAAACAATGAGGAGGGCAGAAAGGAATATAGGCAATTTAAGAATAAAGTAGATAGAAAGTGCAGAACATCTAAGGAAGAATGGCTGAAAGAGAAGTGTGAGGATGTTGGGGGTTGTATGGTTATAGGAAAGGTAGATTCTGTGTACAGGAAAATCAAGGAAACCTTTGGAGAAAGGGAAATTAGGTGTATGAATATTAAGAGCTCAGATGGTAAACCACTTCTGGGGAAAGAAGACAAGGCAGAAATATGACAGGAACATATCCAACAATTGTATCAAGGGAAAGAAGTATATGGTAAGGTTCTTGAACAAGAAGAGGCTGTTGATGCTGATGAAATGGGAGACCCAATTTTGAGGTCAGAATTCAACAGAGTTTTGAGAGAACAGGAACAAGGCACCTGGAATTGATGACATA
Organism: Anabrus simplex; assembly: GCF_040414725.1. Taxonomy (NCBI): domain Eukaryota; kingdom Metazoa; phylum Arthropoda; class Insecta; order Orthoptera; family Tettigoniidae; genus Anabrus; species Anabrus simplex. The sequence goes on along the minus strand of NC_090278.1, from coordinate 24,740,696 downwards.
CCCTCAGAATTACTGACTGCTTTAGGAGAAGCCAGCATGGCGACGTTATTCCATTTAGTAAGTACGATGTATGATATAGGAGAAGAAAGCAGGAGCTGACAATTGTGAAAACTACCGCACCATTAGTTAAGTATCCCACGCTTGCAAAATGTTAACACGTATTATTTACAGAAGAACGGAAAGACATGTTGTTGCCAAATTGGGAGAAAATCAGTTTGGCTACAGAGGAAATGTAGGAACATGTAAAGCAATCCTGACTTTAATCAAAATCGACTTTCAACCTATTAGGTCATGTTATATGTACATAGTACGTGTAAAAGAGATGTTAAGTACAGAAGTTGTGGGTTCGGATCCCACTGGTGTCCATTTGTCCAGTTTTGTTCTGTACTTAACATCTCTTCAACATGTACTATGTACGTTAACAGACCTAAAAGATTGAAAGTCGATTTCGATTACAATGTGGTCGTGAAAATTCAATATTCTTTGCGTCTGATCTTAGATGGTAGAATTATGAAGTATAATCCCACGTACATTGCATTATTAGATCTAGAAAAGGCATTTGATAATGTTGATTTGACCAAGCTATTTGAAATTCTGAAGGTAAGCGGGATCAGATACAGAGAAAGAAGAATTATTTACAATCTGTACAAAAATTAGTCTGAAATGATAAAAATTAAGGGTTGTGAAAAAGAAGCAGCAATCCAGAAAGGAATGAGGCAAGGCTGCAGTTTTTCCCATCTCCTTTTCATTGTTTATATAGAACAGGCAGTAAAGGAAATAAAAGAGGAATTTGGAAAGGGAATCACAATCTAAGGAGAGGAAATCAAAACCCTGGAATTTGCCGATGATATTGTCATTTTATCCGAGTCTGTAGAAGATCTGGAGAAATTATTGAATGGTATGGACATAGTCTTAGAAAAGGAGTACAAGATGAAAATAAATAAATCCAAAATAAAAGTAACGGAGTGCAGTCGAACAAAGTTAGTTGATACAGAAAATATTAGATTAGGAAAAGTCTTAAAGGAAGTACAGCAAACTCCCAATTATCCGGGTGCAGGTTATCTGGTTTGCGGGTTATCCATACACTCCAAAGTTTTATTATAATTTTTTTTTTTCTTCATTTTGACTTGGCATTTTTTGAATACGTGAGAACAGAGCACTTGAAATTCGAGCGCACTCTCGACTGAAAGCCTGCTTTGTTCAAGAACTAAACAATGTACAGTGTACTGTATAGCAGTTGTTTGTTGGTGTTCTGTGATGGCAGTCATGGCTATGAAGCCAAAGAAAGTGCTTTTGACTTTAAAACAAAAGCTTGAATTAACCTGCGAGGCCTTGCCGCGCGGTCTTTTCGACCGCACATTCATTTATTCACTTGTAATCTGCAATGAACTTACATCTCGTCTTGCTCTTCCTTCTCTTATCCTCCGGTGGAGAGTTGACAACGCTAGTACAGTAACAGTTAATCTAAATTTGTTATCCATTGTTACCAGGGGGAAGAAACTCTGACCTCGATGGAAGTTGCGGTCTTTTCCAATGCGCGCGAGGCCTTGCGTTTGGCATTGTTCTTTTGTTTGTGTTCCGTAAAGATACGTTTGCGTAGCATTTTGGGTATTGAAAAAGAGGACCAACATCACCAAACTGTAAATCAGACAGACAATGGTCGCTGTGCTTATTGTGACAGAAAGAAGAATCGGAAAACCAAAACTAAATGCGTTTCATGTTCACGTTTCATAAGTAAAGAGCACACATGGCCATCATGTGTTCAATGCACGGAGAAAAGTGTTGAAATCGTACAGGAGGAGGCGGATGATGACTAAATTCTTCAGCATTTGTGAGATCTGGCAAGTTCTGAACGGTTTTCCTGTATTACACTCAGTGTTAAGTTCCGAGATTTGTTTTGAAGCAGTCATAGGTGATGAAAATTACTAATGACTGGTGCATTGGGACTTGAGTGGGTTTTCATTCTTTAATGTTTATTATTGTTTGCATTATACATTTCCAGAGTTCAATTTTTAAACATCGGTAGCCATAAGTTCTGGCGGACAGATGTTCAAAGTAGTCAATTGAAACGAATATATGTTTATTTTGTGTCTTGTAGAATATTTTCTCAGCTGATTAGACATACATTTGTGTAATAAAGCTATGATATGACATTTCGGTGTATTGTGTTCGAAAAAATAATTTGTGCATTAAATAATGGCCCATGGATTCTGTGCAGTCGAAAAGACCACGCGCGAGTTCTGGCGAAAAAATATCAGTGCGAGTTCTCCTGGGTTAATTGAAAAGTTCAAAAAAGGAGAATCAGTAACGAAATTAGCAAATGAATATGGGACTGGTGTTCAGACAGTGCCGGCAGTGCGGTGTAGGGGTAGCATGCCTGCCTCTTACCAGAGGCCCCAGGTTCGATGTCTGGCCAAGTAAGGGATTTTTACCTGAATCTGAGGACTGGTTCGACGTCCACTCAGCCTACACGTGATTACGATTGAGAAGCTATCTGATGGTGAGATAGTGGCCCCGGTCTAGAAAGCCAAGAATAACAGCCGAGAGGATTCATGGTGCTAACCACACGGCACCTTGTAATCTGTAGGCCTTCGGGCTGAGCAGCAGTCACTTGGTAGGCCAAGACCCTTCGGGGCTGTTGCACCATGAGGTTTGGTTTGGTTTGTTCGGACAGTTAGAGACATTAGAAATTGCAAACAGAAACTCTTAGAATTCACTTTTTGTACCTCAAGAGTGTGTTACCAACAATCATCATCATCATCATCATCATTTCCCTTTATCCAGCTGTAGCCGGGTAGGGGCAATTATGGTTCCTCTCCACTTTCTTCGGTCTTTCCACCACTCCTCCTCCAACACTGTGTCCCAGTCCAGGTTTCTTTCTATAATGCTGCGTTGGATGGTATCCTTCCATCTCAATCGTGGTCGTCCACGGCCTCAACTTCCTTGGATTTGCATTTCCATCACTTTTTTTGGCATACTTTCGTCGCTCATTTGCTTTATGTGCCCAAACCATCTTAGTCGGCTCTTCTCTATTCTATCATTCATTTTTTCCACTCCAATTTCTTCCCGGATTTTCTCATTCCTTATTTTGTCTCGTCTACTCTTCTGTATCATATTCCTCAAGAACTTCATTTCAGCTGCCTGTATTCGACTCTCATCCTTCTTTGTCATTGTCCAAGTTTCTGCTCCATAAGTTGTTATGGGTACGTAATACATCTTGTACATAGTATCCTTTGCTTCCGTTGTCCCATAACATGTTTCTTACACTATGATAGAAACAACTTCCAGCTTGAATCCTTTTACTAATCTCAGCATCCAGTCGAGCATTCTCCATTAATTCACTCCCCAGGTATTTAAACGTTTTCACTACTTCCAGGGGCTTGTCTGCAAGACTAATCTGACCTTTCCCTTCTTTCTCCCCTCTAGTCATAACAAGAGTTTTACTCTTTTCTACACTTATTTTCAATCCACATTCTTCGATCTTCCCATTTACCGCATTCAACTGTTCTTGAACCTTCCTGTCGTCTTCTCCCCAAATCACAATATCATCTGCAAATAACATCATGTTCATTTCTCTTCCTCCATATGCTGCTTTTGCTGTTCTCATGATGTCATCCATTACTATTGTAAACAGGATTGGTGATAGAACACTTCCCTGTCTCAGCCCACTAGTTATTTTGAACCAACTTGTCCTGCCAACTTGTGTTTGCACGCAACTAGAACATTCCTTATACAATGCCATGATCATTTTTATTAATCCCTGTCCAATTCCTTTTTGCACCAGACTGTCCCAAACTTTTGTCCTGGGGACACTGTCATATGCCTTTTCAATGTCAATGAATGTCATCACCATATCATTCCCGTACTCCCAATGCTTTTCCATTAGTTGTCTCATGATGAAAATGGGCTCTATTGTTGACCTTCCACTTCTGAAACCAAACTGATTTTCCTGTATCTGATTCTCAACCCTGAACCTTATTCTACTTTCCAGTATCCTTTCCATTATCTTAGCAACATGGGATATTAGAATAATTACCCTGTAGTTCTTCAAAACTTTCTTATCACCTTTCTTGAAAATTGGGATGATTATTCCTTTTTGCCAATCCTCAGGGACCTCCTTATTCTCCCAGACATTCCTGAGAACCCGATATATCTACTGCAGGACTACAGCTCCAGCTGCCTTTAGCATCTCCACTGAAATTTCATCTATTCCAGCAGTTTTTCCATTCTTCATCTTTCTTACTGCCATTTCAATTTCATTCATTGTAATTTCTTCATCCATTTCTTCGTCAACTAATTGCCTTTCCTGGTCGTCCATTGAATGACTGCCATCCGTTCTTATGTTCAGCAGCTTCTCTTTCCATCTCTTTCTTATTTCTTCTGGCTTTGTTAAAATTATGCCACCTTCATCCTTCACAAATCTGGTGTTTACTTGATCTCTCTTTTTGTTTCTTAAGGTACCATACAGTAATTTCTTGCTGCCCTGCGTATCATCTCTCAATTTCTGTGTGAATAAGGCCCAGCTTTTCCTCTTTCCTCCACTACTTTCTTGGCCAAATTCTTTGCCTCCACATATTTTCTTCTACTTTCTTCAGTCTTAGATGTTTTCCATGCTTTCCATGCCATTTTCTTTTCCTTCACTTTAATCTTTACCCTATCATTCCACCAGTGTGTTTCTTTGTCTTTCACATTTCCTGATGTTCTACCACACACCTTTTCTGCACATCCAACCAGTGCTTCCTTAAATCTTTTCCATTCCTCTTCAACATTCCCCACCTCTGTCCTGGATACCAAGGGTATTATTTCCCTTTGAAATTCTTCTTGTATGCTTTTCTCCTTCAACTTCCATACTTTAATTCTTTTCTCTCTTCTTAATTGGGGTTTCTCAATCTTTCCAACTTTCAATTTTCCTATCACAACTCTATGATCTCCACCAAAGGCTTCTTCAGGCATGGCTGTTACATCTACAAGGTTCCTCCGGTGTTCTTTCTCTATGATTACATAATCAATCATGGTCTTTGTTCGTCTGTCTCCCCAGCCATACCTTGTAATCTTGTGACTGTTCTTCTTCCTAAACCAGGTGTTTCCAACAATTATTTGATTCCTCATGCAAAAATCCACCAACAACTCGCCTTCTGGATTTACATTTCCATATCCAAAGGGCCCTACAACATCTTCCTTTCCTTGTCTTTCCATTCCAACTTGTGCATTTAGATCTCCCATCAATAGTACTTCCTTATCTTCTATCTGTCTCTCCACTTCCTCTAAGAAGTCCTGTAGATGTTCATCTATGCAACCAGTTTGTGGGGCATACAACTGAAATAGATCTTTCACGCCATTTTCAAACTGGAGTCTCACCATCATCATCCTATCGCTGACGTACTGTGTATATTCCACATATTCTTGGATTTCTCTTCTAAGTATGATGGCCACTCCATTTTTTGCTTCAGGTCCTCCGCTGTAATACAGCCTGTATCCTTCTCTCAGAGGGATCTCCCCTGTACCCCTCTTCTTGGTCTCGCACAGTCCAAGTATGGCTATATCTTTTTCTATCATGAAGTCAACCAGTTCTTCTGTCTTTCCCGTCTGTGTCAGTACATTAACTGTTGCAATTTTGATGTAGTTTGGTGCTGGTTGCCCATTTTTCACAGTTCCCCCAGCACCTGAAGAGCTGCACGTCGCTTTTAGCAGGGGACGCCCTAACCTTTTCCGAGGCACCATATCTGCTTTGTCCATATAGGCTATTGTTACGATGGGCTCACCACACCCAAAGGCATTTTATAACTACTGCCAGGTTCAAAATTAGGCCGCCCCTAACATGGAGACAGACGCCTTTCGTAGCCGCTCCTCTGGAGTACAGACGCTATGGGTATGCCCCTTCCGCAATCTCCGCCGTACCGAAGTCCACCTTCTCCGCCGTAGATGCCGTTGAGGTCTTCACTCGTAACCCTGAGCTGGGACCCATACCAGATGTTACACACCGGGTCAGTGTGCTCTGGGACTCACATAGGCAGGGGCGCCACTCCCTGGATAGGGCTGCCTCCGAAGAGGGTCCCTACCTGCTACCTTGTTACCAATAAAAGAATTTTTAAATTGTCCTACTTTATTGTTAAAAGAGGTTTTTGAATGTGTTAATTGTTTGACATTATAGCATTTTTCAAGTAGAATTGTATGTTCTATATTATTAAAAGTTTCATAATGCATTAAAATGCACAAATTCTTATTATCCATGTTTTCAGTTATCCGTGCGAATTTGTCCGGCGATTAGCCTGGATAATCGAGAGTTTGCTGTAGATGAATATTGTTATTTGGGTGGTAGAACAACTAACAATGGCAGAAGTAAGGAGGACATAAAATGTAGACTAGCACAAGCAAGAAAGGCCTTTCATAAGAAGAGAAATGTATTCAGTTCAAACACTGATATAGGAATTAGAAAGATGTTTTTGAAGACTTTCATCTGGAGCGTGGCATTGTATGGAAGTGAAACATGGATGATATCTAGCTCAGAAAGAAAGAGAAACAGAAACAAGTGTCAAATCAAGTCAGAGAGAAAGGAACTAAAATAGGACAAACACAATATCTTCTTCTTCTTCTTCTTCATCTTCTTCTTCTTCTTCTTCTTCTTCTTCTTCTTCTTCTTCTTGCGTTACGGCCTCTGTAGGACCACGGACAGCTCCTTCATGGATTGCATTTTCTTCTTCTCCTCCCAGAACCTCTTCATCCTTTCTCTTCTTCTCTCCCGCTCTTTTTCCGAGATATTCAGTATCCTCTTCTCTTGTCTACTCCACTGGTGACTCTCAATCCTTTTCCTGTATCCATCCTTATCATTGATCTCTGGCATATTAGTCGGTATGTATGTGCTTCTCCAATTTTCCTTTTCTTCCACCTTGATCCCCAATTCCGACCAATCTTTCCGGAGTTCAACTACCCACTTGGTTCCTGTCCTCGTGTCCTCGCTGTTGTTTCCCATGCTCTTTTCGTCATTCTATCCATATTCATCCTGATTACATGTCCGGCAAACCTTGCACTTTTCAGTCTGATTTCTTCTGAGATTGTCCTCATGTTCTGGTATAGTTCTTCCCTAGGTCTCCTTATCCATCTCTCACCTCCTCTCTTAGGGCCTAGTATTTTCCTCAATATTTTTCTCTCCTCTTTCTCTAGTTGTTCCGCACCATTTCTTCCTAGTGCTATTGTCTCAGCAGCATATAATACAGCATTTCTCACCGTTGACTTGTAATGTCTAATCTTTGCATCTGTAGATATATTCTTTTTATTGTATATATCTCTGGTCATACAGAAGGCTGATCGCATCTTCTTTATCCTCTCTGTTATTCCCTCATTGCTCCTATTCCTTCCTGTTATAAATTCTCCTAGGTACTTCAATTTGTCCACCTTTTGCACGGTGCCTTCCGGTGTTGTCCAATCCTCAGTGGTATTCAATGTCTTTGTCTTGTTGTAGGCGATCCTCAGTCCTACCCTTCCGGCTATATTCTTGTCCTTTTGTGCTTCTTTGTCCTCTTCTTTCTTTTCTGACACTGACCTGGCATTGTGGTTGTCTTGTTATATGTGTTCCTTTCTCTCTGTTTTTCTTTTTTTGGAAAGTATGTACTTTTGAAATGCATCAGCTGTTCAGTGGATATTTTCATTAGCTTTTTGAACGTGTTTTATTTTTTCCAGACCATCCCTCCTCACATCATGTTTGGATCACCTGAAGATACGTATCAGTCCTGCCTTAGCGTTATTCCAGTCCCACCCAGGAAGGATGTCGCTCGCTACCTTCTTAATGCTAACCAGGTAAATGTTGAGCTAACAATGGAAATATTAGAGGTACATTGGTCAGTTACAAACAACAAAGTTAATAACTGATCAAAGATGTAAGAGATCACAACCAGTGCACAGTGGGTCAAAATCGAAATCTAGGAGGACAAAATTATTATTTTTTCATAATTAAAAAATCAAAATTTATTACTTCTACAGCATTCTCAGATAATTGCCGCGCACTATTCTGGGATATAAACGCATCTTAGTTTAAATCTGTCACCACTGTTCGAGCTGGAATCTTATCTCCTGCGCTGTGCGTGCGTATCTCGCAGTCTGAATTGGAGAGTGAATATAAGTGGCTGTGGTTTGGTTGTCTTTGAGGTTAGTGTGATGCTTTAAGATGGAACACGCAGCTGAAGGTATGATCTTTACATTTTTAATGGGTTTCAGTTATTAATGGGCATAATTGTTGCATAATTTTAGCTATATTTGCATCATGTAATATTTAACTATTATTTTTAAAATTATATTTTCACTTAGAGTTTTAGTATGTCGCATCACTCTGCGTCACTTTCTACTTAATGTTAAAATGTAGATAAAGTTTTGTAGTTTAGACCTGTTATAAGAATTTTTGCATCTTTTTGCAACTTACTTAGTTATTTTCCATTTTAGAAGACGCCGTGCAACCAGTTCTCACACGTTTACAACTGTTTGAAGCACTGGGTTCAAAGATTGTGTCAAAAGTGGAACTTTGTGACTTTGTCAAAAGTAAATTAGGGATAGACAATTCTTCTGTAGAGAGAATTGAATGCCTACTAGGAGATTTACAGGATTTTGTTGATAATTTTACCAGGCGGTGGAAGCAGGTTCATAGAAGTAAAGCAAAATTCATTTCAAAATATTCTGATTGGTAAAAAGAGAAGATAACATTTTCAAAAATTGTGTATGGTTCTAAATTAACAGAAAATTTAAATCTTCCTACGCCATCCGCATCGAAAGTCGGAAGGCCTAGAAAGCTTTTTCATGAAAGTAGTGAAAAATCAGAGAGACGAAAAATTCAACCGCTACTCTCTGCACATTCAGAACAAGAACTTATTCATGCCACACAAGTATCATTGCACATGTCTGGAAAATGAGATGCTGCAAAAATGGTTAAAGAAACTCTTAAGTCTCCACATAGAACTACTAAAATTAAAAAATCCTATATATCACCAGCTGTAAAACCTGTACCACTTACCGGTGAAGAGGCTCTATCATTCCTCGTAGATAACAATTACAGCAAAAGCCAATATATGAATATGTGACTTGAATGCAAAAATAGGAACTGTAATATTTTCCCACCTTACCACATCATTAGAGAAACAAAACAGAAATGCTGTCCACCAAGTGAATCAATAACAATAACAGAAACATCAGCCACAATAACATTGCAATCACTGGTCGACCATACAATTGAGCGCCTTTTAGTAGTTCAAGAACATGTTTTGAAACAGTATATTTCTAGCAATGATACAGTTCATATTATATTAAAATTGGGGTGTGATGGTTCAAGCGGACATAGTCAGTATAAGCAGAAATTTACAGATGATGACGGCAGTGACACTGATATTTTTGTAGTTTCAGTTGTTCCATTACAAATGTATTCTTTAAATGTAGAAAGCAACAATGAAAAGAAAATTTTATGACAGAACCCACGACCTTCTTTGACACGATTTTGCACACCTCTTAAATTATTGTTTGCAAAGGAGACTGTCGAATTGACTAGGCAAGAGGTTCAATTAGTTGAAACTGAAATAACGTCCCTCCAATCAAGTAAAATAGAAATTGATGATCAATATATATATTAATCAAACTTTATTGCTGACCATGGTGGATGGAAAAGTCTGCAATTCTATTACAGGTTCATCAGCACAGAGGTATTGTGTGTGTGGTGCTGGTCCCAGAGAAATGAATGATACACTCATAAAAACAGTTTGTCCTGAAGAGAGCTATAAATTTGGATTATCTAACCTCCATTGTTGGATCCGTTTTTTTGAATGCCTGTTACATATATCTTACAAAATAGAAATTAAGAAATGGCAAGCAAGAGGGATGAAGATAAGACAAAAATAGAAAATAGAAAAGAGAAAGAAAGTAATACAAAATAAATTTCGATCAGAAATGGGTCTACAGAATGATGGCAACACTACTCGCCGTTTTTTTGAGGATCCAGTCTTGTCATCCAAAATTACGGGTATAAATGAAGAGCTAATCAGATGTTTTTCTACAATTTTGTGTGCTCTTTCTTGTCAGTTCCCTATAAATACACCCGCTTTCAAAACCTACACCCAGGATACAGCAAAATTGTATCTAAATCTGTATACATGGTATTATATGCCGGTCACTGTGCATAAAGTGTTAATTCATGGTGCAGATATAATTGATTTTTGTATTATACCTATCGGGCAATTGTCAGAAGAAGCCCAAGAAACACGTAACAAATATTTGAGAAAATACAGATTTGGACATTCTAGGAAATCCTCACGAAAACATACAAATGAGGACATTATTACATATGCTGCTGATATCTTTGGACCCAGTAATATCTCATAAAACCAAAATTCAACATAAAACGAGAAGAGTATTATCCAGTGAAGTATTACTACTCCTGAAAGAACCAGATGTACCGGCTCATCATGAACAGCATGAGGCAGTGAATGACGATGATGCTTCAGATGACACATGTGATGAGTCATCAAGGTCAGGGTCATTGAGTGATTAATGATAGTGACTGAAGTGCTGTCTGCAATTATCCACAATTGCAGTCTTCCAAATTAAATTTAAACCGAGTACAATCTATTGTAGTTTAGGCTCTATCCAACTCCTCGTCATAGACAATTTCTTGCATGTGTAGACGTAGATGTAACTTTAAAAAGGTCTTAACTGATGTTTATTATGAAGTAAACAAATTATATACATTGCTTTCAATCTAAATTCATGATTAAAATGTAAAAATAATTTTGTCCCCCTAGATTTCGATTTTGACCCACTGTGCAGTGGTAATTGAGGTAAAAGATATTCCAAGCTGGAGGGCCGAGATCCAAATAAACTTATTGCAGCATATACAAACAGATAATTAACAATATTGTTGGACATTCTGATCAGCAGTCACTCAGTTGTCCAAGGGCCATGAGGGCTGTAACTTTTTTTTTTTTTTTCAGTTCAGGTCTAACTTACTGATTAATTTCAATGGTTACAATAACCATTCTCCTTTCTTATTAAGCGACACTGCATGCACTTACTTTGAAACTGCTTACAAAATGGGGATCAGACCTTCAGGAAATCAATTAGTTTCAAACTTCACACACATTTAGCAGGACAGTATACTGTGCAGGCAACACATTACACCTCATAAGCTTTTTCATGATAATCAAGGAAGAAGTTTAATGAGATGTTATCCCTCTTGAATGTACACCTCTTTGTTAGACTTGTGATATTTATTTTTACAGCCAAGGTTAAATGTAAAATGTCATATTTGATTAAAATTTGATGAGAAATTTCATCTTGTGAAGAGGCTGTTTGATTTTACATCATCAGTTCTCTGCACCTATATATTTTCTTGAATGTAAATGAAATGTGCTTCCCTGTGGAAGAATTGAAAACCCCAGAGTTTATGATTGCATTTATTAGATTTGTTAAGAAGAAAGCCATTTTATGTAATTTTCCATTAATTATTATAAAACAGATGCCAGATATTACAGAATATTATGGAAAACTTATGATTTAAATTAAAAAATAATAATTTTCTGTAAAAAGCTTGAGAGCTGCAGTATATTGACCTGAGGGTCTTCATGTGTACTGAAGTCTGATCCAGCCCTTAAAAGTTCATCTTTGCATTTTAATACTTTTTTTAATCCATGCAATTGTGATTTTGATTTCAGTATCTCCGCTACACAGCTCGACTGGACTGGGTGCATCCAGAGGATGAGAAGCGCCAGTTTGTAATCTCCTATTCATTAGCCACAGGTTCAATCACTATCCTTGAACCACCAATAAGAAACTCGGGCTTCAAGGGAGGTATGTTCCTCAAACCCACCCAGGTCCCCAGGCCTGGTACCGACCCAGACTATCCAGAGTTCTACTCACCTGTTGATCTTTATATAGGTCAGTGTGTTCTCCTTTTCTCTTAGTTCACTTACTAATTTATAATAAAATATTGGTCACAACAAATTGAAATATTCTCTGATTCTAGTCAGTATATTGATACATTCCTGCAGCTGATATAAAAGTCCTAAATTTTAAAAATTCCTATGTAAATTTTCAGTGTTTACAGGCTGCTTCAATTTTTAAAAATAGAATTTAACAAATGCATGCATTTCATCGAAGCAAAGTCATCTCCATAAAGGCCATGAAGGCCCTTGAAAAGGTGGATGGTAAACTCATTCACTCACTCACTCACTCATTCACACCGTGTTGATATCCTTCCAGGCGCTTTGGGGTCGTGAAGTTCCCATGCCGTCCTCTTCCATACTTTTCTTGCTTGAACCCACTCTTTTCAGTTACCGATTTGGAGGGTCCGGCATACCGTGTTGATCTCGTTCTTCCAGGTGCTTCGGGGTCTTCCTGAAGGTCTTTCTCCGTTAAGAGATCCCTTGTATAGATCTACTGGTGCTCTGTTATCCTGCATCCTCAGTACATGTCCAGCTCAGCGCAGTTTGTTGGGCTCTATCACACCCATTAGAGTGCGTTGTTGAGAAAGTGTGTAAATCTCATAATTAGATCTTTTCTGCCAGCTTTGAGAGGTAGGATCGAACCATAGGCCAAATATTTTTCTATAAACTTTATTCTCAAAGACTTGCAAATGCTGCTGCTCTTTCTTGGTTTTACTCCATGTCTCGGAACCATACAGAAGTACTGGTCGAATGATTGTATTGTTAATAATCATTTTTGCATTCCTTGTTAAAAACTTGGAGCCTAATATGAGGCTCATGTAGTAAAATGCCTTATTTTCATTCTTAATTCTAGCTTGGTGTTCCTGTTGCCTTTGCTTTTGCTCATTGATTAATACACCAAGGAATTTAAACTCCTCTACTCTTTTAAATATATATTTTCCAATCTTCAAAGGCAATTTATCAATCTCCTCATAATTCGGTCTCTGTACAAGCATGTTATCACTTACCCGTAAGCCAATTATTACTGCCATTTCCTCTAGTTCCACAAATAACTGCCTAATTTCTAATTCATTTGAGCCAATAAGAATAATATCATCTACATATGCAAGGACTTCATATGGTTGTCTCCCCAGTATGATGCCAGGAGGTACAAGAGCTAATTTCCAGATAGTATTTTCCAGTGCAATGTTGAATAGAAGAGGAGACAGTGCATCCTCTTGTCTCAGACCAGTTTTATTCGGGAAGGAACTTGATTTTCTGCCCTTGAACAAAACACAGCTAACGTTACCATCCATGCACAGTTTGCACATGTTAATTAAATTTACGGGAAAGCCAAACTCCATGATGATGTTCCACAGGCCTCCTCTATGGATTGAATCATATGCCTTGAAGAAATCTATAAAGAGATAATGAACCGACTCCTTGTGTTCCCACATCTTATCATTAATGGTCTTAATTGCAAATATGTTGTCTGTAGTGGATATGTTACTATGAAAACCGTTCTGATAGTCCCCAATAACATTTTCAGCAAATGGTTTTAAATGCTGTAAAAGAATAAAAGACAGAATTTTATAGGCCGTGTTTACAAGAGATATACCACGATAATTTTGAAGTTCTTCCTTATCCCCTCTTTTATGAATTGGGACAATAAGTTATTCCTGCGATTCTTTTGGAATAACTTCATCGTGCCAAATCCTTAGAATTATTTTATATATGTATTTATCTAATCTTACTCCAACATATTTCATAAGCTCAGCAGGAATGTTGTCACTACCTGAAGTTTTATTGTTTTTTAAACATATAATACTTTGTAATACCTCTTGATATGATGGCTCTGGTATTTGTTCTTCTGATGGGGAACTAGATGGTTTACCAATACAGGTTTCTGGATCAGCTCAATTCAGCAAGGAATCGAAGTAATGCTTACAGTAATTCAATAATTTGTCCTGATCAGTAATTGAATTTCCAGACTTATCTCTCATAATACTCGATCTTGGTTGAAATCCCTTTTTAATTGTGTTGACTGTTCCATACATCTTACGAATGTTCCTGTTTCTGTAGTCATCTTGGATAGATTCTATTTGTTGTCTCAGGTAGATTTTTTTCTTTCTACGAATTAATTTACTGCATTCTTTCTGTTTATCTCTGTATAGTTCTTCAACATCTACATTATTATTAGACTGCAGCCACGTATTACACCATATTGCCACTTCATTAACTGCATCTTGACATGCCTCATCGAACCATTTCTTTTTTCTTACTAACACATTTTGGTATCACTTTCATTGCTACTGTTGTTGTGATTTGTTTCACATTATTCCACATTCGTTCACAAACTTCATCATTTTTTTCCATCAATATCTTCTATAGGATCTTCTCCCAGAATATCAAATATGTTTGTAATTTCCACACTATACTTTAATCTTTCATCCTCCTGCTTTAGTTTCTCAGTGTCAACTTTGCATCTTTCCTCAGTCTGTGACTTACAAGAGGTTTTCAATTTAATTTAAACAGAAGCAATTATCATATTGTGATCAGGTCCTATTTCAGTTCCTCTGTAAGCTCGGATATCAGTTATGGAGCTTCTGTGTGTGTTATCAGTTAGTACATGATCTATCTGATTAGCAGTCTTACCGTCACATGAATGCCATGTTTCTGTATGTATTTGTTTATGTGGGAAGGTGGTACTCTGCACATTCATGTTTATGGATGTAGTGAAATTGATTAGTCTAATGGCGTTATCATTGCTTTCATCATGCAGACTTTTTCCCTTCCTATTGTTGGCACAAAAATGTCTTCCTTTCCAACTTTTGCATTGAAATCACCCAAAATAATTTTGACATCATGTTTGGGTAATTTATTCTTCGGTTCTAACAAGTTATTATAAAAGGAGTCTTTAACATGATCATCCCTGTCGTTTGTGGGGGCTTGGCAGTTCACCAGTGATATGTTGAACCATTTAGAATGTACCCTCAAATAGCACAGTCTTTCATTCACATGTTCAAAGGACAGCACTGATGATACTAGTGAATTTTGGACACAAAATGCAGTACCATATTTGTGGGGTCCAGTTGCTTTACTACTCTTAAAAAGTGTATACTTCTTCATGTCCTGTATACCGTTACCTAATAATCTAGTCTCTTGAATTGCAACAATTCTCACTCTATACATCTCCAACTGTTGTCTGAGGATTTTGAAGGATCCAGGTTTATACAGGGTTCTTACATACCAAGTTCTTATTCGTAAAGCTGATTTCCATTGCAGGGTCGTCATATTTTGATATCCATTCTTATTCATCCGAGGCAACTGTGAGATATTTGTAACAATCTTTTTTTTTTTTTTTTTTACGCAAGAGTCGTCTTAGGAATAGCTTGCTTAGATGCGTGATGTCGCTTATCGCTTTTGTTTAAACAACCCTTGACATGGAGCGTAAGTATATTTTATGATGTCCAAACCAAACCAAACCAAACCAAACCAAACCAAACCAAACCAAACCAAACCAAACCAAACCAAACCAAACCAAACCAAACCAAACCAAACCAAACCAAACCAAACCAAACCAAACCAAACCAAACCAAACCAAACCAAACCAAACCAAACCAAACCAAACCAAACCAAACCAAACCAAACCAAACCAAACCAAACCAAACCAAACCAAACCAAACCAAACCAAACCAAACCAAACCAAACCAAACCAAACCAAACCAAACCAAACCAAACCAAACCAAACCAAACCAAACCAAACCAAACCAAACCAAACCAAACCAAACCAAACCAAACCAAACCAAACCAAACCAAACCAAACCAAACCAAACCAAACCAAACCAAACCAAACCAAACCAAACCAAACCAAACCAAACCAAACCAAACCAAACCAAACCAAACCAAACCAAACCAAACCAAACCAAACCAAACCAAACCAAACCAAACCAAACCAAACCAAACCAAACCAAACCAAACCAAACCAAACCAAACCAAACCAAACCAAACCAAACCAAACCAAACCAAACCAAACCAAACCAAACCAAACCAAACCCAACCCAACCCAACCCAACCCAACCCAACCCAACCCAACCCAACCCAACCCCATGGTGCAACTGACCTGAAGGGCCATGGCCTACTAAGCAACCACCGCTCAGCTCAAAGGTCTGCAGATTATGAGGTATCGTGTGGTCAGCGAGACAAATTCTTTCAGCCATCATAGAAACCCTCTAGCGTACCAGGTAGGGTAGTGTTGAATGAGTCTTCACCATCCTTGTTTATCCAGAAATGCCTTCTCTCTCACCACTGACTCCCAATTCCCTCTTCTTCCCTCCACATCGTCTCTCAGCTGGCGTAGCCATCTCTTCCCACTGGGCTTCTTGCATCCACCTCTCTTCGTATGCATGCATGTGGCGATCTTGGGTCAGGCATTCGCTTTCTATTAAGTCCACTTCCAGTTCCATTCTGATGTCACCATTCCTTACATGGTCCTTGCGTGTTTTTCAGAGAGTAGTTCTAGAAACTCTTTCAGTTTACATGTTTCTAGACTAATATTATTATTATTCTTTCGAATGGGCCACCAGAGGACCACGTGCCAATTTCAATTCCTTCTTCTTTGTTCTTTCCTTTTCTTCCAGTACGCTTTCATCTGTTCACTATGTTTCTTCTTTCTGTCTTCAGACCACTTTGAACCAGTCTTTTTTACTTTCCTACCTTGGAATCCTTCTATTTTCAATACTTTTTCCCGAAAGCCTTCTCTGTTATTTATTTCTTCTGTTGTTATATTGTTTTTTTCTAAATCCTTTCTTACTTCATTGACCCAGCTTGTCGTTGATTTCTTACTCCACAAATATCTGAAAATCTTACTAATATTTTAAGCTTTTCACAACTTCTAATTGTCTTCCATTTACTTCAACATTCCCTTTTCCTTCTCTATTACCTCTCGTCACCAATACTGTCTTACTGTTCTCCATATTCTTCTATCTCCCTATTCCGTACAGTAACTTGTTCGTATAATTCCATTTCATCTTCTCCCCAAATTACTGTGCCTTTGTCTCTTTGCTTCCCGTTTTTTGTTGTACACTCTTGTGGTAATCTCGTTACTCTATGAAGCCATTTCAAAAGTCATTTCATCCCTGCTTTCCCAATATATTTCACCATTTCAAGTCTAATTTCATCTAATCCTGCAGCTCTGTGAGAATGGAGTTTACTTACCATCCTTTCCACTTCATCAAGTGTAATTTCACTAACATCGCTGTCCTCTTAGGGGAAGTCCGTGTAATTTGGACCTTCATGTAATTTGCACTGATAAAAGTTTTGATATTTGCAAGTTTGGTCACCCCCTGTCTGCAGCAAGATCAGCAAGATGGCATCATTATCAACATCACTGTCCTATGAATCTAAAACATTTCCAATTAACTCAGCAAGAGCATTGCTGTCACTTGCTTACATTACGCCCTGAGCCTTGGCTAGGAGAATGACTGATACCTGATGAAATATTCATACTTTCAGAGGCTACAGTTAGGCAATAAATAACAGTGCAAGTTCTTAGAAGGAGAGCTGTAGACAAGCCACTTTCTTGTTCTATTCATAGAAGTTTTTTTTTTTTGCTAGTTGCTTTACGTCGCACCGACACAGATAGGTCTTATGGCGACGATGGGACAGGAAAGGGCTAGGAGTGGGAAGGAAGTGGCCGTGGCCTTAATTAAGGTACAGCCCCAGCATTCGCCTGGTGTGAAAATGGGAAACCACGGAAAACCATTTTCAGGGCTGCCGACAGTGGGGTTGTGGGGTTCGAACCTACTATCTCCCGAATACTGGATACTGGCCGCACTTAAGCAGCTGCAGCTATCGAGCTCGGTCATAGAAGTTTTCAAAAGGGAAACCCTTGCAGGGGTAATCAAAATGTAAGCTAGTGCATTCGACTCAGCGCGGCGCGTGAATGTCTCGTCATTTGAGTTTAAGACCTGGCCAATGCTTGTGTGAACGTCTCGTCAAATGAATCGAATGGGTTAACCTCACTATTTGTACATAAAAAATTTATGGACCTCCTCTATCCGTTTGATCTAACTACGTATGTTTGAACATGGCTTCTTTAAGGTCACCAGTCTGCTCTAGACACCAAAAGCAAAGCATGGAAATGAGCCAAGGTGGGTGGTGACATATCTAAAGTCTAGAAGATGGTATAAATTGTACTGCATTATGTTGTGTAAAAGATCTGACACTCTCTCCTGAGAGTTAGGTCACCTTTCTTGGCACTGATTACATGTCTTTAGAATTCGAACAGTACACGATTTCGTGCACTGAAAGTCTTCTATTTAATTGTTCCAGGTGCAAAAATAAATGTGTTTGAACACATATTCATCATAACAGGAGCAGAACTGCACGTCTACCGCTACATGCAGGACAACCCAGACAAGTTTCCCAAAGAAGTGGTGGATAACGTCCGTTGCTGGCTGGCGGGCGAAGGCTTGCTCAAAGAGGACATACAGTGTCGGCTCGAGGATAAGAAAGAAGAAGAGAGAGTCGCAGCAACTCACGAAAAGTTAAATTATGACGACTGCATGGAGAAGTGTAATAAATAAAGTGGAAATGTATTATTAGTGAACAACTGTTTAGTGATATAAAGTCTATGTGGTTTGTTTAGATGGCTCGTTCATTTATTCACTGGTCCAGAATGGACTGTAGAAACGTTCAGTTTGTTACTGAATGTGTACCATCTTTAACAGCTTCCTCTCAAGTCTCAGTCTCATTCATGGAAATTATATTCAGACAGGGCCATCTTGTCTTAAGGATCACACGAGCACATCTACATGCTGGTAATCCCAAAAGTCTTAAAATTTACACAATATTGTATGTGAGAAGGAGATTTCTGTACAATGAGAATGTATTTATGAAGTTGTAAGTGCCGATTCACTTTCTGTTTCCATTTAAATCAAGTGCCATGCCAGCCGATCACAACCCCGTTTTGAACAACAAACTTTGGTGTATTGCATATCTAGAGCTTGAAGGGGCAATGCTGTGGGTATGGCGAATATGATCACAGTTTACTGTGTGATCACGGCACTGCCTGCTCGATATGCATCTGATGGCTGCTTCATACCTAGCAGGCAGTGTAGTACAGAAGTCTGTCTGGCTTCAAATGAAATCTCAAAGTTAACAGCATGCATTGCGTAGTCTGTGGCAGTGGTTAATCCACAGAGCTGTTACACCAGAGTGGTTAATTGACTAACCGCATGGCGCTGTTGACAGTCGCATGTGTAACATAATAGCCTATTGCTTAATGAACCAAAGTGTTGACACAATATAGTCTGAGCTCCTGTTAACGTATTGACTGAGTGAGGAGCAACTTAGGCCTGTACTTCGGGTTTTCTTTATCTACTGTCATCTCTGTGTGAACACCCAAAGATTTTAAGCACATGACGCCCCTGCATTCAGATCATGACTCATTATTGTGTTTTGATGTTATAAGGCCTATTCAAAAAGTAACCAAACTTTGCAAATACCACATAAATGTGAAGTTTCAGTGGTTTCCGGGAAGTGGGGCCGTATAGCCACTTACCACACACTTCTAAAACAGTTCTCACTCAGCAGCTCTTGGTTTGCAAGTGCATCGATTATCTGTTGTGATACGACGCGCAGGTCACCTACGGGTGTCGAATAGAAAGACCTGCACCTGGCGAGCCGAACTTGTCTTCGGACACTCCCGGCACTAAAAGCCATACGCCATTTCATTTTTTTCATCTGTTGTGATTGTCGAGATGTTTGAATATTATGAGCAGCATATCAGCATTTGGAGGTGCTTCAAGCTTGGAGAAATGTCTACGGAAACACACAGTGGTGTGGAAAAAAAAGTGCCGAGACCAAAGAAAGCGAGGCAGGTTGGATGGAACGTGGAAATGTTCATGACAGGCCTTTTTTTTTACTTCAACACTGTTCTGCATCTTGAATTCCTACCTGAAGGTCGAACGGTAACCCGCTGGTGTTATCTCGAGGTCTCTATACCTTGGACTCAAAATGTCAGGAGAACATGATGGACTTGTGGAGAAGCAACTCCTAGACCGACCGACCGACCGACCTGGAAATTATCGAACATTTACTTCGATATTATTCTGATCTCTTACTCCTTAACCTATAAATGAATATCTGCCCCAATTTTTCCTTAAATTCCAACTTTATCTTCATTTTATGATCTTTCTTACTTTTAAAAGCTCCGTTCAAGCTTATTCGTATATTAATATCATTCCATGCCATCTCTCCACTGACAGCTCAGAAGATACCACTTAGTCGAGCATCTCGTCTCCTTTCTCCCAAGTCTTCCCAGCCCAAGTTTGTAACAACCTTTGTCGGAAATCACCTATAACAAATCGTGCTGCTTTCCTTTAGATCTTTTCCAGTTCTCTTAACAAGTAGTCCTGGTGTGGGTCCCATCCACTGGAACCATACTCTAGTTGGGGTCTTACCAGAGAATTATACACCCTCCTTTTTACATCCTTACTGCAACCCCTAAATACCCTGTTAACCATTTGAAGAGATCTGTAACCTTTCTTAACAACCTCGTTAATATTATTAACTCAGTGCAGATCATTCCTTATATTAACACCTGGTACTTACATTGTTCCCCATGAGATACAATCACTCCATCAACACAATAATTATCCCCCTGTGGATGGTGGCAGGAGAATAACACCCATGGTATCCCCTGCCATCTTCCTGTTATCTGACCTCCCTTGGTCAACTCTTGTTCTTTTCTGACCCCGACAGAATTAGAGCACTTGAGACTGAGGGAGTCTTTCATTTTTATATACTTCATACTCCTGGTCTTTCTTTGGCCGATTCCTCCATTTTTCGAAGTATCGGATCCCTTCCATTTTTCCTCTCTAATTAGTGTTATATAGAGAATGGTTGCCTAGTTTTAGTTCCTCTTAAAATAATAATCACCACTACCATCACATATACAATAATTAAAACTCAGATGACTTTTCATCCCATTTATATTCATCTCACAACTAGATGGGTACTTCCGTGGCTCAGGCGGCAGCACACTGGCCTCTCACCGCTGAGTTCCGTGGTTCAAATCCCGGTCACTCCATGTGAGATTTGTGCTGGACAAAGCAGAGGCGAGACAGGTTTTCCTCGGGGTACTCCAGTTTTTCCTGTCATCTTTCATTCCAGAAACACTCTCCAATATCATTTCATTTCATCCGTCAGTCATTTATCATGACCCCAGAGGAGTGCGACAGGCTTCGGCAGCCGGCACAATTTGTATCCTCGCCACGAGATGGGGGCTTCATTAATTCCATTTCCTGACCTGGTTGTATGACTGGAAACAGGCTGTGGATTTTCATTTTCACAACTAGACCAACCGCATGCAAGGGGAACTTGTATCATATTCATCCAGTACATTATTTTGGACCGGGCGAGTTGGCCGTGCGCGTAGAGGCGCGCGGCTGTGAGCTTGCATCCGGGAGATAGTAGGTTCGAATCCCACTATCGGCAGCCCTGAAGATGGTTTTCCGTGGTTTCCCATTTTCACACCAGGCAAATGCTGGGGCTGTACCTTAATTAAGGCCACGGCCGCTTCCTTCCAACTCCTAGCCCTTTCCCATCCCATCGTCGCCATAAGACCTATCTGTGTCGGTGCGACGTAAAGCCCCTAGCAAAAAAAAAACATTATTTTGGTTTAAAAATATATAAAAGCGAACTCTGTGATGTAGGAATAACTTCACTGCCTCTAAGTCAAAGGCTCTAGGTTCAACAGTCTGAGCAATAGTGATTGAGAATTAGAAAGGGGGGTGGCACAATTATTTATAGAAAACAGAAAAGTATCATAGGTCTGGGGAGTATAGTGGGGTGTACACAACAAAATTGAAATAAAACGATAAGTTTTTGATGCTCTCTAGCGAATTATGACAGAGAAGTAAAGGTTGACAGTTTATCAACTTAAGTGTGGTAATAGTAGGTTTTTTTTTAAAGATTTCGATTCAATACTATACAATGAAATGGAAATGCTAAAATAAGTAGATATATGGAATCAAGAGATAGAAAAATTTGAGACAAAAGTAAGCACAGAGAAAAGTAAAACAACAGTGATGACAAGGGGAACGAAGGAAGGAAGGAAGGAAGGAAGGAAGGAAGGAAGGAAGGAAGGAAGGAAGGAAGGAAGAGGAAAGATAAAACTGAATGGTAAAATTCTGGAAGTGATTAAAAGTTTCAAGTACGAAGTGTGATCACAGAAGATGGAAAGATAACCAAGGAAATTGGGAAAAGAATACAACAAGCAAACAGCTTCCACCAGAGTGTAACAGGTATTTTTTGGAACCAAGATGTCCTAAAGAAATGTAAGAAAGTATTATATTCAACCTATTATGAACCCAACCGAGCTCGATAGCTGCAGTCGCTTAAGTGCGGCCAGTGTCCAGTATTCGGGAGATAGTGGGTTCGAACCCCACTGTCGGCAGGCCTGAAGATGGTTTTCCGTGGTTTCCCTTTTTCACACCAGGCAAATGCCGGGGCTGTACCTTAATTAAGGCCGTGGCCGTTTCCTTCTCACACCTAGCCCTTTCCTGTCCCATCGTCGCCATAAGACCTATCTGTGTCGGTGCGACGTAAAGCAAATAGCAATAATAATAATTATCATTATTATTATTATTATGAACCCATACTAACCTATACAGCTGGATCATGGACTACAACAAAACAAGAGGAGAGTAGAATACAGGCAGCGGAGATGAAATTCCTAAGAGGTATCGAGGGCAAGACCAGAAAGGATAGAATTAAAAATTAAGGGATAAGGAAAAGGACAGGAATCTTGAAACTTCAAGACAGGATAGAAACAACAAAGCTAAAGTGGTATGGGCATATGGGAGAAGAGAGAGTACCAAAAAAAAAAGCTTTTTTCAGAAAAGTTAACAGGAAGGAGACCATGAGGAAGACCCCGAAAGAGGTAGACAGATTCCGTGTGGGAGTGCATAGAGAAGAGGGGAGGAAAACCAGAAGATGTACTTAAAAAAGGAGAAAAGTGGCAGAGAGACAGGCAGCGATGGAGATCCTTGATTCACAACCTGACCCGGGAAGCTGGAAACAGGAAATGAAGATTATGATGATGATGATGATGACTATACAATAAAACTTTCATCAAAGGAATAATTAACATGTGCCATCAGGTACTAATCATGCTTCTACATGCTGCTGCACGAGTCTGCACTATTTGCTGTGGTGTTGCAAAATTGGTTAGCTGGGTCAAATGACATTTTGTGCATATTTCCACTATATATTTTTTAAAATATATTTAAAGAAAGTAAAGGAATGAAATAGGTAATAGACAACAGGGTTTGTATACATTGCTTTTTTCTTCATAATTCTTAGTTTTAGGTGGCTGAAATGGAATAAAGATTTATTTTTCTCCATAAAGTGGGTTGGGGGATGTGTGACCCTTCTGAAGTCAATGTGGAATATGACTGATTTGCGAGCTCCATGGGTTATAGGTCTAGGTTCTCTTATGTAACAAAGGAACCACCAAATTTAGATAGAAAAGCTTCTTTATGACTAGTACTGACAACTTACAACAATGAAGCTCTGCCACTCACTGTCTATACAGAACAGAATGGAACAAGATACATTCTCAAGATGTCAGCAACAACTGCTGGAGAAAAATCATTGGCCATCTTTAAAAGTTCAACAATGAAGCAACCTAATGAGGTGAGGCCTTTTCCCAATTACTATATTTCTTCGATTGGCGTTCTCAAGCTGGTCTTAAGCCACTCGCAGATTTAGCAACACCGCCTTGCAAAGCCCATTTGAATTCACCCATGTAGCAATCTGAGTGGCTAACTTCAGCAGCTGATAAAATGATGATGGCATGAGATAAGGAATTACAGTATTTCTTTCAAATTATTTATCGGCAAGACCAAGAGTCTAATGGTTGTATACCAGGTTCACGTTGTTTCCGACCACCCTGTATAGTTATTAATGTTATCGGTATACTTTGTTCTTATGGGCAGCCTCCACATGGGGAAAGTGTTTATTCCCTATGTATGCAGGAGGACACAAAAAACAAACGGACATACTGCAATTCTCTGTGCGCGTCCCTTTTATAGTTCGGGCTTCTCCCTCTAGCTGGATGTTAAGTAACCCCTCCTGAGTCAGTATGCCAAACGGCATGGCTTCAGATGGTTGTAGCAAGCCCCTGTGATAGTTGTGTTTTTCAACCTCTTCTCTTTTTGTAATTTTGTGAAATAGCTGATACTTCAGAACAGCATGCAGCGTTGAAATTTTGTTTTCTGCTCGGTAAAAGTGCATCAGATGCTCTTGATATGTTGTCTGCAGCTTATAAAAACATGCCTTGAAAAGAACTCTAGTGTTTGAGTGGTATTTGTGATCCAAACGCGGTGACATATCGATTGAAGACTTTCAATGTCCAGGGTTGCCTTCCACATTCAGAACTGATGAAAACATGGGAAAAATTTGCACGCTTGTGTACAAGGGTAAAGGCATACTATTGATGAACTTGCTGAACTTGGTGTGTAGCTCAGTGCAATGCATTGTGACCAAAGATTATTAAATGAGACGTATCACGGCGAAATTCATCCCCCGCTTGTTGACTCCTGACCAAAAGTCACTTCAAAATGGATGAGAACTTGTTTGACAATATCATCACCAGGGATGAATCATGGTGTTATGGGTATGACCCAGAGACAAAGCAACAGTCGTTGAAGTACACAGCAACCAATTCTCCTCGCCCAACAAAGGACCAGCAAGTCAGATTGGCCGTGAGAACAATGTTGATCTGTTTTCTTGATGTTCATCTCATTGTTCACTCCGTGTGTGCCTGAGCATCAAATGGCGAACCAAATCTTCTACCCGATTGTTTTGAGGGTGTTCGGCTGAAACGGCCCAATTTGTGGCAGAGTGCGGACTCGTTCTTCCACCCTGACACTATTCCAGATCACACAGCCATTTCTGAGCGTGAATTTTTGGAGAAGGTCTACATTATACCATTTCCTCACCCACCCTAATCACCAGATCTTGCACCTTGTGATTTCTTTTGATTTCCCTGGATGAAGAGGCAAGTGAAAGGAACTGCTTTTCAGACATTCTGGAGGTGAAAAGAGAATCAAAGGTGGTGCTGCAAGGTATCCAAGAGGACGAGTACAAAAGGTGTTTTGCACAGTGGAAAGAAACCTCATATGCTATAAGTTTCATTTTTGATCCATACTGACACCAGTTACGTATGATTTGGTTTAAATGGTCCACCTATTTAATACAAACACATGTGAATGCAACTATATCTTAGTATCAGTTATATTTCTCTCATTTGTTATTTATTTTGGTACTAGTTTTGACCTTTTTTGGTTATCATCAGCCGTCACAATCATTGGTACATAAAAACATTAAACACCTGGATCCGTCTAAAATAATTAATAATTAATGTTATTGGCTTTACATCCCACTAACTACTTGTAAGGTTTTCGGAGATGCTGAGGTGCTGGAATTCAGTCCTGCAGGATTTCTTTTACGTGCCAGTAAGTCTACCGACATGAGGCTGAGGTATTTGACTACCCTCAAATACCACCAGACTGACCCAGGATCAAACCTGCCAAGTTGGGGTTAAAAGGCCAGTTCCTCAACCATTTGATCCACTCAGCCCATCAATCCGTCTAAAAAAAAAACGTGGTGACAGTTCCCTTGAAGCTACTGGTGAGGGGCGGTAAGTTTTACATTATATATTTTCTTATACCCGCTTCTTTCTTTGCTCTCGTTTATTAATCAGTTAATAGGGTTCTTTTCATTTCTTTTCCAGACATCGATTCTGGTTTCAGATACACAATCCATTGACAACCTGCCTCAACAGTTTTACTGGTCTGTAAGGATCTATTATATGGATGTCTCCATCATTCATGGTCATATACCTCAATTTTGGTAACTAGCACAAGTTACAAGCTACAATCAAGGGCAGGTGTTACGTGCACCAATGTTAAATCAAGACTGTTATAGTTGCCAATTATGACTATTGATCTGACTGTCACTGTCAAGATCACTACACAGACTTTCTTGGAGTGTTTTTGAAGTATTTTTATGTGTGTTTATTTTTTCAGACAGATTCAGGTGTTTAATATTTTTATGTACCAATGATTTTGATGGCTGATGATGACCAAAAAGGTTGAAACTAGCACCAAAATAAATTTTAAAATTAGGATGTAGCTGATGCTAAGATATACAAGGGCAAGTCAATAAGTATCAGCAATTTTGCTCTCTAATTGTCTTTAGGTTGGCTCTATCTCATTGTGTGTTCACCAGCTGCTAGATGGCACCGTTGTCTATGTCTGTGGTAGGTTTATCAGACCAGTACAGATTGAGCTGTTGCGACACCATTCTCTATTTACACCACGGAAGAACAGCATTCCATAATCTGTTTTTGTGGTCTGAGGGTGTACCTGGAGTGGAAATTCATAGAAGACTTTCAGCACAATATAGGGACAATGTTTTACCACAGCGAAGTGTTTACTAGTGAATTGAACAGTTGAAAAGGAGTCGCACGAGCGTGGAGGAGGAGGAAAGATCCAAGTGTCCATCTGCAGCTGTAACCGATGCCAATATTGAACAAGTACGTAATATGATCCTGAATAACAGACAAGTGACTGTTGATGACATGGTAAACCACATGCACATTAGCCATGGTTCTCGGACCACAAAAAACGGATTACGGAACGCTGTTCTTCCTTGGTGCAAACAGAGAGTGGTGCAGCCATCTTTATGTCGCAACAGCGCAAGCTGTACTGATCTGATAATGCTGAAACCTACCATAGACGTAGGCAACGGTGCTAACTAGCGGCAAATGAGCTCACAACACCATAGAGTCAACCTAAAGAGAATTAGAGCAAAACACATGTGTTTGTATTAAATAGGTGGACCATTTAAAGCAAATCATACGTGGAAAGAAACGTTTGAACAAGTATATTAGTGTTAATGGAGAGTACTTCGAAGGTGACTAATGTTTGTGACTTGAAAAAATAAAATGTGGAGTTTTTAAAAATGGTGTCCAGCTATTTTTCAGTCTAGATGGGAAGGAGGAAGAGTGAACGTTATGCAGTTCTGTCTCACAATGTTAATTGGATGACTATTTTAATTTTCAACAACTTTAACAAATGAGACATTGAGCAGACTGTCCTCATCCTTCCATACACAGAGATATGGGAAACTTACAGACAAGGAGACTGCTGTGATGACCACTAGGAAGTTAATCGTGACAGACTTCAATGATAAAAAACTGAAGTTGTTACATAGTTTTATTTATTTTAATTTTCATTTGTCAACATTCACTCGCAAAATCTTCAATATTTTCTTTATTTATAGACATATTTTAATTTTCTAATGTTTTCTCATATATGTCATCAACACTAATGAAATTACATCTCACACGTCTCTGCACAATATCTACATGTGAAGCTGCACCATGCAATAACTGATTCTTAACTGCCAAAAGAGAACTCCTTGTGATAATGTCTTGCACATTAGATCAGCTACCGTGGTCATGTCTTCTGCAGTCATCCTTACACTTTAAAATATTGTACAAACCATTCACAGATATGTAAAACATTCTGAACTGTGATATTTTGAAACGTTCCATGAAAAGCATTACATCAATTTTTCTCTTGAGACCGTCTAACCCAATTTGACAGACATTTCAAAAACAATGTTATGATCAGACTCTGTAGAACTAATCAGATGAGAAAACTTACTGGCCAAGGAGGGAAGGATCTGAATATTTCTGAAAATAGAAAGGAAAAACACATACATAAAAATACACAAAAAAAATGCTATCACATTTAACAGTTTCAGCCATTTCACTCAGGGTTAATTGTGCATATACTTCATCTGGAAAATAATTGTGTTTTCCTTTTTTTCTTTTCCACAGAGAAACTGTATGTCACGACTGCTACATCTTTGCTCTCTTACTTCTCATATTAATTACAATTGCACTTTACTAAAACCTATGAAAGTGGTTGTAAAAAACACTCAAAAATTGACTGAATTGGAGATGTGATTAAGTGGATAACAAGAAGAGCTGGACCAAAGAGAATGGGAGCTGGACAGACCACTCTGAATTGGTTTGGGGGAGCATTTGGGCCTATAGTCACTTCCAATTTATTCAATTTCTAAATTTGTAAAGAATAAGATATAATGTAGTGGGAAAGAGGGATTAATCTGGAGACAAGAGGAATCAAAATGAGACAACCTTATTCTTTGTTCTTTCTTGGATTTATTTTTTACAAATTTCTTTATTTAAAAAAGGACACTCATGAGCAACAAACATCTTGGCATGTACTTAACACCAATCTTCATAAACATACAATTAATATGTCCTCTTGTTCTGACAAACAACTAGTCAAATTTTCTGCTTTGTGGGACAGTTAGGGAATAAGTTTGTAATGGTCTGTGCATTCATTCCTTATTCTTGAAAGAACCTGCAAGACAAATTTGACTTGAGCTATATGGACCCATCTTAAAAATAAACCTGAGGTGCATCAAAGTTCATAACTGCAAATTGTTTGGACGTCTGTAAATTACTAAGATATTCCACTCAAGGGAAAACATTATATCCTAGTTCTCAGGCAGGTAAATACAATTATAATTTTACCTGTACATGTCAATACCAAAAGATTTAGTGCACTGTAAACACTGTGTATCACCAGCAAAGGTGGCCATTAAACTGTAAATAATAAAAGTTGTGTACAATATAAAGCTGCCACCACATCAGGACGAGAACACAAATATACTTTTCTTTAAACTTATTTTTCTAATACAGTTGGACCTGCTTTATACGTAACTCTGTTCTGCGTAATTCATGTTTGTACATAATTTCCTTTAGGTCCCGGCAAAATGTAATTTCAAAGCATGTTAATTAAACCTCATTTATACGTAATCCGTTTCTACGTAATTTGCTGTTATACGCATTAAGTGTTCGTGAAATATAACTGAGTTTTACGAAATTGTAATCATCATGTGCTTTTTTTAAATAAACTACTGTATTTACGAAGTTTCCTCGTTGTTGGCATAGGCGGAAGTAGAGTGGTCGAGTTTCGGTGCTGAAGCAGAACACAGAGTTTCGTCGAGTGATATTGTTGACCCTTACTTACTGGCGGCTGAACAAAGGCCAACCGAACGAGTCCCCTTCGCTCTCTATCTCGCTCCTCCTCTACGTTCGTCATTTTTGACCTTCACAATGCCGCCACAGATTAAGATACATTACAAGCAAACTGGGCGTTTTCGGTGAGAAAACAAAAGAAAATACAGTAAATTTGTTTGAATATGAGAATTTCTTTCGTGGGAACAATGGACAAGTAAAATGTCCACGGTGCCGATATCTGGTATTTACTGTTGAACAGTAGTTTTGTCATTCAGTTGCTTTTGATTAGCCATGGAGAACAGAAAAATGAAAAGTTATACCCTAGATGAAAAAGTAAAATTTATACATGAAATGGACGCTAATCCACATAAAACAATAAAACTGAAGTTGCCTCAGACTTAGGGATTGCTTATGCCATGCTATGTACAGTCATTAGTAAAAGAATATTTTGGACTGGGTTCAAAATCAACAAAGCACAGCCGTCAGCGAGAAGGAAGGTACGTAGATTTGGAGAAAGCACTTTTCACATGGTTCCGGCAAAAGCGGGCTGCAGCTCTACCAATTAGTGGTTAATAGAGCAAACGCCGGACAAGCCATCCATCTAATTTTTTATATGCTCTATTGGTGGAAAAGAATCTAATTCCCTCCATGGGAACTTGGAATTTCCATTTGGAATTGCTAGGCGGGCATTAATTCCATTGTGGAGTTTTATCTCCCGTATGCAGTTATCAGACTGTGCTTCATAAATAAGCTTCTGATAAGTTCACCTGCATACATATACGTCACTTCCACAGGGCTTCGGTGACAACTCTCCACGCCATTTTTTTCGGCTGGGTGGCGCTCGTCTCTGCTCAGTCGGCCCAAGAACAATCAAACGGGCAGACGCCTCGTTGGCTGTCGCCTCCCCACCATGTACTCTTGCCTCATCAAGGGCGTGGACTCGTCATTTTCTCCCACTTCCATCCGCGATGAAATTCGCCGCACTGGGAAGCATGTGGACGCCGTTCTTCGCCTCCAGGATGGCCTCTCCGGCCAACCTTCTCCGGATGTCGTCGCCTTCTTCCGCTTTCCAGGACCACCGCTCGGCATCATTGAACATGGCATACGACTCTATGATACCGACTACACTGCGGTCGCTACTCCGGAGCATCTTCTCCAGCAAATGCTCTCCATTCCTGATTTCCCCATCTCTCCTACCATACCTCCCATCGTTACACACTCCACCCCCACCTTCACTCCTACTACCACCACCACCACCACTACCGTCACCACTTCTGTCCATTCTGCTCCGCGTACTTCCACCTGCACAGTTTCGTCCTGTCACCCCTCTTCTATCATGTGTGCCCCCGTTCCCCCCCTCCCTGCCCATTCGCAGCCCCCTCCTGCTTCTTTCACTGATGCCACAATCGCAACTCCGCCTCTCTCCCCCCGCACTGTAGACTCCTCCGACCCCGCTCTAGACCGACCTTCGTCAGCGAGTTGTGTCATCCGTGGCTTGGACCCTGCACTCACCGAGCGTGACATCCTGGTTGATCTGACCTCCGCCGGCGTTCCAGCCCGTCGAGCGCTTCGCATCTACAACTCCAGCGGCCCGACCTTCATGGTTCGTCTCCAAGTCTCCTCACCAGCCGACGTCGACCGCCTCATCACCACCGGCGTCCGATTTCGCGGACGAACGTATCGAGTGGAGCCTTCTCGCTCCCCACCCCGCCCAGCTCGTTCCGCTCCCCTTCCCCCACCTCCTCGCCCACCGTCCGCCCCGCCACCCCAGCCGCCCCCACCAGAGATCCCCTTACCCGCTCCGCAACCTCCCTTCTTCCTCCCCCCCCTCCCGACCCTGGACCTCCTTCGCCTTCTTGCCACCTCCCTTACCAACATTACCAACTCCCTTTCCTACCTTCTCTCTCCATACTACACCCCCCCTTCCGCCCACTTTCTCCCCGCACAGTATCTGTAATTCTCTTATGTATATCTCTGTAATTCACTGTCATTCTCTGTAACGCGCGCCCGAGATACCTCCGTTTTCAATAAAGTCATTCGTCCCCATTTTCCCTGCTGTTCGTAGGGTTTGCCTTCGCGGGGTGCATTGCAGGTTTCGCCCTGGTTTCTCCGCCTTGCTGTGCCGGTGCCCTTGCACCAGTTTCTTTCATTTTTTTCCTCTTCCGGTGTGTACGACACACGCCCACTCGTACCTTGTTTCTCTCTCTTCCTTTTCTCTCTCTACGGCCTGAGAGCTCCTCAGTTGAGCTGATGGCCCGCCCCTCCTCTTTCAACGAGGGGAATGAAATAACTTGTTTAAGTAAGTAAGTTCACCTGCATACACCCCAGCGTCAGTGGGTAGGGTCTGACACGTCCCACTCTGAAGAGTCTAGTGTCAGACCTAAGACGAAACGCTGGTTAATAGAGCAAACGCCGGACAAGCCATCCATCTAATTTTTTATATGCTCTATTGGTGGAAAAGAATCTAATTCCCTCCATGGGAACTTGGAATTTCCATTCTGAAGGCAAAGGCAATAGATTTAGCTAAAATGATGAGTATCACTGCTGATTTCAAGGCTTCATCAGGATGGTTGCAAGGATTTAAAGATCATCATGGAATCACAGGGAGAACAATTTGTGGTGTCGCAAAAGCTGTGGATGACGTCACGGTGCAACACTGGAAAGAAGAGGTTCTGCCAGGTATCGTAAGCGATTATCAGCCACCAAAAATCTACAGTTGTGATGAGACCGGCCTATTCTACAATCTCCTTCCTAATGAAACATTAGCTGAAAAAGGTGACTCATGCCATGGATGGAAGAAAAGTAAAATTCGTGTAACAGTACTTCTCGCCACCAATGCAGATGGATCTGACAAACTTCCTCCACTTGTGAAAGGAAAATCGAATAATCCAAGGTGTTTTAAGGGTGCCAAAACAAAACCTACAAAAAATGAATCCAAGAGAAATTCCTGGATGACTGTGCTTCTAATGGAACAGTGGTTGAAAAAATTGGAAATTAAAATGAAAATGAAACAGAAGATCCTTCTGCTTATGGATGGATGTGCAGCACATCCACTTCAAATAGTTGTGGAGAATGTCTGAGTGGAAGTTTTCCCTCCTAACTGTACCAGTGTTATACAACCGCTTGATTTGGGCATCATTGCAAATTTCAAAGTGCATTATAGGAAAATGCTGGTTCAACATTTAATAACACTGAGTGATGCAAGAAATGAACCTCTCTCCATTATTTGCTACAGGCTATGGACTTTATTTCGGCTGCCTGGAAGCATGTGTCATACTCCACAATCAATAACTGTTTCCGCAAAGCTGGTGTCTTACTAGAAGAGGTTGGCTCTAATGATGATTATAGGGACGAAGTTTTGTCTGGCAATGAGCTAACGCTACTACCAGAGAACTACCAGATGAAGAGATTATTGCTGATGTATGCCAACAACGCGATCGTGATGTACCAGCTACAAGCGATAGTGACTGTGATGGAGATGGAGATAACGACTTGAATCTTGAAACACCTGAACTGAGTGAAGTGTTAAGTGCAATTGATGTGTGTAGGCATTACATCAGTGCAAAATATGTAGTGAAAATGCTTTGAATTCATTACTAAGTTTGCAAAAGGAGGTTTATACTCTTAATGCTAGAATAGTGAAACAAGCCAAACTATCTGATTTCTTTAAGACTGGACCAAGTTCAAAATAATATTTTCTGTCTTAATGTATTTATTATTTGCAACGATTTACACATGTAGGTCTATTCCATTGGTTTTTCAGTAAATATGTGATGTATTGTTTAAATATGATTTCTAAGTAATTCTGAGTTATAAGTAGTTTTTTCTCTTCCCCCTGATATACGTATAAGTCAGGTTCAACTGTATGTATTTTCATGTCCGGCCCCAAGGTGTAGGGGGCAACGCGTCCGCCTGTCACCTAGCAGCCTCGGGTTTGATTCCTGGCCGGGTCAGGGGTTTTTAATTGTAATGATTAATATCCCTGGCCTGGGGCTGCGTGTTTGTGACGTCCTTAATCTTCCTTTCCCCACACACAACATTCCACAATACTGCCATTCCAATTACACACAGGTTCATACAATATGTTGCCAGTAGGGGCAAAAGATGCACATGGATTGTCGCCCTGAACAAATAGCATTTTTTTTAAATGTATTTTCATTGTTCTGTTTATTTTACTATTTATTCACTAAAACTTCCCTCACTTGAAGGTTACCACAAAGGATAAAGCATAATGAGACAATGAAATGTGTAATTTTTGCTTGCAATGATAATTTTGTTGATTACATTATTCTTATGATGTTGTTAAATTACGAGAGTTATAGCATGTAGCAATGATTTTTAAGCAATAAAATTGAACCTCATAAAGCTTTCAAGAATAAGTTAAAATGCTTGCAAAAATTTACAATGAATCAAAGAATAGTCCCTTGAGCTCGAATAATTAATCCTGTCACTTTAATGTCTTTCAGTCCAAATTTACCTTTATAATAAGTTAGGGTTCGTTCATATATCAGCTCCTTCTGGCCGATCTGTGGAGGTTTCAAAATGAACTGTCGGGTCTGTTATATATCCCACCATTTTTGGCAAGTCCGGATACCTCTTTGGCCACACTATAATTCTTCTTTCTGAGGGAATTTGCTATTAACCCAATGAACTCTCATTTAAATACCCCTGCGTGTCACACTGACTCAGATTTAAATCCCAGTGGAGAAGCTACTTGTGCAGCATAATGGAAAATATATTGTTAAAAGATAACTATACAAGATATTAACGTGAAATTTTGTTATAAGGTGAACGAATACATGTATTCACCTAAAATGACATTCTTGTGAGACAGATTAGTTGTGGAGGCCTAGCATCATCACTCTCTGAGTCACTAGTGATATATACATTTCCTGACTCATTAACACTATTTGCACTCAACAGTTCCTCAGACAAATTATCATCTTCTAAAATCTGAAGATCTTCACTTAAACTATCATTGGAATCACTATCTAAAACACTGTTAATTAAATTCACTAATTTTTCGTGTTCAGAAAGCACGTGCTGCTAGTTGCCATATTGACTACTGGCTTGAAAGGAATTTGAAATATTTCCGAGTCACCCTATACTCGTGGTGTGAAGGTCAAACAAGGTGAAACTTCGACATACCCTCGCGTCAACCTTCTAGTATATGAAAATCTTAACGCAAGAGCCATCTGTTACAAACTGAGTGGACTATAGAAATATATCTGAGCATTGGCAATGCGCGGACCCAACTCCTCATCCGAGTTCATTGGGTTAAGGACCGAAACTTGTTATGCTTGGCATTCTGCAGTATCTCTTATGACGGCAACATCCCAAAACATGAGATAATAATAATGTTATTGGTTTGAGGTCCTACTAACTACTTTTTTGGTTTTCGGAGACACCAAGGTGGTGGAATTTAGTCCCACAGGAGTTCTTTTATGTGCCAGTAAATCTAATGATGTGAGGCTGACATATTTGAGCACCTTCAAATACCACCAGACTGAGCCAGGATGGAACTGCCAGGTGGGGATCAGAAGGCCAGCGCCTCAACCGTCTGAGCCACTCAGCCTGGTCCAAAATATGAAGAAGGGTTTCTGTCTCTCTTTGGCAGTGTCAACAGAGATTTCCATTCAGGGATCTGGCAGGAATAAATCGAACACTGCACACATTAGCAGTCAGTTTTATTCCCTTACGCCATTCACTGACTGACAATCCAGTATGATTTTGAACCCAGAACTTTATGTGTATTATTTTACTTATGTTCTCTTTGAATTTTGAGAAGAGTTAATTCTGTAATATTAAACACTAGGCCTCTGGGAAGGGCAGTTGGCAGTAAAACTGCACTTCATCCAAACAGGAAAGGACAGTCAACTGTGAAACTAGGTCTCTGGGAAGGTCAGCCGGCCATAAAACTGGATTTCATCCTCCTTAGAGCTGTAGCATGTTTACCAGGAGGAGAGGGTAGGGAGGGGCCCAGGTGGGACGGCGCTGTGCCACCATCTTGTGGCCTAGAATCCGCGCTGGCCTAGTCCCCAGATAGATTACCTACTACTTTTATATGCCACTGCCTACCCTCCCCCATCCCGAGGTGTGCTAGGGGTGGCTTACCTCCACACTGTTTGTCTCCAGGTAGAAAGTTAAAAGGGTACCAAGTTTGGTTAAATTTGCTCCAGTGGTTTAGGAGAAGAAGTTGAAAATATATGCATAGCATACATAATTATATTTTTAAATTATACTACTATATATAGACTCACCTTTGCTGGTTGGGAGCCTCCAGTTGCTCTTTGTTAGACCCTATGGGTGGGGGGCGCAGACGAACAATACACCCAAGGTATCCCCTGCCTGTCGAAAGAGGTGACTAAAAGGGACGACCAAGGATGAAACTATTTGTGATTAGTACCACCACTTGGGGATCACCATGGGTCGCTTTTACTTGCGCGTAGTACCTCTCTGTTACGTACAAAATAGGTTTGTGATTAGTAGCAACAGAGTGCATTGCCAGCTTCTACAGTACCTGTGATTAGTACCACTTTAGGAGCGACACCATGGTTCTTCTTGCCTATAATTAGTACCCACTATATGAGGAACACCATGGGATAGTGTGGGTCCCTGTGGTTAGTACACTATGTGATGAACACCATAGGTTTGCATTGCCTGTAAATGGCACCACAGTGTGTGAAACACCACAGATCTGTATTCCATGTGCGAATTTCATTACCTGTGAGTAGTACCATACTGTGTGGAATGCCACGAGTCTACGCTACTCTTGATTAGTACCACAACATGGCAAATACCATGGTTCTACTTTCCTAGCAATAAGTACCATTATGAGGGGCCGATGACTTGGATTTTGGACCCTTTTAGACTAAAAGCATTATCGATTCAGTATTATGCTATAGACGCAGTCCCTTGGTCAGTAATACTATTGTTTCATGTCAGTTTCTGTGAATGTGAGACGCTGCGGGTCGGATCCACTGATTGTTTTAAATTCATATCCATCCATTCATTCTTCATCCTCACGTTTTGAATTCTGGTCAATGGAGGATTTTCGACTTTTAATTTGTCATTCCATTTTGTCTCATTTCGTACCATTAGGGGCCGATGACCTAGATGTTAGGCTCCTTTAAACAACAAGCAATGGAATGGGTGATAACTTGTGTCATTTCACTGTTGATATTTTACATTTTTCACATCTAATACACAGATACATTCTTCAAACTTGGAAGACCTATCAAAGATGGTCCTATGACGACAGTACATCTCGATCACGGCATGTTGGATTGCTGTGTCCAAATAACAGACACAGTCATGAACCTCCTAGCAAGAAAAGTACTTTGTAAAACATGGCTAGTATTCCCATCCTTCTATATACAGCATTTCTTACCAGACTATCATGATACAGCGTAAGTTGCTGTCGCCTAGCGACAACCTGTCTGTCAAGTCGATCGAGTGTTGGGGCGGCTTTGCAACTAAATTCATTACATTAAATTACTCATCATTAAAAGAAACTACCCATCGGATTGTGTTCAAACCCCTTCCTAAACCGCGTCAGTGGTAATAAAACAAATTGTAAAATTTTCAGTGAAATTGGTCCATTAATTTTGCAGTCCATGCGAGACAAACACACACAGTTTCACTTTTATATATATATATATATATATATATATATATAGATTGTCCATGAAAAGTTGAAGGCATTTAAACAAAACCAGTTGATATTAACAACAGAATTTTCAAACTTGTACTTTTGTTTTCCTGAAAATCAGGGAAAAAGAGGTACAATGTTTACCTTAGGGAAGATATGAGCCCAAGATTCAGGGTGAACACACAACACATTACCAAGAGGTTATGAGTTCTGTTAAAACACTCTTACTGTTTCTTTTCAATTTGAGAAATAAATTTCCTTAAAGCTAAAAGGTTACACTCATTTTGAAAAGGGATATTTGTTGACAGCCTCAGAAAGTCTACAGACCAGTACAGAGGTGTATGTAACATTACAAAATCCATGTATCATCAAGTACTAATAATAAATTAAAACATTTTATTGTAATTAGTATAAGAATAATGGAACAATCAAATTATATATGAAGATGGAATGGCCTTTGTTACACTTGGTATTATACCAAGATGACCAGAATTTCAGACACAGGATTCATTCCTGAAAGTGGTCAAGTGAAATGCAGACTTAAGTTTTCCATTGTTTTTAACATTATGTATCATAATACCTAAACTTCATTCATAATATTAACACAAGGCATATTTACAAATACAGTACATAACAAAAGAAAGATGGAGTGTAAATTACCGTATTCATCTTCATAAGTTAGAAGTAACAGACATGAAATTGCTGGTACAAACAGGTAGGAACAATGGCAGTAGAGTACTTGGAATGAGAAGATAAAGGCTAAGTCAGGAGAGAACTCAACAGATGAAGCTGTATGCATAAACCAGCTTTAATCTACTGTCCAC
Organism: Anabrus simplex; assembly: GCF_040414725.1. Taxonomy (NCBI): domain Eukaryota; kingdom Metazoa; phylum Arthropoda; class Insecta; order Orthoptera; family Tettigoniidae; genus Anabrus; species Anabrus simplex. Next base: position 24,703,199 of record NC_090278.1, on the reverse strand, counting down.
CGGTTCACGTCCTGTACTGAAACGGTATTTGTTTATTTGTTGTTTTTTTTCCTACTAGCTGGAAAGTGAAAATAAATCCATATCCAGGGAATTACAAACTCTAAGTCAAGAAAAGCCGGCCCTGTTGTGTAGGGGTAGCATGCCTGCCTCTTACCCAGAGGCCCTGAGTTTGATTCCTGGCCAGTTGAGGGATTTTTACCTGGATCTGACGGCTGGTTCGAGGTCCACTCAGAATTGAGGGGCTATCTGACGGTGAGATACATCCAGATTCATATTGAACCATATCACTTTCAGAGGCTGTGGAAATGTTTCCCCTAACAATGTACAGAGGGACAGGCAAGGTAAGACTTCTTCTTTCTGTGTGAGCAACTCTAACATCATGAGCTAACATTAAAAATACAACACATTAAAGTAATTATGTCAAAAGAATACATTTATCTCTGTTTCAAACAAATAAAAAATATGACTAGGTAAAATACAAACGTCCAGTAATTGAGTGCTAAAGACATTGTAAGTCTATTACTCTAACTGGGGAACCACATTATAAGTTCACCTGCAGATATGGATGCCACAAGGAATCTTACATCACTGCAGGATTCATGAACATTTAAAACCTTTCCTTCCTTTTTTTTTAAAAAGTTTATTATAACGATATATTTGATATAAACCAAAACTACCAAGGAAATGGACTAGCTTCTAATGACACAGAGTACAAGGAAATGGAATCAGATTAATGAGCACAATCAGGAAGAAACAAATCTCATTCTTTGGACATCTATTCAGGACACTAGAAAAGAGGATCATCAGGATAATTATGGAAAAAATTATAGAACTAAGAGCAACATTAAACGGATTTCAGAAATCAAGGAAGATATGAAGCAATTACAATAGGAGATTAAAAAACCTAACTGGCAAAACCAACAAACTCAGACAAATAAACCAAATGAACAGAGTAATAATAGGACAGGTGATTTCAGACAAAGAAAGAAAGAAATTCAAGATCCGAGGTAATGAAGAAGTATTGGGGTGATGGAAAACTGAAGAAGCCTTTCTATAAAATTGACTAAAGTGGTCCAATGAAGGCCATGAAATAATAATAATAATAATAATAATAATAATAATAATAAAAAGCACTTTCTATTAGGACTAAACTATGACACTATCAGACAGTAACCCAACCAGAATGCCTACGATTAACAACCAGAAAAGACACTGAAGAAATCAAAAAGAAGGAAAAAAAGATTCTCGGACCAAAATGATGTACCGACACATACCGATTAAACAGTAACAAAGAAGGATTGTAGATACAGTATGCAAAGGAAAAGTTAAATTCTTTGGACATATTTCAAGAATGACAGACTTGCTAAGAAATTTTTTAACCATTTCAACAAGCCCAATAGAAAAGGAAACTCTTATGATAAATGGTTTGTTAACACCTAGAAAGATCTGCGAGAAACGAACATCATGGATCAAGACATCCACAACGGAACGACTTTCGTGATCAAGATACCCACATGTGAGAGGTTTGTAGAACCAGAAACAGTGACTAAGAAGAAACAACATTGGACGACTGAAAAGAAATAAGCTGTAAGCGAGAGAACGAAGGAATACTGGCGCCAAAGAAAACTGAAATCATGAATAGTTATTTAAAGATAAAAATTTAATTGTTCTGTATTGAAAAGTATCACAGTTAAAATTGAAATAATAAATAAAGAGGTTCAACCTATTCAATACCAAAGAATAAGAAATGCAGTGATTACATTCTTATTTAATAATAAGTAGAAGTGGTACCGGTTTTGACCCTAGTCCAGGTCATCATCAACATGAAAAACAATGTTTTAATCGGCTGATGATGACCTGGACTAGGGTCGAAACCGGTACCACTTCTACTTATTATTAAATAAGAATGTAATCACTGCATTTCTTATTCTTTGGTATTGAATAGGTTGAACCTCTTTATTTATTATTTCAATTTTAACTATGAATAGTTATTTACATGGTCCATAGTTGGCCAAACTCAATAACGATGAATAATTATGAAGGTAATCCCAAAAATAAGGTCTCCTATTTTTTTTTATAAATACATAGACCAGGTATTTCTACAATGGTTTACATTATTTTACAGCTTGGACCTTTAACTATTTTTCTACACAATTACAATTTTGGTCGATGCATTTTTGTAGATGCTGTGACGGTTTTTGTATGCCCATGTCAAACCAGCTCGCTGCTATAAAGTCGCCGAACAATACCCAGTTTTGATCCCAAAACACAGACGGGAAACACCCTTCACAGTATTGTGACCAACAGCCACAGGAACAGAGTTCTGTATTTATAAAAAAATAGAAGACCTTATTTTTGGGATTACCCTCGTATATATTTAGCATTATGTTCAGACATTTGTAATGTAGTTTATCACACTTCTCTCCATACGGTATTTAGTGTGCTTCAACCATTTGGGCGTATCTGGATCTTAACGTTTTCAAATGATCTTGCCCAAGATAGTGCAACATACAATTGGCCATGACTGAATACTGGTTTGGGTAAGTAGACACCCATTCTGCCACCTGGTGAGTATATTTAGAAGCTGGGGAAGGTCAGAGAATCAAAAGTATCTAGCAAAGACCAATATTGTTCCATGACCAGAGGAAGTGTATACTCTCTGGCTTGACAGGTAGTAATCAAACATGGCTGCATGCAATGCCAAAGCTGTTTTTAAATATATAGATGTCTGACAGCTCAGGTCCAATTTTAATATTTTAATTTTACATGTACATAGGTTACTTATTAGGACCATTCATTTTATATTAATACCAATGACAATGGCACTCATGACAAAATTCGGCTAGAGGACTTTAGATTCACTGGGTAATTATAGTATTATAAACTGGGAGATTTTTGCCTCTTTTGTAAAATAATTTGTAATATGTGTATAATATTTTAAAAGTGTTAATTTTAATGTATTTGCACTATATATTGTCAATTTTAGTCCATAGCTGAAGATGACCCATAATGGTGTTGAAACCAGTCCCAGTGTATAACCTTTTTTGTCACTTAGTCCTCAATTTATTGAGGACATCATACTAAATGATATTAAATAGGTATTATTTTAATTTGTTATTAATGTAGACTTTTGCAGCCATAGCTGATGCTGTTTTCTATGGAGGTTCGGGCTGTTGTCCCGTGTCCTGGGTTGGTGAGTAGCCGATGTTCCACCATCCTTACAGTAGGCTTTGTCAATGTTATCAGGGATCAAAACAATTGAGCTGATTGTAGATCATATTAAAGAGTATGTAGTCTTTTGCCATAATTACTACTCTAACTACATTCCATTGAAACAAATTATTTACATTCATTGTGTGTGATTTAACAGCAAACCATCGATAACAAAGACAGTTCTCTATGGAAGTTGTCAGTTTATATTCAACAACTATTAACAAGTTCTTTTAAATGTCAACTTTACGTTACAATAAAATTTAAAATTTAAAAGACAAAAGTGTTATAACAGCTGTGTGAAGTTATAAAAATAATCTTAAGCTAAACAGAAGTCAACAGTGTTAAATTTAAGTCCATAGGTCATTCAAGTTTCATGGTTGTCATACTCGAGAACATCTGAGAAGTCGTATATAAACCAGAAAATTTCAACAATTTTCAAAACAATTTTTGGCTCATCCTAAATATTTCTGGAATTGCTGAAGGTATTCTGACTCATTGTCAGGAGTTTAAGGCCAGATGTCCTTTTTCTGAACCCATACAATTTTTTCAGGTGAAAATTCTAACTTGGGAGTCATTGCAAGGGGCCTGCCATCTCACCCATGTTGGATTGGCCTCACAATGGTATAAAATCATGGACAGTTCAGCTGTAACTGAGAACATCATACTAAATGGTATTAAAGAGGTATCATTTTGATTTGTTATTAATGTAAACTTTTGCAGTCGGAGCTGATGCTGTTGTCTATGGAGGTTCAGGCTGTTGTGCCGTGTCCTGTGCCAATTTTGCTGCCTATATTAATGAGTCTAGATGGACATTGGTATAATATGATAGAAAACTCTGATATAAATAATGATTATTCTAAGTGATTTTAGCTGTCCTTAAAAATGTTTGTGGGTTTTGATACAGAAAGCACAATCGATATGCATTGGTACAGTTGGGAATTGAGCAGATAACACTGTCAGGATCATCATACACATCACATTCAACTGGAAATATAGCTTTCTTCCAGATATGCTTAATCATGTTATTGAATATGGCGGCACTGAGCTGGTTATGAAAAAGGGCATGAAGGTTAATGATAGCGTTATGGCTCTGGAGGTCAGTATCAATGTTCCACTTCTTACATTGACAAAAAATGTGGACAGTGTTGGATTACGGACAGATGCTGTTGATGGAGTGAAAATGAATGGCTCAGTACGGGCAGCTAAAACTTGTGCTAATCCCATCTAGTGGACCATTTATGCCTATTTACAAAAGACAAGGCACTTTGCAAATGTTCCTTGTCGGAGAAGATCCAGACTAACAAAGTGTCTGTGCTCTTCTACGTTCTTTCTTCATTACTTTCCTATCTTAATTTTAATTCTCCTACTGTCTGCCCAACCTCTTTGCCTTGGTTAGTTCTCCATGTGGATGAGGACGGTACAGCATGTCCTCCGATTATTAGTAGGGAATGCATTTTCTCAATATTACGTTCAGGAAAATGGAGTACCTCAGGGATCGGTACTGAGTGTCGCTCTGTTCGCAATTGTTATCAACGGCATAGTTGCCGCTGCTGGGCCCGCAGTCGTTCCATCGCTGTATGTAGATGATTTAGCTCTACATTACAGCTCTGGAAGGGTGGCATTTGCTGAGAGACAGCTACAGCAAGTTATTAACCGAGTTGACAGATGGACCCTGCAACATGGTTTTAGATTTTCAGCGGCAAAAACCTTATTTGTACACTTCTGTCGACATCGGCTTGTGCATCATGAACCAGAGCTCCATCTGCGAAACAGTGCCTTACCAGTGGTAGACACCTGCAGGTTCCTGGGTCTCCATTTTGATAAGAGACTAACATGGCAGCCCCACATCCGTCAGTTGAAGGTTGCCTGTATGAAGAGACTTAACATGCTTAAGTTTCTCAGCGGCACTTCGTGGGGTGCTGCTAAATTTTTACACAGCAAAGGTTCTCTCCTGAATTGACTATGGAAGTGCGGCTTATGGCTCAGCATCAAAATCCATGCTGAGCCTTTTAGACAGTATTCACCATAGTGGAGTTAGGCTGGCAACGGGAGCTTCCCGTACTAGGCTCATTCCCAGCCTGCTCGCTGAAGCGGGAGTTTCATCTTTACGGATAAGGATGCAGCAGTTACTCCTCACGTTCACTGCCAAAATTCATGGAATGCCACTACATCCAAGCTATCAATGCATCTTTAGTACCCAATACCACCAGAGGTACCAGGACCGGCCGAATGCCACACGGCTGGTCGGGTTTCGAATTGATAGCTTGTGTCATGATTTAAATATAGATATCAGTGGTTGTCTTGAACAAACTCTTAGCAAAGTACCTCCGTGGTTAGTTCCGCAATCAGAAATATGTCTAGATGTACTCTGTGGACCCAAGGTGAACACGGATTCCTCCGTTTATCGGAGGTATTTCCAGGACTTTGTTCGCCAATATCCGACCACGGGACATATCTTCACGGATAGTTCTAAAATCAGAGAAAATGTTGGTTGCTCTTTCATCACCGATGAAATGAGCATGAAGATCTCGCTTCCTAGTGTTTGTAGCATGTATACTGCGGAGCTTTATGCCATCTTAGAAGCTCTGCAGCTTGTACTGGGTGATGAAAAAAGCCACTTCCTTATGTGTACCGACTCGTTAAGCTCTCTGCAGTCTATTTAAACCTGTTTCTCGCAACACCCACTGGTGCAGCAGATTCATGACCTTCTAGCCAGATTAAGTGTTGCTGGCACCGGAATCACTTTCGCATGGCTTTCAAGCCATGTTGGGATTGCGGGAAACGAACTTGCGGGTGTAACTGCAAAGGAAGCGGTAATTTTACCTGCAAGACCTGTAAATGTACCTGCTAAAGATACTTGTTCTCAGCTACGTCGAACCATGTTGGCGTCCTGGGAATTGGACTGGCTAGCCATCTGAACAATTCCCAACAAGCTGAGAGCAATTAAGAAGACAACTACCGTGTGGCGGTCCTCTTTCTGGCCTTCACGGAAAGAGGCCGTAGCATTGTGTAGGCTGAGGATAGGTCATGGAAGATCTACGCACTCTTGTCTCCTAAAGAGGAAAGGACCCCCCCCCCAGTGTTTTCTTGTGGTGCCGATTTCACCGTGGCCCACATCCTCACAGAGTGCGCCGATCTCTCTGGCCTAATGCGGAGCCTCGGCCTGCAGGAAACACTTGAATGCAACTAGCCGATGACGCGACTACTACTGATCTTGTCATCCGCTTTATGAGCAACAATGGATTAATCAAGGGTATGTAAATCACAAATGTACTGTTACTCAGGGAATGCAGTTCCCTTTTGATTCTTTAGGAATTTTTTGGCCTAATTCAATAATTTTTTTTGTTTTATTTTGTACTGCATTTCCAAATTCCTTGGTTAAATAAATTATTTTATTTTATTTTAAATGTTTTCACTAATTTATTCATAGAGGATGATAACCTAGTTGTACTTCCTCTTAAAACAAAAATCACCACCACCTCCTCTGACTATTGTACGAGATGACTAACGGGCAATACTCCTTCAAGGCTTTCACTTGGGAGCATGGGCCGGTGACCATAAAACCCGTAGCTGAGTCTGGCGTTGCTTCCACTTTTATGTGCGAGCATCTTGGCTTTCGTGTTTCCTATCCATCCTTCGCTGGTCAATTCTTGTTTTCTTTTGATCCAGATGATATTACGAGAGCCACCCAGAAAGTAGTACCCGTTAGCGCCGCATGAAGCGCTGACGACTCGGGTAGCTGCTTGGCAAGGTCAGACTGCGTCAGTGGCTTGTCTGCCTGCTCTGTACGAGGTTGCATGACGCTAGCGTTGCCTGTGTTGTGTCTGTGATCGTTTAAAATGTTTAAACAAATTGAGAACCCTGCCAGTTGTGAAGTGAGGGCCATGATTAAATTTCTTAATCCATGAAACGTTCGACCTTTGGGTATTCATCGCCAATTAATGGAGGTGTATGGAGACAATGTGATGGACGAGTCATCTGTTTGGCGCTGGTGTCGCAACTTCAACCTGGGGAGGGGGAATACACATGACGAGGAGCGTTCAGGGAGACCATCTGTCTTTACAGACCAACTGCTGAGCGCAGTAGACGAAAGCGTGAGGAATGATCGGCGCGTCACAATTGATAAACTCTGTGAACAATTTCCTAATGTGTCTCGAACAATTGTTCATGAAATTGTCAAAGACCATCTGCATTATTCAAAAATCTGTGCAAGGTGGGTCCCTCGCATGCTTACAGAGGAGCACAAAACCAAGCGTATGGCTGCAGCACGGACGTTTCTGGGACGTTATTCCGATGAAGGAGACTCTTTCCTGACTCGCATCATTACGGGGGACGAAACATGGGTTTGTTATGCATCACCTGAGAGTAAACGACAGTCAATGGAGTGGCATCATGCTCATTCACCAGCCAAACCAAAAAAATTCAAGACAGTTCTGTCCACCAGAAAACTCATGGCAACCGTTTTCTGGGATCGCCGAGGTGTACTGCTCATTGATTTTATGGCCCTTGGAGACAAAATTAATGCTAATGCGTAATGTGAAACATTAAAGAAATTACGGCGGGCAATACAAAATCTATGGCAATGTTTATTGTCTACAAGCGTCATTCTCCTTCATGACAATGCCAGGCCTCATGCAGCTGCGATAACACAACAACTTTTGCAGCAATTCAAGTGGGAAACCTTCGACCATCCCCCGTATAGCCCGGACTTGGCTCCTTCAGATTTTCATCTCTTTACGAAGCTTAAAGACTTTCTGGCGGGAAAAAGAGTTGACAGCGATAAAGAACTTAAACGAGCCGTGACTATGTATCTCAATATGCTGGCGGCGGAGGACTACGATAATGGAATACAAAAACTCGTCCCACGTTATGACAAATGCCTAAATTTGCTTGGAGATTATGTGGAGAAGTAGTATAAAGTATGCTCTTTCCAATAAAAATGTGTATATTTGTTAATATTTGCTCCTGTCTCTTTATTGCGCAAACGGGTACCACTTTCTGGATGGTTTTCGTATGTTTGCAAGACTTATGAAGGCTTTCAATATCATGCCCTTCATTTCTTTTGGAAATAGCCTCAAATCTCCGCTCTGATTGTTTCTCTTACAACAATCGCCACCATGACAGTCCAAGCCACTGTGCTCATCATACTCCGCAAGCTAGAAATTTCTGTATCTTACAGTATTACACAGAACACAGAAAACTGTATGAAACCCTCCAGATGTGACCCATCCATGTGTCTGATATTGCTTCCGCTTTCTTGTATCCTGCCTATCCAACCTCCTCGGGTATTGTCTGTTTCTGATAAGATAAGCATCGAGTCCATTGACCTTCTCTTTCTTCAACAGGCTGGAACTCAAGAGGATGCAATAATATCACAGTCCTCTCCTTTAACAGCCACCACTATCTCAGTACCCAGTAGAGGGGGAGGGGAACAAGATGGTAACCGTCATCAGCTTTTGACAATTCACTCGCCTCAAGTCTCCGTAATAGTGATAACAATTTTGTGTAGCTGAAAACAGCCGGGTGCAATCCTCGTGAATTACCATCCGATGTATTTTTGAGTGGAGAATGGTAGAGGCGAGTGTGAAGTGTGAGTTCCAGAAATGTTAGAGGCAGCACAAACCCCCAGTCCCTGAGCCAAGGGAATTAAAATCGTATATTACAATCCAGTACACACACATACAGACAAGGAGTTGGTGACACAGGAAGACAATGAAAATTGTTGTTAAAGAGTGAAATTTGTACACATTTACATGTCTATGTTGAGTCCTCAGCATCACAGATAAGCTAGGCATCGCTCAAGAGTAGTTGGAGGGAAATTAGGAGTGGGGTAGTGTCCCGTTCCTTTCCTCACTACCTGCTGTGAGTGGGGGCAGTAACATCCATGGTATCCATTCCCTATGATAAGAGGCAGCTAAAAGGGGAACCACATGCTCTCAACTTGAAAGCATGGGCTGGCGACAACAGTTCACCTAGCCAAGTGTGGCACCGCTTCCACTTACCGTACTAGTGTAAAGCTACTTGCTCCTATCTGTTCTCCTTTCATCAACTCTTGTTCTTTTCTGATGCCTATGGTATTAAATTTGTGAGGTCTAGAAGCCTTTCATTTCCCTCTTTCTTTTGCTGACAATTTCATTCTTCAAAGCGTTGGACCTCTTCCAGTTTCCTTCTAGTTAGTGTTAATAGAGGATGGTTGCTCAGCTGTACTTCTTCTTCAAACAATAATCAGTACTGCCACCTTTCTCATTGAAATGCATAACACAAGCAACTCTTTTGTACCGTTCGTAATAGGGAGTGGATCCATAATGAGTGGCGGTACAATGCTATACGATTTTTCAGGTGGAAATTCCATCCTGGGACATTGGGATTCAAACCTCAGCCACTGCTAAATCACTATGTTAATCATACCACTACCACCCACCTGAAATTTATACATACTGTATGTCTTCTTCTTCTTCATCGGTCATTTTTCCCACTCCCTACTGGGGTTGTGTGTACTGGCCCTGTTTTACGGCTCAATGTCCTTCCTGACAGATGCATTCACTACTAAATGTTTCTGTCATGGTAGGTAGTATGGTGTGAGGAATATGTATCGGGACGAACACAAATACTCAGTCCTAGGATGAGGGAATTAACCCAGCGAGAAATCGAACCCAGAACTGAACATTCAGTCAAGGAATTGGACTAAAATTTATAATATCTATGTAATGGCATTAAATAAATTTTTAACTTGTACATGAATACACAGAAAGAAGGAGAATAGATGCTTTTGAAATGTGGTGTTACAGAAGGATGCTGTAGGTTAGATGGATAGATCAAATCACGAATGAAGATATACTGAATCAAATTGGTGAGAGGAGATCGATTTGGTTAAATTTGATGAGAAGAAGAGATAGAATGATAGGACATATCTTAAGACACCCAGGACTTGTTCAGTTGGTTTTTGAAGGAAGTGTAGATGGTAAGAACGGTAGGGGTAGACCAAGGTATGAATATGACAAGCAGATTAGAGAAGATGTAGGATGCAATAATTATGTAGAAATGAAAAGGTTAGCACAGGATAGGGCGGCATGGAGGGCTGCATCAAACCAGTCTATGGACTGATGACTCAAACAATATGAATACACATCCCTTGCCATAAAAATTTCACCCGGCTGAGTGACTCAGACAATTGAAGTGCTGGCCTTCTGACCCCAACTTAGAAGGTTCGATCCTTGCTCAGTTCGGTGGTATTTGAAGGTGCTCAAATACGTCAGCATTGTGTCGGTAGATTTACTGGCACGTAAAAGAACTCCTGCGGGAAAAATTCGGGCAACTCCATGTCTCCGTAAACCATAAAAAGTAGTTAGTGGGATGTAAAAACAATAACATTATTATAAACGTTTCAGAAATGATCACATAAAAAATAAAATGTTCAATTCTCTTCAAAGCAAAACCTTCCATGATCAGTACACTGCTATTTATTTATTTATTTACGGTATTTTTATTTAGCATATGGCATTACACATGAAATAAAATTAAATAAAATGTTGAAAGTACATGGTAATTAAAACAAACTATTAGAATTTAAACATGGATTGCTCAATCCACTGAAGTGTGGATGGAGCAGCCAACAAAAAGTCATTTATATCTCCATGGTGCAAATGTTGAGGGCATACAGTCACTAGGAAAATTCACAGCCTGTTTCCAGTCATTCGACCGGGTCAGGAATGGAATGAATGAAGCCCCATCTAGCAGCAAGGATAGGAACTGTGCTGGCTGCTGAAGTCTGTCGCGCTTCTCTGGGGCAATGGTTAACGACTGGCAGGTGATTCGAGAGTGTTGCTGGAATTAAAAATGACAGGGAACTCCAGAGTACCTGGAGGAAAGCCTGTCCCGCCTCTGCTTTGTCCAGCACAAATCGGAGTGACCGGGATTTGAACAGCGGAACCCAGGGGTGAGAGACCGGCGTGCTGCCACCTGAGCCACGGAGGCTCTGTTCAGCCACTATGTGCTGGATAATCTGTCAAGGTACAACACAATCACATGCTGGTGATTGCACTCTGCCCCAATTGTGTGTAGGTAGCCACGTCCTCACTTTCTTTAGAGTTATCCAATTTTTTCGAGGAAGCTCAAGTCCAGGAAGTCATGAAGAGCAGGGGTTGTTTCCTCTTTCCATTTGGAAGCCACTTTGTTGTGATGTGAAAGTTCTCTTATTCCAGCTGTTGGGCTGTTGTTGTAGTACACAGCTAGAAATGTTTCAGAAGTTTCTGGAAGCAGACTGACTATTTCTGGTATGCTTTTCAACTCATCCATCACAGCCTCATCTTTCTTTCAATGTTCATTTTAGCCATGGAAACAGGAGGAAATGGCATAAGGTGGCTGCAACAGTTAAGCTGAAAGACATACCAGAGGCAGTAAAATTTTGGGAATAGAACCAGCTTTTGGGTGGTTAGGCCGTGTGTGTTTGCAGAGTTTCGCCCAGCCATTTTTGGAATTATATCTCCATGGGGATTTCATATTTTTGGAAATGGAGAATTCACTTCTCCTCTAGCAGGTTAGCAATGCCTATTTACTAACACGGCGGGACAATGCAACTGGTCTGCAACTGCTAAGAAGAGTCTTGGAGAGGCATGCCAAACCAACTGATAAGCCCAAATAGCACGTCTGGGTGAAACTCTGCAAACGCACTTGACCTAACCACCCAAAAGCTGGTTTCATTCCTGACATTTTAAGATCTGCGGTCGTGAAAGCCATTTTTGGAATACCAGAGGCAGCGTTCTTGAGATTATTCCAGAATTTCCTACATTGGATGTAGTGTATCCATTGTGGAAGGGAGTACCTTGAAGAAAGAGTTAGTGAACTCAAACACTATGTTACATCAAGTGAACAAGATGAATTAAATTGAGCTGAAGAAAATACCTATGTACATAAATTTAACACTGAACACACAAAACAGTGGCACTGAAATACCGTATTCAACCTCTTCAATACTTTGCATAACAGATGGACGAACATTCTTACAAACGTATTTCTGGTTCTTTGTTCCTCTTAACAACATATCCAAGGTTTCCCAAGCACATACTTTACCCAACAGTGCAATGGGACTAATAGCTGCACTGTTAGGCCCCGGGACCAACAACCTAGATCAGACGTGGTCAAGCTGAGCAATAATCTAGTGGAGGTGGGGGCAGGAAGCACGTTACTTACAGTCATACCTGTTGTCTCGCAGCAGCTAATCAACTGGTGGCCTTATCGTGGATATGGCGGAGAAGAGACAAGTACTGAGGAAAATAGACTAACTTAAGAATCACAATGGGAAGAGCAATGGCTTGTTGATCAAACTGGGAAGCACATTTTTGGATTAAGAATTTTCACATCAAAATACCCATCACAAATGACAGATATATATCATCATTGCTCCACATATTTCCTTTTTTACTGTAAACCATGGAAAATGACCATAAAAGGGTACTTAAAAGTAAAATTAAACTATGTATATATTTTTTTCCCTAGTGGCTTTACGTCGCACCGACACAGATAGGTCTTATGGCGACGATGGGATAGGAAAGGCCTAGGAGTTGGAAGGAAGCGACCATGGCCTTAATTAAGGTACAGTCCCAGCATTTGCCTGGTGTGAAAATGGGAAACCATGGAAAACCATCTTCAGGGCTGCTGACAGTGGGATTAGAACCCAAACTCTCCCGGGATTTGAACACGGCCAACTCGCCTGGTATGTATATTTTGGGTATATAACATGGATAGTAGAGATGAACAACGAATCAGCACTCAGACCGAATGTCTTGATCCAGCAGTGAAACCGCTAGCAAGTAGGCAGGCATGAATTACATTCTGACATCATGCACACTAGACCCATAGTTGCATAAACTCCAACTGCTACGTATATGAAGAAAACTCACTTCAATTTTGAAGTTCACACATTAGCCACCAGTGAAGAAAATACGGGAGTGCTGGATGATAAAAATGAGAAAAATCCAATAGGAAACTAGGCAAGAGATATGGTTTCTTTTTACAGTATCTACTTTATCTCAGAGCAATTATTGTCTTTGGTGAGAATGATGTAATTGCCTAAGAAATATTGACATATACCTTGCTTCCTATTAAATGCTGTTTTCTCTTTAGTGAAATAAGCATTTGACATTATTTGTTTTGAAACTTTAGGAACAATATCATTTATCTTAACATAAATTCTTCTTGAACTATTTTCTACCCTTCTACACAAAATCATACTGCACAGTAGTGGCAATTGGTGGTAGGGGCACAAAAGTTTATAGACAACAAGAAATCTCCAGGTCCATGGGATATCATGAAAGGGGGTGGAATAGACATCAAAACTGAAATAAATTGGAATAAAATGGTAAGTTTTTGGTGCTCTCTGAGCAAATTTCAATAGAGAATTGACAGTCTACCAACTTAAGTGTGGTAATAAAAGTTCTATAAAATAAAATTTTCACCAAAGGAACAATAATTACACTTTTTTTTTTTTTTTTGCTAGTGGCTTTACATCGCACCGACACAGATAGGTCTTATGGTGACGATGGGATAGGGAAAGGCCTAGGAGTTGGAAGGAAGCGGCCGTGGACTTAATTAAGGTACAGCCCCACAATTTGCCTGGTGTGAAAATGGAAAAACCACGGAAAACCATCTTCAGAGCTGCCGAACTCACTATCTCCCGGATGCAAGCTCTATTACAAATAAACAGAAGTACAGCATGAATATACAATTTAAAAGTCATTCAGTATTTGACTAGACAGTAACACACATTGACTGAGTGAGACTGTCAGACTGACAAACGCGTGCAACAAGTAGAGCATGCTCCACGGGTCTTCACTACTTGCTATGGCAATTAGCCACGACCAACGACATTTTGTGCTTAAAGAAATCAAAGGAAATAATTAGCTGAAAAGAGAACAGGGTTTGCTTTATTAAAAAAATTCCCAGTGTCAGGTGGCTAAAATAGAATAAAAATATAATTGTTTCTCCACAAAGTGCGGGAGCAACTGTCCCCCCCACACCACCGCTAATTCGCTGCTACTGCATTTACCCATTTAAATTCTGTATGTTAGTGGGACTTGCTTGTGCCATACAATACCCCCGGTACAAGGTCACTGTAATCACCGGCTAGGCAGGGTTTGCTCATCTCCTGTAAATGCATTGCAAATAATGAAAAGAAACTTGAAATATTATCTATTAAAATATTGCTGTCTGCTCTCAAACATTTGACTTCTCCACAATAATCCTTACACAATATGCATAACTCCAATGATATTACATGTTTTTACTTTGGATTGGGAGAGAAGAGGATGGAATTGGGAATCTGTCATGGACAACAAAAAATCTTTTTGAATAGGCAACTTTGAAAGATGCTCATTTTCAAATACCCTACCCGGCTCGCTGGAAGGGCAAACCGATGATGATGATGATGATGATGATGATGATGATTGGGATTCAAATTCTGCACAACCTCTCTGGTTGCACTATTCCCATTGCCTGCCCAGAAATGCCCATTTGACCCCCCTCCCAAACCTATGTCTTTATCACTGATCCAGTTTACTCCAGTTTACTTTAGACAAATGGAGGAGGACACTATCTCAACAGTGTTTCTTTCTTGACACAGTATTGATGCCTAATGCTAATGAATTAAACTTGATGGTTGTGGACGTGGTGATTGTGCTAGTTATAACTGGTTACAGAAATTTGTTTAGGTGCATGTGGTATAAATATCTTAACAAGTACACTAGTAAATTCTTCAAAAGAACCTTTAAATTTTCTCAGTACTTGGGAAACCTTGACTGTTTCAATCATATCCAAGACATTGTTACACCATTCATTTATTTTTTAAAAGATAAATCATTTCTCAACCATGTTAAAAAAAAAAAAAAGTACATATCCTTTTCAAGTTCTTGCAACAGGATAAATGTCTTTTGGTCCCACTAACAGTTCCTGTCTCAACAATCTCTGTGATCATAACAGTTGAAAGCTATTAATTTGTTCATATAAAATATCCTGTTGCAAAGTAACTAGAAGCTTCCATTCAAGAGTGAATGAGAGAGGAGAAATTAGGCAAGTACTTTCTTAGTTGTTTTCTTAGTAAAATGCAGAACTAGAATGGGATTGGCGTTTAAGAGAGCGAGATGCTCGGTGCTGCCACGTCGTATTACGCAACGAAGGCCTCTTCGCGGCAAAGTCAATAACCCACGTTAAAGATGTATCTGAAAGAATTCAAGTAGATATTCAAAGTAAAATATAAAAATAAACATATGTCATGGGTTATTAATATTAGTACATATTTGCAGCAAGAACAAATATTTATCAATGTTAATAAATATAATTCCCGTATAACAGTGGCTTGTTTACAATAATCATATTTGTCTTTTCCTATTTTAATTAAAGTGTTTTTGCTTATTCTAACCACAGCTGCAGTTCTATCTAACAGTTTATTTACAGAAATGAGAGCACTGTGATTATCTTTCTCCTGTTCAAAGTACTCTTATACATAACAAATAACGTCCGGAGTTTGTCCCTTTATAGGAATGCCTTTGCCAAAACATTTCCTCTCTTCATTTTCTGCCATTAGATTAAAATTAAAACATGCTATGCATATAATATACACAAACAATATTTATATTATTATATTTATTATAGCATTTGCTTTAAGTTGCACCAGCACAGATAGGTCTTATGGCGACGATGGAATAGGAAAGGGTGGGGAGTGGGAAGGAGGCAGCCGTGGCCTCAATTAAGGTACAGCCCCAGCAATTGCCTGGTGTAAAAATGGGAAACAACAGAAAAAAATCTTCAGGGCTGCAACAGTGGGGCGGGCTCAAACCCATTATCTCGCAGATGCAAGCTCACAGCTGTGTGCCACTAAACATACGGCCAACTTGCCTGGTCAAATTATATTTAAAAACTGAACTGTACAACTATGCTATTATTATACACGCGCACACGTTTTTAGAGAAATTGTTCCTGAATAACAGTACAAATGTACACGTGGACATACATACAAACACAAATACACCTTCACTGTTAAGGAACTGGTAGCATAGTGTACACTGTTGAGGAAAGCTCTCTCTCATCGCACGCGTTATGAAAATGGCAACATTGTCTTAACTTTTCCCTACCTTCAATTTGCTGGCCAGCACTCTTTTGTGGTTAGTCGCATGTGACTGGTCAAATTCCGGGTTGTCAAGACAACGTGCTAACACTTTTATCCCACTCCCTCCCCATCACAGGTGGAGAACACGTGTTGAAGCAGCTGTCAATCCCATTCTAGGTCCGTGCGGACACTATTTATCTTCATTCAAATTATACTCTAAAATGGGTGTTGCATCAACTGAAGGATTTGACGCAAGAGAGGAGTGCCTCTAAAATTCTCAAAAATGTATTTATTCTGTGCAGACAACAAGGAAAACTTTGTGCCATTTTTGGTGCAGGAAAGGATTACAGTAACAGATGGCAAAAAAATGACCGAGATGAAAAACTGGCTGTATGCTAGATCCAACTGTGAGGTTTGAACCGAGTTCAGACGAGCCACAGGAGGCTGACAAGGGGAAGAACCCACAGTGCCCTACAATAACTACAATATATTGGGTGCTCATGCAATAATACCAAGCCTTCTTGTAAAGACCTGCAAAATGCTATGCATTCTAAATAATACCATCAAAGTAGTGCAATCTCAGCAGTTAAGGCATTTGTTGCAATTTTACAAAATCACTTACATGCTATGTAACAAAATCTTATTGTTCTTAATTTCTTCCATTATTTTTCTACATGGAGTATAATTTAAGACTTCCCACTTCTGCTCACATGCTGCAGGAATCCCCAGGAGAGCAACATATGACTTGTGTCAAGTTTGGCATGATAAGAAGTCTTGATAGCTGATGCAGCAGTTTGCTACTAACTGTTAGAATTTTAAGGTGTGTTGTGAGGTAATTTTTGCAATAAATAAATACACTACAGCGCAGAGAATATTTTTGGTCGAGTGTTATTTGCAAAAGAAGAAGAAGCCAGTTAAAAGGTGCCTTCAAAAATTCTACAGACAGTTTCCCAGTTCTACAGTACCATCAAAACATTACATGTAACAACTCAATCAAAAGTGGCGTAGTACTGGTTCCATAACTAATTTTAAAAAACAGCGAAGGAGAACAGCTCTTACACAGGTGAGGTTAGAAGAGATACAGGCGAGAATGCAACAAGTCCACATAAGTTCCTAGCTTAGGAAACTGGTATTTCACATTCGTCAGCATGTAATGCAACTAAAATAAATTATATTTACGATCTTATCGAACTCACTCAGTGATGAGATCAATTCTACTTGTTTGCTTTATTTGTTAATTAATTCATGTATTTATTTGTTTGTTTATATGTCCTGAGCATCAATCAAGTCAGAGAGTGAGTTCAGTTTTGTTTAGCTTCTATAGGCGTAATGATGCCCCTTCTTTCATACGACTATATCCACTTGCCATTGCGGGCACTGCTATCAAAGCTTCTCTGCACTCCTATGCCTCGGTACTCCACTAGGAAGTCTTAGATTTTACAGATTTTACTCTCTGTATCTTTTATCTGCAAGTGTCATACCATTTTATTTGTCTTTGTTATGCTTTGTCCTTGTCGTAGCCTTGATATTTTCAGAAATATCTTTGTATCATGGTGGAGGCTTCACTAGTCTAGTCTCTCTCTCAACACGAATACTTCACCATTTGACACTCATGGTGTATGACACCTCCATAATCACGCGACCTGTTGTGCTTTCTCCACACCATTGACTGTCACAGTAAATGTTTTCCCCAGTTTGAAGCAGAAGTGAATCTCAACAATTGCGACACATCCTTCTTCTTCTTCTTCTTGTGTTACGGCCTCTGTAGGACCACGGACAGCTCCTTCATGGATTGCATTTTCTTCTTCTCCTCCCAGAACCTCCTCATCCTTTCTCTTCTTCTCTCCCGCTCTTTTTCCGAGATATTCAGTATCCTCTTCTCTTGTCTACTCCACTGGTGACTCTCAATCCTTTTCCTGTATCCATCCCTATCATTGATCTCTGGCATATTAGTCGGTATGTACTTGCTTCTCCAATTTTCCTTTTCTTCCACCTTGATCCCCAATTCCGACCAATCTTTCCGGAGTTCAACTACCCACTTGGTACCTGTCTTTCCTCGTGTCCTCGCTGTTGTTTCCCATACTCTTTTCATCATTCTATCCATATTCATCCTGATTACATGTCTCGCAAACCTTGCTCTTTTCAGTCTGATTTCTTCTGAGATTGTCCTCATGTTCCGGTATAGTTCTTCCCTAGGTCTCCTCATCCATATTGCGACACATCCTCTATACACTCACAAACTAACAGCTGTTGAATGACTGAACAATAAGTAATCGTTGCAGAAATATGCGGCAAATGTCTACTTATGAAGCATAAGCTGCTAAGACTTTCATTTGTACAGCAGTTTCACACTTGCTTATTTTTTGAACAGGTCTCGTACATCCAACTAGATCTTGCGTCTTGAGCAATACAGTCCCGGTGATGACGCAGGGAGTAAATCTTCGTAAAAATGTGTTCATCAATTTCTCGAAGTCGACAGAAGAGATTTCAAATTCCAATGTTGTGAAAAAGGACAACGAGGAAGATAATAATGGAGTATGGTCTTCGGAGAGGCCTGGTGTAGGTCTTTCGAATTGACGCCATATACAGTAGGTGACCTGCGCTTCTGTGAGGATGGGGCCCTACCTAGAATGATTTCTAATGATAAAGACGGCACAAACAGCCGGCCCCCGAGCTATGGGAATTAACCAATAAAAGTGAAAATCTCCGACCCTGCCGGGAATCGAACCCGGGACCCCTTGGACCAAAGACCAGCATGCTAACCATTAAGCCATTAAGCCAAGAAAGATGAAACCTGTGAATATTGAACAGTTAGTGGAAAAGTTGTAGTGAGCAGGAAACCTGCTAAATACTGCAATTATAAGCAAAAATCCTTGTCCATACTTACAGATTAGGAGAAATTCAATTTGATGCAATTTTGCGAAACATCACGTCAGGAAATAATTTGAAATCTTAAAATATCTTTTTTAATGATTTGGTGCAAGAAAAAGGTAACTCCATTTTATATTTGTTGTTAATATCAATAATGGTAATTAGGATAAAATTCTTAATTATACCACGAGAAGGCTGATTAAAAGTAACAAATTCCAAAATATACATTTAAAAACTTCAAGTCTTATAAAACAAAACAAAGCCAATCAGCTTTTTTTCCTCTCCTGAAAAGTATAGTAAGATTGAGTTACCCCTTGAGCTGTTCCAATGTTAGTTATTTTAGATCAGCAATTCACAAAGTTTATGAACTCATGAACCGCTTGCTTACCAATAACCATAACCATCTGAAAAAATTTAAGGTTAATTTTTAGTAAATGTATTTTGCTTGTTAATGTCATTGGAAAGATTGTAATATCTTTAAAATACAATACTTTAGAATACACTAAAAGAAATAATTCAAGAATATTTAAAACACTGACATTACATTTTCTAGTGATTACATTTTTATTAAGAAATACCACAAAAATGAAATCAACAGAATAATACATTACTAAGAGTACCGTAAAACGGGGTAACTTCGGACACTTTTTCGTATATTTTTAAAAATAAAATGTGAAATATTCCCTCTAATTTTCTGAAAAATATAATATAAATTCTGCCATGTTTGTTCTTCATTTTTATATATGAACATAATTCTCATCGTAATTCAGTAATGAATAATGATTATTAAAGAGTGGCCGGAGTTACCCCGTGTTTTGGGGTAACTTCGGCCGCCATAAAAATAGCTCAAGAAACAAAGTTTTCTTCGATGTAGTGTTACTTCGGCCACCGTGAATGTTTTTTTTAAAACCTGCAAAACGCCCCGTATCAACAATCACAAACAAATTAAAACGATTTATGCTGAAAAAGATGTCTAGTGATCAAATTCACTTTTTCCCAAAATAAGAAACTATTTTATTTAGCCTAAGCATACAAGCATTGTATGATATTACAAATTACATGTTGCATTGCGTAAATATTTGTAATGGCACAAAACATAATAAATAAAAGGTACAGAAATCATAAAGCCCAATTGTAGGGAGAGAAAGGGCGGTCGGAAAAGAAGCAATCTTGAAGACTGTTCTCATAATACACTGTCTTCTAAATTAGAAAATATCTGGGCCGTCATCAAGTTCTTAAATGTGTATCGTCCATGTCAACTGATATCCATCTATCATTGAAAATGGAAACTGTCTTTCCCCTCCTTGTCGGGATAAACTTCGCCGTTTATTGTTATTGTGCCTTTATTAATCTCTTCTAAAGTGTTCTCGAAGTAAACAGGATGGTAATTACAATATCCGCAGCCGCGTAATGTTTTCCTGTACATTCTTGGCATGGCCGAAGTTACCCCGGAAGAGGACAACTTTTATCACAAAACTATTCCCTGAAAAACCTATTTGATTAAAATGTATAAAATTGTGTTGATCAGTTACCAGACAAACTTACATTTTGACCCCATAAACCACTGAAATGGAGAATTGAACGGTGGGGCTAGAGAACAGTTTGTTTTCTGCTGTTACCAGACAAGACAATAGTCGGGGCTGAGAAAAAAATCGATTGACTCAACAATGAGCCCGCCAATGTTATTTCGACTACCGAGTGTCGATAGAGCATTCTATTGTGTGTGCATTTTAGTTGTTGCAATTGGTTCATCTTTTCCAGTATAGAAGGCAGGAGAAAATAAGTGTTGCTATTCGTCAGTGGCCGAAGTTTCCCTGTATGGCTGAAGTTACCCCACTTTACGGTATACTGTTTGATTTAATGTAATAACATAACTTGTTTCTTTTAACATAAACCTGTATTGAAAATTATTGCTTTGCACTCCGTTCTAGACAACCTCCAATGAGGACAGCTGTCACACACCGACTTCTGTATCAATCTGGTGTGGTAGCAGCTGCATAGTTTCCTCAGAGGCAATATTAAACCTGACTCGCAGAATGTCATCGACATTGAAATGGATCGGAACAAAATCATGTTAGATGTACAATCCTCTTCTACAAGTGGGGGGGAAAATCCTGCGTCTGGCATACAAATGTAAATTTACCAGACAAACCATCAAACATGTTGTGGAGGAATGTCCCTTGCGTTTCTACTCAAGACATTTTCTGGATTATTCCGGAGGCTCTCAAATTTATAAATAATTTGTAACTTTCTTCTTTTCATTTTCTTTTCTGTAAGTTGTATGTTAGTAATGTATGTAATGCTATACACTAGGGAAATAAAAACCAAGGCACTTTCTGTAATCGTGAAATCTGAAGCACGTTTATATTACTGTGTAGTTCCAAATTTTGAATGTCTATCTTGGATTTAACTATTTACAATTACTCACCTCATAACGTCATGAGCTGAAAAGATGGGAGATGGTAGGTTCAACACTCACCATCAGCAGGCCTGAAGATAGATTTCCATGGTTTCTTATACAAGCTGGCGTTGTACCTTAACTAAGGCCGTGGCCACTAGCTAGTTCAAGCCCTTTCTTATCCCATAGTCACTGAAAACCATAAAGTTAAACTACACAAGAGGTAGTCAGTCATCTATCCGAGGCTTCAAAAGGTGTTCAGGTTTACTACCATATCAGGAATCTTCTCTGAGACAACCAAATTCCTGTCAGAGCCAAGTCTGTTGCTCACCAATAAGACACACATATATCATTATTTATTCAGGAAACTCACCCTCAGCGGGTTTGCCATAAGTCACAGTATTGTACAATTTTGATGTTTTTGAATATAAATGGTTCCTTAAAAGAAGCATGGAGCCACGCACAGCCACCTCGGCAATCATGGCAAACGTCCTCCACAACACGACCATCATCCCCGGTATGGTACTTCTTGCACCCACCAACAACCCATAGGCGGTCACGGAGTTCACATGATATTTCTCCATGATTGGAAACTGGAACACGGATTGCCTACTTCTCAAAGTGTACATCGTGCAGCTGTCTTCCGCCTGATTCTAAACGTATTGTTGGGTCCAATATTATACAACGATCCCTCTATTTATCGATGGCTGGAATATCTATTCTCATGCTATCGTTTTTAGCTAAGCAGTTAACTTTCTCACATACTTCCCACCCATTATCGCGAAACGCTTTTGTAATAAGGTGAGTATTCCTAAGCAATGAACCGAATGGACATAAGCAGAGAACATGTCCCAAAGTTTCAGTCTCACCACAGGCACGCCTGCAGTGGTTGTTCTCCTGGCTTCTACCATACAAGCTTCTTACTGGAGGCACGTCTGCCATCATGTTGATGCTTTTAGTCCACCCTGATGTTGAAAGGCCTACATTTTCTGCAAACCACTTATTTCCTTGAGGGTGCTGTGTGAAGAGGGCAATTCCTTCACCTTTTGTTTTAGGAAGGAAGCACCATTTTTTGAACTCCTCACTTCTATAATAAGAATGTTGTTTGCTTTACATCCCCCTAACAACTTTATGGAGACTCCAAGATGCCAGATTTAGTCCCGCAGGAGTTCTTTGACGTGCCAATAAATCTACCAACACGAAGCTAACGTATTTGAGCACCTTCATGTATCACCGGCCTGAGCCAGGATCGAACCTGCCAAGCTGGGGTCAGGAGGCAGCACTTCAACTGTCTGAGCATCTCAGCCCAGCACTCCTCATTTCTTAGCTTTCCCCTGATAGCTTTGCTATTTGTTTTTGTTGTTGTTTTTTTCTGCAGCAACGTTCAAATTACGAAAGCAGTCAGCTTTTTCTTTCTCAGTATTTCTGTCATTGTGAGCATATACATTGTTAGATTTCTCCAGAATGTTTATCACGTATAGCCTTGAAACCTGCACCACTAACAGTAGAGAAGCTGCAGACCCTGATGTCAGGAAGGGCATCCGGTTATAAAATCCCTCCATGAGAGGTTCATCTCACCTCATACCCTCATGCTCCAAGAAAAGAGAAGATCCAAGATAAAAACATTGATAAGAAATACAAACGAAACAGCCTCTCTGTGAGACCATTACTTCATTAAGGTTTGTAAAACAATGGACCAAAACACAGTAGCAAGAGACTGGCTTGAGAAAGATTTGGGGGCAAGAGACTTAAGAGGCCAACCAACAAAAGATGGATCGCTCGAATAAAATAGGATCGATATAAATGGAGAGTGATCTTACACAACACCTGGTCAACTTGAGATGATTAAATGATAATGATGGATAACAATCTAGAAATCTGGCATTACAAAAACATTTTGATGAATTTCTTGGAAAATTTTGTGACCGTAGTTTGGGAAGCAGTGCTCAAGACTTTTAATTTGTGCTATTTTGTCTTGTTTTAATTTGCACAATGAATGTTTGAGTCTGCCTCTGTAATGCAGTGGTTAGTGTGATTAGCTGTCATTCCCAGAAGCCCAGGTTCAATTCCCAGCTCTGCCATGAAATTTGAAAAGTGGTATGAGGGAGGTGAACTGAGTAGAGGAGGGAGAGTGTTAGATTCCCTCCTTAGCCATCCTCGAAATGGTTTTCCATGGCTTCCCACTTCTTCACCAGGGAAATGCCCGTATGATACTTAACTTAAGACCACGACTGTTTTGTTCTCTCTTCCTTCCGATCTTCATCCCCCACAAGGGCTCTGTTCAGTATACTGGGTGAGGTAGTGGTCCTCCTATCCAATTGTATCCCCCTGACCTAAATTCTCACGCTCCAGAACACTGCCCTTGAGGTGCTAGAAATGGGATCCCTCACCGAGTCTGAGGGAAAAACCAACCCTGTATGGTATAAACGAATTAAGAAAGAAAAGAATACTTGTAAATATTAACATCTGGAAAAAGAAAAAAATTGATATCCAGGCTTAAAATGGAAATTGTGTTTTGCTTGGTCTACGTATGTGGCACTGCAGTTTGGTACTCTACATTTGAGTTCATAAACTTGCGATTTGGAGAAAAGGTCTTTCTTGTTTACGTTGCATTTGCTAATGTGTCTTTGTAGAATTTGTTTGTTTTGAAGGTTATTTCTAAACCACACTTTATGAAAATGTTGGCTGTCTTTTACATGTTCTTGTACACAGAATTGAGGACTATATATCTGTTGTTTCTGGGTGTAGTTTCTCCTTTGTTTTTTCATTGTTCCCTTAAAAAATCAGGTGAGTGGTTCTTTTCTTCCACAGTTTATTTTATTGGTCTGTATTCATTGTTGGTATCATTGTATTCAGTCCTGATAATTTGTGTGTTTGCATGGTTGGATTCGTTGTCTATATTGTGTGTAGTCAGAGTGGGTTTCCTATATATTTCATATGACAGGTTATTATTATAATTATTATATTATTATTATTATTATTCTTTCGAATGGGCCACCAGAGGACCACGTGCCAATTTCAATTCCTTCTTCTTTGTTCTTTCCTTTTCTTCCAGTACACTTTCATCTGTTCACTATGTTTCTTCTTTCTGTCTTCAGACCAATTTGAACCAGTCGTTTTTACTTTCCTACCTTGGAATCCTTCTATTTTCAATACTTTTTCCCAAAAGCCTTCTCTATTATTTATTTCTTCTGTTGTTATATTGTTTTTTTCTAAATCCTTTCTTACTTCATTGACCCAGCTTGTCGTTGATTTCTTACCCCACAAATATCTGAAAATCTTACTGGTTAATCTACTATCTTGCATTCGATATAAATGTCCAAAAAACATAAGTCTCATTTTCCTCATTACAACTGATATATTTTCTATTTTTTTATATATTTCAGCATTACTTCGTAATTTCCAACCTTCTGCTGTGTTTTGTGGGCCTAATATTTTCCTCATGATTCGCCTTTCTAGTATTTCTAGTTTATCTAAATTATAGTTTAATGCCAGACATTCGCTTGCATATAGGCATTCTGGCTTCACTACTGTGTTGTAATGCCTTATTTTTGCATTTTTGGATAGGCATCTTTTATTGTAGATATCTTTGGTGACACCATAAGCTCTCTCCATTTTATGTACCCTCTCCTCTACTGCAGATTTTTCTAAACCATTTTCTTGGATTATTTCCCCTAGATATTTGAAGTTTTTTACCCTCTCTATTTGGCCAATATCTGTTTTCAGAAATTTTGGTGCATCCCAAATATTTGTTAAAAATTTTGTTTTTTCTGCAGAAATTCTTAAGCCAGTTCTGCTGGCGATTCTTTCCAAGACATTTACTTGGGTTATAGCAGATGTCACATTTTCAGAAAGTATTGCAAAGTCATCTGCAAATGCAAGACAATTTATTTCGATCCTTTTGTTTCCTCTTCCTAACCTTATCAGTGAAATGTTGAGTTCAATAAGTTTTTCGTTCCAAATTCTCACTATTTTCTCTAGGACACAATTAAAAAGAATTGGGGATAGTCCGTCTTCTTGTCGTACACCAGTTTTTATTTTGAAAGGCTGTGATATCTCTCCCAGAAATTTCACTTTATTATTATTATTATTATTATTATTATTATTATTATACTCAAGTCGAAAACACACAAATTTACAGTTAATATACAAGTCAGGTTGAAGTAAAGAAAGAGATCATATGACACATGTCCAATGCACTCGGAGTGGCTTGTAGGAGATCATCCTCTGTTCAAGATGTTGGGCACTGAAGCATGTGCCTTGTGATTTGTTTTTGTCCACGTTCACATCTTGTATCACTAGTGCTGAACCCGTAGATCTTCCCACTCCTGATGGTAGCTTGTTCAGTGACTTCTACACCAGCCAGCTTTCACTGTGTCCAGCTGGTAATTGCTCAGCTGTTGGCATCCACCCAAGAAGGTGAAGAGTCCTCTTCTTCCACAGCTCCAGCCTTGCCTTCTCTGGTGAGACGGTAAGCTCCTCAGATGTCCTCAGGAAGACGCTGCTGTGGAAGACTATATTCATGCTGTTCTGTTCCGCTTTAAGCCTCGCCCTGTTGGCAACTACTTCTATACGTACACAGGGTGGCGCTATTCCAGCCAGGTAATAGACCTTACCTGTCGGAGTAGGCTTTAAGCAACCTGTTATCTATTGATTGTGATCTTGTTAATTTCTGGTTCCATTGTGAATTTTATTGACCTGTGCAATGAATTAATAACTGTTATGTTCTGCTGAATACCATAAACAAATTGATAAACTGTCTGAATATGGAAATAATATTATATATGAAAAAGGAACAACTTGTAGTTAAAAGAGAATGACATGTTTCGTTCTTGAAAGAACGTCATCAGATTCTCTCAAATCACACTCAAAGTATTTAGAAATATATAAACATTATGAACTTGAAATTTGGAAATCATCTTAAGGAGGTCCTCATTTCTCTCCACTCTAGCATAGAACGCAAGTTGTTGCAATACTAGTATTCTGTCGTTGGCTAGTCAGTTTGTTAACCTTCCGCCATGCTGCACCCCTGCACTGGCTAGGTCAATAACATGCTGTACTTTACTTTTACATGTTTTATTTTTAGTGCTCCCCTTATTATTGTTATTATTATCATTACCACAATTATCAACATCATTATTAAAATTGTATTAAAATTGTTTTGTAAACTGTGCAGGGGCTCTTAATGAGCATTTAATGGTCTGCCTATCATACCAACAATTTTGCAATTAAGTCATTTTCTGCTTATCTCAACTCTTTTGGAACTCTTGCAGTATTATTATTATGATAAATTTAGTTTTATTATTGATTTTTTAAATGTCTAAATGGTCTGACACCGTGGTAAGGTGGTTCAAGTCCCATTGGCCACCATCAGAATGTTGGCTGTCGGGGTAAGGGAGGTGGTGGTATACACTTTCTGATCATTAGATTGCTTGCCAAAAACCTGAATAAATTCCAAATCTCTCTGCAGTGTTTATATGGAGTGAGGGCATATGACCCTGTTGATGGTGACTCGTCCAGACCTCTTGGTGCTATTCGACAGGAGTAGGCTATGCGCTGGGGCTGGGTTTCACCCTCTCCCTCCCTACTATTTATTTATTTATTTATTTATCATGCCTTTATAGGTGGCGAAGTTAGGGCTCTTGGCCCTCTCTTACACTTAACCACTGTACACATCATTGAGAGCAGAGTTTGAGTACATATTATATAATAAATGATAACCTACACAAAAATACCTTACACTTTTCTAACTCACATTCATACGATCATTCATTCTTTCCAGTCATACAAGTTAGTCAGCTGCATTCAGCAGGTAGTCTCGGCAAGCAGTCTTAAATTTAAGTAATGAAGTGGAATTTCTGACACTGACAGGCAGGGAATTCCAAAGTCTAGAACCCGCCACAACAAAGGAGTTGTTGTACATGGAGGAGCGGTGAACAGGAATAGAAAGGGAGGAACCAGAGCGGGTATTACTGCAGTGAAAGGAGGACAAATCACATATCACGTCATTTATTTCTTCTCATTAACTCCTCTGATGAGGTTGATGTCAGGAAGGGCATCCGATTATAAAAGCTCTCCACGAGAGATTATTCATCTCACGTCATACCTGACCCCGTACAGAAACAGGACAAGGGTTGAACAAACATTGAGTTTTAAAAGAATCTAGTGTGGATATTTAATTTTTGCTTGGCTTATATATGTGGCATTGCAGTTTGTTACTTCAAGAATCAAGACATTTGACATTTGAGTTAATTTAAATTATGCTACCATTTTATTCTTATTTCAGTTTAAATTGTTCTTGAAAACTATTTATGGGTTGTCTAATTAGCTTTTAATGAGCTGGTTAGTTTTCCTTTAATTTTCCGTTATGTCATTTTTGTCTAAGCAAACACTTTTCGTGGAATTACATTCGTAGTTTCGGCAGACTTAATAACCTAACAGTAATAAATTGATGATGATGCTTGTTGTTTTAAGGGGCCTAGCATCGAAGGTCATCGGCCCCAGTAATAAATTAACTGAGTCAAAACTCTAATAACTGCTGCATGTTATTAATGTGTTCTTTTACAAGTATGTTATTGTGTTATAAGAGTTGTATTTCATACTTCAACAGATTGAAAAACTTAAAAGTTATACTAACTAAGTCAACACTAAGAAATGGTTTCCTTCTTATGGAATTGTGACTATGATTCAAAAAGCAGATATAAGTACTTGTATATCATCTGGTGTACATAAATTGCAAGAAAGAACTGACAAGAGCAGAACTAAGGTGCTTTGTACACCTGATGCAAACACAAAATGAGAGGATTCTGAAGAGAAAACGATCACTGGAAAGAGAGCTAGAGGTCAGCCCCAAACAAGGAGGGACTCTGCTGGTTTGATAGGCAGCCCACACAACACAGTAAATGGTGGAGGGACAAGGACATACGAGTATATTGCAACGGATGGCTGCCCTGTTTGGTACAATTCATCTCATGCCAGACAGGTAGACATAGCACTTAATGAGACCTGCAGACTTGTTGAGATCAGGAGTGGGAAGGTCCAAAGTTAATTTGGCAAGATGGGGCTTCATCAATGGCGACAACACCAAGTGTGACTGCGGAGAAGATCAAACCATCCAGCATATGCTTCAGTGTCCGCGGTGTCCATCTCTGTGCACGCAAGATGTCCTGCATCGAGCTACGAAGAGAGGACTCGAAGTAGCGTTGTATAGGTCCAAGATTATTTGAATGTTACTTGAAATGATTGTAACTGTTTTCTTTTTGATGTATCTGACACGAGAATAATAATAATAATTGCGATGGCTGGCTGTAAATCAGTATAAACCATTAATATTCAAAGAATTGGGGGGGTCACAGCAAAATAAAAGGAGTATACTGTCAATACATTCAACAGTTTCATGTTTGTTTTATTTCTTCATTCTTATTAAGTATGTTCATTACCATGTCCGCTAAGGAGGAACCAGATGCCTACCGTAGAATTTCCCTCGAATGTGCACCTTTTAAAATACTCACTAATATTATGCTCACCTGCATTATACCACAAGTCATGCTATCCATGCCCGCAGAACAGTATGGGTTCATAGCTGGAAGGTCCACAATTCAGGCAAACGAAAGGGTACTCACCGTTATATAGGACACAATAAACACAGCAGGAGGACATTTATATGTTGCCAAACCATTCGACTGAGCCAACAGAACCATATTGATGAGTAAACTCTCTGATGTCTTAGGACATGAAAATCCCCTTCTACAGCTAATAGGGAATATACTGAGCTTCAACATGTTAACTGTCAGCAACGGAGTGGAACAACATGAACTTATTACGCAAACTAATGGCGTTCTTCAGGGAGATTCCCCAAGAATAATGCTGTTTAACCTCCTCACTCATGACGTTATCCACAAGGTTGCCTCGGAAGAGATCACAATGTGGATATGATCCTATTGTCAAAAAGCAAACTGGATTTACAAGGAGTATTGGACAGTTTGTATACATGGTCACAAAAGAATAGATTAGAAATTAACACAAGCAAAACAAAGATTATGAAATTTTGGCGTGGAGGGAACATATAAAAAAACAGATATTCTCTACTGCAGCAATGATCGCCTGGAACGGGTAAACTCCTATAAGTACTTGGGACTTACCTTACAGTAACAGGGAAAGCATTCAGCAAGCATATAGAAGAAAGATGCACAGCTGCGGTTAAAGCAATCTTCGATACAAAGAAAACTGAGAAACTCTCACTAGGAACAGCTTTGCACCAATCGTCTGCTATGCAGTGAGTAAGATGTGGCCCTACCTTACACCAGCAAACTTGTAGAGAATGGAGGCAGTTAAAGCAACATACTTGAAATGGCCTCTTGATCTCTCGAGAACAACGTTGACTCCAGTAGTGTATCGAATGGCTGCCACCAACTTCTTTATCAGGGAGCTAGTACAGATCAACGGCCGCATCTCACATCAGAGACAGGGACAAGATCAGCACTTCTACTTAACACCTGCCCTTAAGTCGAGCAAATGGAAGAAGCCTAACTTTGCAATGCAGCACGTCATAACCAGGACTACGAATCACAACTTCCACTACAGGATCTGTGGCCAAAGAGGATTTCACAAGTTATCGTCTTGGTGCATCGGCACTTCCTGTGGACAGCAGTGTGAACAGTATCACATACTGTAGCAAGAACTAATTCACTAGCGTACTATGCAGATAACAGGAACTTCATGCAATTACATTATTTGCACACAGTGTGTTTTAAACCCATATATTACCATGTCCGCTGCTAACCATTGCAGCACCAAGGAGCTGACATTATTAATATGTAAAGATATCCATATTCAAGAACACTTGCAAGCATTAGTAGCAAGGGCTTACAGAATACACTGTCGCTTATAAGCATCACCAACAGTGCATGTGTTAATCTAGATGTACCTTCATTTCCCATTACCTAACTCTGAATAACAGTAAAATCTTGTTTATTTGTGATTAGTGAAGGCTGTTTGTATTAATTTCTTATAAAGAGTAACATTACAAAATGTTACATATTTTCTTGCAAATGCACATTCAATAAAATATTTATGTTACAGACATATGGTTAATATGATTTCATTGATTAATAGTGTTATTGGCTTAACGGCCCACTAACTACTTTCATGGTTTTCAGAGGTGCTGGAATTTAGTCCTGCAGGAGTTCCTTTATGTGCCAGTAAATCTATTGACATGAGACTGACGTACTTGAGCACCTTCAAATATCATCAGACTGAGCCACGATCAAACCTGCCAGGTTGGGGTCAAAGGCCAACACCTCAACCGTCTGATCCACGCCTTTGGTCACAGGGGTCCCGGGTTTGACTCCCAGCAGGGTCAGGAAATTTAACCATCATTGGTTAATTCTGCTGGCACAGGGACTGGGTGTATGCATCGTTTGCATCTTCACTTCATCCTCATCACGAGGTGCAGGTCACCTACAGGCGTCAAATCAAAAAACCTGCACCTGGCGAGCCAAACATGTCCTTGGACACCCCTGGCACTAAAAGCCACACGCCATTTCATTTCCCCTCTGCATCTCTCATTCCACAAGAATGTGAAAATAATTTATTATTTACACACATTAATAATTATCTTGAGGGGGAAATCATTCATGCTTATTATCACAGTTTCTTCATAATCTCATTATGTGAAATATTTTTAAATGTGAACAAACATGTTTCTAATGTTACATACAATAAGAATTGAATGTCAGAATGTTCGTTTCTTATCCCAAGAGTATAGCATACAGAACACTGATGTAGAAGCAGCCATACTTGCTGCGACTTTCTCATAGTGGCCAGCGTTCTTGACAGGGTTGTGGTACAGCCATATGATGAACGTGGAATATTCACCGATCAAGGTCCGAAGAATTGCAGGCTGTCAGTCAAATATCTTTGTAGGCAAAAAGAACAAATGGTGACATCAGGAAGACCAGTCTAAAATCAGAGAGATTCTGAGATAACACAGATTGGGATAGTATGGCCATATGATTTGATCATTTTTACAGGACTGATCAAAGAGGACACAGCTGAATGGAAAAGGCAATAACAATAAAATGATGATTCTAGTATACCCAGTTGCAGAAAATTACAGCCCTGTATGGATAAACAGCGCACACACAGGAAAAGTCGATGTCCAGATGAATGATACCATGAGGACAGTGTCTGGCAAACTCAAATCCACACCACTTAAATGGCTGCCAGTATTAACTAACATCCATCCTCCTCACCTTCGAAGGCTAACTGCTCTGAAGAAGGAATGGTTAAAGTGTACTGCAAATACCCTTTTGCCGATTCATCAGGACTGCAACCCTCAGAAGCATGGAAGATTAAAATCTCGACATCCATCATGGCAACTAGGAAAGAGGCTGGTTGAATCACAGTACAACATGAATAATGCCTGGAGGAAAGAGTGGGCTGCTTCAAATCCTGACCAGCTAGGAAACTTGCTGGGTGCAACTTCCAGTCTTGGAAGATGCACAGGTCCAGCAAGTGGAGAGGCAGTGAATTGGCTAAATTCTCTGGACATTAAATTACAAGTTAATTACCATCCATTGATGCTTTGTCCAATTGTTGTTTATATCTACTTTAAGTGTATATAGTTTTAAGTGTGTATATATATATCGTTTCTTTGTACCCTCTATACGCCATACAAAATAAATAAATAAATAAATAAATAAATGATTCTCTTCATAGTCAGTGGTCTCCATGGTTAAAATTCCTTGTAAATCCTTAGTTCCCATGGCTACAATCACAATATAAACAGTCAGAATGAACTACAACATTTTAAGCTAATTTTCACATTGTGTGCTGTACATTCTTAACATGAAATGAATTTCATTTTTGATCAGAATGACAATTATGTTATATAAATTCAAAAACTAGTATATTGGTTCCACCTAGTAATACCTATAAATTTACTTACAAATCAAAGTTGTAAAAACTTCATGTCAGAACAACAGGTCATGTTTTGGCTGCGTTAAGCCATCTTCAGCTGTCTAGAAATAACTTAAAATTGATATATTAACAGTTACAAAACATGTGTAAAATTCATATCATATACTTATAAATTAAAATAAGTACAGGCTGAAACATCATCAGATGAAAACGTCGCTTGATGTAGTATGATGAAGTCAGAATAAGTTTGACATTCAACGATTCTACGTAATGAATGACAATGATGTAATTAAAATTTTGTAATTTTAAGGAACAGAAGAAATTTTTACAAAGAACCCTGGATATGAAGAAATAAGAAAGGTTGCTGCAATGATGTGTGTGCAGATGTAGTGATTTGTGTTTTCTTTCTCTCCTCACATTGACCTCTTATTGTGTTGTCCATGTTCGTGTTCTTTTGTTGTTCTAAAACATGAATGTATTACAAAAGTTTCCTTGAAAAGCTGGGAAGTGAATCTTCTTTTACTGGCTTGTGTTCATCATCAGAACGTGTGAGAGAATGTTTCAGATTCACAATGTCTGCACACACACCATTGCAACAACCTTCTTAAGTCTTCATAACCAGGGTTATTTGTAAGTATGGTATCCACCTTCATTTTTACTACATCTACAACTTCACCTCCACTAGGACTCAGTTGTTCCATAGTACTATTCACAATTACAAAAAATTCACAAAGAGAAACAGGTCTATTTGTGTAATACAGTATACTCTCAATTATCTAGGCTAATGACCAGGGTGAATGGCACGGATAATCAGATAGCACAGATAATCCAAAAGCAGGTGTTTATTGCAAGAAAAATGCCTTCTATAATTTTTTTTTTTAGAATACAGTACCATATAAAGTAGACTATAATACATTTACAAAGATAACTCACCCACATTATTGTGATCTGAAGAAGTCTGTAATGATGCTCTGCTTTTGACCGTTCATCTGCTTACTTACCCCGAGACGTATTTTGTGTGCGGCAATAATGTCACCATATTAAACCCCCTTTGTCCCATATAATTCAACAGGGTATCCCTACACTGTAGAGCCACACAATGAGAAACACTTTCATCACCTCCTTCTTTTTCAGCCTCAATTAAACTGTCAGCATCACAACCATTTCTAGCACAGACATTAGCAATGTCTTTACCACTTAACTGTTGAAAGCAATAGAGTAAAATAATAATATATTATTTTACTCTATTGTAATCACAGTTCAATACGGATCTATCATTATGAAACTTATTTCTTTTAATAACTGTTGAAAGCCTTATTCACACAAGTCTCTCAAAAACGATTCAGCCTTCTTCGCGGATATCCTGTTCTATTTGTGGTAGAATTTACCTCCATTATCACAATAAGGTGCACGGTTTTACTTTTCCCCACACTGCTGTTGCAACTGCATGTAGCATCCAACAAAGAAAACAGTTTCCAGAAATTTGATAGGTTAACAACACTTTTTTTCCATAAAATTTTTCAGACTTTTAACCCTGTTTATCAACATACCATGGTCCGGCTCCATGGCTAAATGGTTAGCGTGCTGGCCTTTGGTCACAGGAGTCCCGGGTTCGATTCCCGGCAGGGTCGGGAATTTAACCTTAATTGGTTAATTTCGCTGGCACGGGGGCTGGGTGTATGTGTTGTCTGCATCATCCTTTCATCCTCATCACGACGCGCAGGTCACCTACGGGTGTCAACTCAAAAGACCTGCATCTGGCGAGCCGAACATGTCCTCGGACACTCCCGGCACTAAAAGCCATACGCCATTTCATTTAACATACCATGGCCTGCTCTCCATCTCACAACATTTTCGAGGTCACGTTGCAGTTGCTCACAATCTTGTAACTTATTTATCACTCTTAGTACTACTTGTTTCCATTATATTTTCTGGGGATAATAGATCTTCTGTTCTCTCTTGTATGTAAGAGGCCAATAGGAGTTTATTGGTTTACTTTTGAAAGAGTGCTTCAGTTATAATGTTGTACATATGTTGTTGTCAGTGAATAAAAGACAGATGGATTTACAGATGGAAAGCTCCCTCACCTTGGTCCACCTAGCTTCCTCTCTGGGCATGTTCCTATTTTCCTCGGCCCTAATGCTAGCACCTTCTCAAGACACAATGTAAAAGAATAAGTTCAGATACTGTTCACTTAAAAAACCAATGATTATGTTATCAACTAATCTTCCTTCTTTGTCTGTAGTCTCATAGAAACCAAAACAGGACTGTCTAATTTCTTCCCATACATTCCATACAGATTCATGGTATATGGCTACAGAATAGATTTTTCAGACACTTAACTCATTTGGGATGGTCTGTTGAGTATAGGGCACTTTATGGGGAATTTCCTGCAGCACTCAATTCTTCAGACTGTAGCCAGGAATGTCAGCAGAAACAAGAGCACGGCAGAGATCTGTGTTGAACTAGAGCTTCCACTTGAAGTTATTGGTTCTGTCAAAAACAATTGTCTCTTTCTGGAGTTTTGTTGTTTGTTTGTCTAATGTTTACTGGTTAAAATATGGTGTTGCAGCAGGAACCAATGAGCAGATGACAATGTACACTGCCAAAAATTCCAAAATAATATTTTATTATCAGTTCATGAATAATCATCTTCAAATTCTGATACACAGCCTTTTAATTTTTAACTGGCTGACTGTGCTACTTACAGCATAATGTAAGTTATCATCTTTGCCAAATGATTAACAAAATTCCAATTGAATATAAGTTTTTGCATGTAATTGTTAAAAAACCTGAACATTTAAATATGATTTGCTTCACTATTGAGAGGAAGTAATTTTAAAGGCATTACTGTAATTGTTTAAAACTCTTTAGTTGGGAAAAAAGTTTAATTTAATGGAATTTCTGGGACTGCCTGGCCAAGGCAGGGTCGGTTCATGCGGAAGGACGTGGGTTCGATTCCCCGTCAGAAAGTCCAAAAACTTAAGAAACAAGATTTCCACTTCCTGAGGTGCATATAGTCCTGAGGTTCACTCAGCCTACACCAAAAATGAGTACCAGGTTAATTCCTGGGAGCAAAGGCGGCCGGGCGTACAGCAAACCACTCTACCGCATGAAGTGCCGAAGTTACAGATTGTGGAAGCCTTTACCTTCCACCCCTCCAAGGGCCTTCATGGCCTGTACGGAGATGACTTTGCTTTTGATTGACTGATGGAATTTCATAATATTATGAATTATATTTAGTTTAATGCTTTAGATGGAAAATATATTGATAATATTTGCAGCATGTGCAAAACTCTAAAATATGGAAAATAAAAATAGCATTTTTCAACACTACTGTATATAGTGGTACAGAAAAAGAGTGCTAAATATGGTAGAGCTTCCGTACCCTTCCCGTTAAAGATAGGTTAAGAGATTTAACACTGTGTGGCTCGGATGAAGTCACAATACAGTACACAAGACTTTCCGTTGTTGATGATGAAGTGCATTCTTTGCTTGAAATTCGACAAAACTGGTAGGTCAGGTAAGTGAGAAGATTATTGCAAACGTGATAGTTTTCTATGTTTGCTTTTTTTTCTTTTTCTTTTTTTTCCACCGAATGTGGCATCCCTAGGGGCAGACATGATGTGAGTTCTATCAGAGACAATATAAACCTTCCTTCATCACAGCTGGTCAAAAAAGAAAAGTAACATTTTACAAATTTATAATTGTCTCACTTTTTATAAGTAAGAAAGCAGCCCCATGGTGTTGGGATAGAGAGCCTGCCTCTTACCCAGAGGTCCCAGGTTCAGTTCTCAGCCAGGTCAGTAATCTTCACCTGAATCTGACAGCGACTGTTGCATGGGGATTTTAAGCCTTGAGCTGGACCCCTTGGTGCTATGCAATAGGAGTAGCCTTTGTGCCAGCAATAGGTTTCACCCTCCCTCTTCTTACTTCCATATATTACCTCATTTGTTTCATGTCGAACTCCTCTGATGTGGATGATATCAGGAAGGGCATCCAGTCATAAAAACCTGCTATGAAGATTCATCTCACTTCATACCCGACCACGTGGAGGAAAGATAGTCATCATCGTATGGCCACAGCTACCATGTTGAGGTATTTTGATATATCACCAGTCAGGCTGCCTGCTTGCCAATTTTAACAGTCTGTTTTACTCTTCGAGACTCCAGAGAAACGTGAACTCTATTATTCAGCGATCAACTGCCGAGTTAATGCTTCACAACAGAGGAAAGCTCACTGCTGCTCTCTAAGCTTTGTCAACTAAGACCAAACCCTGTTAAGATGCAAGTGTATGGTCCGGTTTATTCAACCTCAGGTAACATTTAACGGCCTGTTAAAATTATTTAACAGTGAACTTAACCAAATTAGCATTTAATCCACATTGGTTAACACCAACAATCTGTTAAACTCTCAGTTATCTTTAACTGCCCAAGTTCAAGCAGTTAAATTCTCTGTTAGCTCAAAATATGGCAGGTGTATCAGATGCAGAAATTCTTGTATGTTGGTAAACGTCAGTATGCACATTGAATTCACTACAAATTTTCTGCCAAGCATCAATCTTAGCTTTGAGCATGGATCCATCTGTGCTTACTTTCTATAGTAGGTATACTTTGAAATAATTTCCAAAAGAAGAAAAATTTGAACCACGCATTCTCTTCGTGGCTTTTCTTTTGTATTGGTCTACAGAGCAACAGAAAATTCATGGCCAAGACAAAAAATTCTAATAAATGTTGACTTCACAAGCCTTGGTTAACAGCTGTATTCACACAAAAGCGTATCAAAGCGTGCTCATAAACTACATGGTTCTGCCACTGCCTTCTAGAATCCCAAAGATCGTGACTTTTGTGAGAGTTAATGCTGTGTTAGCTATCAGATCCCAGAAAATGTTTGGATAAATGCAAGAATATTAACATGCTGCTAAATTTTTAATGCTATGTTAAACAGTGTGTCAGTGTTCTTTAAACTGAGACTGAATAAACGGGGCCTATGTCTTTCATCCAAGGAACAAAGAAGCCTATAATGTGGTCCAAGCTGCCAAAGTGACACACTAGGTGTCACACTCGTCAAATCTCTCACACGGTGTGAACTGCAGGTTGAAAGTTCTCATCACAAATAATCTACTGAGAAAATTTGGTTGGATCACAGTGGGGTAGTCAACCACGAACTGTTCAAACTTCAGGACTGGCACTCTGTTACTTTGCCGCAGAGAATGCCTGTCAAAGAGTCTCTGCGGCTCAAGCAGCAGTGCATCGGGCCTCTTACTGCTGGATACCGTGGTCCGGTCACTCCATGTAAGATTTATACTGGACAAAGCAGAGGCAGGACAGATTTTTCTCCGGGTACTCCGGTTTTCCCTGTCATCTTTCATTCCAGCAACACTCTCCATTAGCATTTCATCTCATCTGTCAGTAATTTATCATTGCTCCAGAGGAGTGCGACAGGCTTCGGCAGCTGGCACATTTCCTATCCTTGCCGCTAGATGGGGACTTCATTAATTCTATTCCTACCGGGCGAGTTGGCCGTGCGCGTAGAGGCGCGCGGTTGTGAGCTTGCATCCGGGAGATAGTAGGTTCGAGTCCCACTATCGGCAGCCCTGAAGATGGTTTTCCGTGGTTTCCCATTTTCACACCAGGCAAATGCTGGGGCTGTACCTTAATTCAGGCCACGGCCGCATCCTTCCAACTCCTAGGCCTTTCATATCCCATCGTCGCCGTAAGACCTATCTGTGTCGGTGCGACGTAAAAAGCCCCTAGCAAAAAAAAAATTCTATTCCTGACCCAGTCGAATGACTGGAAACAGGCTGTGGATTTTCATTTCATTCATATCTCTGTCAAGTCTGGTACAATTCAACTCTTGCCAAATAGGTGGAAATAGCTCTCAATGACACCTAAACAGATTGCAGGAATAGTACCACCCTGTGTTCGAAGAGAAGTGTCTGTGAACCACAAGAAGTCCAAAATCAAGCATGAAAGTATTCATCTGCTTCATGTGCAGAGACTTAATTCTAGATGAACATTTAATGAACTTTAAGCAAGGGTTAGGCTATAGATGTGAAAGATGCCCCGCCAATTCTCAGAGTGGAAGATAGAAGGCGAAAAATTTACCACCTGCTGATGATTAAGAGTTAGATGGTTTGGAAATCTCTCAACAGGCCGATGGTAAGTTTAAGAGGTGGCCGACATAAGATCAAACCGTCATGCACATGTTTCCATGTTCACTGTAATCAATCAATCATTTAGCCAGCCCAGATACACTGGATTTGGCCAAGTTCTGGTCAAAATATCATTGTGACACAATAATAATTGATATTGAGTAAACAGCAAATGTGAAACGAAATATCCTCTACATGCAGACATCATAAAGCATGGAGTATCCAATATAGTTTCTTTCTGCCCTTCGAACATCTGACAACTTCTGCAATCTTGGTATCTGGGGGCTGTAATTTCGTGTGGCTATTTCTAGCCGAGTGCAGCCCTTGTAAGGCAGACCCTCCGATGAGGGTGGGCGGCATCTGCCATTTGTAGGTAACTGCGTGTTATTGTGGTGGAGGATAGTGTTATGTGTGGTGTGTGAGTTGCAGGGATGTTGGGGACAGCACAAACACCCAGCCTCCGGGCCATTGGAATTAACCAATTAAGGTTAAAATCCCCGACCCGGCCGGGAATCGAACCCGGGACCCTCTGAACCGAAGGCCAGTACGCTGACCATTCAGCCAATGAATCAGACATCTGGGGGCTGAACTCCACTATACAAGGAGCAAGTGACTAGTCTTTCTTCGAGCCTAAAGCTGCATTTACATTAAGCGCAATTTCCTCGCGAAATCATTTTGCGAGGGAATTGCACTTAATGTAGACGCTCCCTCACCCGTGAGTAATTGCGGAGTGAGGGCCCTCGCTGCGAGCCGGAGGTCAGCCAGTTTTTGTCCGCGCATCAAATTTCTCTCAGTGTAAACGTGGTCCCTGTAGTTGCGCGAGGGATGAATCAAGAACAGTGCTTGCAGCTCATCGAGCTCTACAAAGAGATTTTATGTGGAATCCGAAAAACAAAAACTATTTCAATCGCAATAAAAGAGAAGATGCGTGGAAGGAAATTAGTTCTCAACTAAACTTTCCTATCTCTACAGTGAAAGCAAAAATGAAAGCGCTACTAGGATCATATCGAAGTGAAAGATCGAAATAAGACCAGAGTCACGGGATCACGTTTATAATGCAAAATTGTCATTTCATTACTTTTTTGAACCTACCGGTACCTATTTTGAAGCATTCTTGGGTCATTGTGAAGAACTTCTACTAGTGGGCAGACAACACCACATTCAGAAGGCACAAGTCGTGAACATTTGGATTCGTCATATTTAGATGGGCTGTTGCGCTTGTGACTAATTTCACTTGGTTTGTGATTTATTTTTTCTCCCATTATTTTATCTTTATTTTAAATTTTCATCCATTTTTTTTGTATTGATCCACAACAATTAAATATATCAAACGCTATTTTATAAATGGGTGTGGTTTGGATACGAAATGTATTTTTAAATTGAATTAATATTGTGTGATTTTTAATTGTTAGCATTCCTTGTTCATTTGACTTTTTTTAAATACATATATAATAGCAAGTCGATTTACTGTTTTAAATGTGATTAATTATTAACCTTACCTTCACATAATCCTGAAGCGTTTCAATCAACGCATCACAAACTTCTGGGACGATTTTTGATATTGTGCATTTCAATATTTGAAATAAATACTGCAAACTTGTGTACGAATCACCAGTTACTAAGAAACGCAGTGTGACAGCCAACCTTTCTCTCACTGTTACTGCTTCTCTGAATGTTGTGTCTTGTTTTTTAACTTTTTGACTGATCAGTGAAACGAATTGTTCAAAATCTTGGGTATTCATGTGGACAAATTTCTTAATTGTATCATCAATGGGTTCCTGTACCATTTCTCTCATAAGGCTGTTTCCATATTGGCTTCTTCCAAGGAATAATTGTTTGCTCCACCATCGTCGAGGGCACCAATTTTTCTTCTTCCCTTTCTTGATCAAAAAATTACATTAATATGATGGAAAACGTGGCTGCAGCGGCTGGAGGGACAAAACAAGTTTCCATGTTGGCTGCAAAAACAAGAACAGAAGCGTTCAGGCTTGTCGAAGGCGGCTTGCCCCACTCGCGCTATTTTTCGCTCTAAATTGCGCTCCGTTTTGGGTAGTGCGAAATTTCACTCGAAGCGAGTAAGTTTCACCCGAGCGACTTTCGCGAGGGAGTTTCGCTAGTGTAAACGCAGCTTAAGAACCAAGAAGCCATTCCAGTCCCAGAGTGTTGTCGCTGGGCAGCC
Source organism: Anabrus simplex (assembly GCF_040414725.1). Taxonomy (NCBI): domain Eukaryota; kingdom Metazoa; phylum Arthropoda; class Insecta; order Orthoptera; family Tettigoniidae; genus Anabrus; species Anabrus simplex. The sequence continues at coordinate 24,662,365 of NC_090278.1, read as the reverse complement.
CTGGGTAAATTTAATTCTGAAGGTTCATTATGTTTCTGGATCAACACATTACTGTTTAGCCATAAACATAAGTAACAGATTAATCAATTCACTTGTCTTTCCTTCTGAGTCATTCTGTGTGGTGTGAAATGTGGACAGTGAAGGCTCAAGACAAAAACCGCACCACTGCCTTTCAGATTTGGCATTAACAGCAGATGTTGCAAATACTACAGACAGCCAGGACAACAAAACTTCCATTTTTTTTTGTATAATTTCCTGTCTCACTCCTGAGCACTTCAGTTCTAAGATTGTGAAGTTGCTGAACATACAAACTCGTCCAGGATGTGAAGGTGGAAAACAGTCTCTATAACCTTGTGGGAGAGAAAATACTATTCTTTGGTCACATTATGAGAAGGGAAGACAACATCCTGGAAAAATGGGAAAGTTAACGGTAAACAGTTACTTTTGGAAAACAGAAAATTGTCAGTAATGACACCAACTCATCGATGCTTCAAGAAAACCACAATACTCAGATGCAAATTAAAAGTCCAGAGTTTAAGATAAATTCTGTCCATCTGCATAGGCTACATCAACATATATTGTACCACGAGATTGTGAGCCTGGTCTGGCATTGACTTTACTCGCTTCTATTTTCTTGTACAATCCCGTGCAAAATTAATCTGAACTTGGCAATGAAGTACACATTTTTTAATTTTTTACACAATACGTTTATGGACAATTTGTTTATGGACGATCTGCCGTCTGAACTCGATGAAACAGCGAATACCCTACTCTTTGCTGACGACTGCAAGATATTTAGGGAGATCAGGAATCCAGCAGATGCAGCTCTGCTACAGTCCTCACTTAACGCCCTCTCGAACTGGTGCCGTACTTGGAAACTTATCCCCAATCCACAAAAATGCAGCCACATGACCATAACACTACGTAAATCTCCTCTACCGACATCATATTACCTACTCGACAAGCCCATCACCGTGGTTACGCAACAGCATGACCTAGGTGTAATATTTGATACAAAATTACAATTTAAGACCCATATAGAAACATATACAACCAAGGCTATGAAATTACTAGGCATTCTCTATCGCTTCACAGAAATTTCTGACCCCATTGCTCTTCGTCACTTCTTCCTCATGATCATTCAACCTCTCTTAAACTACTGCTCTCCGATTTGGACAACAGCCTCCCCCTCCAATACTAAGCAGTTAGACAGAGCAGTGTCCTTCTTTGCTGCAATTGTAAGGAACAGAAACCCCAAGCTCAGAAATCTGTCTACGCAGCAGGTATTAATGGCAATTAATATGTCACCGCTGCACATCAGGCGAAAGGGTAGCTGACCTGAGATTCCTTCACGGGATCTTAAATGGACATTACCGCTCGGAACATCTCGTCTCACTCTTCTCTCTCCGTGTTCCTTCCTGCTCCACCAGAACCAAAGACCTCCTCCACATTCCCCACACTCAGCACTCAATACTTCAACGATCTTTCCTAATCCGCCTCCCAACACTCTTTAACAATATTAATAAGAGACAAGAGCTTGATCTAGCATCAAATAAAAGTGTATTCGAGAGGTGTGTAAATAATATCTTAAAGATAAGTTGATGCGAAGGGATTATACCGCCATCTCGACCCACGACGACTCGGCTATGAACATGGACATTCTCACGGTTTTCGATTTGGACAGTTGTTATTAGTAGGCTGTGTACCTGATCTTGTTATATTTTGTTATGTTTCTTATGTTTTATTATGAAATTTTACGTTTGTTAAATAGTCTGTTGACAGTGCAAGTGAAATTTGCTCAGTGTAGCTGTATCTTGTGCTTCGTGAATAAATAAATAAATAAATAAATAAATAAATAAATAAATAAATAAATAAATAAATAAATAAATAAATAAATAAATAAATAAATACGTACCTTGAATACCTTCTAATAGCTATTATGTCCTCCTTTTATGTTTTTTAAGTTCTTTCACATGATTTGGCATTGATTCCACAAGCTTTGAGCACAATGTTTCAGTTCATCAACATGAAACCACAGTTTAATTAGCGACTATCATTTGTAGTTTTTGGAACAATCAAGTTTTGCCAGTCTCCTTTTGCAAATAGCCCATAAGTTTTCTATTATGTCAGGAGAATTCCCAGGCCAATCTAGAACACAAATATTGTTCTCACTGAAAAATGTTTTCCACTTTCTTTGAGGTATGTTACGGAGCCAGATCTTGTTGAAAAATTCCATTGTCTGGAAACCTCTTCTGCAGCCCAGAAACAACTCTTCTTTGCAGTGTTTGGATGTACTGGTCATCCCTTCAACTGGTAATAAGGGTCCCAATCCTTCAAGTATGAAGCACCCCCAAAACATCTTTGTGGAGTGTTTTACAGTCTGTTGTGTACCGGTTATGACCTGTACATAAGTATTTTTTGAGCATAAGTTACGTTTATTTACCATGCGTAATGTTCCGAGCGCGCCTGGTTTGTTTACCAGCAGCGAGGACCAGCTAGCGAGTGTATGACGACTGTGAGCTGTGACGTAGCCACAGGGGCTAACTAGACCGCCCGCTCGTCACAACACGTGTTACCAGCCTTGACTGGTATTTTCTGGATTCCACGTCACTTGTTCTAGAGAGTTCGATGGAGAAAATTTTGAAATTTCTATAATAATGATGCTAGCGAATCGAGCGATATGTCATCTTGTTTGGGATCACCTAAACGTCCCAATGTTCGAGTTTCAAGCAAATCCATCGAGGGATTCGGGAGATATTCAATCAAACCGTATTATGACGTAGACATCCCGGACTGAATAAAAGGACCTACTGTAGCCTATTCACACAGTCTCAGCTGAGTAGTCAGCGGGGACACTCTTGCTGCTACTATCATCGTGGAACTCTGTCATTATACAAGTGTGGGAAGACGATTCTTCCAAGTACTATAAGTGGACTCGTAAGACTTCGAGTGTTGTAGAAAATTTTCTAAGTCTTCATAAATGAACTTAGAATATTTACAAGTGTTAATTAAATGGACTTGTATTATTTACGTGCCTTCGAGACTGAAACTTTTCTAAGTGTTCACTAAATGGACTTGTGGGGCCGATGACCTTCGATGTTAGGCCCCTTAAAACAACAAGCATCATCATCATCTAAATGGACTTTTATTATTTACGCGTCTTCGAAGATGGAATTTTTCTAAGTGTTCACTGAATGGACTTGTATTATTTTCATGTGTTCGAGACCAGAACTTTTCTACGTGATCATTAAATGGACTTGTATTATTTACGAGTATTCGAGATTGGAATTTTTCTAAGTGTTCGTGAAATGGACTTTTATTATTTACGTGGAATATTTGCGACTGTTGAGGATCTCATCCTTCTAATAGACAGCGATTGATTAACATTGCTAGTGATGAACTATAACTTTCCAACGGCTCTAAACAAAATTAGGATTTCACTTGCATTTACTCAAAGACTTGTACATTTGCCAGTGTTGGTTTAAAAGACTTATAAATTTCGTCAGTGAATTTATTTATGTGGAAGGACTTGTGTTTCCGTCAGTGGTCACTCAAAGACTTTATGAATTTCACCAGTGATTAACTTTAGATATATTCAAACTTCCAAGTGAATGGACTTGTGTTTTCATTCGAGTTTAGGCAAAGACTTGCACCTTTGCCAGTAATGAACTTTGAGAAGGGACTTGTATTTTTCGTTGCCAAAAGTTATTCAGGGAAGGGGATTTTCCTAGTGATGAACTCTAAAATTATTAATATTACTCATATCGTTTTAGGAGTGTTGGAAGTCTTGATGTACAATTATCAAGAACTCTGCTTATAAGTTGATCATCCAAGGTTTTCATGGACTCAGTGCTACTAGTGACCTTGGGAACATCAATCCTCTCAGTTTCATTGCCTCATCGCCTGGATCACCGGGGTTCGACCTGGGCCTCAGAGTTCGAGACATCTCTACTTGCCGCCAATCCAGACAGTCCAGCTGCCTCTGTCTGGAGTATCTGGAGTCCCTGGAATCCCTGGAGTCTTCTGGAACGTGCTTCAACCAGCTTGGTTTGGTGAGCTGGAGAACCCGAGCCATACTATTGAAATACGAGGAAGACAATCCATTTCTACTTAGAGGTGATGTGCCAATTCGTGACTTATTTGAATAAACTCTTGTGCAATCAGAGTCAAAGTTTTTCTGTAGATAGGACCTACCTCCTGTACCGAGCCCTAGCTACAATTAATCCAGTTTTTTGCCCTGAGAACTATAGTCATGCTACTTTAACATTTAATCTGAGAGACGGGCTCTTTTACCGGTACAGTTGCAAATTATGTAAGTTGTTGCCTCATTATTTGCTCGGTTGCACATATTTACCTCTCTGCCCCTACACTTGAAAATAACTCCTCAGAGAAAAGAACTGTCCTCGAGTGTTCCATTGTACAGTCCCAATGACTAGGTGCCAACAACAACAACAACAACAACAAAAAATATATATCTTGCGCATTTCTTCTGTTAGAAGATGTTTCTTTACAGGTGTATAGGATTTCCTTCCAGCTAACAGAAATCTGTGGCAAACATTACAAATGAAATAAATGAAATGTCGTATGGCTTTTAGTGCCGGGATATCCCAGGACGGGTTCGGCTCGCCAGTCGCAGGTATTTCTAGTTGACGCCTGTAGGCGACCTGCACGTCGTGATGAGGATGAAATAATGATGAAGACAACACATACACCCAACCCCCAGGCCACTGGAATTAACCAATTAAGGTAAAAATCCCCAACCCAGCTGGGAATTGAACCCAGGACCCTCTGAACCGAAGGCCAGTACGCTGACCATTCAGCCAACGAGTCGGACATTACAAATGATTATTCTCATTTTGTTCCGTATTGAAGATGACATATCACAAATATTACAATATTTATTGAACCACCTATTCAATACATTCCACTATTTTGTGTAGTTATAATTTTACTTAATACTAAAAAGTCTTAAGGTACAGGTTTCACCCTTTTTAACCACATAAAATAGCGGAATGTATTGAATAGGTGGTTCAATAAATATTGTTGTAATATTTGTGATAAACATTAGAAATGTGCAGATTCACTCCCCTTTCCCCCAATTCATGTGCAAAGTCTACAGCAGTTAGCTTAGGGTTTAATTTACTTCTCCTGAGGAGAAAATGAGTCATCAGTTGGCATCATTCTTTTTCCTGCCACAGTTCCCCGTTTTCTTTGGTGAAACTGATCCAGTTTGTACCGCTGATTAATTCTATTTATAGTGCCTACACCGACACCAAATTTAGCAGCTAACTCTCTTTGTGTCACAGAAGTGTTTTGAGATAATGTTATAATCGCACTACACTTCTTGAAAGTCATATCCACTCAAGAAATAGGTATTATTACCACCTCAAAAATCCTATAAAATGTGACTCACTTTGAAATAAATGCAACTTTTATCCATAACAATCACCACACAAATTAAACAAAACTGAATAACAGTGCAAATATGTCGAGAGCACAGGAACTAAGAATAAGTCCTGTGTAACACACTGTCGCTAACCACTTGGAAAATGAAAAAAACTTCCATTGCTCCGATTAATTTGCATGAGACTATAACGTATGTATTTCCTGATCACTTCTAAGACTAGAATATCTTTTCTCTTGTTCAATTTGCCATGGAAAATTTCTCTTCCAGTCTTTTTATTAATGTTCACCACATCTGCTACAATCCTGATACTCGGTCACCGATCTTCATGCAAGAAACTTGCTGTAAAGAACATTGTAAGGGAAGAAAAAGAGAAGAAATGGAATGAGTTTGCAGACAAACTGGAAGAGGACAGTAGAGGAAATATGAAATTGCTATACAGAGTAGTGAAAAACAAGCGAAGGGATCAAGAGACCATAAAAGCAATAGAACGTGATGATGGAACTCTGGCACAAGAAGAGGGAGAAATTAAACAAGAACTCAAGATCTATTTCGAAAAGCTGCTGAATGGAGATACAGAAAACATAACAATGGATAGAGGAGAGCCAAGCCGAGGAACCACAACTGAACCACCAATTACATTGGCTTGAGGTTGAAAATGCGCTCAAGAGCATGAAGAAAGGAAAGGCAGTGGGCATAGACGAACTAAGTGCAGATATGCTCAAAGCAGCAGGAATTTCAGGAATCCAGTGGCTCTACAGACTGCTTAACAAGATATGGGAGGAAAATACTATTCCTGAGGACTGGAAGATGGGCATCATTGTACCTATGTTCAAGAAAGGAAGCCGACGAAAATGTACTAATTACCGTGGTATCACACTACTGTCTCATGTCCTGAAAATATTGGAAAAAATAAGAGAGACCAGAATCAGAGATATTGTTGAACCAATTTTGGAAGAAGAGCAGTATGGTTTCAGACCAGGAAGGTCAACTACAGACCTTATATTTGCAATTAGGATGCTAATGGAAAAATACTGGGAGAAGAACAAGCCTTTATTTTTAATATTTTTGGACATTGAGAAAGCATATGATAGTGTACCAAGGGAAAGAATTTGGCAATGCATGAAAGAACTTCAAGTGCGAGACAGCCTTATAGACAAAGTGAAAATGTTGTATAGTGGAAACAGAAGCTGTATTCAAGTAGGATGTGGTTTGTCGGACTGGTTTGAAACAAAGAGAGGAGTGCAGCAGGGCAGCTCATTGTCACCACTTCTATTTATTATTGTAATGGATGTAGTAATGAAATCTATTAAAAGGAAAGAACATGGAGATATCAAAGCCTTCACATTTGCAGATGATGTTGCGATCTGGAGTGACTCAGAAGAGGAATTAGGAGAGAGAATACAAAGCTGGAATGAGGAGTTTACGAAATATGGTTTAAACATCAGCAAGACCAAGACGGTGGTGATGAAAGTGTATGGGGAGGGAGCAGAACCAATAGTCATGTTAAATGAAGCTCAACTGGACAGCGTTCCAGTTTTCAAATACTTGGGTAGCGTTATATCAAATGACAACCTAGCAAAACATGAGGTGAACAATCGAATCAATAAGGCAACACAATTTTACCACCAGGTAAGACATCTGCTGTGGGATGAGCAAATACCCATGAAAACAAAAATGACATTGTACAAGTCCTATTATACACCAATTCTTACATACAGTCTCAAAACCACAACACTGACCAATAGAGATAATTCCAAACTTCAGGCAGCTGAAATGAAATTCCTACGTACTATGATCCAAAAAACCAGGAAAGACAAGATTAGGAATGAGAAAATTAGAGAAGTAGGAATAGATGATTCTCTCCTCAATAAGATTCAGATATCAAGACTGAAGTGGTTTGGTCACATGAAGAGGATGCCAGTAAACAGAACTGCAAGGAAGGAATTTGACAGAAAGGTAGAAGGAAGACGACCTGTGGGAAGGCCACGATGGAAATGGATAGATTTAGTTAAGAGCGATGTACTGCTGAGAGGTGATGATTGGGACAAGTTGGTGGAGGAAGAATGGTACAAGGACAGGATGAGATGGAGGAAGCTCATATACCACACCCGGGAAACTGGAGATGGTTTAGGATGATGATGATGATGACTCTTCCATAATTTTTCCTACTGATTTCATTTTCTGGTGACCGTATTAGATGCCCTAAGAATGATATTCATTTCTTTTTCATTCTTCTAGTCGCAGGTTCTATTTCTTTATAAACTGTTTCATTGGAAGCTAGTCTCCAGACTCAGTTTACTTGATAATTTTTATTTAAACAGGTTCTCATTATTCTCCTTTCTAACTTGCATACTCTATCTATTGCAAATGTGTTTGTTGTTTTGAGTAATGTTTCACAGAGACACTTATTATACGGAATCTTGGTAACATGTTGTGCTGTAACCAGTTTATCTATTCTATTTTGCCATGCTGGTTTCTTGTTCAGGTTATATGTGATTATTTCACCTAAATATTGAAATTTTTCTACAAGTTTTATTTCTTGGTCTCCCAGCTTAAATTTGTTTGCAAGTGGAAGTTGAGTTAGCATAATTTCTGTTTTTTTCAAAAGAAATTTTCAAACCAATTTTGAGCTATTTCCTGTTTCATTTCCTGATTATCACTGGACAAAAGAGCTAGATCATCAGCAAATCCTAGACAGTTCAAATATATGTTATCCTTCTGGGTTACAATTTTTATATTTTTCGAATTGTTCTTGTACCATTCCCTCAGAACGTACTCTAGTGCACAGTTAAAAAGAAGAGGTGACAATCCGTCCCCCTGTCTTAAACCTGTTGTTACCCAGAATGGTTCAGAAAATTCCTCTCTGAACTTAATTTTTAGAAATTGCACTAGAGCAAGTTCAATCAATTTCATTAGCTTTGGGTGAAGTCCGAAATGTCTTAAAATTTTTAATAATGATTGTCTGTGGATGGAGTCTTAAGCTTTCTTGAAATCTGTAAACGTTATTGAAAGGTGCTCGTTTCATTTTCTGTAATATGCCACAACTAGCTTCAAAGTTATTATTTGTTCAGAGCAGCTTCTCCAAGGTCTGAAGCCTCCCTGGTATTCACCTAACTCTTGATCAAGTTATTCTTTAATCAGATTATATAGCATTTTAGAGAAAATCTTATATGTGCCTGCAGTATCTGCTAGATGGATTGAGTAAGCTCAGTAGTTGCTGTTGCCGGTACCAAGGCCGGAAAAAAAAGAGAAGGGCTGGCTTAAAGCAGTAAAATTACAGCCAGAAAATAAACATCTTGAGGCAATAAAGGGCACGACGGTTCCACATGTTAGTGGCGGTACCCCAACAGAGTGTTTTGATGAACAGAGGCTTTGGACGTCAAAATATTGAAGTTACACAGCAAGTTTTACTATAATAATTTCTGCTGCATTTTATTTCAAATTTTAAATTTCTGGTATGCTTTATGCCATCTGTGTTTCATCGCACAAGTTAAACAGCTGATGTTAGTTATTGATTGATCAGACTCGTTGACATTGTTGATGTTCCTGGTTTGCTACACAGCTGTTCATGCTACGAATTACTTCACATCTATATATAATGATAAAAGTAAATGTGTGTGTGTGTGTGCGCGCGCGCGCGCGCGCGTGCACCCAATGCCCAGCCAAATCTATGGCTTGCAGAGATCTGAAATTTTTAACATACGTAGATGGAAAGGGGTCCGAATGCACCTCGAAGCCGGATTTTTAATTTTTGCTTTCGTTGGCGAGTTAAGAGCGAAAAAAACAGTGGAAAACGTGTGCTGCGATATGACTATCCTGCGTGTTGTCACCATGGTTAAATGCATAGATTCACTGTCGCTAGGCAACGTACATAAGATAGTAGATAATGCAAGTCAAGTTTATGGCATAGGAAGCCATTTTCGTTCAGTCTGTGAAATCTATGATATGCAAAAGTCTGAACGTTTTGTCGTAGATGGGCACAGCATTTCACCGAAACACATCGCTGTGTCAAAAAGGAGCTCCAAGAAATGAAGCTGTCAGCGTCGTCAACCAGCAACATTTACAAGAATTACCCAGTTTTCTTCAAATTCAACAGTATGTACACGACATGTCATACAGAGGCTGTCAACTACTACACGACAAACCTTTTGAGGAACTTTGAGTCACCTGGAGTACCCTAGAACATCTTGGAGCAGACCTTTGTGGCACCGATTATCCTTCTCAGGAATATAAATCCTTCCCTTTGCAATTAACATGACTCAAACTAATGCCGAATATTAATGAAGCCACCATCATGGCTGGGTACGCCACGGGCGAAGTAGTATTCCTCGTATTGTAAGTCCACGGAGTCTAGAGCCAGTTTTGGTCCCCGACACGAGAAGCCATCGGCCCGCAAGGTTCGGAAGTGTGTGTGTATGTGAGCGATGTCCAGTCAAACTCCCAGGAGATTTGAAATTCTTAACATAGGTATATTCTTAGATGAATATTTATGCAGGTATAGAACTGCTTTCATTAATCATTTATATTACTTTTAATCATTTAAATTATTTGGTTATTTCATTTTTACCGATATTCATCTCATTCACTTCAAATGTTCGGCTGTAGGAGGATTTCACTAGAACATCAATAAAACTTAAAATGTATTTTCTTTCAACTAACCCAATCTCATATTTTATTATTATATTTAGAGGAAACATATAGTAACACAAGATAGATAATAATAAACACTCACAGATCTGAAATTTGTAACATTCGTGGACACAGACATTTCACCATGGCTGTGTCAAAGAGCAGTTCTTGCTCCAAGAAGTGAAGCTGTCAACGTCGTCAACAAGCAACTTTTACAAGAATTACCCTGTGTTATACAAATTTACAAGCCTATCGACAGGATATGTAATACAGATGAGGCTGTCAACTACACGGCAGAGCTTTTTAACAACTTTGAGTCACTTCGAGCACAGATTATTCTCAGGAATATAAATTTTCCTTCCCTCTGCAACGGAACACGACTCTCAGTCAAGAAACCGATGCCAGATATTATTGAAGCCACTGCATGACTGAACATGCCGCGAACAAAGTTGTATTCATTCCTCTGATTCAAATCATTCCTTCGGATATACCGTTTCAGTTTAGATGTCTGCAGTTCCTCATTTGTTTGAGCTTTTTTATGCATCACAAGGCACAAGGACAATCGCTTAAAGTTGTAGGACACCATCTTCAGAAACTGTGCTTCTTCCGGGGTCACCTGTACGTGGGCTGTACAACAGGCGGAAAGGCAAACACAATACATCTTAGCTTCAAATGAAAGGACACTAGTACAGTTTATGCGTAAGATCTATAAGGAAAAATTTAGATTTTTTATTATATAACATGGTATTTTACATTGTTTTCATATTATTTGAAAGCAATATAATCAAAATAAGATGATGTATTTCATGCAATTTACATCAAAACTGCTTTGAAATAAATGGTTTAGAAACATCTAACTGTTGAATTAATAAACTCGGGCAAGGCCACACACACATGCTAGTCCTAAATATGATGGTGTGTGCTTTAATGTGTGTAATCTTTTCATTAATGATTATTCCTTGTGTAAAAGACGCTCCCTAGACTTTTGTTATAAAAATTGGAGAGAAAAAGTCTACTACGCAGATAATTGAGCATTCATACTGCTTACTTCAAACAAAGCATCACACACATCTCAACTTCTGATAAATTATAATTGATTCTGTGTGTATATAGATACAAAGAAAGGGACCCCACATAGATTGTTATGTACCCCGAGCAATGTTCGCACCCCCCGTCTTGCCTATTGCCACTCTCTTAACCAAATGGCAGCAGCATCTACTTGTTGACGATGAACACTGCCATTCTTATTATATCCTCCACTTCTGAAAGCTGCACACAGACCCTCTGGACCCAGATCTTTCTTTTCTGTGTATTCTATTCATGCCCATGACAAAGAAGCGAGAGTGCTTTCACCAACAGAAGCTCTGCTTCATTTTGAACATCAAGCGGAAGGACCGTATCACCAATCTCACAGTTTTAAATAAAGTAAGCATATACAGTAGACTCGATCTAGTTTGGCTTTGGTTAGTTCGGCCGGCACCTGTCCTCGAGTCACACTTCCCTCACGAAGAAATTGTGCAAGCTGTTATTCGGCAGGACAAAGAAGCAGAAGAAGTCAATGATGAAGAAGAAAATGAAGAGGGGAAAAATGAGTCGCGTATATCAAGCAGCAGACAGAAGCAACAGCATTTGATGTAAAGTTTATAAAGAGGCGTGATTTTGCTTCTAAAAAGCAACAGACACAAAAAATAGTAAAAGATGCATTTCTTTTAATTTTTTAATTCTGCAGAGTTTATGACAGTACTATCCTGTAATGAGGGTTCCTTTTGTTTACGACAATCTGAGATGTTTATACAAAGTGTTAGTGTATCTTTATAAATTAAATTCTGAGTTTTCATAATGTTTTTCAGCAATTAATTTTCCACCACGAGTGTTTACCTCTTATCGGCAGTGAAACTTCAGTAGTGTATGGAGACATCACAAAGACAACAACTCATTTCGGGTGAGTACACTTCGTAAGGACACACATTAATACTACTTGTCTTATAATTGATTCTTTATGTATGTACTAAATATTGGAATTTATAGCATATTTTTTGTTAGTCCAGCTCAGGGTCCGGTCCCAAGATGGTCGAACTAGAGGGAGTCTGCTGTTTTTTTTTTTTTTTTTTTTTTTTTACAATGTGCTTTTCGTTGCACTGACACAGATAGGTTTTATGGCAAAGATGGGATACGAAAGGGCTAGGAGTGGGAAGGAAGCGATCATGGCCTCAATTAAGGTACAGCCCCAGCATTTGCCTGGTGTGAAAATGGGAAAACACGGAAAATCAGGACTGCTTACAGTGGGGTTTGAATCCACTATCTCCTGAATGCAAGCAGATGGCTATGTGACCCAAAACCCGCTGCCACTAGCTCGATATTGTGGAAACTTCTATCATTGGTCTTCGACTCGCATGGATAGGTCATGTCTCATGTATGAGAGTAGGTTCCCCCACCAAACTTTGCTCTAGCACAATACCCCTAGGTGCCCCTTTGAGATACTAGACCAGCTCAAGCAATCATGAAGGAGATCAGAGCTAGGAAACACTTGCTGAGGATCGCTTACTTTGATGGTGATTCATCCCTGCTGCTGCTGAACTACTCTAACAAGAACATCGCGGAGACATGAAGAGTCCGAACGGCAAGCACGGCCAGCTATAACCTGTGATTTGTGTTGACCCATGTTCTATGCAAGAAATGGTTTGTTTACTAATAATTACAAGTTCACATACAAGGTGCACCAAGTATGAAATGAATTGTTGAGCAGGAAAATTGTGTACTCAAAAGACGAATAACAGCCAACAATAACAACTTTATCCACAGTAAGGAGGGACACAACGAGCCCAGATGCGAAGCCTTGGCCACAATATCTATAGGTAACCATTAATCCAGTAGGAACACTTGTTTGGCAAACCACATCTCCTTAAATCTTTAATTTCTCAGCTCAACTGTATGTTGAAAGAATAACAGTTGATTATAGTTTAATCCTCACTATTTCTACTTCAAACTCTTTGCCAGTTTCCTAAATGGCAGCTATTCTGTTTAATACACTGATTTTCTCTTGATCATATACAACAACTAACAATAACTCTGAAATATGCTAATTTGCTTGGAAAGAAATCCCTTGAACTGAAGAATGATTAGGGGATAAATTAAACTAAGTAACTGTGGGAAAAGAACATTTTAAAACAATAATTCACTAGTGAACTGCTTTTAGAACTGACCTGACATCATGCAGGAAAATGAGGAGAGGGTAAAGCTTGGAAACAAAAAATGGAATAAATAAAAAATAACTGTACGACAATTCTGAATTCTATTGTACTCTTTTACTAATTATTTCTTTCTCTCTCTCTCTCCAACACTCTTTCTTTCCACATCACTTTCACACACACATGAAATACCTCACTTCAGAACCAAACTTAACATCATCATCACAACTTGTAGCCAGGCTCTTTACACAATAATAAAAAAACACCATTCTTTCCTTCATATATAAAAAATACCATAGCACCACAAAGGAAACATTCTATTGCTTTTAACCAACTTTTCTTATTTTATGAAAAAAATTACGAGGAACTGCAAGTTAGAGAAACATAAAAAATGGTGGCAGCTTACTAGAAAAGGAAATACTGACACTTAGCATAAAACAAGTAACAATATCTATACAACAAGGTTTGATTCTTCTTCATTATTGTTGGAATTATTCATCTGTTTTCACATAAAACATCATCATGCAGTTCTTTTGTGTTAAAAGGAAGTCCTCTTCAATACGGAAGTGAAGATGAGTCACTAATACTTTCTGTTCACTGCCTACAAAACAGACTGCTGAAGAATGTACATGATGAGTGCACTGAGACCCGCAGCGACGGGCAGGGTGAACACCCACGCAAAGATGATGTTCCTGAAACCCAACAAATATCATAATAAAACTCTGAACAGAAGAGATAAGCAAGCAGAAAGGGTGTGGCATTGGATAACAAAAACTCCCATACTTTCTGTTTGTTAGTCATACATGTAGAATAGAACACACATGCTCAGGTAAGAAAGCTAAGGGCGATTCAAAACAACACAGACAATGCTTAGTTTGTTGTGCAGGATGACAAATTGACTGTCTTTCAAGTGAGAACAAAGTTTAATGTGAGGAAGAGTGTGCGTTCCAGGTTTTGTGAAGAAACCTCCACCAACCCCGCAAGAGCATTATATCGTACATTAAATTACAAAAAGAGGTTTGAATTTTTGAGCTATATATCTAACAATGAGCCACCATTGTAGGTTCTGTAATCAAGTAGGAGCTTAACAACTAAACCCCTTTTGTACTGTTGGGTTCGTGAAGGTTTTTTGACAAAATATGGAACCCATGTCCATCCTCATATCTGAGGCATTACCAAACTCCGATGCCCCACAGTGCCCAAACCATTCATTTCCGGACATAAAAATAATTGGTTTGTCGACCTGCACAACGTACTAAACATGGCTGTTTTCATTCACCCTGTATATGTGTTACAGGGAAAGTAGATTCTTAGTAAGAGTTGACTCTCCCTAGGCAGATTAATCTCTTACTGCTCTGAAAATGTAACCGCGCGCGCCAAACCTTTGTTATGATAATTAAAACATTCCTATTGTTTGGACTCTTACTTCTATTATTGGAACTTTTCTTTGATTTGATTACCCCAGCACGCAACAGGCAGTCGCCAGTCATTACTCGGCTCTTTATTGTTGTGCAATAGTGACAAAAGATTCATTTTCATTTAAATAATTAGTTTAAGTGTGTAATAATTACGTCAGACCGCACAGCAGAACTGTTTCGTGAAAAAGTGAAGCAAGAACGCTGGACTTCCACGGTAAATTTACTGACATTGATCAAATATGACAGCTACATTCAAAAGGGGGAAAAAAATCTAAAAACTGCAACTAAAAAGGAAGTAACGATATCAGATTTATATTAAGACGATGTCATTGTTGAAGTAAATGGTATTACAAAAAAATACACCCTGTCACAGACCAAGACAGCATAAGGTATTACGTTTTTGATGAGTTCGAGTTCTTAATGAAGCGCACATATCCACTGGACATGGAAGAGATCGTATGATTCAGCAATTGAAAGGAAAATTTCAAAATGTTACCGGTATTACAAAAAACATTTTACTATTTTTAAGCTTGTGCGAACGTTGTGTTAAAAAGTGAAACATGAAAAGACTGGTTGTAAAGCCTTTGTTATTCAAGGAAATGAATTTATGACGTCAAGTGGATTTCAATTACTTTCAGTCGCAATCTGATGACTTCAAATTTATAATGGTGTACCAGGTACGTTTGACAAAGTTTGTTGTGCTAAAACCACTGAAATTAAGACTGCAGACAAAGTGTGTAATAATATCATTGATATTTTTACTTTCTTTGGCACTCCTTGTATTTTACTGTCAGACAATGGCAGAGAATTTGTTAATAAAATTATTGACAGTCTGGTTAATACATGGCCTAACTTCAAAATGGTGCATGGCAAACCGCGACATAGTCAAAGTGAAGATAGCGTCGAAAGAGCCAACCAGGACAGAATATAATAACCACCTGGATGCAAGAACATAAAACATCAAAATGGAGTGAAGGCTTATATGAAAAACAGTGCATTGCATAGTGGGATAAAGGATCCCCATATGAGGCAATGTTTGGTTGCCCCCTGAGACACAGCTTATCTAGTTCAAAATTACCAACTGAGGTACAGGCAAATTTAGAAACAAGATTATCTTCAACGCGCAACTGATCAAATTCAGCAACAAGAAAACAAAATTGAAAGTAACGAGAAAGGAAATCCCGATGAAAATGAAACAAACCAAAATTTATCAAGTGGTGAAAAGCTCGTAGATAATAGTATTTAGGAGGTATTTCCTTTTCAACTATCCGAATGTTTTATGATATAATGCAATTGTAAATTACAAGGTATTTTAGAAGGTTTATGTTTGTACATATATTATAAATATTCTAATGTAACTAGCTGAATGTCCTTGTTACCACATCCTAGGCTGATGATGGCATATACAATGCTAAAACCGGTACCTAAAAATGACAAAATGTGACTTTTTAATTATTTCAAATTTTTTATAGTATTGAACAGGTGGAAAATCCTACCCTTATCTTTGACTGTAAATTCTGGTTTGTCATTGTCCAGCTATTCAACTCTTGACACTTCTTTCCCTCTGCTCCACGGACGTAAGTAGTAGTAATAATAATAATAATAATAATAATAATAATAATAATAATAATAATAGTAGACCTTGAGAAATTACACAATGAACAAATTACATCACTAAAGTGCTACTTCAAGCATAAATCAGAAACCTCAGCCCTACATAGTGCAATGGTTGTGGCAGATAACAGTTTTACACCCCTCAATATGAACACCCCGGCTTCACTTACAATGCCATTCTCCACAAATGAGGAAAAGATCGTTCTATGGAAAAAGAAACCTCTTCATGGGCGGTATCCAAATGAGTTAAATCAGCCATATATCGACAAACAAGCGTCGCATGAGTGGCTGACACATTCGGATATATACCCAGAAACAGAGGGCTTCATATTCGCCATACAAGATCAAGTCATTGCCACAAGGAACTACAGAAAGCATATACTGCATGATCCGTCTGTCAATTCAGATCTGTGCCGACGACGTAATACATCTCCAGAAACCATCCAGCACATAACCTCAGGTTGTCAATTAATGGCAAACACAGACTACAAGTACAGGCACGACCAAATTGCAAAAATCATTCACCAGAAATTAGCCCGACAAAGTAACCTAATCCATTGTACCACGGCATATTGGAAGTACAAACCCCAATCAGTCTTGGAAAGTGAACATTACAAAATTTACTGGAATAGAAGTATTATCACTGATAAAACTATTACCTGCAATAGACCAGACATAACTTTTATAGATAAAAACAAGAAAATCTGCTTCATAATTGACATAGCATGCCCTAATACTCACAACCTTCAATCAACACATACAGAGAAGATTTCCAAATACACCAATCTGGCCACAGAGATAAAAACCATGTGGAAACTCAACAATGCTATCATAATTCCAGTAGTGATTGGATGTAATGGTATTATACCAAAGACACTACACAGGAGCACTGAAGCCCTTAATCTCCACCCTCTCACTTACAGAGAATTACAAAAAGCAGCAATACTGGCCACTTGCCATATAGTAAGAAAGTTTATTGGCATGAACCATCCACCATACACAGAGGACTAATGAAAATCGTCCACTAATAATTATGGCCGTTTTTATATAGTAAATATCTCAAATATCTGTCAAGTCTATTTGTCAACAATGTTAAGTATATACCGATATGTATGAAGCATACGTGCGTATGTACCAAATAGTACTTCTTCCATGTACATTGTACTGAAGAAGCTCATAAACCCAATTGTAAAGTTGTGAATTATATATAATAATAATAATAATAATAATAATAATAATAATAATAACAACAATAACAACAACAACAACAATTTAATATATATATATATATATATATATATATATATATATATATATATATATATATAATGCACTCCACGTCTAGTCACCGAATTGGGCACCACTCTGACAACAGGTTTTTTTCTGTCCATTTCCATTTTCACACTTACAATGTGTACAGAAAAATATTAAAATACTGGTATACTTATTTAATGACTTTTGTATCTGCTGCAGAAGTACTAAATGCAGAAACTTACTGCTATCCACTGAAAGCGTGAAAAGAGGTGGACAGAATCACCCCACGAGATTATACTTTATTAAGAAGGCACATTTCTTCTATGCAGGGATTCCCACGCATTGTGCCTCTGCACTGAGAATATGTATATTTAATTTTCATGGATAACAAAACATTTTATAGCATTTCCTCTTTGCTTCAATCTCACCCTGCTGAAATATACATACAGATCTTTGAATAAACAATTGATAAATGTACAGTTTACATTACCAAGCAGTCATCTTTCCTGCAATCAGAAATTTCTACTTAAATCTCATACAACCTAAGAATACTAGTCTCTTAATGAAGGCATACCTGAACAACTTCCAGTCGACACCACCCTTGGAACTGCTCGTCATTCCAACAAACACAACGGACCCCACCTTACAATGTGTTGTGCTGATCGGAAGACCAATCTTCGAGGCCAGCAGTACCGTGAAAGCTGCTCCAATCTCAATTGTGAAGCCCCTACGTACAGAACATTCAGGTCACTTACAGCAGACATAGCAGGAATAAAGACTGAATCCTGCAAATAATTACACATATGCAACTTACATCATTACTTATCTGAGGTCGTTTAAGGATTAATGACTCACGAAGCACAATGAACAGGGTCAGAAGCAACCAGCTCAGGATATAAAGGGTAAGTTACATAATTAACTCGAACACTTTCTACACATTTCATACACCTTCTCTAACACTACGTATTTTCTTTTCCAGTCTAGATATCCCATATTACACAATCAAATATCAACAGCTGCAATTAGTTAATTGATACCAACTTATTTAAGGGAGGTTCTCTCCTACCACAAATGCAATATTCATAAGAAGACAACACATCGATAGACGGCAACAACTTCCATACCAGTGTACATCGGTTTTTAAGGTGGAACAATTTCTGCCCCGTTTTACTGAATGTGACAGCATCACTGATTTGAATCCATGTTTTATCACAGGCTCCGTTCAAACCTTTGACCATTTTGTGTACATCTGACTGACATAGCAGATCCTGTACAGTTTTCTCACCAAATTGTGACAAGTGCTATTGTGATTATTAACATTTAGACACAGACCTGTGCATGTGAATTTTGAATCAACAATGCTCTGTGTAAACCGATACAATTTGTATGTGGAGGTGTGGACGTGACGTTAACATGTGTTATTATCACCATAATTTAGAACTGTACATATCTTAAATAGTGTAATATTTTAAATTTAATGTATTCTTATCTTTATATACTTAGGTTCATGATACACTAGTGTCCAAAAGTTCAGCACAAGTTACGAGTAAGCAGAGAAATAGGAAATAGACCGCAAATCGCACGACACATCCACCTACCAACCTTGCGTGTTCGCTCTGTATAGGAAAAGACTGTACCCTGCTTTAACTAAGGTAAACACAGCCAGTGCCTGCGCCCCACATTTCCTCAGTCGTGTTTGCCCTGTTATAGTGTGCAGTGTAGCCTCGTGGTGAATGTGACAACATAATGGCACAACATCACCATTTGAACCCCGTTTTGCAGGGTAGAATACTCGGCCACCTGGAAGCAGGCCAGACACAGAACGAAGTCGCTGTATCCTTGAATGTGCCACAAAGTATTATTTCCAGGCTTTGGAGACAATTTCGAGACACAGGAGATGTAGATGTTAGTCGTAGGCCAGTACCAGGTCAACTAAGGGTAACCACCCCACAGCAGGACTGATATCTGGCCTTAACCGCACGACAAAATCGGAGTGCACCTGTAAGACAAATGTTGGCGGAGCTTGCAGCCGTCTCAGGGGTTTCCCGGCAAACTGTGTACCGGAGGCTCAGAACAGCAGGGCTGTTTGCCCGACGTCCAGCAGTGTGCGTCCCGCTCACTCCAGCACAAAGACGTGCCTGTTTACTGTAGAGCCGTCAACATCGAAACCAGACCACGAATTAATGGAAGCATGTGCTCTTCACAAATGAATCCCGCTTCAGTTTGCAGACCGATTCCTGTCGCACATTAATCTGGAGAGAACTGGGTAGCCAATACAACCACAGGAATATCGTAGAACGAGACCAGTATGGTGGTGGTGGCGGCGTCACTGTGTGGGGCAGCATCATGTTGACTGGCCGTACGGACCTGCACATCTTCATGGGTGGTCCGAGGAACACTTAACGCTCTGAGATACAGGGATGAGGTACTGAGACCGCATGCAAGACTCTTCAGAGGTGCGGTTGGTCCAGACCACCTCTTAATGGACGATAATGCCCGACTGCACCACGCTGCTCTGGTGGATGAATTTCTGGCTGGGGAAGACATTCATCGCACGGACTGGCCAGAGGGGTCTGCGGATCTGAATCCTATAGAACATGTCTGGGATGCATTGGGGAGGCGAAGTGCATCCCGTCAGCCTCCGCCAAGGATCCCCCAAGACCTTTGCATTGCCCTTTCGGAGGAATGGGATCGACTGCCACAAGAGCTCTTGGACCATCAGGTAGAGAGCATGCCACGTCGCTGCGAAGCATATGTGGCCGTTACAGGTAACCATACACCCTATTAACAGGGTATTTTGTTGTGGAAGACATTGCCAAGTGGTATGGCGTCCCTGGTCGAGCCAGGAATAATGGCCAAGAGGATTTGTCACACTGGCCATGCGTCACCTCGTAATCTTCGGACTGAGGACGGTCGCTTGATAGGCGGAAGGCCCGTTGGGGCTGTAGTCTGGTTTGATTTAGAGGCGTTTGTAAGATTATAAGTATACATATTTCATTTTTGTGATGTTTAGCCAAATTGTTGATGGTTCATTTGTTCCCGGATTCTCCGATTTCCTGCGTTGTATGTTTTTTTTTCTGTGGTCCCTCCAAAAACAGAGAATCAAGGTTCCACTGTATTAACAGTCAGGTAAAACTACAAGCTTGCTTGCTTGCTTAATAATATGTGTGCTCTTTCCTATCTCATGCCCAAAATCTACTACAGCACTGCAAGTGTCAACATACATCCGTAATCAACAAAATTTAGGCAAAATACAAATTGAATGACAAATGAATCCTTACCCCTTCCGAAAAAAGATTCTGAATACGTGCCCGATTGCAATGTATTAGTTTTTAAAAACAACAAGAAACAATACTGATTTAAACTACGTCCTTCTCAAATCCAACCAAAAATTATTCCACATCTTAGGGCAGAGTAATAAAAATAAAATTTAAAAAAAGGTGTAACTTACGTGGATGGTGTGATCTTGGTGAGATCTTCTCCAATAGTTTGGATGACACGCCGCCCCCAAATCCACAACCCAATGGAGATGCCAACACCACCGTAGAAGAGGATCAGCAACGGAGATTCAGATTTTTGAGCCACAGTTCCATCTTTGTAGATCAACCAGAGGGCTATCAGCGGTCCGATGGCATTACTGCATCATATACAAAACAGACTGCTCACTTCGTATAATAATGGAACTTTGGGTTACAGCTGTGTCTCCTATTGCTCACTGTAATCTCAGAATGGTTTGTTCATTAGCCAAACTGCACTTCATTCTTGATACTTAAAAAAAAAAAAAAATTAACATAAAACAAATCCTGTACAGCAATGAGGAAGGTTACAGAATTAGTCAATACATCAACACCACTACTTTTAAGTTTTTTCTCTCTCCTATTTGCTTTACATCGCACCGGCACAGATAGGTCTTATGGCAACGATGGGACAGGAAAGACCTAGGAATGGGAAGTGGCCATGGCCTTAAGGTACAGCCCCAGCATTTGCCTGGTGTGAAAATGGGAAACCATGGAATACCATCTTCAGGGCTGCCGATAGTGGGGTTCGAACCCACTATATCCCGGATGTGAACTCACAGCTGTGCGCCCCTAACCGCATAGCCAATTCGCCTGGTAATTGTAAAATTTATTCGGATAATCTTTTTAACACACCTGCCGGTTGGTCATAAAATTAATGAGCAAGTGAAATACCTATGATGTATCCACACTTCTTCAGCCTTTAAAACGTGCAATAATTAAGAACGAATTTACAGAAAAAGGAAGAAGACAGAGATAGTGCTGAGCCCCTGTATACTGAAATTTGTGTTGCTTTAAAAAGAAGCTGAAGCTTTCGACTGTTGTAGATATTCTCCAAGCATGCATTAATACTCTTTAATAAAAACCTGGATTACATTATGCCATAATGAACTTTTAGCCCATTTGAATATTTCATCACAAAAGGATTCAGCCATAATGAGCAAGTGCATGTAACAGTCATATGTACAGCATCCTACTCATAAACTAACTCTTGTAAAACCTTCAATTACCCTTTATTAAATGCTAAGTATGACTATACCGTGTAAATATGCATTTTACATTTGTATAACCTCAAATAAGTCTAACCTCAAAATCTGTGTAGTCAAAAACTGTAGAAAACCCTGTAATATTCATATATTGAGTATAATCCACTATCATTCTGATACATGTGGAGGTTTCTGGAAACTTACAGTAATGATTTATTTTCCAGATCCATGTAGAAACATTAGGAATGTTATAGACTTGTCCATGTGGTTTGTATGTATGTACGGTAATAGAATGTTCGAGTTTGATATAGGCTACTCCAATCGAGAGGCCGGTGGATTGTCACTTGTGTATTCGGATGTGTTCCATTTAGTGATGCAGGAACATTTCCAGAAGTCAATATTTCTAGACTGTTTGTCGAAAAGTTATACATATATATACACATATATATCGAGCTGACAGGACGAGACAGAGAGTCAGTGTTGGACTCCATTGTGGAGTCAGTAAGTCAGTCAAGTCAGTGAGACATTGACAGAGACAGAGACAGAGAATGTAGAATGCAGGTTAGAGCGAGCTGATATATGTACTTTTCATAATTCACTTGAGTGAGAGTGTAGTCAGTCTTGCCTTGTGATGGCGAAGTGAATAATCAATGTGTGGACTGTTGATATCTGTACTGACAGAATGGATAGTAAATTGCTCAGTGTGTTTCCTTTAACGGTGTAGTGTTGTGTACAACTGTGTGTTGTTAAGGAATAAACGTAGCGGTAATAAAGTACGTTTAAGCAAGGAAGTTACCGTATCTCTTGTGATATTTATTCACACCAAAATAAAATCGCATTGACAGCAATAACATCTTACTTAGTAAATTAATTATTCTTCACTGACTCCTCTAATATCTCCATATATATATATACGAGTTAGAAACAGGAAAATGAACAGTTATGAAATACACTTTTCTTCAAAAATAATTTTAAATTTCAATTCTGTTTTTCTATATATATTTTTTTTTTAAAACACCAGTGTGACGCTTAGTTCAATATCGCTTTACACCAACCAAGCATATGGCTTTTAGTGCCAGAAGTGTCCGAGGATATGTTCAACTTGTCTGGTGCAGACACCTGTGGGCGACATGCGTGTCTGGGTGTCAGATCACGATGATGATAAAGAGATAGGGACAGGGTGAAACCCGGTATCGGCACATAGCCACCTCCTGTTGAATAACACTAAGGGGTCTGATCAAGGTTTAACGTCTCCAACCGATGGATGAATTACCATCAACTGCGCCACATGCCCTCACTTCATGTGAATACTGCGGAGAGCTTTGTAAATGAATCAAGACTTTCGACAAGCAATCTAATATGGATAGAGAAGCTGAATTATTTGTCCCGAATAAGTAAATTTTTTCAATTTGCATTGCGTTGCATCGACACAGATAGGTCTTATGGCAACGATGGGACAGGAATGGGCTAGAAGTGGGAAGGAAGCGGCGGTGGCTTGATTAAGGTACAGCCCCAGCATCCGCCTGGTGTGAAAAATGGGAAACCACAGAAAACCATCTTCAGGGCTGCCGACAGTGGGGTTCGAACCCACTATCTCCCGGATGCAATCTCACAGCCCTAAACGCACGGCCAACTCGCCCGGTCCAAATGAGTAAATTTATAATACCAATATAATGGGTCCATTATTGGGCATTATAAATTTTCACGCTAACTCATTCCTGTTGCCAATGTTCAATAACGGACCCATTATATTGGTATTATAAATTTGCTCATTCGAGACAAATAATTCACGTTCCCTAATTGGCACTGCTGGTAGCTTCAAACAGCTTACACAGTGGCCTCCACGGTATGTACTAGCCATGCGTCTTGGTAGGTGTGCTACGTACCAAATGACAAGCCCAAATTAGCACAATGGAGTCAAACGCTGGCAAGAGGAATGAGCGTTAGCCTGAAAATTTACCATGTCCACTAATAGACCCATTAAATTGGTATGCAATTTGATAGTGATGCAATCTAATGATCAGAAATTGTATACCACCAACTCTCTACTCTACCAGGAGACATTCTGATGGTGAAATGGGACACAAACTGGCTAAGCATGGTGTCAGACCTTAAGATCATGGCCACCAGACAGGCTTACTGACCAACTGAGGAGGAGACTACTAATGCTTAGAACACAGCAGCTTTCTTTAATTGCCATTTCCTCAGTTGGGCTATGTCAACATGCAACATACCTGACATCATTCCCTCCATGAGCAAAGGAACCAAACGTGGCTGTGAGCACTTGCAGGAAAGAGAACAGTCGGCTCACTTCGGGAGGATCATCCTTTGAACCTTCTTCCAGCTCAAGAACTCCAACCTCAGGATCTTTCTGCAATAACAGCAATAGTAGACAACTTGATCAGTGTTCCAAGCAAAGTGTGTATAGATGGATATCTTAAGGAAGGAGTTTGGGTTGCTAAACCAACGTTTTTAAACACGTACCTTAGGGAAATAAGCTGGGCCAGACACAGAATGGTACAGAAAAATATGACCACAAATCAAATCCACAAACATTAGAGGAACTGCAGAACAACATAAGAGAAAAAAATACTTAACATACCAGAAGTAGAGTAATTCAAATTTGTTTGCAGATGGTGCAACACCTGCCTTAAAGCAAACGGTAGTGAACACTTTCAGGATCCTCTTTCAAAGGTAAACAATGTGTAGGCCTAATTTATTCTCAACAGTTGCAACAAGCTCAGTGTAAGCCTGGATTTATGACTATCTCACAACTTTGAGCTCCATTTCCAGAAACCAAAATATCAAAGCAAGCTCAATGATCTTAATAATGTCTCTAATGGCTAAACATCTGTACCTTTACAGGCTTTTCAGATATAATACAAATAAATATTAATATTAAATTAAGAGTTGAAGTATTTTATTACCATGTTTAATGTTCGGCTCCATGGCTAAATCGTTAGCATGCTGGCCTTTGGTCCAGGGGTTCGATTCTTGGCCAGGTTAATTCCGATAGCTCGAGGGGGCTGTGTGTGTGTGTGTGTGTGTGTGTGTGTGTGTGCGTGCGCGTGCGCACGCGCCGTCTTCATAATTATAAATCCTAATAGACGTGCAGGTCGCCTATACAGTGTAAACTGAAAAGATATGCACCAGGGGCCTGTTCCTCGAATGAACTTTGCAACTTTTCACTTTGCACTTTTCAGTTCAGACTTTGTTCCACCATCACGTTTCAGATTCAGCTTGCAAAGTGAAAAGTTAGGAATCTTTTCACTTTTCAAGCCTGTTATGTTTCTCCATTGGTACAGAAATGCAAAGTGCAAAGAAATGAAGTAAAATGTTTTCATAAATCTTGCAAAGAGATCCTCATCTGTTAATTAACAAGTATGTACTCTACTTTCTCTGCGTAGAATTTGGTTTAGAGATATAAATATGCTACGATGAGAACTTTTGTTATCATCACGAGGAATTCAACAAGAGAACGTACAAAGACAGGATTAATTTTCATAACCTCACTTCGACACAGAGTTTTTGTATTATTCCAACACAAGCCGACTATATTCTTGAAATGATCGATCATTTATTGTAGCATGCAACAAAAAGAACTCTATCCCTTTCCAAGAAAGAAAAAAAACAACCACTAATTCTTATGTTTACATTGGTTAGTAAATGGTGCCCAGCTGCATGGTGTAGCGCAATGCATGGGACATCAAAATCAATTATCTGCAGAACTGTTATCGAAGTCGTAGATGTTATAGTAAATGTAATATTTTCTAACATAGTACGTTGGCCTGATAATTCACATAATATAGCTATGCAATTTCTAATGAAGGGTGAATTTCCTTCTCTGTGTGGATGTTGATGGTTATGAATTTCATGTTTTTGGTCCGTATTGAACAATATATAAGTAATAATAATAATAACTTAAATGTTTCCACCTTTTCAATACAATATATTCACAAGATTACAAAATTATACGGTACTAGTTTCGACCCATCTAGGGGTCATCATCAGCCGTATTGGAGCAAAGATCATTTGTGGCGAAATCCTAAGACAATATTATTTTAAAGAATAACAAGTGAAATGAGATGTTATGGTAATAGTTAATAATACAAGGAATATACATAATAAGAGGTTTTTAACAAAGAATAAAGTATAAATGGGGTGTTGTAAAAATTATAATCATGGAAATCAGTAAGTTCTTGTATTGAAATGAAATATGGCTTAGGAAGAGGGCTTAAGGTGGGGCTGAAGGGTGCGGGAGAAAGTGTAATTGTCTTGGAAAAGTACCTTTGATTAAATTTAGGATTGAGTTTAGGTTGGCTGCATTATTGTTTCTGAGGAAAGTGATAAATAGATCGAAGAGTATGTTGGGTTTCTCTGAGATTTCATTGAGATTGTGACTGGCATTAAAGTATTGGTCTAGGTGCATGTAGTAATTTTCCATTATGTTCAGTAAAGGGCCCTTGTTTGCTAATACGAGGATGTCCATGTCTTGTTCAATATTGGTGAAATTATGGTTATAATCTTGCATGTGTTGGCCGATGGCTGAAAACTTGTTGTATTTTATTGCGTTAGTGTGCTCGTGGTATCTGATAATGAAGTTTCTCCCGGTTTGCCCGATGTAGGTTTTTTTTACAGGTGGTACATTTGATCCTATAAACTCCTGATTTTAAAAAACTGCTGGTCTTGTTGATGTGTGAAGTATTGTATAAAACATTCATGTTCTTATTGTTGGTTTTGAAGGCTATTTTAACGCCTTGTTTCTTAAAGATGTTGGTTAACTTGTAGATATCATTGTTGAACGTGAAGGTGGAAAATGTTAGAGGTTTGGTTATTTCTTTTTTGAGGGTAGTTTTTGGGCGATGTTTGTGTTTATTGATTATCCTTTCTATAAAATGATTGCTGAAGCCGTTGAATTTTGCGATTCCGCGGATTGTGTTGAGTTCGTTTTTTAGATCTTTATTGGACATAGGTATGCTGAAGGCTCGGTGAACTAGGCTGTTGTATGTGGCTCGTTTGTGGGACTGGGGGTGCACTGAATCTTGGCGAATGGTGGAGGCTGTTTGAGTGGGTTTTCTGAAAATTTTATAACTGAAAGAATCTGAGTTTCTAGTGATGGTTAAATCTAGAAAGTTGATTTTTTGATTTGATTCGGATTCTAGTGTGAATTTGATATGAGGATCAATATTGTTGAGTCTTAAGAGGGTGGTGGGTGCGTTAATTGATTTCTCATTCATGATTACAAAGACATCGTCGACATATCTGGCCCAAAAGAGAATGTTTTCGAATTCGTTGTCAATTTTGGTGTATTCGAGGAAGTCCAGGTATATTTCTGCTAAGATACCTGAGGCCGGTGAACCCATTGCCAAACCATTTTGTTGATATATGACATTGTCAAAAGTGAAGAAGTTATTGTCGATGATAAGTTTTAATATTGTGATAAAGTCTTGTATCTCTAGTTTGCTTAAGTGGCTGTTTTTGTTTAAATTGTTTATAATTATCGGAATTAATTTTGATACTTGTATGCTTGGGTACATGTTTACAATATCAAAAGAGTGGATGGAGTGATCCGGTTGCAAATTGAACTTGTTTAGTTTTTCTACTAGCTCAGATGTGTTTTTAATAGACTTTTTGGATAAGAATTGATAATTTTTTCTTAAGAAACATTGGATGAATTGTGATATTCTGTATAAGGGGCTCGGTCTATAGTTGATAATTGGCCGGATGGGAATTCCGGTTTTGTGAATTTTGGGAAGAGCTTTAGCAGTGGGGAGTCCTGGGTTCATATGTATGAGTTTGGATTTTTCCTGTTCGGTAAATAAAAATGAAGTGTTTTTAAGAGTTTGTTTAAGTAGTTTTTGAATTTTTTGGATGTGTCGACGGTACTCTCGTTAATATCGATGCTCGTCATCATTTGAGGATATTTTTAAAGTTGCCAAAACGGATGTCCCATTTCTCCTTGACATCATCTAGCACAGCTGGCTTCTAGTAATCATATTTCTTTCCCAAGATCAAAACTTTTAAAACGACCGGTACCACAATTATACCGTCAAGTTTGCCGCGAAAAATAAAGCATTAAAATCATGGAATACTATACAGTTTGCCCATGGAATAAAAATGATCAGATCACTCATTCGCAAAGACTTTTCACTCTGCGAAGAAATTGAAAAGTAAAACCTAGATCATGGTGGCACTTTGCAAGAACTGAAAAGTGAAAAGTTGCAAAGTTCATCCGTGGAACAGGCCCCAATCCTTTTCGGAGGCCACACGCCCTAATTATTATTATTATTATTATTATCATCATTATTAATATTTAATATGAACCTATACCTATTTCAGTGTTACCAATATTATAAGATAAAATCTGCAGTTTGTACTTTTTAGGGCCAGTTTCACCAACTTATGCTGTTTAACTCATTGGCTTAATAATCTTTTCACAAACCAACCCCCCCCCCTCACACACACACACACACACACACACACACAATCTCTGGTTTATCCGGATCAAAAATTAAAACATTTTCTTTTTACTTGTACAGTATTTCTTTTACGGGGTCGATTCTTCTTTAATATCTTTTCCGCCAAGGATAGTTAAGGACAGGAACTGGAAATAAGTCAGCCGCGGTCTATCAAAGGTACCGTCCCAGCATTCGCCTGAAATTGAGAACGGGAAACCGTGGACTCTTCTGAGTTCCTTAACACATTTGTATGCATTCCCGGATGCTCGGGCGTAGATGTGAACGACGTAAATGACTGGTTGGTAAATGACTGTAATTCAGGCTATGGCATAATGACAGATGAATACATCATTGCCTGTTGTTCCTCGGCAGGTAATGACGAGAGTGATGTTGAATTTGAAAATGAGACTGGTGCTTCATCAGAAGGAAACGATGACTCATGAAGATGCAACAATACAGCTGGACAAACTGATGGCCTATTTATAATACCAGACTGAAACCACACCGGCAGAACTGGTTAGTAAAACGTCTTTGTGATCGTGCTGTGCGCAAACGCTGTATAAATTTAAAAGTTAAAAGGCTCGCACATTATTTTAGTGCATAAAACACAGTCGTAAATGTAAGAAAAGTGCTCTTATATTTTTTTGTACAATTGAAAAAAGGTATTACTCTACAACTTATGTTAATATATTATATAACATATACTGTATTTGTTTTTGTTTTCCAGATTATTCGGATTTTCGATAATCCGGATCAGTTCCAGTCCCACTTAATCCGGATAAACGAGGTTCTTGTGTGTGTGTGTGTATATATATATATATATATATATATATATATATATATATATATATATATATATATATATATATATATATATATATATATTTTACTATTTCCATGAAAGGTCTGATTAATACCTATTTTACAAATGTAACATGCTTAACACTGTAAAAAATTTGCTGCAACAACCTTGAGTCAATAAGTAGAGAGACAAAATTGTCACTCAATATTTCACAAAATGCGGTCACTTCCTTCAGTTTTACATGCAGAATATTGAGCTACTTCACTCACACCACACTAACCAACAAATGAAATGTTCTAAACCGCATAGGTCGGACTCATTCAGTGCCATGCGTAGGCCTAATTTTATTCTCAATTGCTGCAGTAAGCTCAATGCAAGTCTGGATTTATGACTATTTTGCGACTTCAACTTCCAGGAACAAAGATATCAAAGAAAGCTCAATGATCTCATTACCAAAGTTTCTAATGGCTAGAAATCTGTGTAACATTACAAACTTTTCTAATAGCATAAATACATTGACAATAGGGCTACTTGCAACTTCTGTTCTACTTGTGGTGCAATCTTCACTATTACTACTCCTGCTTTCATGGATACCAACATATATTTTGATCATCGCCCAGTCTCAGTACAAATAACCAAGAGACAGTTTTCAATTTAGATTAGATCACTCAGGAAATTAGCACAAATACACAAAAGGCAATCTTTTGTTTGCTTTAGATCCCTCGGAAAATTGAAACTAATACCCACTGTGCTCACAAGAAGGCTCTGCTGCCTGTCATTCAATACAGGGTGCCAATAGGCAAGCAGCATGAAAGCAGTAAAATCACATCACCTGTTTATACATTATACGTACAACCTTTAAGATGAGATACTTACATTAATTGGTTCTGGGGTACGTTCCTTAATCAGCGGTACAGCACTGCTGTTTGGAGACAAACCTGCAGCAAGGAACAAGCGAGAATCAGGAAAACCTTGGGGAATATTTCCACTCAAGCTGCCTCTCAAACAACAACACTGTCAAAACTAAACAAATGGAGAGAGCCAACCAGACACTTTCAGTAACTTCAGTTCTTAGAAGTCCTGTAACACTTGCCATAAAAAGTCTAAATGATAAAGAAAAAATTAAAATCAAATAAAATTAACTGAAGCACTAGGAAGAAATCGTTCCAGCACTGATGTAGACACACAAATTGTTAAGCTTGCACACTGGAGGAAAAGCAGATTAAGAATTACTTACCTATCCTCTACGGACTTAAAAAACTGCTTTTCATACGACTTGCGAAGTCTGGATCCCCCATGGCACTTGTTGGCAGGCTAAATTCAGTGACTCCCTCTCAGCTCTGGTTGTGGTGCGACTTATTCGCAAACACCTCTGAGGATCTATCGCACATCCAGGGCTTCAGACAAACTTCAATATCACTAATGCTGGTGGAAGCACATGAAATACACTCGAAAAAGCAGTAAATCAGTCATAAAATAAACTAATCTATATTAAGTACTGCAACATGATATTACATGCCAAAACTGAATTCTGTACAGAAACTGTCAATATGTGCATTCCTTTTTCAGAAAGCAAACATGTCCACCAACCAGCACTGAGATTTCTTCCTATTTTATGAATAACTATTTAAAAACACTGCATGTTACTGGAAGTGTCTGGCAGTTAGGTAGCGGGAGAGGAAAAGCCAGAGGATATTAATAAAGAAATGAAATTCCAACACCAAACAACACTAGCATGTGTCGTGATGTGTCAGGAGAGGGAAGGGACGGATAAGTTGCTGTTGTTTAACTCCTGGTACATACCAAACGCTGGCGTGACCTGGCCACTAGCCGGCGGTATCACAGCCTCGGGTTGGAGGTGGCGTTGCTGTGCCGCCACGGCACTGCCATTGGCAGGGAGGGAGGCAACTACACATTGGGGCGATTTGCCGTCCTGCGGGCAAAACATAACAACCCGTGTTGCTTCCTCACGTTTCGAACCTAACCGCCCACCACTTCACTACAACAGTCCGTCAAGAAGCAACCCCCGCCAACGTTTCTTTGCCAGCGAAGATTTTCATTCTTGGAGACTTTCTTTTTTAACAACAATTCCATCATAATCTTTCTATGACTAACACCACAGCAAGCACACACATATACAATTAACTTATTAGCCAAATCAAATCACTGTTAATGACTTGTAAAGAACTGGACACACACTTGGTGAAAGAAAATAGAAACAAGAAGAGAGAATTACTATGAAAAGAATATGGCACAATGAAGAGCAGACATTACGACACTTAACAGTAGATCCTGTCTCCACCAGTGAGAAATCCAAGGTCCTGTCCAGCAGAAAGAACTCTTAAATTCCTTCACTTGTTCACCTCAAAATGTACACTGAAGAGCAACTGGGTTAGAGATACCTGCGGTGTGGACTTCACAAGACACTGGAATTGTTTGTTAACCGACTACTGCACACCTTACTATAATGAAGAGAGATTGGTTGGAGCAGGGTCCAGGGTGTGCACATATCTCTCGACAGTATCCTAGTTATGCTATATACGACCGAGCTCAGGTAACCTTGGGGGCCAGGCAAGCATCCTTCTGTCAGTGGAGTATTAATTGCAGACATGGGTCTCCTATAGGGAGCTGGAGGCGAACAAATGGGACACACACAAACACGATCTGGTATCATGTTCCTGTTTCGTTCACCTGTAAGGGATGTTGGCAGATAAGTGCCCACTGGCCTTAAGAAAGAGCCGCTGCTTCAAACACTGATGCCCTGCCATCAGCCTGTAACTCCACTCATCTGTCTAGGCAGAACTTTCCCATGCTTTGAGACTCCAATGGCGGTGTTCTTTTCTCCATACAGTCCTTTCATTCTACACAATTTCCTCAGCATTTTGTTTGTTAGTGTATATATATAATGTCAAGCTTTCTACTGAAGATGGCTATTAGATAAGCCTAAACATGTCTAAAAAATATATATATATATATAATTAAAAAAAATTGGATAAAGATTTTTCCTATTGCGAAGTGACTTTTGTATCCGACTGAGGAGACTGTACTGAATTATTCTGCTCATGCTTGTCCAGCATTAAATTCTGACTGATCTGCTGCACTTCACTTCGTCTATCAGCTGTTACCACTCCAGCAAGCCGATGGCAACCAGTCATCGACAGATTCTACACCATGGCAGTTGACCTTGGTGGTGGTAGTTTTGCCCAATTCCATGTACTCATGGTACACTAGACACAGCTGCTCGTGGATGACCACACGACTGTGAAGATAGAACGGCCCATATCATCTGGCCGCAATCAAATGTGCCGAGATCTAATATCTTACTCATCCTGTGCTCATCTGCTACCCATAAGGCCAGAACACAATTTTACGCCATGCTATGGTATTACATTCACCAGGTCAACCAGAGCACCCTTTCACTCCAATAACAACTATCTCTAAATCAACTGCCCATCAGTTTACATTCTTATATTTCACTACCCAGGCTAAGAGACACTTTATCTTCTGGTTTTTGTTGTGTGAAGGAGACAAATTGCAGGAAAACTTCATTTCGTAAAGACTTTTTGCCTTGTCTCAAAAGTTAACTCTGATCGTAACCGTCGTTCGTAACCAGGTGGCTCAGTACGTGCAACAATCATTTTCCGAGTAGTATTCGTGTTGCCATTATTGCTCCAATTCTGATGTTATCTAGGCTGTCAGTTAGGACAAAAACAATGCCGTCAAACCAATAAAAGAAGAAGTAACACTGATGTACATAAAAATCAAGATAGATTAAGAAGACAAAGCAATGTCACAAAAATTGAACTGAGTATAACATAGACACGAGAAAAAAACAAGTAAAATGATATAAGTATTTGAATTTCTAGCATATATCAATGCACACTGACAACCATCCGAGAACAAACGGGGATAAAATGGAGACCGAAGGACGGGAAAGAACTACCTACCAAATCTGACGAGGCAGAGCAAAGTCTTTACAAAACGGAAAGTGTTCCTGAAATGTATCTCTTTCATACGGCAAAAACCCAGGAGATATAGAGTCTACAAATGTTCTAAACTTATAATATGTAAAGTAAAAGGTAAAACCAATATGAACGTTCAACAAAGCATGAAGCTAGGTGTGGGCAACGAGAGCAACACAGAGAGACCAAAATATCGCCACATACATGGGCTGCTCCTCCCTAAATTAATTTTTTAATATTCATTTATAGGACGAGGAGTAAGGGATTGGAATAAATTTACAAGGGAAATGTTTGATAAATTTCCAAGTTCGTTGAAAATATTTAAGAAAAGGCTAGGTGAACAATTGTAAATAAATGTAAATATGAGGCAAACAATTGATCTGTCATATAGGTGACCGCCTTAAATGCAGATCATTAATGATTGATTGATTGACTGACAGTTTGTCCTTATCTCTCCGTTCTGCTGTTTCCAATGCCCACACTACCTTACACCGATATAAGTAATGGAAAGGAAGACATTCAGTAAAAGGATAAATACAACACTTCAGCAGGGGGTGAGGGAGCAGTAGAAAGAGGAGACAAGGACAAACATGGACAAGACAATCTACCGACGTCTTCATATGGATGGGCTCTCTCCTCGTCAATCCCAATGTAACGTGATCCCTGCTTCCCAGTTCATCAGGAGGGCAGCCATCAACACTCACCGTATTCATCTTTATCCGTTTGTCTCTTCCTTTCCCCTGCCTTTATCTGGCTTTCTTCTTTCCCTGCACTTCCCACATCAAATATGAAGATCAGGACATCAAGATGGCACTCCTCCCCTGATGAAGCAAGAAACAAGCTTAAGAAGAAATGAATGGAGGAGGAGGCAGCCAATCTATGTGAAGGCAGCAGTGTATGAACATTTGTCCTTTTGTATTTTCTTGTTCGCCTTAATCTCCTCTTTCTGTTTCCTATTCTCACACTGGGTTTATTCTGTTACAGCACCCAGGTCCCTTTGCCTCCCAGTACTCATCTAATCATGAGGAATGTTTCATACAGGGTTAGGAACTTGCAACGAAATTCTCATTAATTTACTTGTAGTATTCTTTTCCAAACTTCCCCATCTTTACCTGAAGCTGCTGTTCCTCGTCAAGGCTCTCCACGACATTAGTTCAGGTATTTGTTACCGGACATAACCCATTATATGAGGTCCTCCCTACCTCCAGCATTGTCTGACTACATTCCTATTCTATCTTCTATGATATTTCAATCTCTCATCTTCTCACAAGCTAGGTGGTAGTTTTACAGGATTATCAACATCATGTTCGTATGTCTTATCCTTCGCCTGTTGCATTTCTTGATGGATGCAGTACTCCTGCTTCCACTGAAGTCCCAGTCTCATGTATAGCTGTGACAGTGTGGATGGCGTTGAGTAACGACATCCAGAGCATGACTAGTGCATAAGGTGCTACTCATCGAGTCAGCTGAGTTAGGTTCAGAGAAGAAAGCAATGGCAAACTCCTCTAGCATCATTATGTCAGTTTTTGCAGTTTCCTTATAACAGCCTTTGGTGGTGCTATTTGAGTACCCAGTTTGATGAGTTCTGACTTGCCTTCTCATTCCACATCTAATCTCTTTTCATCTTCCCCATCATCTCTGCCATCCCCAATTTCTTCTTGTGAGCTATCTTCATAGGTTAGGTTTCAACACCATGTATCATACCTGTCACACCACTGATCTATAAGATTTTCATTTTGTTCTATCTATTCTTTTGAAGCCCTCCACCAATTTACCCAACCCATCTAAATTGTATGGTTCACCTCTCTTTCCAGCCTTAGTCTACTTAAACCATCAAACCCAATTTAAACAATTATATCTTATCAGTCTTCCCCTACAGATATGAGAAGTTTGAGGATCTACTACGATTAATTACAGCACTTAAAACTCACAACTTACTGAAGAAAGCACTGAGATGCATAACTAACCAATTTCTAATTTTGGTATAACATAGCACCATTCTGAAATTCAAGCTCATGAAGTCAGCTTGTTAACCAAAGAAATAAAATAATATGAAGACTTGTATTAACTGGTGTACATTCTTATTTCATAAATTATGTTCCAAAAAACTGGTTGGCTCTAAACTCCTGGCTGTTTCCCACCTCTCTTCCCAGGTTTCTTTGAATTCTTAATTGGAAGGCTATTTTAGGTGTAGGGAGCGGTAAATGTGACAGGGAATAGGACGCATGAAGTACAACCTGCATCATGTGACTTTAACCACACCGCAATGGGAGAAAAACAGGAAAAGGGCTGAAGTATGAGGCAATGCGCAGAAAATATTGAGCTGGGAGTACACCTCATTTCTTCGAGTGAGAGTTAACAATGGATGTTCATAATAAATTAACATCTACAAGCAGAATGTATAATCACGATTCACAGTGCGAATCAAAATTGATAATTTTCATGTTACGTATTGATGACAATATAATTATAGTAGATAAATGAGGTAATCCCACCTAATCAATACAATATAAAATTAGTACTTCAATTTATTTTAATTATGGTACTAGTTTCAGCTTATTGATATTAGGCCATCATCAGCCATAAGGTCTTAAAACACTTAAAAAACTAATTGGCCATACATATAACAAAAATAGATAGCATAATACTTGAAAATAGTTCTGATCTAATATTCAATATACAAGTCACTGTCTTGACTTCCTCAATGTTTTAAGATCTTATGGCTGATGATGGCCTAATATCAATAGGCCAAAACTAGTACCATGATTAAAATAAATTGAAGTAGTAATTTTATGTTGTATTGACTAGACGGATTATCTCATTTGTCTACAATAATCACAGTGTGAATGTTGTGAAGTGCTGTAGGAAGAAACAAGAAAATGTCTACTGAGATCTTTTAAAGAATCTTGTTTCATAGTTCAGCAAATTACACTGGCTGGATTCTGATTTCAATTTTGAAAATTCATTTTAACAATTGAATGTTTTTATTTGAGCCCATTCCTCACTTCTAGAGCAAAAAATATCATGATTTTTTTTTGTCGTATGACTAAAAGCTGCATTGTATCTGTGCAAAGCTCAGGGAGATCCGCATTTAAACGTGATTTATTTCAGTGTTCCAAGTTTCTGATCAGCAAACATCACATTTGTTTGCCATTATGAAGAAAATAAATGACTATCCAAAGCTTTTTACATAACTCTCTGAAGAGAATGTTTTCAGACAGGTGACAGCAAATAGGAACTGAACCAAATGTCAGCACTACGATGTGTATGCGGTTCAAGTTACATGACGCAGGCAGCAAAATGAAACATTCAAAGGTTGGTCTTGTAATGTCTAGCTCTTCAGTACAAATGTTTCTCATATCTTTACCTCAGCAACTAGCTCTTCTTTGATTCAATTTCTTTTTTCTTCACACCTGATCGAGTTCTTTATCCTTTGCTTCAACTAAATGACTATCAACGCAATTCCATAATCAAGCGTATTATAAAAAGAAAAAGTAAGATTTCAATTTCTTCCTAGTAACAACATTTCAATACCAAATTAAAAATGAGAAAAAATATCTAGTAATGCAATTTCCTGCTCCACATAAAGCATTCAGTAACAAGTGATTTAATCTGCAGACATAAGTTATCTGTAAACAGCTATTTGTTTATAAAGCCAATTAAAACAAAAATAAATTGTGAGCCACAATACAGACACTATGTGATGGTCATACATACCATACAGTATGGCGATTGTTTCTTTAAATGCCAATCGCAGGAGAAATGGGAAGAGTATCAGCCTTTCAAAGAATGAAGGCAGCGTTTCTCAACTGCTGGACCAGGCCCTGGCATCAATTATATTGGGCACAACAGTAAGTCATTCTACTTCAGTAGGCATTTTTCACAAATACTTTATAGTAGAAATAATAAGAGAATAATTTTTATACTTTCAACATTTGGAAAAGGGAACACTGCCGTTTATGACCGGCAATAAAAAAAATTGCCCACAAGCGGAGAACAACAATGGGCCATAAATTCTCTGTTCTGAATACTAACTAAATAACAACTGTTTTGCGGGTCTCAGCGACCAATTAGCTGGAAAGTATGAACATTTACATTTTTTTATTCACCTGCATTGAATATTAAGGCAATCCGTATCTGGTTCTTCATACCGAATAGCATAGTGAATGTTGTATCTTTTCAAGTGTTTGTTTCATAACACGAAGGTCACACAATTTTCATAGTGTACTAACACTCT
This sequence comes from Anabrus simplex, assembly GCF_040414725.1. NCBI lineage: Eukaryota > Metazoa > Arthropoda > Insecta > Orthoptera > Tettigoniidae > Anabrus > Anabrus simplex. The sequence continues at coordinate 24,624,895 of NC_090278.1, read as the reverse complement.
TTAAAATTATGATATACTTGATTACACGTCATATATATAGAAGCAGAATTGATGCGACACTTATTAATACCTTACGCTAGGTTTGTCTTTCACAGACTCACCTGTAGCACTGAGATGCAGATATCATTGTGCTTAAGCAAGACTTAGTACCGTTACTGTATATTAAGCTTATTTAACGTCCCTACCATGAATGTAAATTATTCATATAGTTTTGAGTATAGTAGGTGTATTTATGTAACGAAGTATCACTTGCTTGCTAATGAACGCTATGCTTTTCTAATTACAGTAGAACCTCGATAATTCAAAATCGGTTAGTTCAAAATCTCGCCTAATTCGAAGCAGCTCTCGTTCCCAGAAATGAGAGGTACAGTTTTGCATGTTATTTAAATTGTTTAATTTGAAATACGGATAATTCATAATTCGAAGAACAATGTTGGTTCCATTACTGAAATTCAGTCTTAATTCAAAACAGCCTTGACATTTTGAAAAAAAAAAAAAACGTATATTACAGAGTAATTTAAATTCAAAATTTCTCTGCATCACGAAAGAACGCATCTTGCAGAACGTGCACGGGTAGCCTTCCGCACTTTCACTCACTTTGGTGTGTGTACAGTGTGCTTCATATTTGCTAAGTTCGAGTGAAATCATTATTTTGTATTCGGCGTTTTAAGGAACGCCACAATATCACGTAGCAGGCAGTGTGTGGAGAAGCAGATGCCGACAGATGGCGAAAAAGCATGGCTCGTATAATCTATCCATACGCAACGAACAATATTGTCAGTGCCGACAAAACCATTTTTTTAAGTGCCGAACCCAAAGGGACTTACGGTTTTAAAGGAGAGAAGTGCTAGCTGGGAAATCGTACAAGGGAGGGTTCGCTGTACTGTGTTACAATGCACCCGGAAGCAAGAGACTTCCTTCCCTCGTCTAGGAAAGTTCAACTAGTCACGATATTTTAAAGGCATCAAGCACTTTCCATGCAAGTACAGGACATCTAAAATGCATACAGTGCAGTAATCCAATGAATAAAGCACTTGCACAGGGGAGCCAGTATAGATTTCTCCTCATCCCTGAATCATGTTTTCTTGTTTTCTTTCATTGCGTGAGGTTATGTTTGCTGGTGAGTTATCCAAGTATATTATTTGAATACTGTAAATGCACCTGTTGGATACATTTTGGAAATACATTTTCCATGGCATTTGAAAGGTTTAAACTGTGAATCAAGGTTAACTGCATGCAGTAACAGGCCTTAGAATATTTTGCGACGTTTTTCTGAATTACGAGTTGTCAGTTAATTCAAAATCACGTAATTCAAAGACCAATTTTTGCGTCCCAAGGACTTTGAATTAACGAGGTTTTACTGTATTGGATTTGTATCCATCAGAAAGAAAAATAAATAAATAAATAAATAAATAAATAAATAAATAAATAAAGTTTACGAACTTAAAATTCAATTTAAATGGCATCATATTTACAAGTAAATCTGTTGGGACTGGGCCCTCAACTTACAGAATTTACCAAGCCATGGTCTTTCAAGGTTGAAAATTGCTGACCTAAGGAAAGGGATGAAATGAAAGGGAATGGAACCAAGACTCCCTGGCATCCAGAAACATTAATATAATTTGTTTGCGAGATCAAGGCGACCTATGGTTGAATTTTAATCAATTGTCAGATTAACACCAGAGACTTCGCATAACACTGACATTCTTCAGCTCTTCCAAAATCAGACTACCACAGTCGAATTTGAGCCTGTTATCTTGAGATCCAGCGGCTGACACATTCATAGAGGGTGAGGCTAACCTACTGCTTTAAGAAATGAAGACCACACAGAGAAGTCCAAGGTGTCATCTGGTGGCTGAATGTGAGCAATTTTAGGTGACGCTAACAGGTCACATGATACAGGAATGTGAAATATTACTGTACCAGGAATAACTTGATAGGTGAAAAAAGTTGATAGGTATCCAACAAGTTCATGGATTTACAGGACCTGAAAGAATTTCGTAGCCCAGAGATAAAAACCTATTTTGAGGAACTGCTACACGAAAGGACTAGAATTTTAACTGTCATCTAGTGTGAAATTTCTCTTGTTTAATTTACCCTATGATCTTCTGTGAAATTATTCTTGTTTCAAAAATTACATGATGCTTTACACAGTCCTTTATGCCACTTTGTTGTTTGAAGAGTATACCAACATCTTGTTGCACAAATTAAAAATAATGAATGATGAGGAGACTTGGCTAATACCCCACCGTACTGTACAAAAGTACTGAAGAACAGTAGTTCACAATGATTATGAGTGAAGAAAAAATGTGACACTACTGTTACTGTTCTCATAGCTGATGTCCCATTTCACCAAATTACAAAATTTTAATGATAAGAGTTTCTTTGAGAACGTTTCATCTTTAAAATTGCTCTCCTGTGGAAAAATTTATGTCTTTCCTCTGTGATCTTCAAATGAATAAATTATATCTTTGTGTTTATCACATAAAGCAGGAGGAAAATAAAACAAAATTGATTCATTAGTTACCACCGAAGACTAGATTTTTGTAATGTACGCAGTATGAAAGCCTCAACTGCATTCTAGAAGATGTTTAACCTACGATTTTCAGTAAGTAAAAACAAATAGCTGCTTTCAGTACACCACGCATTAACTCCACACACAAACAAAATCCTGTTCTGCTGAATGCAGATACAGACAATGGGAAACAGGCTTGTGGTACTTGCCTTCACTACGGAGTTTGTCAGAGCAGTCTCGGCTAGAAGAAATCCGTTGGACTTGGTATTCGTCGTGTTGGTCTGCGGTGCGACAGGGTTGGTCAGGCCGTTGGCAGCCGAACCATTGAGAGAAACGATGACCTCCGCGTCACCACCCGCTATCATTTGGTTAGACTTTTCCAGCTCGGATGATGCCTCGGTGATCATCGGGAGTACCTTCTTGAGGTCCTCGGTTGACATGGCCCGGGATGGTTTGGGAGTAGGATCACGGGAAGATTCTGTCGATATATCATGACAAACCATACCTTGTAGCTACTTGTACAATACAGAGATATTTCCCAAATCAGACACAAAATCAAGTGAAGAATAAAATTCAGTTACGATCCCAAATCCAGATCAGAGAGGCTACCGTTCCTTTGAGCCATAAGCTCATATCAACGACAACCCTTATTAACCAAAATAATTCCCTTTAATTAGTTACTGCCCAGCAAGTTGGCTGCTCATGGAGCAGTAAGCTTACCTTCTGGATAGGGATGGATTTCTATTATTTCTCATTGCCAGAGTGGCAAAAGTATGAATTAATAGTAATGGCAGAGAAGGGGGCAATACGAGGGGGTACCCAAAAATAACCGGAATAACACTGCCGTGGGCAAAGCTTGTGTAGTATGTATTGCTGCCGCTAGGCGTGTATTGCGCAACTCATTGCCAGTTCAGTGACGCCTGTGTTGTCGATCTGGCTTGTTCTGCTCATCTGCAGCGATTGCTTTTGCTAGCGCCGTTTTGTTCTTGTTTCGTTTTTTATGATGGCAAGTTTAAGTGAACAACGTGCAAACCTTTTATTGGGAGTTATTTTAATTTTGTCCCATGTTTGTCAAAAAAAAAAAAAAGAGAGACCAGATTTGTGGCTGAAAGGAAACTGGTTCGTCCACCACGACAACGCACCTGCACACACAGCCATCTGTGTTAGTTTTTGGCTAAAAATGGCATGGTTCCGCTGCTCCACGCCTGACCTGGTTGCATGCGACTGTATTTCCACCCATCAAAAGGGGCATGAAAGGACACCGATTTGACAACATTGAAGAGGTAAAAAAAAAAAGAAAAAAAAAGCGAGGGAGGAGCTGTCAGCCATTACTAAAGATGACTACAAAAAATGTTTTGAACAGTGGAAGCACCAGTGGGACAAATGTATGAGTTGTAATGGAGAGTATTTTGAAGAGGATAACGTTGTTTTGTAAAAAATTTGAAAATATATAACTTTTTAAAAATAATTCTGGCTTTTTTGTGTACCCCCTCATATAGAACAGAAACATTGATAATCAACAAGGCCCAGGAATGCAAAATGAAGTTCCTGGAAAGTATGTCTGTAAAAACAAGAAGGCATCACAAAGAATGCATATGTAAGAGGGAGGTTCAGAATAAACAGTCTCTGTGAAACAACAGAACAGACACATTTGAGAGGGTTTGGACACCTGCAGAGAATGCCCACGACAAGTATTGGTGACAAATGAAATGAAAGTAAGAGGTAAAATATCTAGGGAGAGACCCAGAAGCAGAGTTGGAGGAGGAGACTTCTCCAACTGGTAAAATTGTTTTCTAGATTCTATTACCAGGGTCAGCCGTGAGAAAGAGTGTTCAGTATAATGAACAATATACTGATCAAGTTAGGGAAGACAATACAATACATATGCTATCATTTCTGATGTTTATATCAATAAAAAGGACCAGCAAAACGGTTTGCAACTGACTGGATGATAAAGAAGGGCCATCACTCTGCTACAGACATACCTCTTATACGGGGAACTCTTGTGCAACCAATTTCTCTAGGGAAATGCACCTTCTTTGTTGTAACTTTCTGATTCATTTTTCAAAACTTCAGAAATGAGTATCTTAGCCTGATAAAGTCACTTAGTTTCGCAAGGTCTTTATGAAATCGAGAGAACATTTAGTTCTGAAATACCAGTTGATCAAGACTAGATATTGGCTAGATGTCCCCTGGTTACCTCACACTGTCATAGGGGCTGTATCTTCATTAAGGCCATGGCTACTTCCCAGTCCTAACCCTTTCTTAATCCAGCACCACTGGAAGGCTGTCTCATAGCAGCTACAGTGTTACACTAACAAAAACCGAGCAAGTTGGCTGTACAGTTGTGGTCGCGTAGCCATGAGCTTGCATTCAGAAGATGGTGGGTTCATATCGCACTGTCGGCAGCCCGGAAGATGGTTTTCCATGCTTTCCCATTTTCACATCAGGCAAATGTTGGGGCTGTAACTTAATTATGGCTACGGTTGCTAGTTCAATCTTATAACCTTTCCCTGTTCGCCTTCAAAGTGTTAGTGCAACATAAAACCACCAGCAAAAAAAAAAAAAAATACGTAAATTAGGTACCTGAAAAATATTCCCGCTAGATTCTTACTAACCAGATTATTTATTTCCGTAGACTGATAGTAAACAGCAGTCTGTATGAGTTATTTTAATTTTGTTTAATTTCTTTGCAAAGCATGTTTGAATATTTATACAGTCATTACAAAAATACGCCATGCAATGGGCAATTATTTTGTCGATAAATTTTAAAGACAATTTTGCAATTTATTGCCATTCAGTTTATTCAGATTCATCGTCCAACTCATTGGCTAAATGGTCAGCGTTGAGGCCTTTGGTTCAGAGGGTCCCGGGTTTGATTCCCGGCCGGGTCAGGGATTTTAATCATGTCTGATTAATTCTCCTGACCCTGGGACTGGGTGTTTGTGTTTGACCCAACACTTTCCTCTTCATATTCAGACAATATACCACACTCCCAACCACACCACAGAAACACGCAATAGTGATTACATCCCTCCATATGGGGCTGGCGTCAGGAAGGGCATCCGGCCGTGAAACAAGGCCAAATTCACTTGTGACACAGTTTGCACCCGTGACCCCACAGATGTGGGGAAAAGTGGTAGAAAAAGAAGAAGAGTTTCAATTTACACTCTCAGTAATTTATAGACCATACTTCATCACGATGCCCAATTACAATATAATTTCACTTTATTTCTCTGGCAGAAAGTTTACAATCTATCACCAAATTCCTCTGAGCTTTGGTGAGTTAAGTGAGCTGAACTACAAAAACAGCAAGACTAACTCTGGAAACATGAATTTCCACCATTTCTGATCCAATAACATTTGTTCTTCTCACCCTAATTCCCTTCCCTTCAGGAAGATACTGAAGTGAAACATACTTGAGCATTTTCAGGCAATTAACTTTTAACGACAGGTTACTTTCGGGAAGAAACAACATAAGACATAAGAAATTGTTGTCCTACAGCGTCTTCACTTAAAAGACTATGGTCATCTTGAAGTTTCGTGAAAGTATTTGTTCGAAGATTCTTCCTTACAAAAGGAAACTTCATACTTTAGAAGACTGTAAAATCTAATAAACTGCACAAAACATTAACAAGGTCATCCAAGTAAAAGGACATTTTAACCATTACTGTTAATGGTGCTATATTTGCAAGAATGATCAGGGTGGAGGAGACTACTACCTAATAACTACTGGATTTTAGTTGAAGATCAACTCCTAAAATTAACCCAAGAAAATGTCCAACAGAACTACCAGAAATGCAGTTGACAGAGCTGTATTTAATAATAATAATAATAATAATAATAATAATAATAATAATAATAATAATAATAATATTGCTTCTACGTCCTACCACCTACTTTTATGGTTTTCGGAGACACCGAGGTACCAAACTTTAAACGTGAGGAACTTCATCTTTTGTACCACAGGAGTTCTTTAACGTGCCAGTAAATCTACCGACACGAGGCCGATGTATTAATTGAGCACCTTCAAATACCATCGGACTGAGCCAGGATTGAACTTGCCAAGCTGGGGTCAGAAGGCCAGCACTACTCAGCCTGGCAGAGCAGTATTTAAATGATTGCACCACGCAACTACTTCTGAAGATTAGCGAGAGACTTGCTGTATAAGAGGTTGACCAGGGCTAAAAGAACTGATAAAGGATTCAAAGACCGATATTTGGGAGATATACTGCGTCAAGTAATGCAAAATAATGAAGTGTTGCTACCCATTCTGACCTAAGGAGTTGAAACTGTAGGGACAAGAGCAAGAGGGACAAATCAGTCCTCCTCCAACTAGGGCTGTGCTTCATATTCTAGAAATAGTTTCGCCACATTATGAGAATGGAATCAATAAGAATACCCAAGGCCTACTATCGAAAGAAAGATTACTGCTTAAAGACTGAGGCAGACCTAAACATGGCTGGGTGAAGACCTGGCCAGTGGAAACCCAAAATGGAAGACAATGCTGGAAGATACACTTGTTCATTCCTACACCTGTCCTGGTGGAGTGGAGAATTGATGATTATAATGATGACTAGTAATGGTGTTAAATATGACAAACTAGTAACAAAAACCTGGTTAGGCACTTAACAGAAAGAGGAAAGTCAGCTTTTAAGAAGGCTGGAAGTAATGAAACTTCAAATCTCAACAAAAGATGCAGTGCTGAGAACTAATACTTCCATAATATTTACAAATCAATTTTCAACAATCTCAAATTGAAAAGTACATATACTGAAAAGTGAAGAGGTTATGTCCAATTATTTTTCTTTCTGAACAGAAATATGTGAAAGATAGTTTGTAGTGGTAGTAGTAGTAGTAGTAGTAGTAGTAGTTTTTTGAGTCATCAGTCCTCAGACTGGTTTGATGCACCTCTCCATGCCACCCTATCCTGTGCTAACCTTTTCATTCCTATGCAACTGCTGCATCCTACATCTGCTCCAATCTGTTCATCGTATTCATACTGCCTACAGTTCCCTCACAAACCAAAGTTTAAAACCAAAGTTTGTAGTATGAGATCAATCTTCCATCAAAAACCACAATTACTGGCATAAGGAAGATGTAATTCAATGTGCTAGTACTGTACATGGGAAATCCCCAAGGAAGTAAATCGAAGGAATGAGATTTAATACGTGAAAGGAAGTGCCTAAACCAGTTTATTCCAACAAAGATACTGTAATACTACTAGTGCTTTCCTTCTCCAGCTGAAAATCCTTCCTACTTCTCTAACAACATTTCCTTACACCAAGACAAAGAGCATCTGCAGCCAGGCTGAGTGGTGAGCTACATTCTGGCACCTCGGTGCCTCCGAAAACCATAAAAAGTAGTTAATGGGATGTAAAGCAAATATTATTAAGAGCATTTACAGATCTTTTCCCTTAGAACATGCTTCTGGAATGATTGGAAAAATTCTTTACTAAGGGATCATTTCACTATTCTCAACAGAATCTTGCATTTTTATTTAGATACATTGATAACTGATATTGAAGGCAGCCAAATTGCACAGGATCAGTCATCATATACAGGCAGGTCTGTAGATCTATGACATGACAATAGTAGTAATCCACTGCTGAATATTAATATAATAAATAAAATTGAAGTAAAAAATTGCTTGCTGTCCATTGATTAACCCACCTTTAAAATGGTGTAACTTACATACAGTATTCAGGAGATTAAAACTGAAATTTTACAATCATTTTATAAGATGCCCAGTATTTATGACATTTGCAAAATTTCAAACCAGAAAAATATTAGCAAAGAAAATGTTGTAACATGCAAAACTTATCCCTTGCAGTTTACTTACATGACCATTGTTATGACAGACCAAAATGCAAGGGTGGAACATACTGTTTGAAAATGGACAGTTTTCTATAATATAGAAGTGTTTACATATTACCGCATCATACAGTTGCACACTCGTGAAGAAAGCACTGACACATGGCCAGGCTTGGAAACTATGCTTCCTTCAACCTCAAGCAAGCGAGGAAGAAAAAAAGCCCAGATTATGAGGGGATCCGCAGTCAAGCAACCAATTCTCTCTGTTGTTATTCTTGGCTTTCTAGACCAACGCCTCAAACCAGGCCTCCAATCCAGGTTTAAAAAAACCACCTGACCTGGCCACTACCAAGTGCAGGGCCTCCAGGTAAGAGGCAGCTCATTACTGAGCTCAAAGCAAGCGAGGGAGTGAAATTCCAGAATTTATTATTCATCATTTACAGTTCCAGTTTCCCGGTTATTGTTGGTGAGTCGCTTCCATTCTGTCTTATTGACATACGTTCTGTTGTTAATGACGTCCTCCAGTGTCCTTCCCTGATCTGCAATGTCCATCTTTACGATTTCCAGCCAGCGAGTTCTTGGTCTTCCCACAATCCGTTTCCCTGCCACATGTCGCTCCAAGTAAACATATGCTGTCCTTGTTGGCTCCATCCTCATTACATGCCCCAACTACCTCAGTCGGACATACTGATCCGATCTAACAATGATTTAAAAATTCCAGCTTCCTTCCCAACTACATCATTCCTCAACTTGTCTAGTTTGGTTTTTTGAATTGTGGATGCCTACAACCTTGACGAGTCTTTCTTAGTGAGGGTGCAGGTTTCAATACCATAGGATAAGATTGGTATGAAGTATTGATTGAACATCACCAGCTTTGATTTTGTTGGTACTTTGGGATCTCAGGAGTGTTCGTACTTGCTGGTAAAAGTGAGAACTCTTATGCACTATTTGCCACCTCCTTTGTGGCTAGTGTATCTCGAGATATTACGCTGCCGAGGTATGTAAAGCTTTCCACAATTTCTAGTGGATGGTTTCCTAGCATGATTTTCAATGGTCGTCCCTCTCTGTTTATTGCCATCACTACGGTTTTGAATTTGCTTATCTTGAGATTGAACTCCTGGTATTTAACCTTCCATTCATTGAGTCTCGACTGTACTTCCTCAGTTTCTCCCCAGATCATAACATCAGCAAAGGCCATTGCAGTTAGTTCACCAGAGGTTTTCTTGATGTTTTTCATTATGTCATTCGTGATGGTGATAAACAATAATGGGGGTAGTGCACTGCCTTGCTGGACTCCACTTCCAGTCTTGAACCAGGATGAATGTCCTCTCACCCAATCGCACACAGCTGGTACAGTTCTTGTACAGCATCTGAACTTTCCTCACCAGTCCCTCTGGCACATTCGTTTTTCTCAGGCATTCCCATATCGTCTTTCTTGCAATGCTGCTATATGCCTTCTCAATGTCAAGGAAAACCATAAACAGATCTTTGCCTTTGTTCCTCTTCAAACTGTGGCTCTAAGATGACTCGCAATCTGCTAAGATTTTCTCAAGAATCTTAAGGCTATGAGAAAGGAGTGTTATTCCCCCGTAGTTGTAGCATAATGAGCATAAAAATAAATAAATAAATAAATAAATAATAAAATATTACATGTTATAATTCTCATGTTAGGTCCGTATTGAAATGTACATAAATACGAAGTATGTTACAAGTGTTATTTTTAATATCCACCTATTCAATATGACTCTGCTAGACCAGAGTGCAAAGATGGTTCCCCTACAACTTTCATTAGTAGTCAAAGGAGGAAACTGACACTAGGAAAATAAAATATTTGTCCTTCCCCCTTTGCTAACATGAGCACACACCCTCACTTTGCCATGATCAGTTTTACCTCACTTTTGTTCACTGGCCATTTCGAAGTCAAAATAAATATATTAGACAGTACACAATGTTACTCTAAATATAATCTACAGTGACAGATTCCAACTATTTAACACAGTTTAGGGCAAAACAAAAGTAGCCACAGTACATTAAATGATTCCTCCTCGGGGACCAAAATTTGACTCAATTTGTTGATAGTATAATTTCACCCCACAATAGCAATCATATTAGGGTAAGGATAAAACACATGGAGACGTCCATTTTTGAGCACGGCTGTCCATTCGCCCACAAAAAGCTCCCATAAATTTTCGCCTGTTGTGCTTTGAGACATGAGGCTAATGGTGCAACCTGGCTGAATCTCTCTCTCTCTCCTTTCACAGTGAACATCAACATCCATAATTATCCTCCTCCTGCACCACACTGTCAAGCACAGAACCTATTACAGAAAACTTCAGGTACGACACCCGCCGAGGTCAAAATGTACAAAGAATATCTTGACCCATCTACCAGCGGTCATATTCAGTTGATTAAATACCGTAATGTTGATGCGAAGGGGGTTGAAACTTTGTTCACAACTGCCACGACACTTTCCCAAGGGGCTTCATGGTAGTTGCTGGGAAGATGCCATAATGTAAGGTGGAAAAAAATGTGAAGGTAAATGCTGCTTGCTTTCAAGCATTCATTACGGTCCCCATCTGCTTGACAGACATTGCTCATCTGTAGAGAACACCCAACAAGTGCAGAATCACATGGGTATCCCTTAATTATCAGGAGATGGAGCAGGAAACAGATCCATCTTATCCCATTTCACAGCATTCCAGTGAAACATCCTGATGCCAATCCAATGGATTTCTGTGCATATGATAACAGTGAATACATCCCCCTTCACACGCCCTCACTGGTCTTTGTAAAGCCTACAGGAGGAATGGACAGACAACACAACTGGTGTTGGGAGCACGAGATAAGAACAGTTTTAAAACTCGGCAAACTCCAGACAAACCAATACAAAAAGGTAAAACATTAACATTATGCTGAGATAGATCAATAAAACCTGAAAGAAAAACACACTGATTAAGAGAGTACAGAATGCTGTTTCAAGATGCACACTCATGCTCACCATGCTCGGCTCGTGCAAGCATGCACACAAACATTTACATGCACAGAGTTGCTGTATGTCTTCAGTTACCAAATAAATACGCAGTTATAAAGAAAGAAATCACTTAGTTCCAACAGGAAAAAAAAAAAAAAAAATTTCATTAACAAGTAAGAAATTTTCATCAGTAATGGCATAGAGAACTTGTGATAGATAATTTACCTCCTCTCAAGAGACTTTCCAAGGTAAAACTATGATAATATAGATGTTGATTCCCATAGGGAACTTTAAATATTTGTCCCGAATGAGTAAATACATAATACTAATACGGTTGGTCCATTATTGGACTTTATAAATTTTCCATTCCCGGTTACCAGCGTTTCACTCCAGTGTGCTAATTTGGGCTCACCAGTTGGCCAGGCAGGCATCAATTTTTTAAAATGAGAAAATCTCTCATAGTGCACTGACACTGCCGGTGGCTATAAACAGCCTATGCAGTGGCCTCCACGGTATGCACTAGCCATGCGTTTTGGTAGGTGTGCTATTTACCAACTGGCGAGCCCAAATTAGCACACTGCGGCAAAACGCTGGCAACCAGGAATGAGTTACCTGGAAAACTTATGTCCAATAACGGGCCAACTATAAAGGTAAAACTATAAGAGGATTTGATAATACCACCATTTGCATATTGCCCATGAATAGGACTGGGGTAGATCCCCAAATGACGTGTTTTGTAATTTCCTTAATGTAGAAATGAGACCCATATAGACGGAAGTAAAGATTAGCCCTATGAAAAGCAAGATTAGTTTGGACATCTTTGATGTTTCACTTTTAAGTTGTTTCTTTTAATACTCTATACCCTGAAGTTAAAAAAAATACTAGTTAAATATTAAGAAAACAGTATGTGGAGTGCAGACCACAGCCAAATGGAAGCATTCATATAGATGGGAGAGATGTCCACAAAGTAAACCAATTCAAGCATCTCGATTGTTTAGCAAGTGTTGATAGAGACACACTTCTAGATTACCACGCTCAACTTAATGCAGCCTGCATGAATTGCTGGACAGATTCCTGCTTTTCAAGAAAATCTTGCATTTTAGGTAATTCGATACCCGACTGTAGCAATGGTGATATTTTAAAAGCGCAGCATACAGTCCGGTGTCAAGAGCATTGTTGTCAGTATATTACTATCGATTCTCAATTGATAGTAAGCTACCGTAAGTACAATCCCAACTTCATTTACTCTGATAGATTCTTATACAGTCTAAAATTCATTACAAAAGCGTATTTATCTTACACCTCTCTATGCCATACTTTAAAGAAAAATCACTTTCAAAGTCAAAGGTCATACGAAGTTTCTAAAATACGAACTCTACTTCCCAGTACAATCTTCCAGCCTTCTTCACCTTAACATAGAATGCACGCCGAGATCAAGATACTAGTAGAAAAAATCAATACCGACTCTCAACATACTCCATGCCGAGAACAAAATCATACCAGAGATGTTACATGGTAAAACAAGTATGGAAAATATGACATGTATGTATGTATGTATGTATGTATGTATGTATGAACTCTTCCATACTAAGCTCAATGACCAACTTATCCCATGAACATCTCTCGTACATCTAAGAGAAGGAAGAATGCAAGAGATGAACCAGTCAGGGTATGACATACCCAAGTTATAGTCCCCCGACACGACGTATACACCTAGAAGGAGACACACACAATCAAGATAAGCTGCACACGATCTGAGCAGCAAATAAAGTAGTCAAACAATTTCGCTGTACATTACTGCTTTGATAAACAGGCTTACTGTGTGTACCATCAGAACACAACATGTGCACTAACCTGTACGTTTCACATCCATTTACACCAACTGTTATGGAAATCAAAATTCTGTCATTCATCCTCCAAAAATAATACGGGGACAGAGCATAAACCAAAAATATATATTCTTTTAGTAAGTGTAATCTGTATTTCTACTCAGGTGAAGCTATCTATACTTATCCAGGTATCAGACCATTTTATACACAACTCGCTCATAGCCAAATGTAATCCTGGATTTAGATTTCTTCGCCCCAGGAAGAAATAACCAAACCTCTGAAAACAAGACGGCCACCGTGGAGCACAGCAGAGTCATTTAGCATCAGCAAAGCATGGAAAGATTACTGGGAGCATTCTTCAGTATTCACTAGACACATAATAGAACACCCTTCCATGTGCGTATGTGATTTTGATCTCTTCAAATGCCAATGGAAGATCATGTATTGGATCCGAGTGGGAGAAAGTAGATGTAGATATCTAGTGCACAAATGGGGCGGAGCTGCTCGGCAGTATCAGTTCACCCTATTGCTGCCGACTGCTTAGCGTGAGCAACTGTTCAATAACTACTATCCACCACGCATTTCCTGAAACTGGCAAATGGATTTAAGGACTGGATATGGAGACCTAATCGTGCAAACTTGTGATCTCGATAATTCCTATATGTATACAGGTATATTTTGTAAATAATGTTTTCTTTTTGTTAATTTTAGCCAATCATATCCTCTATATTTTGTAATGAATTTGTGACATCATGAGGCTCATTTTCTCCAAAAATTATGGACCATATTTTCTTCCCATGAAAAAGAAGATTCCAGTGTCAATTTTCTGTCACAAATCATTCCACATCTTTTGCTGACAGAGCATCTTTGCCCCGACACATTTTTTGATTTTGGCTTCCTCATGATGTTCACCGTGCACGATCACTGCCGTTCATATATACACAGCTTCCAGATTGCTTTTCTACGTTCATACTTCATCCAAGAGAAAGAATACAAGATGAAAATAAATAAAATACAAAAAATAATGGAATGCAGCCGAACAAAGTAAAGTGGCACAGGAAATATTAGATCAAAAAATTAAGTTTTAAAGGAGGTAAATGAATACTGTCACTTGAGTAGCAGAACAACTACAGATGACAGAAGAATGGACATAAAATGGGTAGTGCAAGCAAGGAAATCTTTTCCTAACCCGCGAGTGGTAGCTAGCCAAAATGTAACATGATTGGTCGCACGCGAGACTTTCTCTCACATTAAAATAACTATGACATTTTTCACAGTTTTGTGGGGCGTAAGGCTGAAATTTACTACTGAAATGAAACTCAAGTTCTACCATATATATTTCAGATAAAAATGAAATGATTAGCTGTTTATTAGAGACACAAATTACTACTTAATGTAACATATGCAATGTACATACTCTCACACAGCGCGCACGGACACATAGGAACCTTTGTTCTGACTAGGGGAGGGGGTACTTACCCTTCAAATGTGAATCGCTCTACTCAAGACAGTTCTAAACTCAGCCTCCCTTTCATCACTGTGAAGTAATATCACAATAAAAAATCATGTGGGAGAATCTCATATAGCGACCACTCGCGGGTTAAGAAAATAACGTTGCTCACTTCAAATATAGATGTGCAAAATTTTAGAAAGATGTTTTTGGGGACTTCTGTGTGGAATGTGGCATTGCCAGCAGCAGTGGTAACAAGGAATGGATAAAATTAGAAAAGAATGAACTTAACGATACACACAGAGAAACGGGTTTGCAATAATGTTCATTTTTGTTTATCCTTCCCATGTCAGATCTAACTGAAAATGTCCCTTTCAGAAACATGGTACTTGGAAAATTTCTACTTTAGCAACAATAATACCCAATTCAATTTTTATTTCTGGACAAATGGTGTGTTAGTTACTGAAGACTTCAATGTATTTTCTACTTTTCCTTTTCTTCTCCTTTTTCTTTTTTCTTTCTCCCCATTACATTTAAATAGCTCTGTTGTAAAATTATTTTTCAATCACTGTGATATAATACTGAAAACTATCACAGAGTACAAGAAGAGAAATATGAGAATCAAACAGTGCACAAGCTACAGATTATATCACATATACGATATTACAGAAGCCATAATGCACAATCGTGCACATGCTGTGATAAAATTTACTCCATCATTAAACCAGTGGAAAATACAACTTTATATAACCCTAGTAGTTCCGTATCCCAACAATTTTTGCAATTAAAGTTCCTCATAGAAAATAAAAACCACTAATCGGGGAAAATCTTATTTAAATTTTAATTTTGCATTTGTTTGCTACACTATTTACAAACATGGGACATTCTTCATATGTCCTAATTATGTTTATTGTAAAGTAGTTTTTATGATAATATGTTGGGACTGAAAACTCACTTTCTTATTAAATGATCACTTCTTGATTGTGTGTGAAAAGCTGCATAGACAATGCAACAATTATGTACCATAATCACTTTTATGAATGAAAAAAAAACTTAATTTAACACCCAAATTAAATTCTATTGCATAAACAGTGACTGAATTCAAGGCCTATTAAGTAAAGCCTTTCTTACTTCTGAACAATTCAACCATCGTAAAATAATGGCTAAAGGGTTTGTACAATATTATTATTATTATTATTATTATTATTATTATTATTATTATTATTATTATTATTATTATTATTAAGGTCAAGTTAACCCTGTAGTCTTTGCAGATAATATTGTGGCTCTGTCAAGAGTCAATACAGGCAGCATGGAGCCAGACTGCCCAGCTCGAGAAACAAACGGTTAAGGCAGGCCTACAGATCTCCTTTGAGAAAAAGCACTACACGACCAATATCGAAAGAGCACCCAGAAGGATTCAAGTAAAGGGAGAAGGGATTCAGAGGGTGGAGAAATTCAAATATCTGGGAGAGTGGATGAACAACAACCTATCAGAAAAAAGAGGCACTGATATGGAGAATCAACAAGATGAACTTGGCATACAAACTAAGAACATCTACAATAGAATTGGTCAAGAAGTTGTAATTGGTAGAGAGAAACATTCTGAGGAAGATCAGAGGATGGAACATGAAAATCCACAGCCTGTTTCCAGTCATTCAACTGGGTCAGGAATGCAATGAATGAAGCCCCATCTAGTGGCAAAAATAGGAAATGTGCTGGCTGCTGAAGCCTGTTTCACCCCTCTAGTGCAATGATAAAGGACTGACAGATGAAATGTTAATGAAGAGTGTTGTTGGAATGAAAGATGACGAGGAAAACCGGAGTGCACGGAGAAAAATCTGCACCGCCTCCGCTTTGTCTAGCACAAATTCACAGTGAGTGACCGGGATATGAACCACGCTATCCAGCAGCGAGAGGCTAGCGTGCTGCCGCCTGAGCCACCGAGACTGTAGGATAGATTATACAGAAAGAAAATAAAGAATTATACCTCAGGATGGAAAAGAACTGACACTACCCGGTAGAGCCCTGTTTTTCAGACATCCACAGAACAGACGACGATGGTTCTTGTTTAAAGGGGCCTAACAGCTAGGTCATTGGCCCCTACCACAGAACAGACATGGAAAGACTGACCAACCATATAGCAAGATCTTTTGAGACCAAGAAAACAAAAATGCACTGATGGTGAAGAAGGATCTGAAAGAAATGGGAGTCCACAACAGCGAAGGTTAAGTCCAGAGTCAAGAACACTAAGAGTTCCCAAGAAGAAATCCTCTATTTTCCAAACATTCCCGGCACCAACAAATGAAATTAAACAGCAATCTTCTAATTTCCCTTTATTTATTTATTTCTTTCTTGGAAGATGATTGTCTTCAGTGCCTCTCAAATGTGTGGACTTGTTCTGTATTCTTTATCTTGAAATGTTTATCTTTAAATGAACCCCCGAGATATGGACGCCCAATGTCACTCAGAACAACTTCTGTAAGCACTCTGCAATGTCTCCTTTGCTTCTTATTTTGAACATTCTTCATTTCTCAAAATTGATGAATTGCAATACGGCTTGGAGCCTGATAAGGCAATTTCTCAAAAATGTCTCCAGACCATGAGCCGATTCTGTACACAAAAATGAATCGTAAATAAACACTACAATACATAGGTCTATTATTAGCCATAGCTTTGTTTAGCAACCACTGTACACATGCTGCTGCTCTCATGAAGCTTTGGATTTCCGGCTTGTAAGCCGTGGCTTTGGACATTGCACCTGGACAACTTTCATTCTCCTCAAGTGGTACATTAAACCGTGTACCAGAGTGAACTGGGACAGTTTGCAGCACAAAATATTTATGAAGCAATTGAACAAACAGATTGAGAAACAATCAACATAGTAGTATTTTAATACTGCTTGTTGTTAGGTTAGAGGAAACCTAATAAATAGTACAAGGATTTTTGGTGCCAGCACCTTTCCAAAAATATAGCTATTTTCGTACAGATAGGTACATGAAGACATGAAATGAAGCAAAATAAACACATTTTGTTGCACCTTTTTTGTGAAATTACTACATGTTGCCACCTTTTCCCTTCTATTTCATGCTTCAGCACTTTTACCCACCCACTTTTATCTGTGTCTAAAAGATTAGACAATCTTTTTTTCTCTGCTTCAACAGATTTTCTTGGGTGAAAATTGTGAAAAAATCAAATGCTTCACATGTGCCCTAGACTCAACTGATACAGAAGCCATCAAGCAGGCCACACAATTAATCAACAACAAAGACCTAGATTTGGAACTTGATGCAATGATCCCAGATGTGTTTCAGAGTTTGGAAAAAGTTTATGAATGTTACGAGAGCCTTGATGAATTTGCTAACGACACATTCAAATTAAATTTGAAGAACAATCCAGATGTGTAAACCTTTGCAACTTTGACTGAACTCCCTTTACAAGTGCTGGCAAGATATCCTTCATTGGTTTCTGTATATGGCGAGCAGAGTTTCTCTCTATATGTAAGAATCTACTGAGCTTGAAGCACCAGCAACTTACTGTCAAAAACACTGAAATGTTGTGTGCAATCCAACATAACAAGTTCATTCATTATTAGAACGCAGTAAAAGGGATAGGGGAAGTTCATGTAACTGGTTTAAACCTTAATAACGTGATTTCACCAACACCTTTTTTGCACCATTTTGTATGTATGTATTTCCAGAACCTTTTATTCCCCTTTCCTGATCATACTTTCCACCTTAAAATCCTTTCCCTATTAATAGGATACATTTTAGTATCATTAGTTGCAGGCTTGAAGAGTATAGAAAAGTAACTATATTTCAATACCACTAAATACAACAGATGTTTTTGTGATATATGGGTTGTGTTATTTGTTGCATACCATGTTATTCTTAACAACGACAATACTATGCAATTCATTCTATGTACAATAAAGAATCATTTATATATAAACAAAACACTTCTTAAATGCCCACAGTTTACTTCATGCTTTTACCACTGTTATTTCAACTCATATTAGAATAACCATTCATTCACTAATTATCAATTCTAAAGCTCTCCAATACAGTCACAATAGGATTACACAGGAAAGAGTTTATGAAGAGAAACTAGTCATTACAGAAACATCTAGGATTAGAAGTGCAAAATTATACTTATATTTTAAGAGAAATTAAAATTAGATATGCACTTTACAGTACACGCATTCTTGGTTAATATAATGATTTGTATGGACCAACAAAAACATTATGTTTTAAAAGTAGAGATTATCAAACCAAATTAATGTTAACATTTAGTACTTCAGAGTTATGCATTTAGATACATAAGGGTTTTGTCCAAGTAGGGATGATTTTAAAGAGAAAATATAATGAAAACTGAAACCAAATAACCTTCAAGTTCACCATAAATAAACCAAAACAATCTTAACTTAAAACTTCCAAATAATTTAATATGACAGTCATTTGGATAGCACCGTAATGACAGATTTTGTATCCCCAATTCTTTAACTTTAAACCACAAATTATGAAAATGAGATTAATTTTTTTATATATTCAAGTTTATTACATGATGGTTACTATTCCCCATTCTAAACCTAACAAGCTGATAACATGTTTACTTCAGATTGTGCTTCATATGAACTATCTTGCTCTACGATTCATTCTTTGGTCTTCACCACAATCTGATCATCCACTGCTACTTTCTGCGAAAGATTCTGATCAATATTTCTTATGATGGTAAGCTATTTACCTTCCCTTAGATGAAGACATTAATGCAAGGTTGCTATATGGTCCAGGACATGTAAATGTCCCAAATTTGAACAAAAAACAACTGCTTGTTAAAAAAATTACCATGTATTTAGGCACATGTCCAGTTTACTTCATTTCATCGGAACAACGAAGGATTCAGAAGCATTTCATAAAGGAGTTCATTCTTGAGCCATCATATTACAGGATTTAAAAACCGACTGGTTCACTGTTCAACTGTAATTCGATCAAACTCTATTGTGGTTAAGTGTTAACATGTTGTGGCAAGTGACTTTTGTAATGGCTCCCACTGACGTATGCGTGGTACTCCGTACTACTCCCAGGGTCAGTCGTGCTGAAATAGCACTTTCTAACCCAGTGGCAAAATACCTTGCTGCTCATCTTGCTCCCTATGCTTCATTTTGGTGTCACTATCATGTGATTTCCCTACAACCTTAAATGGCTCCTAAACAAAAGTACAAGTTTGATGATAAACTGAAATGCATTTCCGTACTTAAAAGAGAGAGAAGCACGTGATATAGATGATTCCCATGGGGAACTTGAAATACTTGTCCCGAGTGAGTAAATTTATAATACCAATACATTTGTCCGTTATTGGACATTATAAACATTCCAGCTAACTCATTCGTGGCTGCCAATATTTTGCCCCAGTGTGCCAATTTGGTCTCATTAAGTGGCAAATAGCACACCCAACAATGTCCAACAACGGACCAACTATATTGGTATTATAAATTTACTCATTCACGACAAATCTTTCAGGTTCCCTATGGAAATCATCATCTATATCATCTGATAGGCAGGCATCAATTTTTGAAAGTGAGTCAAGGTCTCTCATAGTGCACTGGCAATGCTGGTGGCTCCCAAGTGGCCTCCTTGGTGGGTGTGCTTATTTCCAACTGATGAGCCCAAACTGGCACATTGGAGCGAAACGCTGGCAACCACAAATGAGCTGGCTGGAAGGTTTATAATGTCCAATAATAGTCCAACTGTATAAGTATTATGTATAACCACAACGACAATAAAACCGTTATGATTTTAAAGTGTAATTCAATGCTTTGCATGGCTAATGATGAACAGTCCGCTACTGCAGATCATTTGAAATCTTGAACTTCTGAAAAAACGTACGACATTTTTCATACCCGTTAAATCTGGCAGAGAATTATAGGATTTAGCTACGGCTGAGATTACATTTTCTTTCCACATTGACAAGCACACTCAGTTTTAATTCAGTGACTAGGAAGATGGAAATACTTTGAAATTTTCACCAAAAAGAAATTCCAGAGATTGAAATTATCTGTAGAATACAGGATACTAATCAGTTTCATTTACACACATTTTTCATATTGTTTTGCTTTAAAATATTTTATTCCATGTCCTGGATTTTGACCACTTAAATGCAGCAACCCTGTATTAATGACAAAATGTACTTCTTACATTAGTGACAAACTTCTTGTATGGGATGGCTCTCACTCTTGAACCTATGAAAAAATATTTAACAAGACATTTCTTAACACTCTTCAAAGAACAATGCTATCTGTTACCTCAATGAAGTTGTTTCAGACGTTAGAATTAAGTACACAAATTAACATAAGGTTAGTTTAGCTGACATGTTAATACATCCCTTCTGGACAGTAATCCCCAAGGCAGAACATAAGCAGCATTCAGAGATTAAAATTAGAGAAAAAACAAACCCACAATCATTCATTTACCTGTCGAGTCACCAAATGAAAAACTGACTCCTGTTCCCTTGTTCCTACGTAACTGTTCTGTAACACACAAGCCATACACATCAGCCCCGGGCACGGCGAGGGCAGGCTGGAGAGCATCGTACCATCTGCCACCTGTTTAGGCAAGTTTGTGGTTAAGTCACTACGAGTGGAGAAGGAAATTAGCCTACCGTTAAGAGGGCAGCCTGCACGTACAGTCACAGCTACATCAGCTCCAAGGAATATGCAACACATACGTGGAACAGTAGATATAACTACCAGATCTTCTGTATTTGAATTCTTTTGAGAAATGAACAAACTTCCCATTGGCAACTTTTACATACTTCAGTGCACTTGAAATGGTGTTCTGCTATTAAAAAAAAAACAATTCTTTTTCAGGGCTTTACAACATTTGTCTCTTACAAAATTATTTCAATTCACTCTATCAAATCAGAAAGTGGATACAAGAAGAGTATCCTAGCCCTTGGTTTACATCGATGTCAACAAGCTTGCCTGTATTAATTTTCTGGCTCTTTCGGAGTTTCTCTGCTCCACTCTTTAGTCTTTCTTGCCCGACAATACTTCATCAGCTCTTTCAATTCTCATAACCAATGAAAGCTTTCATGGCTCTTCCCTATATTAAGCTGCTACATTCTTCAAGGGGTTGAGTTCTTTCCCTTTTGATCATGCAATATTGCCAACTATGTGATTAAAAATTTAAATCAGCTCTATTTTCTCACCAATAATCACCGATTTCAGACAAGCGGCTTCAAGAAAAACCTGAATATTTCTCTCTACTTCTCAGGAATCCCCTATGATGCTAAAGTAAATTTGCTTAACTGACAACAGCCCTCAGGGAGGGGCCACAATACATTCACAGTATTTTCTGCCGATCATAAGAGGCAACTACCAGGGGGTGACTCTTAGGCGTTCTCAATTTGTGAGCATGGAACCAAAGTGAGTCTGGCATCGTTTACACTTACACAACCTCCCTCCTGAATCCAAGAAGACTAGATTTGAGAGGTTCACATCTTTCTTTTGTCAAAACTTTCATTTTTACTGAATCTCCCTCTTCTGATTAAAGTCTATTATCTCGCAGTATTTCAGTACCGCCCCAAGTTGTGTTTGAACATGACAGAAGATGAATAAGTAAAATTACAGAGAAACAGAATCACAATATTAGCTGCTACACGGAAGTAGCAGGTCGTAGTGACTGAACGTGCTGCCTGCCCCCTTCCTCGAGATAAGCTGTTCACTTCGTACTCGTAATGAGGATTAGCACTTGTCCTGATCATGGCGATTGCCAGCGTCCTGTTCCAAGCTATGGTCTAACAACAGCAGGAGTGGAAGGGAAGTTCCCTGCAACAGCAGGATATTCAGAATAGGTCCTTAAATCACTCAGTGGTTCTTACAATGTACGTAAAATCAAAGTAGGTATCTTCTCCCTTTTTCTTTCAGTGAACCAAAGGGAAAGTAACAGACTCAAAAATAGCTAAAATACAATAAAAATCTTTTAGCTAGTGTTGGGGCTTATGAGACCTTTAATGCTACCTGTATTACCCCATTTTTATATCTCAATAACTACGTTTACAGTTTTCAGAGTCACCGATGTGCCAGAATGTTGTCCTGCAAGAGTTCTTTTACGTGCCGGTAAATTTACTAACACGAGGCTGGCGTATCCGAGTACCTTAGAACATCACTGAACTGAGCCGGGATCAAACCCGTAAACATGCTCAGAAAGCCAGCGTACTACTGTCTGAGCTTTTGCACCCAGCATTAATGTTAGAACAGGTGAGGTTCATCCAAGATAGATATGCTTTAAATGTCGCCATAATGCAAATTCAGAGGAATCTGCAATCCAAATTATGACGAAGTCATCAGTCTTTCAAAAAAATTCACAACAGTGGAACTGAAACACTAATTCATTAAGCTGAATTTTCAAAAAGATTTGTTTTGTATTTATGAAAAAACTATTATAGTTACACGAAAAGCTCAACAAAAAGTTACTTATCATTACTACCATCATCAACATTATTATTATTATTATTATTATTATTATTGTAAATAATAGTCCATCTGGTGGCCATGATTGTTAAGGTGTTTAAGTCTAAACGGTCTGTCTGACAATGTGGTTAGCCGGCCCGAGTCCCGTTGGTCAAAAAAATTTCACCATCAGAATGTTGGCCGGCAGGGTAGGAGAGGTGGTGGTATACATTTTCTAATCACTAGATTATGTGCCAAAACCCTGGATTAAATTCCAAACCTCTCTGCAGTGCTCACGTGGAGTGAGGGCATATGACGCTGGTGATGGTGATTTGTCCGTCGGATGGAGACGTTGAGCCTTGAGCAGACCCCTTGGTGCTATTCGACAGGAGTAGGCTATGTGCCGGCACCAGGTTTCACCCCTGTCTCTTACTATCATATATCATGTCATTCACTTAAACCCATTAACTCCTCAGGTGAGGTAGACACCACGAAGGACATCTGGTCATAAAAACCCGCCATGACAGATTCATGTCACCTCATACCCAACACCGTAGAGAAACGGGACAAGAGTTGAACAAATAATAATACGGCCCCGGCTAGCGCATGCAGGGATTTTGATTTCACAGCATGTTGCCTTGAACTATGCTGGGCAACCTATGGCTGATATTTTACTTGATACTGTCACAAGATATCGTTTACATGCCGACATCGTACAACGTGAAGTACTGTATGAACTTTTTCTGCCTTCAACAATCTGACTACCTCAGTCGAATTCAAGAGGCCAACACTCTTACCTAGATTCACTGGAATTTATAAGAAATGATGCTCCAACTTTGAACTATTTAGTCTAGTGCACGATTTGCAAGTTGAAACCGAGAACCACTTGGCTATATTTCAAGTGGTGAAGCAGTTCCTTAGCTGCTTCCTTACATGGTTTGTTGAATCAGCTCAAAGGTTTCTAGTGCTATATGACTGGACTGGTAATAATAATCATATGGCCTCAGCTACCGTGTGCAGACATTTCAATTTGACGCAATCTGGCTGTCTGCTCGTCAATTTCGACGTTCCGTTTTACTCTAGGCCCCCACTAGAAGGCAGACCGAGTAAACCGAAACTCTCTTGGGCGTCTATGGCTGAGATTTAATTAATTTTGTCGGGTAAACACCAAATGTGTCACCAGAGATCTTTTACATGCCGAGATCGTACGACATGGAGTGTCGAATGGACTTTTTTTCCGCCCTTCAAAAATCCGACTACCTCTGCCGGGTTTGAACCCGCTATCTTGGGATCCGGAGGCCGACACTCTACCGCTGATCCACAGAGGCAGCTCACTGGACTGGTAAACCTATAATGCTACTGGTTTTATAACCAACTAACTAAAGCGCTTCTATGGATCCTCGAGATGCCATGGTTCTGGAACTTTGCCCCTAAACGATTACCGTTTTAAATGCTGGCAAATCTACCGACACTAAGCTGGAGTATTTGAACACCCTTAAATAGAATCAAACTAGACCAACTGAACTTGCCAACTGAACAGAGAAATCCAGCAGTCTACCATCTGAGCCAATCAGCCTGACAAAACAGTTAATAAATGTTGGGTGGGGCCTGTAACTGGGGGTCTAGATTATAATAGAACACTGAGGTCTAATCCTACAATGACACCTTATACTGGCTGATGCAAATTTAAATGGCTAGTGTTCATAAGCCAAGTCAACTACTGTTCTATTCATTTATTTTTATTTAGCACATTGCTTTTAGTGCCAGGAGTGTCCGAGAACACTCGCCTGTTGCAGGTCGTCCTATTTGACACCCACGGGCAACCTACACGCCTCGGTGTGAGGAGATGATGTAGTGAGAGGCTAAAACCCAGTGTTGGCACAAAGCCTACTCCTCTCGAACAACACCAAGGCTGAATGTCCCCATCAGACAGACAAATCACCCTCTACAGTCATGTAACTGTGCTCCATATGAACACAGCAGAGAGATTCTGAACTGAATCCAGGCCTTTAGCATGCAATCTAGTGATTAGAAATTCTATACCATCTCCTGTCCTAGCCTGCCGGCCAAAGTCCTGATGGTGAATTTCTCCCCCCCACCACCAATACCACCACTAACAGTACTCGAACCAGCTAACTACTTGATGCTTTAATGAATATGACCATGAGGAGTGCTACTGTTCTATTACATTAATTCATTATTTTTATTTTATTTACTTAGGTTAGCTATCATGGATCCAAATCCAACCCCTTCAGTAACCTTGGGAGTTCATAAATAGCTGGAATGAATTCTTTCTACTCTGCATAAACAAGCTTGGCTGTTCCTGCGCTCTTCTCAGGACTATCGCACATCACCATGATCGGGACACATTCTCTTTCCTCTATTAGCTTCAAATGAGAAATGAAGAATCAACCATTCAGCGACAGAAGCTAAACTCTCGTAGTCTTCGGTAGATTACCTCACTTCACACTTGCACCAGGCAGAAAAGAGAACAACGACAAGATGCAAAAGGAGAACTTAAAAGATAAAAAATTACCTACCGTACTCATCAAAAAAGGCAGAAATTTTAATAAAGCACATACATTAAAATAATGACACACAAAAAAATCTGAAAACAAAGGCACATTTTTTTCTTAACATTTAATACAAGTATTTCACTAGTTCGTTCTGTACAAATACTTGGCCAGTGAATCTTGGGTGATTCATAAAACACCAAAGACATTGAGGAAAGACTATCAAATGGATGGACAATGCCTGTGCCCAATTCTTTCTAAATATTCTTGGTAAGTCCACGGTCCTATGTCGTTTCCCTTCTTCAGTCTCCTACAAATAAACAGAAGTCTGCCCTTCTGGTTCAGCTCAATACTACAACCCCTCTTGCTTGCCCCCATTCTTTGTACTGGCAAACACAATAAGCACTTGCATCTACGACATTCTCAGAATTCAACCCTGTGACACCGAGCAGAAGTATTTCAACAAGTACTCTTAATAAAGAAAGTATGAGACACGGCCTCCTATTAACAGAAAAATTCATATTAGTTCCAATGCAATTATCAATAAGAATTGTAACTGGTAGAGATTTAGAATTGTATTTTGATATTAACAACATATCTAACATCTAACTCCTTAGTGCTGTTTCCTGATACAGGGTTGCAAATGAGGCAAGATTAAATTGTATGGCATGATTTTACAGCCAATGCCAAACTCAACCGAGGAGCTAATTAACACTAAATGAAATTAAGGAAGGCTGTGGCCTATTAGTAGGAACTGTCCCGGATTTGCCTGAAAGTAAAAATGGGAAACTCACAGAAAATTGTTCTCAGAACAGCCAACAGTGCAATTTCAACCCATTCATCTTGTGAATGCAGAGATTAGCTCCACAGCTGTAGCACCTAACACACATCACCACTCTGCTCTGTATTTTTATAATAATATTTATAATAATGTACAATATGTATGATTGTTTACTGCTGTAATGTGGTTTGGCACAATAGCAGGCTTCATAGCCCGAGTTTTATCATGTAAGAAATTATAATTTTAAGAAATTTTAATTTTAATCACATGACCCCAGATACAATGTGCGGTATTTTGATTTGTCGTCGTCCAGGCTGTCTGCCTATAAAATTTGACAATTGCCTAGTATTAATTTTGTTGAATAAAGACAAAATGGGTCACGAGAAATCTTTTAAATGCCGACACTGTGGAGGATTTGGAGTACGGAATTGTTCCTGCCCAGCAAATATCCTGGTCACCTTAGCCAGGTACGGATCTTTTTGATCTTTGTGAGACTTGCACTCTCCCAGCGATATGAAGAAGAAGAAGAAGAAGCAGAAGAAGAAGAAGAAACAGAAGAAGAAGAAGAAGAAGAATCGCCAAAGCAGCAATCCACCTTCTGCTGGAGGCCAAATCAGGAACAACGCCCAAGCAAGTGGCTGTGCGATTTGGGTCACGTAGCTATCAGTTTGCACTCAGGAGATAGTGGGTTCAAACCCGACTGTCGGCTGCCCTCAAGATTGTTTCCTGTGGTTTCCCATTTTCACACCAAGCAAATACTGTGACCGTAGCTGACTTAAGGCCATGGCCGCTTCCTTCCTACTCCTATCCCATCGTTGCCGTACGACCTATCTGTGTTGGTACGCGGTAAAACAAATTGAGGAAGAAAAAAAAAAGCAACCACTTTACAAAACACTGTATTAAGATGAGATGTCGACCTTTTTGTGTATTTTGTGCTTGTCCTCATCTCCTTCATGTTCTGCTACCTTTTCTCACACTGACTTGCCTTGTGTTTACGACTTGATCAAACCTCACAAAGTCAACTTTTACAGTACTAGCTTATATGCTCAGGGTTATTGGTTTCGAGGTCCAAGGTGTCTTGGTTTTATCTTTGTCCTTACTTTTACTTGCCTCAGAATTTATTATTTAAGGCCTACTACTTCATAATTACCCATATACAATAATATACACGGATGGTTTTCTTGCAATCAAATTTTCCATGTGTGTCATAATGTAACCCTTAACAAAAATCAAAAAGAAGAATTGCTCCACATGCCATAATTGGCATTTATCACCAAAACAACATCTTAAATGCATTATAACATTTAAATTTAAAAATACACAAATATAAAGCAATAACCTTGTGAAGAAGGGAGAACTTAAGCTTTTCAGTTACATCTAACAAATTATTACAACTAGCACTGCTCCGAGAGCCTACAGGCGAGCTAAATCACTAAACAAGGCAGCACAGTGCTTGGCTACCTAAACCAGTTTTCTTTATTACAACTTACACTCCAGACTCAGTTGTACAACAGCTAACGTTTCCTTCACAGCAGTTCTTTAAATATATAAAACTCAACGTCCATCTGTCAGCATGCATCTGTGTTCAATTATAACTCAAGAACCACTGGACAGATTTTTATGTGGTTTCTGGTTTTATGGTTTTCTCCACACAACAACAAAAGAAAGTTCATGAATTAAATATTAAATTGTGATGAAAGGAAGCAGAGCAGCAACATGAGATTTGATTGCTAAACCATCTACTACAGTCCCGTGGATACAGGGTAAGCATGGCTGCCGCCATGTGCCTATTTGAAGACTCAAGACCTGACAATACACATCTGTTCTGTCCCTGATGACTCTTACAAATTCAGGTGGTGTCATGAAGTTCCAAACTGGCAGTGCAACCGTGTTTTTCTTACACATTTACTATACTTAATAAGTACTGTACGATGAATATTTTAACAAGACTACCAAAAATGGGTACTGAAACATCTTTTCAACTACTGCTGGAAAAGTAAAACTGAGAATAATTGGTTCAAAGATGTTCAAGATGATTTAGATGAGTTAGGCTTGACAATGCAGCAAACTGGAGACAGAAGAGATTCCTGAGAAACAGAGACTTGAGACAAACTAAAAACTTTCACATGCAAACAGTACACCATAACTGATGAAGAAAGGGCAGCCAGGCCAGAAAGAATGAAGTTCCAGAGCAGAAGAAACAAACCAAATTTGTAGCTAATACTCTTAAGACTTAAATGTACATGGAATTATTAAAGTGCTCGGGTGGTTTTTTTTTTTTTTTTTTTTAAGGAATATGGAGGAGCTCGCCTTGTCTGTCACAACTAATGTTTGTAACTAAGAGTATAGACTTCTCAACAGGCGCAGACAGTAGAGTCCTATTTCGATGAATTTTATTTTATTTACATATAGTCATTTCAGACTCTATAATAAAGTAAACGTTGCATTTTGAAGACAAATATCTTGCATACTGATGTAATTTTTTGTTTTTCCACAATAACTCACAGTTGTTCCTCAGTCAAATATGCTACAGCAGACAGCGATTCCTACTTAAGTTTTTTAAAATCATTTCCCTCACACTATCCCATTGGCTATCTGCCTTACAGTCCCTTACACGTAAAGGTTCCACTATTCATAACCCTACTAGTAAGTGGGATTATAGCTCCTATCTCACAAAGACCAAACGTCTACATGCTGCCAACTGGCTATGATCAACTAAGCTGCGATAATTTCAAATCCTGAAGGAGACTTAGATTAAAAACTAATTTGCTTTCCAGAATCCACTGTACACAAATGAGCAATGGTAAAATCCTGCTTAAATTAAAACTGCAAGGAGCCAAATACACTGAGAAGGACTTGTTAAGTAATTCAGCTCTAGGAGAATGAGGATATGCAATACCTGAAGCACATCTAATATTATTTCAGGACCAAAGCAGGAATACATATGGTAACAGTACATAAACCAACACGTCGATTATATGTTAAATTAGTTGGCTTTAATGAAGGCACTGGAGTCGTTAACAAGCTACACTTCAATGAACAGTTGTATGATGCAACTAGGGGGCGATCTGCTGACCAAGGAGAAGAACACGATTTATCCTCTCGGCTGACCACAACATACTCAAATCTAAGTTTGAGCTATATTTCAAGCTCTTTCAAATTATCTAGCTATCCTTTAAAATTTAGTCCTGTTTTGACAGACAGGGATAGAACAAAACAACAGTATTCAATTTGCCCAGAAGATCACTTCAAAGAAATCTATTCAGTATTAGCAGCTGGTTCTGTTACACTCACATGAACAGACCATCGTAAATAAAAAATTACATCGTTATTTACGAAAGAACTTTTGGGAGATGCTGAGGTTTGGTATTTTGTTTCAAAGGAGTTACTTACCTTGCAAGATGTCAACGGTACATAGGAACGTCATTTGTATAATTAATTTAGCAATGTGATTTATTATCCACAGTTATCACAAGGAACTGACAGGGAGTATAAAATCCTCCAAGATAAAACTGCAAACTTCGATGCTTGTGATAAAAATGTAACAATTAGTATGAAATAGGATGCGTTTCATTTAAATGTTACAGAAAATTTAAGAGATTAAATATTAACACTGTAAATGATACTAATACAAATAAGTGGGTTTGAATTTGGCAACCTTGGAATCAGGACACAGACACTACTACTGATAATAAAAATGATGAAAAATGGCCCTTCACAGAACAGATGCATGATGGTTACTGAAATATACCGGGATTAGTTTTTGTTAATTGACAATAGGAAACTGCATACTGCTGTAATTTTTTTGTTTTTCCACAATAACTCACAGTTGTTCCTCAGTCAAATATGCTACAGCAGACTGTGATCCCTACTTTAATTTTTTTATCACTTCCCTCACACTATCCCATTGGCTATCTGCCTTACAGTCCCTTACAGGATAAGGCCAATTCCAGTCAGGGCGCCACGTAAAGGTTCCACTATTCATAACGCTACTACTAAGTGGGATTATGCAAGCTCCTGTCTCACAAAGACCAAAAGCCTACATGCTGCCAACTGGCTATGGTCAACTAAGCTGCAATAATTTGAAGTCCTGGAGGAGACTTACGATTAAAAACTAATTTGCTTTCCAGAATCCACTGGGCGTGTAAATGAGTACTGTGAAGAGAAAAGTTCCAGGACACTTTCCTCTAAGGAGTGAAGAGGAATCTTCATATTTAGTTCAACAACTTAGCAAGGACAAGTAAACCAATCAAAGTTTAGTACCGTATCTCAAACTGATGGACAATTTTTAGAAATGGAATAAATGGACTCTTATAATAAGTACAAGATCGAGAAGAGAACAGCACACTTTTATATTCTGCTGATCCACTTCAACTAATCTTACTCCTTGTTTTGCAGTTAAGGATCAGTTTCTTCAACATGTTAGCTCTCCATAAATCACTCTTTAAAGCACTATCAAATTATACTGAAACATTCTCACACTTAGCCAGATCTTTTAGATGCAAAGTTGAGTTTAGCATAGCACAGGCAAATAAGGACGGCAGCTGCAGTCTTCACTTTGAGAAGAGCCAATAAATCTCAAATTCTTCCACTCTCAGCATGCTATCTTTGGAGGCATGTAGCAAGTACTGAACAAATGGTAATGGGTGGTGTTATACCAACTGTAATCACAGTGTCTAGTTCTCAGACCATTTGATGGAATACCACCTATAGATGTAGTTCAGAATACCATCGATAGATGTAGTTCAGATCCCATTAGCCTATCGCCCACAGCTCCTAAAGGGGAGGATGGCCCAGCTCTTCGCTTTCACCAGCCGATCGAAGCAATTAGTATCTGAGAGGAAAGTTATATCTAAAAGTTCCTCATCAAACCATCCTATATATGTGGATGCTACACTGGACAGATTGTTAACAAATTAAAATAGGAGTCTGAATCAACAGTCCGAGTAAGCTCGCTGCCACTACTTTGAGTGTGGAAGCAAGTATATGACCTAGCGTACCTACTCTATAGCTTAACACTGCGTAACAACTTTGCTTAACGCTCCCTGCTATTATTGTTCGCCACCTCTGTACTGCCGCTTAAGGGACAGATCACGCCACATGGTCCAGAAAGGCAACTCTAGACTGGCATCCTGCCAAGCAGCAACATACTACATCTCCAGTATTCCTCTCCAATAGAATGAGGCACACAACAGTAGGCCACGCACCACTTGCTGTAACAAAAGGTTAACATCGTGGACACCGTATAAATTGTGAGTATTATTTCTCTACCAGCTGTAACCTAAAAATGTGCCAGCTATTTAGACATTTTCGTGTGCCGTCCTTGACTCAACCATTTGACAACTTCCAATAGAGGAACCTTTTAGTGTTTTCAAGGCAATTACTCAAGAAAGTAATGGGATGCATTAATGAAACATTATTTTTTAACAAGATGCAATGCATCCAAAGATTTTAGTTCTCACTTAACAGCCCTATTTTAATTCCATATTTAAGTGTTCTGTACAATGTTCATTTCAGTATCTCTAGATGCCTTTAATACCTTTTAACGTCATTTGTATGTCTGTACACTTGTTTTAGTTATTAGATGTGTTTGTACAGATTTGTATTATGGCTGATGATGGCCAGCCAAGGCCAAAACTAGTTCCTTGACTAAACAAATAAGTAATATACAGTAGTATTAAAAAGGTGGACCATTTGACATCATTTTTGTTATTGTGATCACAATTCAATAGGATCAAAACATGAAGTTTATATCAGTATGGACCAGCCTACATACAGTACAAATGAACCGTGGGCGCTGTGCTGCCTCGGCAGTTACATGGGGCGTGAAGCAATCCAATGCCTGTGATGTGGATAAGCAGACTATCCACCACACCGTCTTTCAATGCCAAATCAGATCTTATCCAAAAAATAGACAAGACTTTATCCTCAAGTACAGTAAAAAACCTTGACTGTCAACTGTAAGGACAGCTGGGCCAGGTATCTAGTAATGCTTATTTCCAAAGTTTATGTTGCCTTGTATTGTCATTGCCGTACACTAAATCACAATAAGGCTCTAGGTAAAAAATAATGGTCCTCGTGTTTCAAAACAAACAAAAATATGATATGAAGCAGTGCCCCCAATGCCAACTAATTTCCCATATAATCACATTTAGTTACACCCCAATACATGCATACTATAAGATGTATCAGTCCTCAAGAACATGTGCTAGTGGTTGGGAGATGCCACTACTCCTAAGGCAGGAACACATTAAAGTTAAATGAAAATACACAGATTTAGGTAAAATTTTGGGTAAAATGGGACATTTCTTAACAGGAAATACAAATCATATGCAATACAGACCTGTGTTATACAAATGTAGAGCTAAAAAAAACTTAAGATGCAGTATGAGGGAGAGTCTCATAACTACCACATTCTAGTGAGCAATGAAATAATATAATTTAAGAATAGAATATTGTCAGGCTAAGAGAGGAAATTAAAATACCCAGGAGAAGTAAACAAGCTCCACATCACAACCAATATTACAGTACTAATCTAAAAAAGACTACAATCTATCTTCTTGCAACAAATTCACAGCCATATTGCAAGTCTCAAGAATAGCTACACAGCACAATTGGTCAGTTCACAAGTTTGTGGTAAAATACCGTACACACGCAAAGATTCCGCTCCTATTTCTTGCAAAAGTTGGCACCGAAAGAAGCAAGTGCACGCTTTATTTGGGATTATACCGGGATTACAAATACTCTCAACATGACAACAAGACAAGGAAGGAAACTTAAAGTGTGTTTACAGTTCATCTTTCTTCATCACCGAAATGGAGTTCTTAACCCTTAAATGCGCGATTTATTAGTTCTTTCAAATAATATGGTTTTTCATTCCGAAAGTAATACATTGTTATCAGAAAACTATTTTTAAAATATTTATGTCAAAGTAAATATTTTTAAATTTATTTGGATCAGTAAAATGTTGAGTTTTGAATGTTTTATGTACCGGTATATGCAAAACTGTACGATTACTGTAGCTATTGCCACACTTCAGAAGTAATTGCACACCTGTAAAATCGTAAAGAAGATATAAGAAGCAAGTAAAGTTTCCTTTACACATATGCAATACTGTGCATTTAAGGGTTAACCTCCTCAATCCCTCCAGCCCTACAGGGGACATAAAACATATGAGGTCTCAAAAATTCTAGCAGAATTATTTGGATTGGACACAATAACTAATGCTGACTGATAGTTTTAATGCCTGGCAGACATGTCTACAATTCCAAATACAGTAGTACTCTTTCCACTATTAGATAATATTTTTGTAACAAAAATAAAACGATAGTTCAAAATTTTAGAGTAAGAAATATTTTTAAGCAACGCTCATAACCTTCTTTAACTAAACACTTGATTGGATCACTTATAAAGAAATGTAAAACTATACTCTATAAAGCCCTCACTCCTTGCCAGAGAAAAACGTACACAAAGTTGCAGCTAATTCCACCAACGAATATAATTTATTACTAAATGCCGCTGTTCCATGCCGATTCATTCAAATAAGTTATGTGGCAGTAGAACTTAACGTAACGGGAAGGAAAAGCCTGACATCGACAAACATTTAAGTGTAGAATCGTTAAATCAACCCAAAGTAAAACCATTTAATGACGTGTTTCACAGCTAAATAAAAGCTTTTCATTGCTGAAGGTGCATATAACACTTAAAAATCTCACAGTGAAAAGAATGTACATCATACATTAACAAAAACTGTATTTGCAACAAAAAAACACTTGACTACAAAAAAAAAAGTGTGTGTGTGTGTGTTTTTTGTGAGCGAGTAATCGCCAGATGCTTAGTGGCCAAAAAGTGAAGCAACTGGACATCGAAAATACTGTACAAA
Source organism: Anabrus simplex (assembly GCF_040414725.1). Lineage (NCBI taxonomy): Eukaryota > Metazoa > Arthropoda > Insecta > Orthoptera > Tettigoniidae > Anabrus > Anabrus simplex. The sequence continues at coordinate 24,590,691 of NC_090278.1, read as the reverse complement.
TGAAGAGGCAACATGGATATACAGTTACACATGAAATGCACCAGCTAAAAACTTTAGCCATAGTTGGGGAACGAAGCATCATGGGCTTCAAAGCTAGCCAGGGCTGAAGACTTCTTAGTCTCAATGGATTAGGCTTCCAGAGGGAAACTAGTATCCCTCAATGGTGAATAATTTTGTGTAGGGAGTATTCATACAAACTTTCACAAACTGACAATGCAGATCAATCTATGTTGAAATGCCTCTTGATGATACTGTAAAGAGGAAGGGAGAATCTGAAGGATATTATTAGAGCGAAAGTTATGGGGACTTGTTTAAAAACACATTGAATTAATCTCTCATAAATTAAGACATTTTGTTACGATTCTCCTAACATCAGGGTGCGCAGATTACTCGCATACATAGTCTTTTATCCAGTTACCTCATATTTTTACTAATTCACCTCGCTCTATGGCACTACAACCGTAATGGGCCTTGCCCTACCAAGGGACTGCTGTTCAGCTGGAAGGCCTGCAGATTACGAAGTAATGCGAGGTCAATGTTATGAATCCTTCGGCAGTTATTCTTGATTTTCTAAAATGGGGCCCGCTATCTCACCATCGGGTAGCTTCTCAAATTGTTTTCATGTAGGCTGCGTGGACCTTGATTCAGATAAAAGTCCCTGTCCTGGTCAAGAATCGAACCAATTCAACCAATTCAAAAAAAAATTCTAATGAATTAGAATGTTTGCCAACCTACAAGCAATTTGGACACATTTGCACACCTTCACTTTATCCCCTGCCTCAATATTCTGGTTAAGAACACTCCCTGACAAACGTACTGCTTTGAGATCTGTTATTCACTGAAGTTTCTTCCTATTCTACCTAGTCGGGACATAAATACTGTCACTATTTTAAATTGTCAAATTCTGCCGTTTTTCCCGAGACATCATCTGCTAGCATAAACGAGAATCTCTTCTGTCAACAGTCTACATTAACCTCCAAAAAGATTCCATTGCATCCAGTGTCTAGTAATTGTGGAATAGAGTAATTATGAAAACAGTGTTGTGGTAATAGTGCTGAAAAAGATAGAAAGACAGCCTTCAGACATCTTTGATATCCTTAAGAAGTCTAGTATCAAACAACTGTCCATCAAACAATCTAATGCTTCGATGAGACCAGAGTATGTCTGTATCTGTTAAATCCTCTTAGGTCTGACCACCCTTGTTCAGGCCGTCTGATACGTGCTAGGACACAACAGCTCATTGTAACTGAAGTAAAGAATTTGCCAAAAATCTCTGTGAAAACAAAAGGTAATGGCAAGAGAAATGTTTTGAAACCATTGAGGTTCATGTACATCATGCATGACACAATCTATGCGTAGCCAAGAAGATAAAATGCCTGTATTTGGGAACAAATAACTATATAGCTAAGGGAAGTTCAACAAGTTGTAACTAGAGCTGTGCACAGATGCGGATATCTGCTAAGTTAGTGTCTTGGCGGATACAAACTGTATGGCAGTGCAGATAATTTTCATAAATAATCACGTTTATTGATTTTCACTCAGGTATACTCTTATCTTTGCTTGTGGTTACGCGAACCTTGACAGTGGTATGTGAGAATGGATATTTAAGAGCCTTGAGAACATAAAGCCATAAATCTGACTTAAGCCTAACTGGCTTCTGCCCGCAATTAATGGAAGTAGGCAACAAAGGTCAATACATCGGTAGTTGTTGCAAGAGAAAGTCTCTCATGAACCTGTGACTGTAGGGGTTCTGGTGGCAGCTGTCAGGCCTATTGTATTATGTTAACAGATCTGTTTGAATACCTTGGGTGTAATATACTCTAGTTAAATATTTGCTTGCTTGCTTGTTTAGAGGGGCCTAATATCTAGGGCATCGGCCCGGGTTAAATATTAACTATATCTACGGATAACCATTTGGGGATGTGGGTGCAGAGAACATTTTGTATATCCGCGCAGGGCTCTAGTTGTAAGCACATTTAAATGATCTTACATCAAGTTAAATGATTTTACAAAACATAATTGCTAAGTCAATATTTGCATTCCAATGGCTATATGGCAACAACTGTCAAGAAATTTGAGATTGTTTTCTAGCAGAAGGAATAATAATGGGAACGTCACAGGATATCTAAAACCTTTGAGATGGTTTTATACTGCTAGGGGATATAAAAAGGCTAAGATTTATATCTAAGAGATACCTATAGGTCACAAGCTTACTGCACTTTCTTTTGACAAACAATTGATGTAATTTTCTATTGTATGAATAGGGGGAAGAAACAAAATATTTAAAAAAGCAATCCCAAGAGTTGAATCTTTCAAGATCAGCTAAACTAACTTGTGCCCTTTGTCCTTATTGAACCCTTTCATTCTTCTATGTATAGGTTGTGAACATTTCAAATACATTTCAGTATTTTTTACCGTGGTGATTGGATCGAGTAAGGTTATCATATTCTGAAATCTGAAAATGATGACAAGTTTCCCTCATCAATGAACTCCACACCTAATTTTCTTTAAACACATTTCTTGTTGCTATATAAACAATCTCTTACACAACCACACCCGGCTTGCTGGAGCGAAGAAATGACGACGATATAAACAGTCAAAACATGTTAGAATGTAAATTTTCCGAAATTGTATTTCGCTAAACCAAGTCCTTTCAAAGAATCACTGGCAAGTCTATTTCTTTTCTTTGGCCACTGCACTTGTATTTGAGAAAACAGGCCACTCAAGACCGGCACCGGGGCCTGGTATTCCAAAAAGGAACCGAGCTAACTTCACAATTTCTGCATACAGTTCTCCACTCTTTTAAAGATCAATATAGTCACAAAATTTATCTGGGTTTAACTCAGTGAAATTACCATATAATCTCGAATACCACCAGCACCGTTTTTTTTTCTTCTCGAAAATATCACTTCCAAAATTGGGAGCGGGTCTTATTTAAAATTTTCGGAAATTTTTATTTCCGAATGCGCGTAAATCGGGCATCACCGCCAGCTCAGCTTGGCAACAATGCTCTCGCCGCTCTCAGTATACGCTACTTCCGTGCTTGGCGCCAGTCTCGCACGTTCTCGGAGTATCAACATGAATTCCATAAAGCGTTTGTGATCTTTTACTGTGAGTGAGAAACTGAAAGTAGTTTGGGAAGCCAAAACTATTGAAAATCGTGCCGCCGGTAGGAAATACGATATTGACGAGTTGTGTATTTGTGATTGGAAAAAGAAGAAAAATGTGCTATTAACATGTTGTGGTGATCATAGAGCTTTCTGTGGACTGAGTGTACAGTTTCCAGAAATTGAATGGGTGGCAGCTGATAATCACACACCGACGTCAACTGGTCGCATTCAGCACCTGGAAGTTCAACTGCTGTGTTCGTGGATTTTGACGGCATGGAATCGTATCCCTAGAAACCTCATACGAAAGAGCTAATGCTATGGATGACAGCGATGACATTTTGTGGGAAGGTGATGGTGATGAAAGTTCCGAAGTTGGTACTGATGATGATGAATGAACTCTCATATCGTTCTGGAAATGTTTGTTTACTTTTATTTGTATTTTCTAATCATTTGATGTGTGTTAGTAAAGATTGTAAATCATTTTGACTACACATTTTTTTAAAATTTTGTTCTTTCAAAATAAGGGTGTGGGTCTTATTCGGTGGCGGATGGTATTCGAGATTATACGGTGTGTCACATCTCAAAACTAAGAACATCAAACTATTAAAATTAAAATTTGATGTCAACTCCAATGGCCTTCAGCCAATGCCCGATACAGGAAGAATGTTGAATGCCACCCGTCCTCTGTACAAAACAAAAATGAAGTCTAATACGAACATGAAAAATTTAGACAAATTAGAAGATATCCGAACATGTATGCAGATGGCTATTTTTGCGACCAAAAAGCGGACATGTTCACAAAGCTGATATGCGGTAACCCTAGATACATCAGTCGCCATAATAAAGAATACTAAAACATAATTGAAACACAACCTGTAAATAAGGTGCATAAAACAGGGACACTGCCCTTGTGTATTTACAACATTTTCTCTTACACATTTTATAAACCGTTACTAAAACAATTTGTTTGTAAATTATTAAATAATAATATTAATATGGCCTCAGCTACCATGTGTAATTACTTTAATTTGGTGCTATCTAAACTGCCAGCATGTCGGTTTTGATGTTCTCTTTTATTCAACCAGATCGCAGAGACGCAGATCACCATGGCTGAGTTTAAGATCTTTTACATGCGCCAGGTACTTGGGATCTGGAGACCGGCACTATCGCTGGTCCATGGAGGAAGCTTGTAAATGACTAATAACTATTAATGTATTTTAATTTGTCTTATCAAAAATGGAAAACACTGATTTTGGTGAGAAGCTGGAATTTCCACAACAGATATATTGCATAAAGCAGAAGAGCCAGAAAAGTTTAAAAGTTTGCAACTTGATCTACTATGCCATTATAGAATGTTATTCCTTGAATGATTGTAGTATTTTTTATTCCCTCAGGGGTATTTCTAAGTGTTGCTTTAGCCATGCAAAAAAAAAAAAAACAGTATATTTTATTTTTTACAGGAAAGTAGTTCTTGGTATTCAGATTATTTGCAGCATTATGTTCACTTTTAACATCCGTGAAATACCACAATACTCTCATTTTGTTGTCTTCTATCCCTACTTCTCTACTTAAATTTATACCATTCTTAATGCAAGCCCTAAGAGGATGTGATGTGTCACCTTGAATTAACAATAAAGAAGATTCTAACATTCAAGAAAACTATACAGGGTGTATCTGTGATGATGTTGCAAATTTTCAGCGATAATGGAGGACAGCAACTGGATCAGTTTGAGATAAGGAACCATAGTCCAAAAATGTACCGAGTCAAACGTTATTAATAATCCAAGTTGTTCAACGTCCGTTCTTAACAGTTTGAACAACACCGGGGATATTCAAACGGGTAACACAGAACTTTGCATTGACGCAGGGGGGGGCACCATTTGGAATATTTGTTGTAAAGGGAGCAGCTTGTGAAACTTGTGCAGGTAAACGGACATAAACGATCAGAATTTTGCTTAACTTTTGATTCAATAGTTTCCAGAATTTGATTCCTTATCCAAAATTGATCCATTTGCTGTCCTCCAACATCCGTGAAAGTTTGCAACATCACAGATACACCCTGTATGGCATCATATAAGGAAACCCACCACCTACTAGGAAAAACTATGGACTAGTCTAAACACAGAATGTTTCATTAGTTACATTTACATCTAGAACTAAAGAACTAATTTACTGTCCTAATAAAGTCAATATTTAATTGTTGACATATCTAAAAGAGATAATTACCTTATTTACAAACGTGAAAAATAAACGTAAGATAACAACAAGCAGGACTGTTTTAGTCTCTCCAGAAGAGTTACTAGTCTAAGGAACATGGCCAATCAACTTACCATCAATATTTATTTCAGACAACAAGAAATTCAATAAATATTCTCTATGAAGTCCAGGGTAGCTCAGCTGCTTTGTAAGAATCCTTCAATACAGTACTAAATTCCTATTTCTAAAAAGCTGTTATACAACCTAAATCAAAATCACCACAATAGCACTTCAAGTACAATAATTAAATCATGGATATATGATAACTGTAAATATCTCTAAGACAAGAGAGAATGTACAGTCTAGCTCAATTACAAGACAGAGTCATATACAAAACAACAAAGAAGAGATTATACATGACCACGAAGGAAAAAACAGGACATAACTGTATAAACACAATTATGAAGCACAAACATGGCTTGGGATCAAAAGTATACACCACAACCAAATATTAAAACACATTTGTGATTGGTACAGACTTATAAATGCTTGACTATCTATTATTTCCCATTCCACATAAAAACCTTTAATATACAACTCATTTCAGCACTTCAACAGCTTGGGAAAACCTGGAGAGCAGTGACAAACTTGGCAAGACTATCCTTATGAAATACCTACAAGAAAACATCCCAGAGATCCAGAATTTTTACTCAGTAGTCAAATAAATAATAATAATAATAATAATAATAATAATAATAATAATAATAATAATAATAATAATAATAATAATAATAATAATAATAATAGTATGGCCTCAGCTACCATGTGCAGACATTTCAATTTGACACCATCTGGCTGTCTGCTCGTCAATTGACGTTCTGTTTTACTCTAGGCCCACCAGATGGCAGACCAAGTAAACCGAAACTCTTTTGGGTGTCTATGGCTGAGATTTAATGAATTTTGTCGGTTAAACACTAAATGTGTCACCAGAGATCTTTTTCATAGCGACATCGTACGACAAGGAGTGTGGAATGGACTTTTTTTCCACCTTTCAAAAATCCGGCTACCTCTGCCGGGTTTGAATACGCTATCTTGGGATCCGGAGGCCGACACGACCAATGATCCACAGAGGCAGCTAGTAGACAGCTGAATATGTACAGGGTTATTCAAAAGTTTGGTACACAACTAATGTTGATTAATTCTTTATTGAACTGATTCACACTATCTGCAATCGTATGCAATGATAGCTTGGTGTTTGTATGTTCTGTGTAGTTTACGTACTTGCCGCCAGAGGTGCCTATGATGATGATGTTTAAGTTCAGTATAAAATGGCGACCTCGCAGCATTCTGTTATGACAGGATTTGCAAGAACAGGGGCTGTTGTAACAGTGCAGACACACTTTCGAAAACAATTTAACAAATGCCCACCACATAGGAACTGCCTATGATGTTTGGTGCAACAGTTCCAATCCACTGAATGCTTGTGCCTCGGAAACACTACCCTACCAGGACGCTGGATCATCTGAGCCAGAAATCACTTTTCGCCAATGCTATAGACACATCTGTGATCACCTGACTTTGGGGATATGTGAAGGTTGTTGTGTATGATCTGCCGTTACCACAACTGGATGATTTGAAGAACAGCATCTTTGGTGCACAGGAGAGGATAACTGAGGGGACACGTCTGGGAAGAAATCGACATCTAGACATCAGTCTTGTCCCACACGGTGCTCATATCCAACACTTGTAATGTCCATATGAAAAACAACAGCTATTCATTTGGCTACAGTGTTGTAATACAGTAAGCTGCAGAATCTTCCCCTGATGAATGTTTAAACAAAAAATTCTGGATTTGTGGAACATTTCCTATTTCATCAGTATCCCATATGGCAAGTCTCAGTTCCACATCTGTTAGCCCTAAACAGTTATAAGTTTTCTAATGTGAACATTTACAAGTCTGAAATACATTCCTAATTAAGCATCCACACACTACTGTGCACAAAAATTCTATTATAATAAATATGATTTTCTAAAGAGAGTTAGTTATCATTTTCCATTCGTGTACCCCTTCCTTGCAGGAGAGGATCATTTGCTCTGAAGGATCAAATTGCAAATAAACAAGCAGTTGGATACAGAAAGGTAGGAATTTGTACTGATTTGTGTCAATGCCAACTTGGAATGGAAACAAATGAAAATGAAATTAAATAAGTTTCTTATTCTTTAAACAATATTATGAAAATTAATGGCAATTATGTATATAATTCAATGAAACATTTAATGCAAAATGATAACATTCCATGGACAAGTATATCCATAACATTTGTCCATGGAATTCCAAAAATTTATGAAATTTAACTTTACAATCGTAAATTTCTAAATAAAATTACTATTCAGCCCTTTAAAGTAAGTAATAACTCAACCTTATCTAAATGCTAAACAGTTTACTACCACTATATCCATACTAATAGCACTATATTCACATATACAACTACTATATCATAATATCATGCACATTTCTCTCTAAGGTAATTTCTCTTGCAGACTTACCAACAATCTTCTTCCTCTGGTAAGGTACCAGGAAGAACTGAACCACTAGCATGACGATGACACCAATGCTCAAACTGATTATGATTGCTCCCCACCATGGAATGTAATGGAAGTACAACACTGAAACAAAAGGGAATACTCTAGAAGAGAACAAAGAAAAACCTTCTATTTTCTGCAGTCAGAGGTTGTCAAACAAAATACCGAGCGAGTTAGGGGCGCACAGCTGTAAGCACGCATTCGAGAGATAGTGGATTAGATCTCCATAGTAGGAAGCCCTGAAGATGGTTTTCCGTGGTTTCCCATTTTCACACCAGACAAATGCTGTGGCTGTACCTTCATTAAGACCACAGACGCTTCCTTTCCAATCTTAGTCCTGCCCTATATCATCATCGCCAGATCTGTGTTGGTGCGATGTAAAGCAACTTTTAAAATAAACTAAGTTTTCTTTATCTCAGATTTCTGTTCTTGTTCTATCTACACTGCCCTGTCATTGGGATCATTGCTTTGTATGGTCATATTCTCCTTTCTGCTTCTTATACCTGATTATTGTATTCCCAAACTTGTTTATACCCTTCCCGTTACATTAGCCTTTGAATTGCTGCGCTTGCAACACTGCGAATTTGGAGAAGAGAATGACTGCTATTCCACCGTGCCTGTATATTATAAGCTTGACATACATACTATTGAAACTATGCAATACTCATGATGCTGACATACAGCATTCAAGCTTCATGGCTGTGTACAACAGTCTTTCTCCAACAGATTGAAGGTTATGTTACAGTTCTCTTTGGATTCACTCAAGTTATGTGAAACATATGATACTGTGCTTTATTAGCTGTGGAGTCTATGGAGAAATAATTTTTTTTTTTGCTTTATGTAGCACCGACACAGGTAGGTCTTATGGCGACGATGGGACAGGAAAGGACTAGGAATGGGAAGGAAGCGGCCATGGCCTTAATTAAGGTACAGCCCCAGCATTTGCCTGGTGTGAAAATGGGAAACCACGGAAAACCATCTTCAGGGCTGCTGAAAGTGGGATTCGAACCCACTATCTCCCCCGGATGTAAGCTCACAGCTGCGCGCCCCTATCTGCACGGCCAATTTGCCCAGATAATAATAATAATAATAATAATAATAATAATAATAATAATAATAATAAGGAAGCTATGGTATATTTCTCTCTCTCTCTCTCTCTCCCCCCCTCAACCTGATGGTTGGTGGGTAGCATGACTGTCCTCGTCCAACAACCTATCTTGAGCCAGCTGCTTGATTAGTTGATATGGATGTCGCCCTTTGATGCCATCAAAGAACCCTGCTCTTAGTCGTCCTTTTCTACTCTTTCCTTCCAGTTTCCCTTCAAGCAGTGTGGTGCACCATGATTTATGATTAAATGATTATATACTTCAGACAAAATTTTACTGTTCTTTCTTGCAACTTATAAGATAATCTAGAGCCCACATTTTTAGGCATAATTGATCAATTTAATAAAGATATGTGCCAGAAGAAAATACCTGGACTGGGACAAAATTACAGAAGGAGAATGGTGGAAGGAGAGAGGAAGATGGAGAAATGCCATAAATATCTCAACCCAGTACGAGCTGGATAAGGAGAAAGGAGGAGTATGATAATGAATAGGTTAGAATGCAAGCTTACTAAAGTGATTAACAAGTATACTCTAGCCTGCACAATGGTTATGCTATGAGAGTTGCATAAACATTAGGTGTACCACTCATCAAAACCCCTAGAATTTATGTTAATCTCTCTCATTACGGAATAGCAGGCTTGATCACACTTCCTAATAACCAAATTAGTTTGTATTCTAGCCTATTACTGCCTAAAAGTCGGCCTCCATGGCTAAATGGTTAGCGTGCTGGCCTTTGATCACAGGGGTCCCGGGTTCGATTCCCGGCAGGGTCGGGAATTTTAACCTTAATTGGTTAATTTCGCTGGCACGGGGGCTGGGTGTATGTGTAGTCTTCATCATCATTTCATCCTCATCATGACACGCAGGTCACCTACGGGTGTCAAATCAAAAGACCTGCATCTGGCGAGCCGAACATGTCCTCGGACACTCCCGGCACTAAATGCCATACGCCATTACATTTCACTGCCTAAAAATCTTGGGCCTAGTGATAACCCATTGAAAATACAGTCCTAAGTTTATTTTTGATATAAGAAAGTTTACAAGGAATGCAACTTCAGATTGAGCTGCATTCGCTGTATTGTGAATATACTGGAGAATTAACTGATTAAGCTAGCTTTGACACCTCAACATTTTATCACTAGCAACGTCTCCTACAAAAAGTCCTATCTCCTTTCTGCGACTTTCTGATAAATCGACCGTATATATTTTAACACACTTGATACGTTCACACTTCTATTTTAAATATTTGACATTGATTTTACTATCTTGACCTCATGTTATGGGTGCTGAATAAATATTCCCCTTGGGTGATTGTGCTTTCACACTCAAGGCCGTCATAGTCCTAAATTGTGTATAAGAAGAGGATCCATTTTCGTTTTAAACACTCAAATATTCAAGATTAACCACGTTATCTTCAAAACTGTTAATTTACAGTATTTTTAACATACTTTCTGTGCATTGTCATCATTTTAGAAGTTACAGTATAACATTTTATGAGGTCATTGTTCAACATTTTATTCTATAGTTTATAAGATTAGAAAGATCCCACATCCAATAATTTTAAGATTGATATAAGCTGATGATGCCCATAAAAAGGGTGAAACATGTACCTATGACTTAAATATTATGTATAAATTTTAACCACATGAAATAGTGGATTGTATTGAACAGGTGGATCTATAAATATTATTATAATATTTATAATAAAGTTTAGTATCACAAATCTTTGAACTTACTGGAAGGTCCCTCGTGGACCACAGAGAAAACGTTGATAAGCACAGTGATGCCATAGAAGAAAGGCAGTGATCGTAGACCAGGTTTGAGTGGCTCCTCTGCACGCAGGATGAAGCGCCGGATCAGCATGTACAACACGACAGACATCACGCCAGACAACACAGGAGAGATGAACCAAGATGCCACTGTAAAAACAAACACCACACTTGTAACAACCACCAGTATATAAACTAGAAGAGAGAACTGAAGGTTCTCTACTGGCTCCATCACTAGGTAATTCACGTGACACTTTCTATAATTCTATTTCTACAACTTCAGATTGAACTGCATTCGCTGTATTGTGAATATACTGGAGAATTAACTGATTAATCCACTATTTATCAACAAAGTGCTTTTTACATAATTAAACCAAGTACTTTTAACACCTCTTAATTGATAAATAAATGCAGCAGACCCTGGTGTTGCCAGGTCTCCCAAAATTTCAGGAGATCTCCCGATTTTTTCAACACACCAGAAAACCTGAATAGACAAACATCTCCCAAAATTTCTTCTAATCCAAATTTAAGGAAAATGAATAATGATGATTAATAGAATATATTTGTGATGAAAAACTATCCTCATCTCACTGCATGACGTTTTAAGATAACACCACTCATTAGGAACTTCCCCTCATTCATTTTAGGATGAAATTACGAATCTCTCCCCTCTTATTGAACTCAAAACGCAGACTTGACTGCATCATTCGAAGGGGAATCCCCGACCCGCATATAGAATACAAAATCTGCATCCTGCTACAACTTCAAAATTGGTACACAATTTCTATATCTGATGAGTAACTAAATCTGCAGGAAAAGAGGGAGAAAGAAATGAAGAAAAATAGAGTGGCCAGACAGTACGGGTAACTGAATTTGTATATTTTTCTCATAATAACTTCACACGACTATTGCATTCTTTAATTTAGTTATATTATGACACTTCAGTGCTCGAGAAACTCCAAAAATTTTTACGTAAAATCTACAGATAATTTATTTGTATACCTGGCAACACTGGGTGCCAGTAATGAAAAGGAAAAAGATAAATACATGTTACAGAGTGTAGCCAATTTTGTTACTTTGTTTTGTTAAAAATACATCCAACTTAAAAGCTTTCCAGTGTGTGAAACACCCAAGTTCAAAATAGAATATGTAACACTATAAGATATCTGTAAAAAATACACACTGTTAAACAAAGATTGACATGTTTCATTCTACAAGAACCTCCTGAGATTCTATCAAATAACTTTATAGCTTGTGCATATATGTATAATACTGTTTACGTTGCATAAACTAGTCAATGATTATGAATTGGTGATGCTATCAACGAATGTATTAGTCCTTTAGTAAATTAAAGAAATGTTTCTGAACTTTTACAAGTTCTTTGTTTAACAGTGTGTACTTTTTATGGATATGTTATAGTGTTACATATTATATTCTGAACTTGAGTGTGTTCAACAGACTGAATACTTTAAGTTACGTTAACCAAGGCGACACTTGAAGGTATGGCTTCATTCTTAACAAAAATACCGCTGGGCTGTGACTCAAGCAGTTGAGGTGCTGGCTGTTGTAAACAAGGTTGGGTTTACAAAAACACAACTTCTTTATTTACTTCACATGTAAAATTACAATATTTATACTAACAAAACTGAAAGTTATCTCGAAGCAAATTGAACTATGAATTTGGAAAAAGAGTGTCTTTGTACACTATATACACGTTGGAGTATTCACGTTCACTACTATTTCGGAAAGATAGTCCTTGTGACATGAAAAGTTCTTGATAGTCGAAAACTATCAGAAGCACTGACGTAAATATCTCAGAGAGTCCTTCCTTGTTGAAGTGTCTTGAGTTCATTAACGTAAGTTCAATGACTGAAGAGTTCCTACTTAGCAAAACTAAGTTGATAATGGGAGCTTGCATTAGCTAGGGAATGATAGTGGCATATAATGGTAAGACTGGGCATGGACAGCGGAATAGGCAAGAGGAGCGGTGACCCGAGGTGAGACCTCTTACTGCCAGAAATTCAGTCCACCTGGCCGAAGCACATTTTCAAGAGGAGTAGCCTCCGTGCTCGACGTAGGGTGTATTCTGGAGCTGGACACCGGGGTCAATGGGTGTCTGGACAGACTAGGAGCTTCTTTTTATAGCACACACGACGTTCCAGGCACGCGCACTGAGAGCTGCGTGTCGAGGCTCGAAGAATAACACACTGGCACGCGTGTAGCTGGCTGGCGGATCGAGAAGGGAGCGACGGACATACAACACTGGCCTTCTCACCCCAACTTGGCTGGTTCCATCCTAACTCTGTTCGCTGGTATTTGAAGGTGGTCAAATATGTCAACTTCGTGCCTGTAGATTTACTGGCACATAAAAGAACTCCCCTTATCCCATTTACCTACGCGGTCAGGTATGAAGTGAGATTGATCTCCGAGAGTTTTTACGACTGGATGCCCTTCGTGACATGGACCTCAGAGGAGTTAATGAGCTTAAATGAGTGATTTGATACACTATAAATGGAAGGGAGAGGGTGAGAACATTAACAATGAACAATAAATAAATAAATAAATAAATAAATAAATAAATAAATAAATAATATGGCCTTAACTAACATCTGCAGACATTTTAATTTGACGCCATTTTTGCACCAGGATGCATCAGACAAACCCCAAATTATATTTGTTTACATTTTTAGTAGCAGCTGGAAGTTAAAGATTACATATTCTAAAACTTCTTGACATGAGTAAGAGCAGTTTAAATTAACTCTTAATGGTAAATGAGCTTTCATCAGATATACATTCCAATGGTTCCTATCATCAGTACTTTCCTCCATATTTAGGAGAACTTTAGTATCTATGCATTTTGTGTGACTTCAAGTCAAGAAATAACGTCAACAAAAGCTGCATGTAAGCAAAATCAACTTGCAAACAAAATCAATTCACAAACAAAGCAGGGAAACATAAGGATGCCAAGTGGCAAAGAGGATAAGCCAACTGGTGCATTAAGTAGAAGCGGTAGTGTCGCCGTAGCTCATATTGGTACATATCGAAGTCATGTTATCAATATTACATAGCAATATCAATGATACAATAATTTTAGTTGTTCCTTGTAAATCTACACAAGTTCACTCTAAATACATTTTAATATAGTAATAGGCTTGAACGAATTATGAAAGATACGAGAAACCAGAATTCAAGTGGACAAATTGGGACAAATATTAGTTGACATTAAGAGGAATTAGAGATTGGAATCATTTACCAACGGAGATATTCGATAAATTTCCCACTTCTTTGAAATCGCCTAAGAAAAGATTAAGGTACACAAATAGGGAATGTCACCTGGACGACAGACCTAAATGTAGACCAGTGGAGATTGATTATTTCTTCAAATATTTCTGAACCTCTAAGCCACACATTTTTTTAAACTGTTCTGAAGTGTCAAGTGTTCATTATGATCAAAGATGCATTCCTGTTGCATTAACTAAATAAATAAATAAATAAATAAATAAATAAATAAATAAATAAATAAATAAATAAAATGGCCTTAACTAACATCTGCAGACATTTTAATTTGACGCCATTTGGCTGTCTGCTCTCAATTTCGAGATTCCGTTTTACTCCAGGTGTACTATAGACGACAAGAGTAAACCGAATCTCTCTTGGGCGTCTATGACAGAGTTGTAACTAATTTTGTCGGGTAAACACCAAATGTGACTCCAGAAATCTTTTACATGCCAACATCTAACGACACGGAGTGTCGAATAGACTTTCTGCCGCCCTTCAAAAATCCTATTACCGATTACAACACACAAATACGATCTTGCCAATATAGTGAGGGGCGCAAAAAGTAGGCTTTACCGAGTAAATGCATTGGAACACGCGTCACCTCTTATTAAGAGCTCGTTGATAAGGCGATCACTATCGTTTATTTGGCATAAGACTTATTTTAGGCACGACAAACAGAAATGAATTACAACTCTCACTGAATCACACGTGAACAGGCAGGTCGTGTATGCTTTCCATCGCCTGCAACGCTGCTGTCGACACAAAAGGCAAGGAGAGCGTTCTGTCGTTTGTAGGGATGCTGGGGACAGTTCAACATCCGGTGTCCGAGCCAGTGGAATTAACCATTTAAGGCTAAAATCTCCGACCCGATCGGGAATCGAACTCTGCGACCTCGGAAGAGAAGACCACACGCTGACCATTCAGCCAAGGAACCGGACAGGCTGCACATGAACGTGTTATCTGGAGGTGTTCCCCATATGCTAGCTCTCATCAATGATAAGGTTTTTTATTATTATTACTATTATTATTGATGATGATGATGCTTGTAGTTTAAAGAGGCCAACATCTAGGCAATCGGCCCCGAATGGTACGAAATGAGAAGAAAGGTAACGACAAATTAAAAGTCGAAAACCCTCCACTGACCAGAATACAAAACGTGAGGGCGAAGAATGAATGGATGGATGGATATGAATTTAAAACAATCAGTGGATCCGACCCGCTGTGCATTACATTCACAGAAACTCACGTAAAACAATAGAATTACTGACCAAGGCACTGGTTCTAAAGCACAATACTGAATCGATGACGCTTGCAGTCTAAAGGGGTCCAAAATCCAAGTCGGCCCCTCATAACAGCACTTATCGCTAGGAAAGTAGAACCATGGTATTTGTCATGGTGCGGTACTAATCAAAAGTAGCATAGACTCGCGGTATTCCACACATTTTGGTACTACTCACAGGTAAGGAAATTCGCACATGTATTACAGACATATTTTAATATAGTAATATATTACAGGCAACGCAAACTTATGGTGTTCATCACATAAGTGGACTAACCACAGGGCCTTGTATTATCCCGTGGTATTCCTCATATAGTGGGTACTAATCATAGGCAAGCCAGAACCATGGTGTCACTCACCCACGGTATCCGCTCATATAGTGGTACTAATCCCAGGTACTAAAAGCCGACAGTGCACTCTTAAGTGAGGGGACTGGCCGCACGGTGTTCCTGCGTGCTACTAATCACAAACCTAGTTGGTACCTAACATAATGGTACTACGCGCAAGTAAAAGCGACCCATGGTGTTCCCCGCGTGGTGGTACTAATCACAAGTAGTTTCGTGGTTCTCATACAATCATCCCTTGGTCGCCCCTTTTAGTCGCCTCTTTACGGCAGGCAGGGGATACCGTGGGCGTATTCTTCGTCTGCGTCCCCCACTCACAGGGGGTGTTGTGTTTGGTCCGCGAGAGGTATTTTATTTCCCTCAAGTCCGCCGGTAAGTTGGTTAGTACCTCCCTATCCGCCACCTGGGTCGCGCCATGTAGGAGGTCACCTCTCCCCCTGCTCCGCCAGCGTAGTAGGTTCGTATTATTATTATTATTATTATTATTATTATTATTATTATACCGTACTTGAGCTAGTTACAAAAAAGGAAGGAAAATCTCATTTTGAACATCTCTCCAGAACTTTACAAGCTATCAGTGATAACGCTATCCATATTTCTTACACATTCTTTTCAATGGTAAAGGTCCAACGCGCAGTCAAGAAAAAACTGCTAAGGAAAACATTTCAAGCTCTCATGAAACGCGCTGCTAACAAATGGATGGATCTCCCGCTAAAGCACGAAGCGTTAAGTTTAAAATAGTGCTGGTTTACTTAGGCTTACACACACAGTTCGTGACGTAACCATAAACTAACTTGGAATCAACAGCTTATAAACAGCATCATTCAACAACTCGAAACAATATTTTATATTCATAACTAGCAGGCGGCAAGAGCGAAGGCCGTCAGATAAGTGATTTGCAACGCGTACGAAAGTTTGCGAACAGTGACATTTGGTAACATTTTTTTAGGAGTTACCAAAGGGCATATCGATCATCTAGTCGCAAAAAAGCTTCTTCTGAGTTATGAGATACAAAGTTTACGTGTGCCTATAAAGATAAGACATTCTTGGTAGCTTCTTACCCTTATCCTTCTCGGTCACGCGGGCGTTACAAAATAATTTCTATTAACCGTGTCAAGTTAAATTCCTAATTTTTATGGTTTTTCGTGACGTTTTATACTCATCACTGAATCTTTCGACTTATCGCAGTAAAGAATTGCACACATCTCTATTAGCTTTTATTTATCATTTCATCAGTTTTGCCTAATAGTTATCCCGCAAGAATCGACTCCAATGAAAATGGCATCCTCCTGAACAGTGACGGCGATTAAGGGGAGGGGGCGAGGGAGAGCAATCACTCCCCTCACTTTGTGGAGAGAAAATTACATTTTTATGCTATTTTAGCCACCTGAAACTAGGAATTATTAAAAACTCGAAGTGTTCAAACTCTTGTCTTATCAGCTAATCCCTTCCTTTAATGTCTTTAATATTATTGAAAATACTTCGTGGAAATGTGCACAAAATGTCATTCATTGCGGCTAACAGATTCGTACAGCGCCACAGCAAGTAGTGGAGACTTGCGCAGCAACGTGTAACTTGTGTTGTGGGGAAGGGTAGCAGGGGAATATTTTTGCCAGGGTCTAGGACACTAAGGTATGATTCTCCCTCTCGCCCGCGCATTCGTCAGTCTGACAGTGTCACTCACTCAATGTAACTGTGCAGTTCTATCTATAAGATCATTCCAACCGAGCTCGATAGCTGCAGTCGCTTAAGTGCGGCCAGTATCCAGTATTCGGGAGATAGTGGGTTCGAACCCCACTGTCGGCAGCCCTGAAGATGGTTTTCCGTAGTTTCCCCATTTTCACACCAGGCAAATACTGGGGCTGCCACGGCCGCTTCCTTCCCACTCCTAGCCCTTCCCTATCCCATCGTCGCCATAAGACATACCTGTGCCGATGCGACGTAAAGCAGCTAGCAAAACAAGATCATTCTATCTTAAACGAACAGCATTGCTTTTATGGACCTACAGGGAGTGAACACACCCCCTCTTAAACATCCATAATTCCTCGTAATTAAGGAATGTTATAATAAAAATTTACTGTATATACTGTATTATTAAAGAAAGAAAAAGAACGATGCTTTTTTTGGTCCATGAAAGATTAAAGTAACTACTTAATATTTTCTATTTTGTAAACACATTCACAGGGAGGAACCGCAATGGCGGGAACAGCCATCGCTTTGTTGTCTTCCTTCATCTACCTTTCGAGTAGCTCCGCTACGCGGTAAATCGCAGGCAGCTTAACACTGTTGAAGAGAAGTCATTTATGCGCGTGTATTCTAATGTTCTAATATTTCTTTCTCCTTTTTGTCTTGAAGTCAAATGTCGAGTTTCACAAATGTGTTTACCGCCATTTTCCCGTTATGCTGTGAAAACCATGAGCCCCCATTAAAACCCCAGTCCCCTTGAGTTCCTACAAATAACTGGCAGCTTATTTTATTCCTCCTTCTATTTTGAACTTAAGTACTGAGTTCCGTGAGAATCAAACTGAGCTCCGTCTAAAACCCCCGTCCCCTCGAGTTCCTAAAAAATAATGTTGAGCTTTGTCCCCACCGCCCATTTCAGTTTGAAATTAAATGCTTAGTATCGCCAATAAATGTGCCGCAGTTTTCCCATGATGCGTAGGACACAGCTGTTCGATATGACAAGCTTGTTGCCATAAGAGCAATACTCTTTCCTTAACATAGAATGACCTAGTATGCACAGTAGCAGCACTAACACCCCCCCCCCCCGCAATAATTAAAAAAGCCCCTCATTTCCTGATACGGAAAGTAACAAGTTTATTTCGTAGTAGAGCTACAAGGTTGTATCTTATTACAATGAACAACAACGACGATAATAAGAGAAAGAAGTTAATTTAATTTTCAAATCCGAAGGAATTAAACTTATATGGTGCACACACACACACACACACACACACACACACACACACACACACACAAGAAATGCATATTCCAATTATAGTAACCAAAAACACGCTGACCTTTACAATATTAAGAAATAATCTCGTTCCTAGGACCAAATAATTTACTATTTACAAATCAACCGTCAATCGTAGGCCTACTTATCTACACTGACTGCCGAGAGTTATAAACAGGAGTTAGTTAAGGAGGGCCCGGCTGAGTGGCTCAGACAGTTTAGGCGCTAGTCTTCTGACCCCAATTTGGCAGGTTCGATCCTGGCTCAGTCGTGGTATTTGAAGGTGCTCAAATACGTCAGCCTCGTGTCGGTAGATTTACTAACACGTAAAAGAACGCCTGCGGGACTAAATTCCGGCACCTCGGCGTCTCCGAAAACCGAAAAAGCCGTTAGTGGGACGTAAAGACATTATTATTATTATTATTATTATTATTATTATTATTATTATTATTATTATTATTATTATTAGGAGGAGGATATCTTTGTTATAGCATCTTCACTGTCTACTGTGTTCTCAGCACTGGCTAATTACTTCAAAAGTCTTGCTGATTGTTGTGAGCGGCAGCAAGGAATGGTTATTATTGGAACAGGTTTGGAAACCCACATTCTTTCAGAACCATTTTGTAATTTTTTTCAATTTTTATGTAAAAAAACCCTCCCCCACCGCTATACCCATCAAACCAGGGGACTTTTTGCTGTCTGTATATTTTTGTGCCCCTGCTCCTGACGAGAAGTACTGCATTCTGAGGAGAATGTACATTATATCCACATCTACAAGGATGTGTAGATTATGAATAATATTACTTATCTTTTTGTAGCTTAACACGCTTCATTTTTCAGATACCGATGAATATCCCCTGAGGGTGAGGACGGTTAACAACCACAGTATCACCAGCCTGTCGTAGGAGACGGCTAAAAGGAGCCCCAGGGGCTCTTAACTTAGGAGCATGTGTTTGCGACAAAGGGGCCCTTAGCTCAGTCTTGGCATTGCTTCCACTTGTGCCAAGGCTTCTCACTTTCATCCGTTCTATCCGACCTCCCTAGGTCAACTTGCTCTTTTCCGACCCCGACGGTCGGAAGTCTCATTTTAACGCCCTCCGTGGGCCTTATCTTTCTTTGGCCGATATCTTCATTTTTCGAAGTGTCAGACCCCTTCCATTTTTTCCTCTGATTAGTATTAATAGAGGATGGTTGTCGAGTTGTACTTAAAACAGTACTCATCACAATCACCCCTTACCGAAGCTGGTGACTTATTGTTTCACAGCCCTGGAATGCTACATGGCACCTTAATGCCAGGGGAAACAGATCCAACTCATCGAAGAACGAGGGTACCGTGAAAGGCCTTGCACATTTAACGCTACTGAGAAGAAGATAACAGTGCAATGCCTGCTTGGCGCCATATTTCACACCACTCCCAGCTAAAGTGATAAGAACTACTATATCACACAAAAGTACAGAGTACTTTCTGAACGCGAAACAAAGGCAAGTTTTCTTTGGCAGTGTTGCTACCCTTTGCCTTTGATGTAATACTACAGGATTTCCTGACAAGGCGTAATGGCTGGCGCAGATCCCAGACGCTTAAAAAAACTTGGCTTCCTTTAACTTCACACGTGATTCCTGCGTGGCAAAAAGTTCGCTTTAACAAATCCGCTCCACGATGACACGCGTCTCACGTGCGGTGAAACCAACATGCACTCGATTTTGTTTTTTGTACAAAACATGTTTGCGTTGCTTGATTGAATTTGAACTCTCAAATACTTTATTTTCTAACGAGCTGTAAAAATAAATTTAAAATGAAAGCAGTATCTTGAAAAAATAAATAAGAAGATTCGGACGATAATCTCACGCCTGATGTGAAGTCGTGCGGGCTCATCTCGGGAACCACTGCACGGCTTAGAGCAGAGGTGATCAAAGTGTGATACACGTACCACTAGCGGCACGCGCGGTCGTCTAAAGGTGTACGCAAATTTATCGTAGTTTGCTATTAGTGAGCAGTTCAGAAAAGAGTTCAGACTGCTCATTTTCAACGAAATATTGTTTGATTGTGTTTGTGTACCACACAGACTATTCATTCTAAAACACGTGTCAATATGGACCTCCCATTGGCTAGGTACCGGTATGTAAAAATACTTATGTTGCACTGCTAATTTTTAAATTTTTGTTTTGTTCCGAAATTCGCTCATTCACTTCATTTTTTCAGCAGAAGTGCATATACTGTAGTACAATTGTAATAGTTGCATTAATAATTATACTCCTATCTCAAAAATTAAATTCGCTGGAGAAATCTCTGATCCATTCCAAATACAGACAGGAGTCAGGCAAGGAGATGGATCATCACCCATTCTGTTTAACATTGTATTGAAGAAAGTCATAAGAACCTGGGAAATCTCTCTGAAAGTAGAAGGCATACAGGGAATTCATCTTGGGCGCAAGAGACAAAACTTGGAAATTAATGTCTGGCTTTTGCTGATGATCTTGCTCTCTAAGCTCAAAACAGACAGGATGCTCAAAGGATGCTGGAGCTTCTTCAAAACACTGCGAAGAAACAGGTCTCAAAGTCTCCTACGAAAAGACGAAGTACATGGAGTACCGACATCAGGGAGAGAAAAGCATGGAAGTGAGGTGCGGAAAGATTAGAAAAGTTTAAGTATTTGGGAGAACTGATCCAACCCTATGGACTAGACAAGGAGGCAAACAAGAAAAGAGCTAGAAAATTGGAACTGGCCTACTGACTGACACAGAACAGGTACAATAAACGGGCAATATCCTGCAAAGCCAAAATTAAACACTACAACGTTGTTGTAAAACCAGAGGGGCTGTACGGTTCAGAATGCCTTATCTTAAATTTAAAAAAGAGGAACTGAAAGAAATGAAGGAAAGGAAAATTGTGAGGAAAATTCTTGGACCTCAGAAAACGACGGATGGGGGACATGGAGGAAAAGGAGAAATGAGGATCTCTACAAGTATTCCGAAGATCATGGACACAATGCGAAAACGAAGACTGAAATTTTACGGATATCTCGTCAGAATGAATGGCAACCGCTTGACTAAAAGATCATTTAAATATATAATTGGATTGAGGAGGACAACGAAATGGGTGGAGGAGGTTAAGAAGGACGCAGAAGAAATTATCACCAGAATTGATCCTCAACAGAAAGAAGTTATGAACTCTAGTAGATGACCACAAATTCCATGAACAGCAGCGAAATAACAGGCCCAAATCTGTAATATCTGAGGAGCAGAGAAAAATAGGGAGTGAACGAATGAAGTTCTGGAAGGAGAAAAAAATGAAGACTGGTCAGAAAGCAATGAGTTTCATGCGGTCCACAGTTGGCCAAATTCAGAAGCAAAGAGAAGAATTATACTCCCGTATGTTGCTAGGCAATGAAAAACCTCGTAATTCCACTCAAGAGAAACCCATGTTTCTCCATTTGTCCTGATAAGGATTGCTGCGTTGCCTGAGAAGGGAACAGAAGACTGCAATAGTCGAATAATTGGGCTATCGTTAAGCAATGAAAAAGCCAGGAACAGTTCTCCGGCCATTGCCGAGTGCTCAGTTTTGGACTGCTTCTGTCAACTTTACTCCGAAGAAGTTAAGGCTTTTCTTTGTCCAGCGACGATATATGCGTAGAGTACATACACAATTGTTGTTATTGGGGTACAGGGTGGTGTAGCGGCTTAGCTGCTTGTCTGTCATCCTGGCGAACGTGGTTTGATTCCTGGTGTTGCTGGGGGTGGGATTTTCGGTTAAAACTCCCGTGGTGTCAGGAAGGGCATGCGACCTGAAATCCCCGACCACAACTGTCATTGCATGCAGGGACCATGAGAAAACGGAGTAAGCTGCGGAAGACTGTATTACAATCGAACCTCGATATCTCGAACCTCCATTACTCGATTTTTTAGTATATCTAACTTAATAACAGTTTAAAAAATCAACCATAAAATAATCTTATACCATTTAAAAATCACGTATTCATCCTCAAAATAAAGTTTAACAGTCTCAATCTTGTATACAATATAGGTGGTTCAGAGTCCGACTCGTTGGCTGAATGGTCAGCGTACTGTCCTTCGGTTCAGAGGGTCCCGGGTTCTATTCCAGGCAGGATCGGGGATTTTAACCTTAATTGGTTAATTCCATTGGCTCGGGGGCTGGGTGTGTGTGGCGTATTCATCATTAGAAATCATCCTAGGTAGGGTCCTCATCTTCAGACATACAGGTCGCCTAATAGGCCATATACTAGAAAAAGACCTGCACCAGGCCTCTTCGGAGGCCATACGCCATTATTATTTATTAGTGGTTCAGAAAGCCAAAGTACGGGAATGGTTTAATGTAGAAACTAGAGTTAACGAGGCCTTGGAAAAACGCCACACACGAGAAAAACGGTCGTCTTATAAGGACTATCACGATCGGGTCGGGTCGCTAGTTGTAGGTGTTCAGATTAAAAAACTAGGCTTGACCAACATAAAAGAGCAACAGTCACATCGAGATAACGTGACGTGCTGCCAAAAACTGCACCATGGTAGGTCAGACCACACCCAACATCCTGGACAGAGAAATGCGGGTCTCCAGGGGTGTGCACATGTGCTCACAGCATGCGGATACACACAGACACAGCCCTAGACGCAAGGGCCAAACGTTGCCTAGCTTCACGGCGGAGTCTGGTGCAGTTTACTATCCTCACTTGCATGAGTCCATAAACAGCATCGGATTTGTATGCCAATTCATATTTTGTTTGCTGGTATGTAGACCTCCAAAGCCGAAAAGGAAGTGCGTTTGAAGGGAAAATTGGATTAATTATTAAGTTTAGTAGATGCATATTTGAATATATTGAGAGTAGTACAAGCATTTGAAATGTCGAATTTATTGTGCATGTTTTCGACTTATTGTAAATATTTTAATGTGTTTTCCAATTAGTATTCAAGAAAATGTAAAGTAATTAATTCCGTGAACTCTTTCGGCACTGAAACGGTTCAAAGGGAACTGGCACTTATAAAGACACACGTTCCAAATCATATCAGAATCCATCAAAAAGTTAGCAACACGTAGATTAAGTCTTGGTGATCCACTGGACATTATGGACAAACTGGGGGAGTCCGATGCCTTAGTGTCTTTCCGAAAGCCTAGCTCGAAGTACCTCTCCGACACGCCACAGAGAGCATTATGGACAACCTGAAGTGTGAAATGGGAGGTATACCAAGAAACCTCGGACTCCGTCTGCAAACAAAACATCGTGATGTCCTTTCACGAAATCCGGGTTACGACATCTTGATAGCCATAAAAAAACATTTGGCTCATAATGTGGATCCAGCAGAATGTTTAACACCCGCACTCGCTCCCGAATTCAAGTAGTGCCCTGACACATCCGAAGATGTAGAGATCATTCTGCTCACTGAAGCTAGTTTTCACAAACCCCACATATTTAAACCAGAAAACTTGGAGAAGACTTATAGGGTATGCAATGTAAAATGAAACAAGAATGTGCATTTAAGCGTTTTCCTTCTCGTTTATGGGCGTTTTTTTACACGGTTTTCTTTGATTTATCATGTGTAGTAACAGACTGTACTGTGCCTTATCTATAGGAGAAGTGTGCATATTGCTTTAACAGGGAACACTGATAGACTGTAAGTAGAGTGCGATTTTTGTTTTTCATTCAGTTCATTCCCCGAAGGGGAGAGGCGGTCCACCTAGAAGGTAACGCCTTCTCTCTGGCCAGGTGTGGGTGAATCGCGAATGTCTAGGAAAGGTATGTTACGTGTTTTATAGCATAAAAATAAGTGCATACTTAAATGCATAATTCACCACGTTTTGCAGCATACTTCTTGCACGCTTATATTGGTAATTTATACAGCATATAAATCCGACGTCTAGTGATGACTCATGGCCAGTATGGGGTGTCTACTCGGGGAGGAAGGTGAAAGGGCTTTCGGTACGAATCTGTCGCTACGTCCAGGTTTCACGGCTTTTCACGGCTCGTACTTGTAGACTTGATATGGGCTTTTGGGATTATGCCGTGTCAAGAAAACAAGGTGAAACCCTTTACGATTCGCAGAGAACTGCAGGTCCAGGTAGCTCTTGTTACTTGTTGAAAGATCGCGCTGGAGGTCGCTGGTAGACATCACAGACGTGGAGATAGTTATAAATAAGCTCCACAGATAGCACGCACAAAATAAGATATTTATGTAATGAGGGACTGTTTGATAGTAGGTTATGAGTTTTCAAGTCGAGCCTCAATCTACGGGCCATTCTGATAATTAATTAGGCATATAACGTCCCGTTTTTATTGCAACCGACTTGGATAAATCCATGAAGTGCTGGGCTGACAGGAAACTGAAAAACTCTTGTTTATAAAATTGACTAAAGTGGTCCAATGACGACCATAAAATGTGAAGAAATATTTATTTATTTATTTATTTATTTATTTAGCCTATGACTTTCAGTGTCGCGAGTGTCCGAGGACATGCTTGGCTTGCCTGGTATAAGCGTAAGTTTTTCTATTAGAATCCCATGGGCGACTTGCGCGTGAGATGTTGGTAAAGCCCACTCACACCAATGGGTCTCCTCAGGGCTTAACGTCCTCATCCAACAGACGAATCTCCAACAGGTTCATATGCCCTCAGGTGGTGGTGATTATTGTCCTCGCTATAAATGGACACTATGGAGATGTTTGGAATTGAATCCAAACTTTTACCATGCAAACTACTGATTAGAAATTGTACTCCACCACCTCTAACCTGCCAGCCAATATTCTGACAGTGCCCTTGACGCCGAGCGATAATGACCACCAGACAGGCTATAACAGTGTCATCAAGTGTGTGTTCACCCAGAGCTTGTTAGCGGTACAGAAATGACATTTAAATGAGCGGCAATTTTATTAACTACGGAATGATTTATCAAAACGCTGAGCGAATTGAACACGTTTATCTTTGCAGAGGGAAACAAGCAGCAGCATGTAAGCACACGAGCACAACGAGGATGAACGAGTAACGTAAAGTGATTTGATGTTCTTGTCATTCCTTCTTTAATAGTGTGAATCTTTACAGGTACAGTATGTTAGCGTTTCAACGGACTGAAAAGTTTTAATGTAACTACTCCAGCTCTGAAATACTGCAATTTACTCCTATATCATTAGTCTATATTACAAAATAAGGTTGTAGGTGGGGGGGGGGGGGATTTAGTGCCCGCACCTAATTTCGTCCCCCTAGCGATTTCCGGTTTGCGCGGTTTGAACCTAATGTTCAGCCGCGCGCACACGCGCAGCCCCATCCCGTTGTCTTCTTGTGAGAGTTGTGTGCACCACGTTTAGTTTCTCTGTGCAAGAAGGATTCATTTTTCGTACCGAGCTGAGTTAGTGCAGCATTAAAACTAAAATTCTGCTACTCCTAGAGCGAGCACTGATATGTGTATGAAATACATGACTGCATTTCAGTCTTGTGGTGTAGTTCCTGGCGTGTAATCGCTAAAGTGCGTTACTGCAGCGGCCATTATAATAAATCGGGGATGTTCGTAATTTCGCCCCCCTTTATTTTTTGTTATATATGAAGTGTATTATTATTTTCAGATGGGAAAACGCAAGCAGTGCGATACGGAGACTATAAAGAAGGCTATTAAGGTAGTGAGGGACAAGATAATGGATTACAAACGTGCAAGTACAGAGTTTAACATCCCATGAGCAACGCTGAAAAACTATGTTAAAAGGAATACCAAGAAAACTTTTCATCAATGACCTTCAATTAATTCATTATAGAGTGGTTGGTAAGATGATTATGCTTGTTTAAAGGGGCCTAACATCTAAGTCATCGGCCCCTAATGGTATGAAATGAGACAAAATGGTATGACAATTTAAAAATCCATAATCCTCCACTGACCAGAATTCGAAAACGCGAGGACAAAGAATGAATGGATGAAGTTAAAACAATCAGTGGATCCGACCCGCAATGCCCCACATTCCCAGAAACTAGCGTTAAACTGTAGTATTACTGACCAAGAGACAGCTTCTAAAGCACAATACTGACTCGATGATGTTTGTAGTCAAAACTGGTCCAAAATCCAGGTCACCGGCCCCTCATAATGATACATCGCTAGGAAAATAGAACCATGCTATTTTTCATGTAGCGGTACTAATCAAAAGTACCGTAGACTAGTGGTATTCCACACAGTATGGTACTATGCACAGGTAATTAAATTCGTACATGTAACACAGGCCTGTGGCGCACTGCGGCGCTACTTACAGGCAACGCAAGCCTACGGCGTTCCTCAAATAAGTGGACTAGACACAGGGACCCGCACTATCCCGTGGTGTTCCTCACAGAGTGGGTACTAAGCATAGTACAAATCACAGGTACTGTAAAAGCCGCCAACGCACTCTATTGCTACTAATCACAAACCTATTGTGTACCTTAACATAGTGGTACTACGCGCAAGTATAACCGACCCATGGTGTCCCCCGCGAGGTGGTACTAATTACAAGTAGTATCATGGCTCTAATTTTATCATCCCTTGGTCGCCCCTTTTTTAGTCGCCTCTTACGATAGGTAGGGGATACCGTGGGTGTATTCTTCGTCTGCGTCCCCCACCCATAGGGGGTGGTGTGTTTAGTCCGCGAGAGGTATTTTATTTCCCTCAAGTCCGCCGGCAAGCCGGTTAGGACCCCGTTATCCGCCACGAGTGAGTACCATCTCTCCCCCTGCTACGCCAGCGTAGTAGGTTCGTGGTGTCGTTGGTGAAGATAGAAAGGAAAATATATATTAAAATTAACTCAAATTTGGTGGGGGACGAAATTACGAACAAGTGTTTGGAAGTTTATGTTTTTTGTACTGTTTATGTCAAATATTGACTGCCTCACGTTATAAGTTTGATTGTAACTTGCCCGTAAGTGGAGAATATATTCAACAACATACATACCAATTTCTAGCCTTGTCTATAATATTCCTGAATTTCTGCAAGTCCAAATCAGCTAAGGGGACGAAATATGGGCCCCCTACCTTACCTAATGATTGTTAGTTACTCTTGATCATCATCATCATCATCCTTTTACTCACACAAACGCGCGCGTACACGCGGTAGGGTAATGCACTAATCACTACCTCGATCACTGTGCTACTGTCTGCACCTGTTGCCCCGATGCTTTCCACTATGCAGTCCCTCCACCTCTCTTTCGAGTGTTCAAGTTTCTTCGAAGACTTCTTTCGGAATTATTTCGTTTTGTATTGGCATTCTGAGTCCAAACCGCCGTAGTTCTTTCTTCCAGTTAACGTACACCTACTCAATGTTCTTCCCAGAAATTTTCGTCAGCCGGGTGGCAGGAATGAGTAACCGGGCGGAGAACACTACGTAGAAAATGAATACGATAGCACTTCATTGTGTTAACTTAAAATTGATCTTTTCGTTATTATTTTCAGGAAGAAGACAAGTGTATTTTGAACTTTTAGCGTTCTACTGCTCCTTTATAATCACGTAACATCGGGACTTACTACTCGGTTGCTGTTGAGTGTCATACGGGTTTGTGACGTCATGCGGAATCGAGCCCGCATGCGATTCCACGCTATCCCGACATCGCTCCCGCACATTACGTGATAGTCAAGCTAAACATTTAAACTTCAATGTAATTGATGCAATTATGCCGACAATAATTAAGATTTATCATTTACATAATGTTACAGTATTTACGTTTTAATTTGGAGCACCCAATGACTCAATTATGTATTAATATTATGTAACTAGCACAAATCTAGGTTATGTTAGCCGAGAGGTCTGTAAAAACAGCAGGACGGAGCGCCATTAAAAAGGTCACATTTTTACAAGTTGCTTTACGTCGGACCGACATAGATCGGTCTTATGGCGACGATGGGACAGGAAAGGGCTAGGATTGGGAAGGAAGCACCCGTGGCCTTAAGGTACACCCCCAACATTCGCCTGGTGTGTGAAAATGGGAAACCACGGAAAACCATCGTCAGGGCTGCCAACAGTGGGGTTCGAACCCACTATATCCCGAATACTGGATACTGGTCGTACTTAAGCGATTGCAGCTATCGAGCTCAGTTCTTCTCGTCTCTGCTTGTGGCCTTGCTTCATGGATATGTTCTACTTTTCTCTTCCTATTCATTTAATTTTCAGGAGCTTCATTATATTTCTAGTATTTGATACCTACTCTTGTTTCTCTCAGTCAAGATCCAGGCTGTCATTATTTGCGTCAATGTAAATGACAATACGGAAGTTAAAAGTCAATATATTGCTATTGAAAGTAGAATATTATAATGTATCAACAGCCGGATAACAACGTATAAGCCTTCATTCCTCGCCTGAAGTGCCGTAGGTGGGATTTAGAGGTTTTTGACGTTGTTCCTGCCATGCTTCGATTCACTGCACATTAAACCATATGGTAGCCTACCGCGAAATACAGATGTTTTTCCAGTGAAATTGTAATTAAATAAAACAACGTTCGGGCTGATAAAGATATAAGGAAATGCATACATATCAAAATACCAATACATGAAAAACAATTGGACCAGAAATCCAACTCCCAGACAATCCACATTTCCAGAACAAACAGTGTAGCTTCGGCTAACAGCTCTGCATTCGGGAAGCGGGGGTTTTCCAAAGAATGGTTTATGAGGTTTTCCATTCTCCTCACTAAGGCGAATGCCGGGAGAGTTCCTTTCAAAAGGCCACGCTCGCTCCCCTCTCACCTTTTTCACACCGCAATCATCTCAACACATCTGGCCTGAGGGAGGCCCGCCCTACCCCATCAAGGTGCGGAATGAAGTAAGAGAACATTTCCAGAGATATTAAAGCAGCTAGCGTCTTCTGCTGCATGCTTTACGATGATTCTCACATGAGTCCTGTTACTTAAAATAACAAAATATTTCCATCCTGTGACCCATCTCATTAAGATCCAAAAAATGTGGCTGGATAGCATCTCACTTAACACGCGGTTAACAGACAGCTTTAAAGAAAATACAGCAAGTCCCAAAAATATTGCGTCTAGGACCCATGAAAGTGAATACGCTGCCTGAAGTATTGGAGCCCACCAGGTTTACTTAGGTTATTGCTTTTTACAATTTGCTTCACGTCGCACCGGCACAGATAAGTCAGGCGACGATGATGGGATAGGATAAAGAGCTAGAAGTTGGAAGGAAGTGGCCGTGGCCTGGTCTGAAAATAAAAATAGCATTTTCTACAAAATAATTCAGCAGTTTTCTAAGAATGATTTATTGGATAAATATTAAAATAACAGGTAAAGTGTTAGTCATATCAAAAAGGAGAGTGCATGGAGGACTTGAAATTAAATTTCCGATAAAAATGTCCATATGGGTCTTCTTCATAACAGTTTACCAGATAACGCGTACAAGGAGCATTTCGAACACGCGTAAGAATAGTTATGTCTCCATTAGAAGTAAAACTGGGCGCAAGATGGCAACTGTGTAGTTAGGACCCTCCAAAATGGCGTCTGTATGAAGCGAAGAGCATCTGTCCGTAAAACTGGGCCCAAGATGGCGACGGTGTAGTTAGGCCCCTCCAAAATGTCGTCTGTAAGGAGAGGGCATCTGATCGTAAAACAGCCCAAGATGGCTACTGTGTAGTTAGACCCCTCCAAAATGGCGACGGGAAGTGCATCTGTCCACAAAAAACTGGGCTCTGTGTAGTTAGGCCCCTCCAAAATGGCGACGAGAAGAGCACCTGACCGTAAAATTAGGCCAAGATGGCGTCGGTTTAGTTAGGCCCCTCTAAAATCGTGACGGGAAGGGCATCTGACCGAAAAACTGGGCCCTGTGTGCTTAGGCCCCTCCAAGATAACGTCGGGAAGGCCATATGGCCATAAAACTAGGTTAGGCCATTTGTGCACCTTCTGGTGGGAGAATCAAATGGCGACGGGAATGGCATCTGACCGTAAAAGTGAGGTTAGGCCCCTACAAGATGGCGACTGTGAGGTTAGGCTTGCTCACTTATGCAAAATCCGGCGGGGGCAGTATGTATGCTAGGGGTCAATGACCTCGTGGGAAAAATGCTGATTCAGCGCCCATTGTTTCTGAATCCCCTTGCTACACTACTCCGCTAACTGATGATGAGAATGAGGAGAGAGACGATCAGATCTGTTTGCTATTGTGCTCAACTCAGGCTAAGCAGGGGGTACTGCTAGTTAATTAATGAAAGAAAAATCAGGTCTAAAAATAACGCCGGATTAGATGAAATACTTTAATTCAACAACCTTGTCGGAATCAATGGGCATTGGCCTCCATTGTTATGACTGAGTTATGAATTAACTGCTTGTTTATGAAACAGTGATTCAATGGCTTAGCCATTAACACGAGTAGTTCTTATTACACCAGTTTTGTTCGAGATAGAGTACGTGGCCGAATTCAAGGATTTTGTGCGAGTGTTTGGCAGTCGCTCATTACGTCGCTCTTTCAATTTCGTTTCACTTAAGCGCACCCCCCCCCCTCCTCCCATTTAGTCCGATGTTTGAAATACTGTAGTCACCTATTCTCGATGTCGTGATGCTCCTGAAGTACAGTATATGCTATTGATACTGCTTGAAAAAAAATGTCCTTATGATTCTGTCCTCTCCTCCTTTCTACTTCCTGCTAGCAAACGCGCTGGAAAATGCAAACCCCTGTGGGCGGGGGCAGTAGAATACATTCTCGGGATCCCCTGCCTATAGTAAGATGCAATCGAATGTGGGAGCAGGGTCTCTCAAGAGCGTGGCTTTGCTTGCGCCAGGCTCATCTCTTTCATCTTTCATATCCGACCTCCATTGGTCAACTCTGTTTTCTTCGACCCTGACCCGTATTAGGTTTCCGAGGTCTAGGGAGTCTCATTTTCACGCAATTCGTAACGCTTGTCTTACTTTTGCTGATACTTTCATCTTTCGAAGTATTAGACATCTTTCCTTTTTCTCCCCCTCTGATTAGTGTTAATGGAGGATGGTTGTCCAGCTGTACTTGTTAAAATAATCACTACCACCACCACCACCTGAAAAATCCAATCTGAAAAATTATTTTCTTTGATGTTGGCCCTAATCAAGTTTTGCATATAAAATACCTGTTACTTTTCTTTTCAGTGATCCTTCCTTCCTCTCTCTCTCTCTCTCTCTCTCTCTCTCTCTCCACATTACGAAGGGGGAGCATTATTTTTATGGGAATGATGTGCTGCTCTATCGGCGTTTACACTGTTTTCCTTGTCAGGGTCTGTTTTTAAACCAGCACAGCAAACTCACACAATCGGTTCTTTTTTTGGTTGCCGCATTTTTCTATGTATTGTCATTGACCGCTACCATGTCTTCTGTTAGTCTTTATTATTTCGAAGTCCATGACTCATCAAAGTACACAAACGAACATACCAACACTTAATGTATTCGCTGCAGTACCTACAACACTAATTCGCAGGATGACCGCTTATCAATTAATCACCACTGGTCTGCATTTAGGGCAGTCGCCCAGGTGGCAGATTCCCTATCTGTCGTTTTCCTAACATTTTCTTAAATGACTGCAAAGAAATTGCAAATTTATTCAACATCTCCCTCGGTAAGTTATTCCAATCCCTAATTCCCCTTCGATAAACGAATATTTGCCCCACTTTGTCCTCTTGAATTCCAACTTTTATCTTCATATTGTGATCTTTCCTACTTTCGAAGACACCACTCGAACGTATTCTTACGTGCTGTAGCATAGTAGTAATTCTATCTTACAGAACAAAGCGTTATTCACTTCGTTGTATGCGCCAGTTTAACAGAGAAACTGCCGGAAGTCTCTGTGCCTTCATGTCAAAAGGAAGTACTGGTAGCTGCATTACCGCGTGCTGAAACCGAGCCACAGGTGTTCGTTCTGCTCTGAGGACGCTCCCGCAGCGCACACGACGCAGCGAGTCAAATCAATAGAAACACAAAGAGTAATATCACAATACATCCCAGAGAAGAATTATGCTTGCGTTTGTCGTATTTATTTTAACATGGATATGCTTTTGGGCTTGGGTCTATTTAGAATTAGCATGGGCAGTTTTACGTCGACACCTTTCGTTCACCACTGTAATCGTGGCAACTAGTGTACGTCATCTATGTATACTGTACTAGGTCACGAAAAAAATAAATTTCCATACTTCTATGCTTCCCCGTGTAGCGGAGTACTTGGTCAATTTCACTGTAGGGTCTTTTTCTTCTTCTTCTTTTCTAGCCTATTTCAATCCACTGCTGGATATAGGCCTCTTCCATGTGCTTCCATCGTCTTCGGTCTTGAGCCACTTGGAACCAGCGTGTTCCAGCCAACAGCTTTATGTCGTCGAGCCATCTCTTCAGGGGTCTTCCAATGCCTCTATCATCCGACTTCGAATAAGAGTATTGGCCTAGTTTATTTGTGATTGCTGGAAACAACGTATGTATTATTATTATTAATAATAATAATAATAATAATAATAATAATAATAATAATAATATAAATCTGTGCCCTATGCATTTGGTGCGAAAAGATGAACGGCGGCAGCCTTTTGTTTACTCTCGCCTCCGGCGAATGCTAAGAATTAGTTTATAATATACATAGCATTGTTTGCGTTTAAATGTCTAACATGCTTCCTTAGTAATATTGGAACAAAGCCTAGCAATGCAGCGGGTAGACTATCCAATTGGGCCAGGCGACTAAAGTACAGTAACTAAGAATATCGACGCACGACAAAGACCTTCCTATACGTATATAAATAAACATACGCGCAGTAACCCTGGCCTGCAAATGAACTAGAGCGTCAATTTTCTCCTCCACTTATACCGCTCACAATCGTATAGTATTATTTAGCGTACGGCGATTAAGTTGCATGTATCTAACATTGTACATATGTACATTAATCTTGAGTCATCGTATCAATGTTGAATGTCCAGATCCTTGATCCACTGTTGAACTTCAGATATTGGTCTGCCGTGGGGCGCCACAGTCACATTCTGGCGTTGAAGTATAATTCCACATGTAAAGGGAGTCTTTGCATCTTCCAGGTTTGGTCCTCAATCGATTCAGAGTGGTCCAGATCTTAGGCGTAGGTTTAACCTTAAAGTATCCTACACGCGACCCCCGGGTGGTGCTAATAAAGCAACAACTCTGGCTGCTCGACCTATCTTTTGAAAGATCTCTTTGCAATGGCATCTCTTCTCAGAGCTGTACTACAAGAAACAATGTACTTTCCATACGTATCTTCCAGCTTAACATAGGAAGCATCAGCAGAGCGACATCTAACAACACCAACCCGCACACGCACGAGCAATGAGCAATCCGCTATAAAGAATATCAGGAACTTCAACCTATCAACTGGAGATGGGGAGATTCTGAACGAGTGATTCAAAATGAACGAATCATTGCACTGAACGATTGAATCATGATTCAGTGAACGAAATGAATCGACTCGTTTGTGAATCTAAATCTGAATCGAGAGATGGCAGCCGAACGCGGCAACTCGTTCCTTGGTTCCTCGTTCGTTCTGATTCATATCGCCAAATCGGGTATTCACCATTTTTGAATCAATGACTACTTGTGCAGAACGACTTATTTTTTATTTAACCTGAACTAAGTCGGTCCACAAGTCAAATACTCCTAACCTAACCTTACAGGAAAAAATATTTTTTTAAATAAGAAAATATCACGTAGTTTCAAGTCACACACTGCTCGGAACTTTAATATACACTCCAACTTCCAGCTCGTTGCGAAATGTTAGGTTAAGTTTACTTCAAGGTTCCCGTTCACGTTCTTGTTCTCGTGAACTAACGCGTGAAACATGGCCACAAAAATGTTCATATCTACTATAAATTTAAAATTCGATTCTCGTATAGTTTCGAATGGTAGCTAGTTAAGTTTGAAAAGGATTAGTCAGACAGTTGTGTAGCATTTTTCAACTGTAACCTCTAAAAAGGATATTACTCTTGTTAAAATGCTTTCAGTTGTTATTATTATTATTACTATTATTATTATTATTATTATTATTATTATTATTATTATTATTATTATCATCATACCTTGAACATTTCACTTCTTGTAACCTGTAAACACGTAAAGCAGTAGCAGTTATAAAGAACATAACGGAATGGTTCATCTGAGTCCATGGTTTCGCTTTCGGCTCTCCATCACGTGGTATTGGAATGAACGAATTAAATGAACGAATCAAATGAACGAATCATTTTAGTGAATCGGTTCAAGTGAATCGGTTCTTCTAAAAGAATCAGAATCCCCATCTCTACTATCAACAGCTGTCTACCACCACTAGGTTATCGTTTTCCCGTTATCACTTCCATTTTATCGCACTTACGTGTACCTGCTTCATATACAGTGGAACTTCGACATCTCGAATCACCTCGGGAGTTACATTTTATTTCGAGTTATCGAAATTTCGAGATAGAGAATACGGTTTTTGAGCACGTATAGCAAAAAATTGAATCATTTATGTACAGTATCTACGGGCTGATGTACCCGTGCTTCGATACGGGATTCACAGAAAGACTGACTTGGTGGTTTTCGTAACTGAATTCAACATAGGTCAATACAAAAACGTCAGTAGGAAAGTAGCGATTAAAAGCAATGCTATCATATAAAATACTCGATCAAATTAAAAACCGCACACTTTCAACAGTCCAAAGTTCCAGAGCTGGAATAACCAGGTCGCAGACTGCCGTGAACACTCCTCTGTCATTATTCGGTTAAATATGCACACTACTCACTCCAATCAGTGCCTCAGAGTAGGGATTGAATAGCTCGAATGCTATGATGAACCAGTGTGTTACGTACCAGTAATATCAGAAAATGTATGAACCAGAGGAATGGCATGCTAAAGAAGAAAGTTATCTAACTCCCCAGCTACTTCCCGCAAATATACAGGCAGGCTGTTACACTAGGTACGACCAGGCGAGTTGGCCGTGTGGTTAGGGGCGCGCAGCTGTGAGCTTGCATCCGGGAGATAGTGGATTCGAACTCAACTGCCGGCATCCCTGAAGATGCTATTCCGTGGTTTCCCATTTTCACACAGTCACACCAGGCTGTACCTTAAAGCCAAGGCCGCTTCCTTCACACCCCTATTCCTTTCCTATCCCATCGTCGCCATAAGACCTACCTGTGTCGGTACGACGTAAAGCAAATTAAAAAACCTCGGTACGCTGCAGTAATCCTATCTATCGGGGATGAGTGGAAACAGAAGACAAAAAGCAAATCACAACAAACAATGGACAATGTAATGTTATTGTTGATAAAGTTTATGAGCTTTTAATATTGCAGGCCTTCACATTAGCTTTCTTTCGACTCTGTGATATTAGGGCGTCTTACAAAATTATTTATATCGTAGACTGTAGTTCCTTATTCTCACACTTTACATACCGATTTTCACTAAATTCTGTTCACCCATTTTCTCGTGACTCGGCGCTGATATGGACTTAGTAACAAAAATCCAAATTCATGAATATATCTGATTATATGCGGTACGGTAACAATGTATAAGACATAAGTGATCGGAAATGTAATAACTTCTTACGTAACTACTACTAACTTACGACATAACTAAAGTTATGTTAGTTATGTAGTATTTATCGATATGATCACTAATAACATAAATAACTTACTTGAGAATTCAATTTCAGGCCTTCCCCTAAACTATCGTTTCACTCAGCGTGAATAAAATAATTTATAGCCTAGATTGTAGTGGTTCACCACCCGACTTTACATACCGATTTCATTAAATTCTCTTCAGCCGTTTTCTCGTGATGTGTGTACAGACAGACAGACAGACAGACAGACAGACAGGACATTACGGTAAAGTAAAAATGTATTTCCTTGTTACTGTGGACATGACGGATACAGAAATACCATTCTTTTCAAATTCTGAGCAATGTACAGACAAAACTCTTATTTTATATAGATATATAAGGAGATATTATTTTTTAAAGTATTTTAAAATATAAAAAGTATATTTTACGGCATCACTTTAATTATAACCCTTATCATAATAACTTTTCAGAAGACAGGATACAGTACATACAGCTGTGAAACAAGAAACCTACCTCTGTTAACACCTTTGGAAAAAATCCGTTAGTCTCTTCCGTTTGTTACAGTTTACCTTCCCTCCCTTCACGCAATACCACGCAGCCGAGATTCGTAAATGTAGCTTGTCAACCGCGACTTCGGGGGGTTGCTTTCGTACAAGACCAGTAATACACACCCGAGAAACAGCGAGGTTTCGCCGATTTTCCGAGCACTAGAAGTTTTAATTTTCAGTTCCCAGCATCACTGTAACCCTTTCTTGTTAACTGTTCCTCACAAACCACACACGCCATATTGCACAGTTGATGTTGCACAAAATTCCAGTTTCGGAGTACTTTTTTGCTTCAAGGGAGGAAATGTTTGTTTCGAGAAATCAAGAAATTCGTGTAACCGAATTTCGAGTATAAATAGAGTAATAAATACACGTGAAGAAACGGACAAACGGCCGGGAAATTAAAGTTACTTGGAGATACTGGAAATTCGAGTATTGCAGGTTGGTGATATCGAGGTTCGACTGGAAGTTCATCACCACAGGCCGCACGAACAACCGATACATTGAGAGACTGTGGCCCAAGGAATACAAAAATAAAACACTATACTTCCGTGCTCAAAGTGTTGTTTTCTGCATAGGTTGTGCATTCCTATATATTTGATTGTTTCATTTTATACTTACGCACTTTGTTTACTAGAGCTCGGTAGTTGAGGAAAAGTCTTCTTTCTCGAGTGTCCCAAGACGAGGCCCAACATACAGTAATACAGTATACTGTATGTTCACTCTGGGTCATTGTGGAGTTTATTTTTGTGTGTGTGTGTGTGTGTGTGTGTTTTTTTTTTTACTGGCTTATAGGTCCTTTTACCCATTTTATAAGTCTTAACAGCTTTTTTTTTTTTTTTGGCAACTTCACATTCTTTTGATTACATTTGTGCAGCTCATTCTCAATTCAAATCATCATTAGTTAATTCATCACCCTGTTAAACATCTTTTCTGTAGTAAGAGTGAAAATGAAATGAAA
Organism: Anabrus simplex; assembly: GCF_040414725.1. Classification (NCBI taxonomy): domain Eukaryota; kingdom Metazoa; phylum Arthropoda; class Insecta; order Orthoptera; family Tettigoniidae; genus Anabrus; species Anabrus simplex. Next base: position 24,553,063 of record NC_090278.1, on the reverse strand, counting down.
AAATGGAACTACTACTTGAAAAAAAAAAACAGGTGTATCAAATTATGTGTAAGATAAGTGAAATATTGAAACGAGAATATTTTGTTGCGAGTGTTTTTTAAAGAGAGATCTCACTTGATTCAAGTATGAACCCTTAAAACATCTGTTGATGTTGAGAAGTTTGATGTTTCGCAACGTGCACTCGGAAAACAGACTAAGGTTTACACTTTGGAACCTGGAGATGACTACTGTGATATACTGTAAAGCCAACTGAGGTACAGTTTCTGAATTCCTATTTTTGTAACCCTCGTGTGGTTAAACCAAATGTTTTCAGTTACCTGTGTACTAATTTCAATTTCTTTCTCCACGATATCCATTGCGGATTAGCTGAATTCATTTTAGGTGGAAAAGGCATTTCATTCTAAATTCTCCAAGTACTTTTTTTTAACACTGAATCCCTTTTTTAAAATTATGTTAATCTAAAAATATGTGTTTGAAAGAACTATTTCGCTCATATTTTTGAAATGTATGTTGCATATCAGCAGAACATAGCATTTTAAAGCATTATATTCCTTCATTAAATATATAATTAAAACAAATAAAATAATAATTATTAAAACAAATTAATCAATTTGAATTGCATTTTTGCTTTCTTTTTGACATTTTAAGGTCCTTTTTGGATATTTTAGGTCTTTTTGCAGAGCTTCGTTAGGCAATTTATAGGTCTTGAACTTCTGATCCCAAAATTCATTACATTTAATTTTGTACTTATTTGCTAAATAAGCAAAATAAACTCAACTCGAGCTCCCGATTCTCTGTAGATAAATTCTGTACATTACACGAGGGTTGGAGCAAAACTCATAGCAACTATTTTGTTCTTCAGATTTGCTGGGTGCTACCATACAATAGCCACGTGTCCGGGAAGGCATGCCACTAGTAATACAAGGACAGAGCACGAGATGGTGGTGAATTGGACAGATACCACGCACAGGGTGATGGGACTGCATTAGACATTCTGATAAGGCAAGAACCAGCGTGCATACATCATACTGGCCATCTGCTGGGGTTGCAATGCCAAAACATGTCACAGATCTTGTTGAAGCTCATGTGTCAAGTGCAGTTAGTCACCCAGTGCATGGACACTACTTGAGTTACAAGAGGAAACAGGCATCCTTCTCCATGACACTGCCAGACCACAAGCAGCAGAGGCTGGAAAGTACTGGAACACCCGCCATGCTCACCGGACTTGTCTCCGTGCAATTTTGACTTTGTTCCCAAAGTGAAAGGACCATTGCATGGGAAAGAGTTTGGAACAAGACTTGAGAGTGCCAACACTTTGAAACATGAGATAGCAATAGTCACACGTGGTGAGGTGACTGGCATCCGACTACTCCTGCACCGTTGGCAATGTATTGTCGACAATCTAGGAGACTACATTTAGGATTTGCAGTAAATATTACTGTACTCTCTGATGAAGCACATGGATTTCCTGGCTGACAGTTCCTTCACTTTATACCCTACATCAGGTAAACCAACTCGGCATTATTCTTACATTTCATTGCACCTTACGCTCCCCACTCTCATCTGTATATTTCCATTTGTCTAGTAGATCCCGCACTGTGCAAAAAAAGAATACTTTCCATGACTTATGCCCTGTCGTAAATTGATGATAATTTCCTAGTATCCGCATACTAAGATATAGTTTATCATGTTCTATTGTACAGGGTCTTTCACTCAAATTGGGGCTGGCCGGCGCACCATAGCGGGTAGATGGGCAGTATGAATCCCATGTGAATACCAAGCACACATAACAACGCATAATCAAAGTAAAATCATTTCTCACCTTGTCATAGATGATGTTGAAAACGTCCACCTGCATCTACACATTTCTGGCTTCATCTAAGGAAAAATTTCCATTCATACGCATACGTTTATCTACCAAGATAGCCTCAATTTCTCTCATGATATTTTGTTTGATTTCATCTAGAATGTGAGGGTTTGTTGCATAAACCTTATTTTTCCATTTTCCCATAAATAAAAATCTGGGGATCTTGCAGGCCACAATGGTTTTTTTAATTAACCTGTTGTCAAAAATTTCCTACATAAAACTTAATTACACGTTAGCCGTATGCTCGGTTGCCGAGTCTTGCTGGAAATATACAGATTGGCATTCATTGTCCGTCAATTGTTTGAAAATGGTACGAGAATGTCATTCCTGTATCTCTGCCCAGTGATTGTGGTTTCAAAAGCTATAGGCCCTATTATCCTGTCTGCAATTATTGCCGCCAACATTCCCATTTTCACACCCTAGATGAACTCAAAATATCACGAGAGAAATAGAAGCTATCTCGGTAATGAATTAATGCATGTGAATGAAAATTTCATGGCCCGGACGATGTGAAGATACAATACACATTTCCACAAGCCTTTCCTATGCCAATGCATTTAATAATAATAATAATAATAATAATAATAATAATAATAATAATAATAATAATAATAATAATAATAAACAATTCAAGAAAATTGTTTGAAAAAATCCGATGTAGCAGAAAGGATACACAAGATGGAAAGAGCATACGGTGTAAATAGCAGTATCTACAACAAGAAGTGCTTATCTGAAAAACTCCAAATATAACACTACAACACAGTAGTCAAACCGGAATACCTGTACGCAGGTGAATGTCTAGTAATGAATCACAAGCCGAATAAATTAGAAGTACTGGAGAGAAAAATTATACGGGAAATACTCTGTCCACTAAGAACTACATAACTCAAGATATCAAGAAGTGATGATATACAGTATACCAGAACATAAAAAACATAACAGATACAATGTAGAAGAGGCGATTGATATTTTTGGACATTTATACAGATAGCCCCAGAAGAGTGCGACAGGCTTCAGCAGCCGGCACAATTCCTATCCTCGCCGCTAGATGGGGCTTCATTAATTCCATTGCTGACCCGGTCGAATGACTGGAAACAGGCTGTGGATTTTCATATACAGAATGCATGAAAAGTTAAACAAACAGCTTCAAATATCTCTGGAACAAAAAGTCAACAATAACCTGGATTCATGAAGTAAAAAGATTTGGAAAGAAACAACATAAGGGAAGAAGTAAGAGAGAAAGATTTCTAGAAAGAAAATGTTAAAAATGGAAGAATTCCAAGGTCGGAGGGAAAGAAAACAGGTTCAAAATGGTCCGAAGAGAGGAAAAGGAAGCATAGCGATCAGATGGAGTTTTGGAGGAAGAAGGAACAACAAAGGAGGAAGCATTGAAATTGTCACGTGATTCCTGGAAGATCCTGACGGAGAAATAATAATAATAATAATAATAATAATAATAATAATAATAATAATAGGTGTTGGTGATTATTGTTTTAACAGAAAGTACAACTAGGCAAAAATCCTCTATATAACACTAATCAGAGGGGGGAAATGGAAGGGATCTGACATTTCGAAAAATGAAGGTATCGGCCAAAGAAAGACATGGGCCACGAAGGGCATGAAACTGAAAGACTCCTTATGGGTCGCAACCTAATACCGTCAAGGTCGGAAAAGAAGAAAAGTTGACCAAGGGAGGTCTGATAGGATCGATGAAAGCTAGGAGCCTGGCACAAGTAGTAAGTGGAAGCAATACCGGGACTCGGCTAAGGGCCCCGCGGTCGCCTAACCACGCTCCCAAGTTCAGAGCCCCTGGGCCCCCGTTTAGGTCAGGCAGAGGATACTGTGGGTGTTATTCTACCACACCCAGCCACAGGGGATGATAATAATAATAATAATAATAATAATAATAATAATAATAATAATAATAATAATAATAATAATTGTGTGGGGCCGGGCTGAGTGGCTCAGACGGTTAAGGCGCTGGCCTTCTAACCGCAACTTGGCAGGTTCGATCCTGGCTCAGTCCGGTGGTATTTGAAGGTGCTCAAATACGACAGCCCCGTGTCGGTAGATTTACTGGCACGTTAAAGAACTCCTGCGGGACTAAATTCCGGCATAGTGGGACGTAAAACAAATAACATTATTATTATTAATAATAATTGTACCGGGCGGTACACCTCCACGCCGCTAATTCAAACTTTGCGCCAGTTGAAACTCCTCTGGTGGAGGAAGTCTGAACTTTATCTAATGTATTAATTTTCAAGTTTCTCAGAAGATGTCACTACTTGGAAATTTTGAAGTTTCTGAACTGGGTCGTTTTTGATGTATTTTTGTTTTACCTGTAGTAAGAAGTGTGAACTTTCTCTTCTAGAGGACACTACTGAAGAACTACAACAGTGCACCCTAGTGCGTAGTGAAAGAACTGTTTTTTGGAGAAATTTTTATTTCAAAAGTTTGTTTCTTGTTAAATTTCCTTCTGTTATTGTTTAAGTTGGCTGTATAACCCTTTCTTTCCCCTTGTTTTGAATTTAGCCAATCCCGAATTTCTTTAATTAATTTCTGACCAATCAGATGTATCTTCTCCAACTTGAATATCTTGCTTAACCCTAGCCAATGAAGTTTTTGTGGGCGGGTGTTCTCATTTCCGAAACGCCTCGAACTTTCCACGAGAGTATTTAAACTGCTGATTTTCGGGTCTCTGCGCCACTTCAATACCAACTTTCAAAGTGTAAAGTACGTAGCAGGGGGCGGGAAGCGCCTCTTTCTTCGGGCAGCAGTTCAACAACAAGGTAATGGCCGTTTAATAACTTCTTTTCTTGCTAGCTCGGCAGTTTAACTCTCGGGGCGGGTCCGAAGCGTTTCCACCATGTAACTTTCCCTAAAATGTAAAGACTCTTAGCATCTATTCTCTTTTAAAGCTACATATTGGGATAGAGAGTGCTTAACACTCTCGAGCTCCCACTCATATTGTTTTGAGGTGAACTTATTTTTCTCAACCGATTCTTCTTTAACGTAACGTAAATTGTTTCTTTCTAAAGTCACCTCTTTAGTATGGGATTAGCCCTTGCATTATCGGCCTAGAGCCAGATTAGGTTTTAAACAAATGTATTATGAGTGCAGATCGCCTCCTCTCAAATTGGTATTTTAGAGGCCATGTAATTACCCTTTTCTCTCTTAATAGGCCTCAGTAGGTTGGGTATTTTACCCCTTATTTCGTGTCCGTGGAGGACAACTTGAAAGTGAAGTTTGGTGTGGCCTTTGATAGGCTTAAGGTTTGAGAGCGAGTGGCTCTTTCTTGAAAATTGAGTGTTGTATGCCTCGAGGAGGCTTTACTGTGTAATTTTGGAGCAAGTGCTCCTGGGCATGAATGGGGTTTTCTGCCCCTCTGTTAAAACTTGTTTTGGGGTAAAGTTGGGCTAATTGCCCAAGAATTGTGAGTTCGGGGCTCGAAGCCCAAATCCTGTAAATACTGTAATTGTAATTTGTTACCTTGCTACTCTGTACCTGCCATTATTGTTATTTCTTGATTTTGCTAAGAAAATATAACCTTGTTAAATTTTATCTTAACTTTAATTTCGTATTTCGAGGCCCGTTCACCCCCGCACCTTCTTTCACCTCTGCTAATCCACCAAACCACGGTAACAACAATAATAATAATAATAATAATAATAATAATAATAATAATAATAATAATAATAATAATAATAATAATGAGCACTGAAATGAATATAAAGTTTTAGTTAATTTCATACTTAGCTGTATTCATCAGTCAGTGTTTTCTGTCTGTTTTTATTTTAGGAGGTGATAACACCACATCATTACACAGTGTACAAACACAGTCCTCTGTTGAGTTGTGAATTTATCTTTGCACATATTTCGCTGTGTACGACATGCATCACATTTAAGCGATTAGGAAAGCTGCAAACGCAATGTGACTGATCAAGCTCGCCATTCCCCAACAACGAAGTATATTAAATAGTAAACAGAAGATCAAAATACTGGAAATCCTATCGATCGATTGTAGTCGCTACTGCTTGCTATACGTTATCTATGTAGCTATTGATGCCATTGGTTACTTCAAATTCAAGATTGTGCTTCATTTCTTATGTTTATTAACTTTTCTATACACATTTTTCCTGGAATAAAAGACACCCTCGATTAATGTTATAAAAACTGAAAAAGAAAAAAAACTTCCATTACGCGGATATATACAGTATGTCCATTTTATCTGGCAGAAGAACAAATTTTCAGACTTTTCCTGAATTCCTTGACATTTCGTGGTTTTCCCGTGATTTACCAAATTCCCTGATATTTCCCAGTTTTCCATATGGGTGGACACCCTGTTAAACTTCTGAAGCCACTCCCCTAATTTTTTCATTATATTTGAGTAGGGAACTGTTGGTTAGGAAGAACAGCACACTTATAGCCCCGAAGAGTCTTCCTCCAGTCAGTACCTGTGAGCAAGCAACTTTTAGTTGTAGTATCAAATGGGTGTTGTCGGAAAGACATACAAAATAAATATCCTCTTGTCGGAATTTTTGAATGACCGAGACGTTTAGGTGTGTGGACAAGTTCTCAGCTCTAACAACTTTCTTCCCTTCTGGTTTTCTAAGTCAGAGTAACAATGTTTTCTTATGCCAATCATTGGAACAGAACGCATCAAAATCTCCCCGAAGTAGAGTGATATCTAAAATCTTTTAGGGCCTCACTCTGTCAACTTTCAGACTGGTACACAGTAGCCCTGCTTTATGGCCCTACTACTGTGATTAATGTGATCAGGTGGGTGATAAAACTAGTCTTCTGTCCGTTAAAACACAGCTATCAAATCGTAAGACTAAGAAGACAGCAGCTCTCCTTCAAGAAACCTCTCCTACAGAGTATAAAAATGGCAACAAGGAGTTCTAAGTCAGTTCTGACAGACTGATGCCCTATTCGACTTTCCTCAATAAACTTCTCTTTTCAAACTTAGGAACACCTACCAAGTAATTTTTATCCAAAAGCAGACCTATGTAACGACAACTCTGACAGAGCTGACTTAATTTTGTTGGGTAACACTGAATGCACCACCAGAGAGATCTTTAACGACGACACCAAGTAACAAGACTCAGCCAGATCAAGCTTGAGATTATGAGTCTGATAAAACTGTACTTTTTTAAGGTTACAAGTAATCATGCTCATGGTCCTTATTGACCAATAATTTGAGAATATATATAGTTAAACCACTTAAAAGTGCATTTAATTCGTGAGCTTAATCTTATTAATGTGTCTGCACTGGTGATGACTCCAAAAGTAGAAACATGTTTACATTTATTCCACTAATAATTTTTTTTAGATTGTAATGTGTATTAATTTGGTGTTTTAAGTGTATATATATATATATATATATATATATATTTCTTGGTGGGGGAGAGATTCATTTTGGCCTACTAGGGACAAAGGGGCTTATCTTTTCTCTCAGCTAAGGTCTTTGATTTTTCTTGGCCCAGTACACTTTCATTATCTGGCTGTGTGCCTGCTTCCTTCCATCCGTACACTTATGTCTGGTGGTCCCTGTACTCTTAGTGCTGTGAGACAGTGGGAAGACTCCCTGTAGGATGGCCTGTCGGTACTGAGATCGATTCTCTATGGTCTCTAATGGGATCTGTAGTTCCTCTAGGTCTGATTTTACCGAGGTGATCCACTTGGTCTTGTCACTGTGAGGATTCTGTTGTTGAGCTGGCAGGGTTCAGGCAGGGCACGTGCCCGTAGAAGGTCAGTCGCCTTTTCCTCATACAAGTGATTACGTCTTCCTGATGTTCGTGGAGCTAGTTTTGCCTGATTCTGTAGCTGCCATTCTCTCTTATGGGTCGTAGTATCCTCCTCAAGATCTTCCTTCTTTAAGTTCTAGTTTCCTGAGTGGGCTCCTTCGATTCATCAAGAGGCACTCAGAGGCTTAGAGTACAAAGGGTCTTACTATTGAGTTGTAGTGCTTCAGTTTTAGGTTCTTGGAGAGGTACTTGGAGGTGTAGATGCTTTTACACGAATGATAGGCCCTCTCTAACTCTGTGCACGTGGCGTCTATGGCTAAAGTTTCGCTATCGCTTACTGAGAACCATTCTGCTAAGTACCTGACAGCAGGAACTTTACTGATCCACCGAGGCAACTATTGAGAGACTGGGATGGATGTTAGCTGCAATAGTTATGCACGAATGAACTAGGATCATACTTTGAATTGATGGGCAAAAGAGGGAACTAATCCATTCCGTACTCTTTCAATTGGGCAAGTTAAAATAACTGCCTGAAATATCACTGCAGAAAACAAAAACAAAAAAAGAGAGAGAGGAACTCACCGATAGTTCCCAGGGTTGTCCAGTGAAGGCCTGCTGTGCCACGAGCCACCAGAGAAAAGCCGATGGTGGCTCCAACGATACTATGCGTGCCAGAGATGGGAAGCTTGAAGAAAGTGGCCACAATCAACCACACAGCACTACCAGCTGCAAAGAAATACAATAGCTTATCACATTGAACATAGGGGGGTACAGTGACGACACTGCTACTGAAGAGAGAGAGACTTACCCAGGGAGGAGAGGCAGCCCAGCATGAGTTCTTCCTCCCCACCAACGTACATCTCAACATCCAAAATGCCTTTCCTCATAGTATCAGACACTTTTGAGCCTGCAACAAAGAGACACACATATATAGCAGTATTGACGGGCCAAGACCAAGCCTGCGATTTTACCACTAATGCCATTTTTACACCAAATGTTACCAACAAATGTTTTTGTTATCAAGATGTCTTAGCAACAGATGTTTGACAGAACTCCAGTGTGACTTGTTTTTATGTCAGTCACTTCCTCCGCTTCCCTTCCTGTCCACCATCATCAGTCATGTGGTCGCTGCGAATGATAACTAGCCAACCAGTGTGCTGTGTGTTGTTAACATTGTGTAAAAGCAGCTTAACATGTACTGGTTACAAATGTTGCCAACATTCCTTGATCTGTACCCACTTCTTGTGAATAAGAAAATTCTTGATTCTCGAAACACCAGTGTTAATGTGGCTTAACACAAGCAAAATGACTGGCAAAGCAGCTGAAGTTTCCAGTGATACCAATGCTATGTATTAATGATGCAAAACTGCCACATAATCCCATACAACAGAGAGGTTCATGTACTTGAAGCGTGTTGTAAGTGACCATGAAGTATCGGAAACATGAACAGCAGAGAAATAAAGCAGTTCTGTGTTAGCAATTTTATTTATGAGTTTAAAATAATGTAGGTACTAAGAGTTTGGGAAGAGCTTCCAAAATATGGACTTCAGTTATGTATTTATTTATTTATTCCCTTCTCCAAATAATGAGACTTGTTAAATATCAAATTACTCATAAATTAACTGCAAACATTAAACCAAACTGTTAAATCTATGTAAATATCCCTAAGTTAGAAACAAAGCAAAATGTTTATCTTTTTCCAGATTATCAATATTGTAATGAGGCATTCCTTGTTCTTCTGTGAACATTAGTAATCTGTAAAACTGCAGAGTTGTTTCATATACGTCATCTGTTCCTACTTCGCTGCTTCTCTTTGAATACTATTCCATAAACTTTGAATCTGGCGCTTTACAAATTTGATAGCCTCTGCACAAGTGCTTTCGCAGAACTGTACAAACAATTCATAAGTAACACCATCTGCATTTCTATTCAGAAATTTCACCAACATGGAAATATTTCATGTAATTTTATAAATTAAATCCAAAAACTTGTTTGGCAAAATCAGAGTGTCCAGTTTGATAGCACATTATGACACCAGACACAAGATTCCTAACGTCTGAGAACATACAAGTCAAAGCCTCTTATAGGAGAGTATGCTTAGAGCGGGACATAGGCTGTCTACCAATCAACAGTATTACTGTGTCATCCTAAGCCTGCTGACAATACTGCTAGCGTATCATCAGCTAATTGGTATTATACATACAAACTTGATTGAGCACTAACTCCATATTATACGCCACTTAACTCTATTTTCTTCGAATATACTATGAAAGAATGGAGATTAAAAACAAAGGCATGAAGTGATATTCTAAGGACAATGTTCCAGAACCAAATGAAACATCAAAAATGACAGCTACTGAATGGATGGGGTGAGAAAACTACTAGAAAATGCAGGAATGGGGTGCTATTGGAAAGGAAATTCATCAAGGGATGACAAAAAGTTGCATACGAAGATGATCCACGAAGACAAACAATGAGCGCAGAAAGTAACAGCAAAAGACTTGATAGCAGAATTCTATACAGTAATTACAAATACAACAATACAAACAGAAATGTTAACTAAAAAGGGAAATGAGAGAGATATTCTTCTGGGTTTTGTTTGCACAGTCTACCTAGGAAGCCTTACTCGCTCACTGAGCTATGTTACAGCTGTAATGGCAGCGGCCAAGCACAAAGCTAGCCGATCAGTGTTAACGCTAAAAAACAGCCCTCAACATCATCCCGAGCCAAAACTGTTTCAATTTCTGAGAGGCACCCCACCACAGCCAGCTACCCCAGCAATTCAAATTAAATCCCAGTTTCAATGAGTTGAGAGTTCCTAGCAAGTTACTTCATATTCAAATGTCTAAAAACAAGAGAACATGTTCTGAGCCATTAGACAATAGCATTTGCCTGCAGCTCTGCACACACAGAAACTAATTTTGTGGCCATATGTTGAACTGATGAATACTGGAAGCTGTACCAAAATACATTCTTTATAGCTGTTTTTAGTCATGTTAAACATTTTGGCTTTGGTTGATTTGTTCATATGGTTGAAAAAAGACCCATAGAAAACTGCCTAGAGGGGGCATATAACACCACGATCAGCAAGAAACGCACACACTGGCGCTTCCAAGTGGTGCACCACTATAAAAGAGATGTGTGGTGCTTTGGATGGCTTTGAATTCCACACGACAAGCAGAAGGCAAGAAAACCAACCGTGAACCTGCTTGTATTGGTGACCAGCTTCTCTCTGCCCAAGAGGCCTCTCCTGAACAGTTTGTGATATAACCAAGTGCAGGGAAATTCTGGATGTCTCTACTTCAATATGGGCAAGTTTCAGGAAAAATGCCCACCTGTCTGTTTATCTAAACCAAATGACACAGGCAAAAGTAACAAAAGTGACTTGTCCTCTCAAAGTTAGGACAAAAAAGCAAAAAGCAAATAGATACTAAATTCTTATTTTATTAGTAAGATACAAAAACAAAAGAACATCAGCTTACCTATGAGGATTGCTCCAGCTATCTCAAAGATGGTGGCCAGCACACAAGCTTGTCGAACTGAGAGCACTTTGGAGCCGACAGAGGTGCCGAACGAATTGGCCACATCATTGGCACCAATACCAAATGCCAAGACGAAGGCCATAATAAAACCAACGATGATTATCCATAATACTTCTGCTGCATAGGGATCCATCTTCTAAAGAACTTTCCTCTTCCTTAATTGCAAAATTCTAATCCCGACTTTCTCAACGAATTAACCTGCTAATATACTGCTGCTTCGGTATTTCCTTTCCTTCCTTGAGATTCTTACTTGCTTTCCTTTCACACCAAATCCTTCTCTCATCCACTAACAGTCACACAAGTCTCCACAAATCCAAAACTACACACCATCATAAATCCCATACTTGCACTCCTTCAAAACACACCCACAAAATTTTCAATCTTTTCCTCTTAAATACTTCTTTATGTGTACTTCTTTTTTTCCTTTCTTAAATATTCTTTTGATTTCTAGTATTAAAAATAAAGAATAATATCACAGAAAAATGCTTTCTTCCTTTGTAGACTTCTGCGTACCTGAGCTTTTTATATTTAATTTTAAAAATCCAAATGCCTTTATTTCTTTTTATGAAGTAATAAATATATATGAACTCTCCTCTTTGTTCGGTATTAAACAGCACGTGATTTGTTAACAACAATACTATTATACATACTGCTTATGTCAAGAGATTTCTTTAAGTACTTCCTAGTAAAAATGAAGATCAATTTGCATTCCTTATTCCAACAAGCAATCTTTTTATTAACTGGGGCTTTGTTTCAAAAATGTTCCCCTTTGTAAAATACTTAGGCCTATTTAAGTATGTATTCCTTTAAGCTCTTTGTTCAAATTAAGTAACGATTCTTATTTGCCTTTCTTTCTGGAGACCTTCAAACTTCTTTGTACAAAAAAATTACAAAAAGAAATAAATAGGGTATGGTAATTTGCTCTCTTGTGTGTGAAACTGCACTAATTCTATCTCTTCCCTCTCTATCCCTTTTTTGTTCTAAAAAATAGAAAAAACAAAAAAGGGAATCGAGATTTTGGCTCTTGTGTCCAAGGTGTTCGGAAAATTGACACTGAATTTAAAAACACATCCTTGCGCTTCTTGAATCGTGAGATATGGGAAAGAGGTGACAACTTCTGATTATATGCACGTCTTGCTTAGAGAAAATAGGAGTTCTGAAAAGAGAAGAAAAATAGAGATGTAACACACATGCATGAAGAATTATACATCAAAACTTGACAAAAGCAAACAATTTTAGCAGGTCTGACAAAAATTATGTAAAAATGCATATACATAAAAAATTATATATAAAATCTTACATAACAAAATGAAACAATTTTAGCATGTCTGTCAAAAATTATGAATTAAAATGCTCTAAACAAAAAAAACAACTTTTAAATGATACTGCTGAGTATAGCAAAGCATACAGGATTATTCACGACTGCTGACTGCTTAAGACATTTTGAGCAAAATACATTATATAGACCTGTGCCCTATTCTCAGAATGTGGGTAGTTAAAAAGATGTGATTTAAGTTGTTTGTAAAACGTATTTATCTTTATTTCCTTTGCTTTCTTCCTTTGTAGACTTCTGTGTACCTGAGCTTTTTATATTTAATTTTAAAAATTCAAATGCCTTTATTTCTTTTTATGAAGGGTAAAATCAAATCAAATAACTTCACAGATAATCCTTTATTTACTTGTTCGTGTTCTGAAGCTCGACGTGTGCCCTGAATTCTGTAATTGCTTCATACGGAAATTTTCGAATTTTTCACCAACGGATGTACGGTACCGTATGTTTTTACGAAATAATAATTATTGCAAACAGTACAAATTCTAGCCACTCGATGCATCATTAATGCACAATAGTATTATACAGTTTAGTTAACATTCTCAAAAACTGCCAGCATCCACTCACGTGTAGCTCTATATAGCTACACACGGCTGTCTTAGATTTCCGTAACGGCGTGCATGAAGTGCTCAATTAGGCCGTCACGTATTTGTGCTTTCATTTTATTTCACTCTTCAAACAACAGGAACTTAAGACAAATAGATCTTCCAAATTATTGAAACTACTGTAAATTACACAGGGTTAAGTAAAGTAAACTCGTGTCGTCACCCCGAGGTGATGCAGCTATTTTCAGGCATATCGCCAGTGAAGCGAGCTGCATGTACCATTCCAACCACATTCCAGTCCTCCTGCCATTCTTAAATTTCTGGAAGTACCGAGAATCGAACTCGAACCCGCTAGGACGGTAGCTAAAACACTAACCGTTAAGTTACAGAGGCGGACAGTTACACAAGGTCAAACGACACTTTGCTCAAAATGTCTTCAAAAATAAGCTCCGTAAATGGCGATAACTCCTCGAGAATTATCCTGTATTATACTCATAATTCTGTAAATATGTTTCTACTACAAAATAATCTAAGTTTTTACGTGAGGTTTTTTGACAAACACAAAGGACCAGCATGGACAATGTCATATCTAATCAACGCACGTTAATAAGAACAAGGAAAATTACATCGACGAACAAAGCGATAAATCGCTGCTGTTCTATCTCAAAAACACCCATGGCGGGCAAAAAAGTGGTACACCCCTCGTTTTCAATATAGATTTAAAATAAATACTCCTGAATATGTGTTCTGTGGATATAAAAGTAGTTTCAAGAAACGGGACTACGGGGTACACAGACAAAAAAGTGTGGGTTCATGAACGACCGCATAGTGCACAAATGCACAAATTTTGACAAACTTTCAGTTGCGGAAAGCGCCACCATCCAAGAGAAAATTATTGGCCAAGGAACGGAAGACTTTTTACCGACGGGATCCGTAACGGATGTACCTTGGAGTGGGAGACCGTCGACGCGTTTGGAAACGGTGTCGTATGAGTTGCGCCGAGTATAACTTGCGCCGTGCTCAATCATTCTAGGAACTAGAGGTCTTGTTTGGGAATTCCACAGGGAAGTTAAAGATCTCATTTTGTGTCTCAAATCCGAAGCAGAAAGCTCGAATTTTAAGATTGCCAGGAATGAACTTCATCTTGAGGGCAAAAGAAAAAAAGTTACGTGCAATTAGACCAAAGGATCTTGAGAGCAACGGAGGTCTATTTGGAAAGCGGTAATGTAAAGAAATTCATCAGAAACATGTCATATCCTCCAACTGGATTAGACATTTAGTACTGAACCGTTCATTCAACGGTGCTTACTTTGCAAATATACAATGTAAATATTAGGTTTAAGACACTGACAAGGTTATAGGCCTACCGAAAATTTAAATCATGTATATAGGCATTAGTTTTCATAAGGATGACAAGGCCGAATGGCCGCTTTCTGTATTGGTAGACTTGGCTTGTTAAATAATGTCAAATCATTCAAGTAATACTTAAGCGGCTGTTTTAAGTTCAACGGAGATCGTCTCAATAAGACATAATGAAACAACCCTGATAGAATGAACATTTGCGACGGAAAACTGTAAATTTCAGTTATTGTTAAGATTAAAAAAGCTTCTTCATGACGCTGATGTAACGTAGGCTTCCAATCACTGCTCCGGGGGTTAAATCTACGATAACTTTAGATAGCGTTTATGCTGGACAAAGCTGGCGTTCAAAATATTATTTCTGATTTCTTCATATTTATATCAGCATCACTGTTTGAAACAATTTCATTTGTCATTTATTAATCTTTCATACCCAAGGGAATGCGATAGGCCTCGCCAGGGCACACAATTTCCTTTCTTTGTTAGTAGCTATGGTTCATTCTTGAGCCCTATCACTTCATAAGGGGTGCATGTCGGGGAAACGTAGGGTGAGACAGATTTTTCTGTTTTCACTGGTCATTCTTTATTCAACAAATTCGCTACATTCCATTTGCCATCCATTAATCTTTGTCCGCAAAAGCACGTCAGATCTCGCATTCGGCAGTATTTTCTTCCTTTAGCGGTATTTCATCCTTCATCCATTCTATTCCTGACCCTATCAGTTAGCTACAAACAGGCTGTGGATATTCTTCATAAGACTGAAAGACTTTTTTTTTTTTTTTTTTTTTTTGCTATTGGCTTTACGTCGCACCGACACAGATATGTCTTATGGCGACGATGGGACAGGAAAGGGCTAGGACTGGGAAGGAAGCGGCCGTGGCCTTAAGGTACAGCCCCAGCATTTGCCTGGTGTGAAAATGGGAAACCACGGAAAAGCATCTTCAGGGCTGCCGACAGTGGGGTTCGAACCTACTATCTCCCGAATACTGGATACTGGCCGCACTTAAGCGACTGCAACTTTCGAGCTCGGTGACTGAAAGACTGATTACAAACTACGTAGTTATACACATTTCACCCACTGATATAAATACGATGCAGGTTTTCTAAATATGCAAGAAACCAACATTGATAGAGTGATTACTGAGCTCGATAGCTGCAGTCGCTTAAGTGCGGCCAGTATCCAGTATACAGGAGATAGTAGGTTCGAACCCCACTGTCGGCAGCCCTGAAAATGGTTTTCCATGGTTTCCCATCTTCACACCAGGCAAATGCTGGGGCTGTACCTTAAGGCCACGGCCGCTTCCTTCCCACTCCTAGCCCTTTCCTGTCCCATCGTCACCGTAAGACCTATCTGTGTCGGTGCGACGTAAAACAACTAGCAACAGAAAAGATAGAGTTAATGATATTTTTTATATATTAATTTCAAAATCTCAGTACTACAGATATTCACAGACATTCCTTGAACTTGGAAATAACCCCCTGCGGTGCAGCGCAGGTAGCAGATGCTTAAGACAGCTGTCAAACCACTTCTACTCCCGGCGGGGAATCTCCACGGCGCAAATTATACTCGGCGCAACTCATACAGAACCTTGGAAACTTGTGCCGCTGTTGAAGAATCAATAAGGCGATCTCCATTTAAGTGAACCTGTAAGCGTTCATCTGAACTGAACATTCGGCCTTCGAACATGAGACCGCATGAGTAGTATAATTGGATGGTTCTGCGGCCTCCTCCTCCGCCCGCGGCGCGGGAAATTTGAATTTTGGCGGAAATTTGAATTTTGGCGGAAATTTGAATTTGTAAACAAAGCCACGTGCTTTTTGACAGCTGTCATCGACAACAACGCATCGCTAACCTCACTGCTGCCATCTTGACGGGCCTAAACCTCAGTGGTACCAACTTAACCTAACTAGCATGAGGTAAACAAAGCCACGTGTTTTTTGACAGCCACGTGCTTTTTGACAGACAACGCATCGCTAACCTCAGTACTGCCATCTTGACGGGCCTAAACCTCAGTAGTGCCAACTTAACCTAACTAGCGCGTGGTAAACAAAGCCACGTGCTTTTTGACAGCCACGTGCTTTTTTGACAGCTGTCATCCGCCATCTTTAATCCATAGAGCACGGTGCTGCCCTCTTTAGCTACTTACCTTTGAAATGTGGTGGCGGATAATTTGAAAAATGCTTTTTGACAGCAGCCATCTTGCATCGCAAACCTCAGTGCTGCCCTCTTTAGCTAGATACCTGTGGTGGCAGACAATTCCACGTGACAGCAGCCATCTTTAATCAAGAGAGCACCGTGCTGCCCTCTATGTGGTGGCGGCGAATTGAAAAATTCCACGTGCTCTTGTTTGGAAACAAACTCACGTGCTTTTTTGACAGCTGTCATCTGCCATCTTTAATCTATAGAGCACAGTGCTGCCCTCTTTAGTTTGAAATGTGGTGGCGGCAAATTCCACGTGCTCTTGTTTGGAAACAAAGCCATGTGCGGCTGTCATCCGCCATCTTTAATCAACAGAGCACCGTGCTGCTATCATGCGGGCAATTTCATCACCTGTCATCCGCCATCTTTAATCCACAGAACACCGTGCTGCCCTCTTTATGGCTACTACCTTAAGCACGTAGTAGCGGGCAATTTGAAAAGTTCTGCTAGCTATCATCCACCATCTTTAATCAAGAGAGCACCGTGCTGCCATCTTTAGCTAGATACCTTTGAAATGTGGTGGCGGCAAATTGAAAAATTCCACGTGCTCTTGTTTGGAAACAAACTCACGTGCTTTTTTGACAGCTACCATCCGCCATCTTTAATCAACAGAGCATAGTGCTGCCCTCTTTAGTTTGAAATGTGGTGGCGGCAAATTCTACGTGCTCTTGTTTGGTAAACATAGCCACGTGCTTTTTTGACAGCTGTCTTCTTGACGAACCCTAACCTCACTTTGAAGGACAATAGAGCGTCGCTAACCTCACTGCTGCCATCTTTACGGCAGTAAACCTCAAGGCTGCCACCTTATGCATGTTATAGCGCGGAATTTAAAATCCAACAGCAGAACGTCGCTAACCTCACTCTTGCCATCTTGATGGGCTTAAACCTTACTGTTGCTACCTTGGTTATACGCTTTTGTGTTAGTTTACTGTTAATCGCTAAGCTGTTCGCATCATCGAAGTTGAGAGTAACAAATGTCGAGTAGATTTAAAGAATAATCTGTTAGCAGAAGATAAAAGTCCGTCATGGAAAAACCTATTTCTAGGTATATTTGCGAAGAGTGTGGAAAAGCATTTTCCCGAAGCTATCACAGGAGACGTCATGAGATATCATGTAGGACGATTTTTCAATGCAAACATTGTAGAAGAGAGTTCAAGAACGCATACAACGCTCAACGTCATGAAGCCGCGTGTAATGTAGCTTCATCGGGAACAAAATACAAAGAGCTCGACCATATTCCAGCGAACACTGATTTATGTTTAAAAAGTACACCTCTGCGAGAGATTTTTAATTCTCCCTTGTTGTCTAGGCCTGCTGCAAGTTCTGTTACTGAGCACAAACTTCAAGATAAAGAGAGGCAAGATCATGATTATGATAATAAGGATAATGATGTTGATCAAAACAGTAGTAAAGGGAAAGTAGAAGAAGAAGAAAATTCATTGCCATTACAGCTTGATGATTTTACTTCATTTCCTAAGCCTACTACACGTTCTGTCGAAGTGCAAACATCTCAAGAAGAGATGCAAGGTAAAGAAGAAGGAAATTTCAACGCTTCATCGCTATCGAAACAAGTTATGTTTGTACCTAGAAACGCTACTGCTGAAGCACGTATTATATCAAAACAAGTCCCTGCACATCAACTGTCTGCATATAGACTCAAAGTTCACAACAAGCCTCTGTTACCCTATGTAGATATAAGCTACTGTAAAGACCCCAACGTACTGGTAAAACGTTTACAACTGCTAAGAGCCTATCATGATGCTGGTTACACACAGTACAAAGAAGATATTTTTGAAATAGAGCATGAATTACGTCGTGTTGGTATTATTAAGTAAGCGCTTACCCTCACCTAAGTCATCCATCTGTAGTATATAGTCGATCGAGTAGCTATATTCGTATAGATTATTTCCCAACATTCTTCCTTCCTTAGGGTGTTAACTCCGCCTCTAGTTGTAGAGCCGGTCTCAAGCCCGGATAAAGAGAGGAGAGGCACCCTAGCCCTTTAGCCCATTAGCCCTTTTGCCTATTAGCCCTACATGGAATGTGCGGTAATCTAATCTTCTTAGAACAAAGGTATCCCCTGACATGTTGTATCGAGTACAGTGTTCTGTTCTACTTATTTAGTGTTCTAAACACTTCAATCAATGTTCCGATCACATGATAAAGTTAACAGCATAGAGTGCAGTGTTCGATTCTAGTCTTGTTATGTTTCTTTAGTGATTTGTAAGTCTAAACATGCATAATGACGTCATCATTGCAGCACGTGCTTACTCTAGCTATCCCGATGCAGATTTATGCCTTGACATAAGAGGAGGCCTTAACAGCTTATGTATAGCCGCTATTGTTTAAAGATAGCTGCTGTTAAGAAAAAGCACGTAGAATTTTTCAAATTACATTTCAAAGGTATGAGGTTTAGTGCTGTAAAGATACCTGCACGATGCAAAGCTAGCTTTCTTCATCAGAGCAGCCACCATCTTGTGTGAGCACCTCTAGACCGTATCATAAGGAGCTGTGTATAGTCACCGTCTTGTCGCTGCTACCTTGCGCAAGCACCCCTAGGGCATCTCATAAGAGCAGCAGCCATCTTGTACAAGCGCTCTTAAGCTGCCTCATAAGAAGCTATGTATAGCCCCCATCTTGTAGAATTAGATAGCTGCCAATGACAAAGGGCCTAAGTAGGGATCGAACCGTCGATCTCATCATTAGACTATGTTTTTCTTGTTCCTCGTACTGCGAACCGAGGTACTGGGCAGAAAATTTTTTGTCCGTTTTGCTCTACGATGCATCGCTTTCGAGATATTTAACATTTTGCATTTAAGCCCCAAATTTAATGAATCGAACTAGCACGACGCGTTAGCCTCTAAGCTAAGAGCAGCAGCCATCTTGCGCAAGCACCCTTAAGGCGTCTCATAAGGAGACGTGTATAGCCGCCATCTTGTGTCCGCCATCTTGTGCAAGGACACTTAAGCCGTCCCATAAGAGCAGTCGCTATCTTGAGCAAGCATCCCTACGGCATCTCATAAGGAGCCATGTATAACTGCCATCTTGCGCAAGCATCCCAAGGGCATCTCATAAGAACCTGTGTATAGCAGCCATCTTGCGTAAGCACCCTTAAGGAGTCATGTATAGCCGCCATCTTATGTAATTAGCGTCGAGAGAGGGCTGCTGTAGAATTTCTCTTAAATTATCCACCACCACATTTCAAAGGTATCTAGCTAAAGATGGCAGCACTGCGGATGACAGGTGACGAATTTACATCTACTACGATAAAGATGGCAGCACGGTGCTCTCTTGATTAAAGATGGTGGATGATAGCTAGCAGAACTTTTCAAATTGCCCGCTACTACGTGCTTAAGGTAGTAGCCATAAAGAGGGCAGCACGGTGTTCTGTGAATTAAAGATGGCGGATGACAGGTGATGAAATTGCCCGCATGATAGCAGCACGGTGCTCTGTTGATTAAAGATGGCGGATGACAGCTGCACATGGCTTTGTTTCCAAACAAGAGCACGTGGAATTTGCCGCCACCACATTTCAAACTAAAGAGGGCAGCACTGTGCTCTATAGATTAAAGATGGCAGATGACAGCTGTCAAAAAAGCACGTGAGTTTGTTTCCAAACAAGAGCACGTGGAATTTTTCAATTTGCCGCCACCACATAGAGGGCAGCACGGTGCTCTCTTGATTAAAGATGGCTGCTGTCACGTGGAATTGTCTGCCACCACAGGTATCTAGCTAAAGAGGGCAGCACTGAGGTTTGCGATGCAAGATGGCTGCTGTCAAAAAGCATTTTTCAAATTATCCGCCACCACATTTCAAAGGTAAATAGCTAAAGAGGGCAGCACTGTGCTCTATGGATTAAAGATGGCGGATGACAGCTGTCAAAAAACACGTGGCTTTGTTTACCTCGCGCTAGTTAGGTTAAGTTGGCACTACTGAGGTTTAGGCCCGTCAAGATGGCAGTACTGAGGTTAGCGATGCGTTGTTGTCTGTCAAAAAGCACGTGGCTGTCAAAAAACACGTGGCTTTGTTTACCTCATGCTAGTTAGGTTAAGTTGGCACTAGTGAGGTTTAGGTCCGTCAAGATGGCAGCAGTGAGGTTAGCGATGCGTTGTTGTCGATGACAGCTGTCAAAAAGCACGTGGCTTTGTTTACAAATTCAAATCTCCCGCCAAAATTCAAATTTCCCGCCAAAATTCAATTTCTCGCGCCGCGGGCGGAGGAGGAGGCCGCAGAACCATCCAATTATACTACTCGTATGCGAAAGGATTTGAACTCAAACCAATGAATGAGCTATCAAATGTGGATTTAACACGGCATCAAGACGTATGTCAGATGCTCCTTCACCAGTTACAAACAAGAGAAGAGGAAAGGAAGGCCCTTTTTATGATGAATGTGCTTGTTATCGAAGTTCTAAAGATACGAACGCTTATTTTTGGACCAAGGAGAATCCACATTTATTTCCGGAAACTGAACATAATCCACTCACATTATGACTGGAGAGGAAGGTAACAGATCATCATCATCATCATGAAGATTATTCATCGATGGCCTGGCGAAAGAGATTAATCTGCATATGATTAATGAATGAATTCCAGAGAATAAACAAATCCGACACCGTGCGGCTTCAACAAGACCGCGCACTGCCTCAGTTTGCGACTGCGACTTAACGTGCTTTTGCTAACAGGTGAATTCGTCAGGGATCCGAGAACCTACCTTCATCTTCGTCATGGTCACCACGAAGCCCTGATCTCACCACGCCAGACTACGTTACAAAACATGAGGTGAGGCATGCTGTACGTAATGCCTTCACGACTGTGACGCTACAAATGCCGCAGAAAATGACCAAACGGACCTAGAGACGCATCCGTCCATGCAGAGATCATAAAAGAATGCATATGGATGTTTTGGATCCATCATAAAACAGGTGAATTTATTTTAAATCCATTAAATACAAGGGTACCTGGACTAATGCCTGCACGTTATTTCTTTTTATATCGAACCGACACACATGGGCCTTGTGAGGATGATGGGTTAGGAAAGGGCTAATAGAGGGGAGAAAGAGACCGCGACTTTAAGGTACAGCCTCTCACACAAATGCATTGCGCTACTCACAACTGCCCGTAAATCCTCCCTTACTCTCAAATTAAATACTTTCACCTTCTTCCACTGCCCCTGCCGATAGGGCACGACTAACATGGCTGCATGTCAGCCAGCAGCGAGACTACATAGGCTACCGGTAGTACAGTAGGAGGAATCAAATTGAAATATGAACCGAGTCTTAATTCCGGAGTAATGAAAGGCAGCCGACTCTCTGAAATGTACGAAGAGTGCTAGATAAATCTGTATCAATGTTACATGCTCGATACTTCCGATTTATAATGTTGAGAATATTTAAATTACGAACTAATACGGCCATTATTTCTCTGCACTATTCTCTCTCTCTCTCTCTCTCTCTCTCTCTCTCTCTCTGTATATATATGTGTGTGTGTGTGTGTGTGTCATCAGTCCTTGTAGCTAGCCATTACATCTAACCTTACCTTAGCCCACGCCACCGTTCCTATAATCTAGAACGTAACCTCTCCCGGTCCCCATGTGAGTGGGGGCAGTAGAATTCTCCCACGGTATCCTCTATCTGTTGTAAAAAGGCGACTAAAAGGGGGACTTACAGCAAACGTTGGTAACCACGTTTGGCATTTCTTCCACTTGTGTCAGGATCCTCTCTTTCATTTTTTCCTATCTGACCTTCCTTGTTTTCTTTAAGCACCGACGGTACCAGGTTTGCGATGCCTAGGGAGCCTTTCATTTTCGCGCCCTTAGAACCTTTCTTTCGCCGATACCTTCAAAGTGTCCGACATCTTACTTTTCCCCCCCGACTGATTAGTGTTAACCGAGTAGATGGTTGCTCAGTTCTACCTTCCATCAGAACAAACACCACCACCTAGTCACGGCGTGAACGAGGCCAGCTCTCCGTATTCATGTCACCTCGCTACGACGTAGGTAAACACCCTGGCCTTCTGAGGAGACTGGTTTGATGTAGGCAGACCACCATATCCTGGGCCATTTTCTCTACAACTGCATAACTATCACATCAGACATCTATCACAATCTATTTGTCGTACTGATTTCCTGGCCTCCCTCGGCTATTCTTATCTCATACGGCTCCCCCTAAAGCAAGATGAACAAGTCCGGTATGTCTCAGCCAAACCTGTCAAGCCAAATACCGCTAAATCGTTCTCTTCACTCCAACTCGCTTCAATATCCATATCCCCTTAACCATTCTTATATAACACCGTTATGCTCTTATCGACCATGTTTCACTCCCATATAAACAAATACTTTCAGAAATAACAGTATATGAATACTTATGTTCGTGGTCAGTATACTTTTACCTTTCATGAAGGCTTTCCTCGCCAATGCTAAACTACATTGATTTATTTTCCTCTACTTCCTCAATGATTTCATATCCTACTCTAATATTACGTGCTTCACCTGACCTTACTGTGCTACATTCCATCACTTTTTTTTTTTTTAATGTGCTATTATGTGTCAGATTCCTAACTGTTGGAGAAAGCAACCGGACATATAACATTCACTCCCGAAAACAGGTCGACCCTGTGTTAGCACGGATGTTCGCTATCAGCAGCAGACAACAAACGTAGCGTTTTCGAGGTTTAATTATCATAAGTAAATTTATACTGGCTTGGAAGTATGGCATTTGAGATAACATTCGAAAGCAGCTCACAAAAACCACAAAGCTGAAATTACGAGTATAATATGGCGAGTTAGTATTTCGAGAGAGATACGTAAAATAATGTTCGCTAACAAAGCCTTTCGCAATGGACAAGAGCAGCTTTTATTTATTTCAGAACATACTCAGCGATGCTAATGTAAGTCAGTGTTATTTGTAACGGCAGAAAGCTCGTTTGTGATAAGTATTCTAAATTCTACATATGATTCCTTTCCTTGACTAACTAGGAATATTTCTAATTTCAAAAAATAAAATGAGCCAACGGACCTATGCAGAGATGAAGGAATTCATGCGGATGTTCTGGATCCATCAAAACAGGTGAATTTACGTCAAATCTATACTAAGGACAAGGGTTTACGGACTTTTCGCCCATCCTGTACACCTCGAACAAAATTAAAGACATTAAATTATGTCTGCACGGAGTTTGATATCAATGGAGTATTACAAATGTACTGACAGTTGGAAAAGAGATTATGTAAACACTAATAGAAGACCGCCAATGTCAGGCTCAGCTAGAGACCCCGTCGTCGCCAACCCGCTCTCCTTCATTTGAAGACACGCGCGGAATATTGTGAATGTATCCAGCACCAGGGGGAAGAAACTGGGGCTTTGTCGGGGTCACGGCCGCATACGTACAGTGAGCGCGCACTTCCCGTTTCCCTGCGGGGTCGGGTATGAGGCGAGATGAATCTGTCGTGGCGGGTTATGACCGGATGCCCTTCCTGACGTCAACCTGATCAGATGAGTTAAACGACTTGAAATGAATGATATGACGATATATTATAGTATGAAGGGAAAGGCTGAAACACGGTGGCGGCACATAGCCTATTCCCGTCGAATAATACCAAGGGGTCTGTTCCAAGGCTTAAGGTCGCCTTCTATCGGACGAATCACCAATGCCTTCATTCTATATGAACATTGCAGAGAGGTTTGGAACTGGCACGCGATCTATCCTGCAGGCCAACACACTGATGATGAAAATATTTTCGAACGAACAGGACTCGAACCGGCTAACCACGGTGTCAGGCCATACAGCGGGCATGAGGTATCTAGTCTCTATGGCTGGTCCCTTCACGGCGCTGGGCCACCTCAATAAACCACTGTATCCTCTCAAAGGGGTTTTCCATCATTTTGAAGCCATTTATGTCACATTTTCCGCACTTTTTCGCTTCCCAGTCTTCTCCAATACGCAGTTTTCGCTATATACTTGAAGTCACGGAGACGAAGGAAGCAACACCTCACATGGCGTGCTAGCACGCCGCAGTCCAGAGCCGCGCGACACGGGAATTTTAGTACCCCAAGATGGCAACAACACTTCATCACCTGACGACGCCATAGTGCAATGATCCTTCCCCCTTAAGAACGAGATAGAGCATGTCACACGTGCTGTCTAGTATTATTTCCATTTTAAAGCTTTCACGTTTTTGTAACGGTCTCTGGCCCAGGTATTGTGTGGCTAACTCCCTTGTCAGACACAGGATGCCAGCAGGTAGTACGGCACCCTGTAACCCTGAACCAAATGACAAGACGGCGCTAAGCAACGCAGGTGTCTGACCCGCAGCAGTTTTGTCTGGGTGGTAAGAGAGCAGCGAGTGACCAACAGTCCTAGGACACTCCGGTACTAAAAGTCAATAAGTAAACCAGTGTGAAGTTAAGAATGAGCACAAGTTCAGTGAATGGCAGGACAATACTGGTCCCACACGACTGTCGAATTTGAGTCTGGAGACGTCCTGGCCAGCGCAGTGACCCACGCTTCACTGCAGAGCGACATACCTCACCAACGAGAGGTGTCGTCGTATGCTACAATATCTTGACGTTTTCCTTCATATTACCATATCCTGTAACCCTCCGATGGGTTCTTGAAAGTGCGCATATTTTTAAAGTGGATATATACTAAAAGGCATTACTGTACGTCCCACAAACTACCTGTTTAGGGTTTCCTGGAACACTTGTCCCGCACAAGTTCTTATGTGTCTACGTTAATCTACTGAAACGAGGTTGGAGCATTTGAGCACCTTCAAACAGCACCGGGCAGAACTCGCTTACTATCTAACCAACTCAACCCGGGACCTACACATGTCTCCCCAGTCAGTGAGTTCTCTGGCTTCCTAACCGATCCTTTTTGCTTGCATTTTCTCTTCGATGATAAAGTGTATTAGTTGATATCTTTCGACTCTCAATACGAGTCCCGAATAGTGTGTCTTCCTTTCGTCTATAATACGCAGTATCTTCCTCTTGCTTCTTCGTATGAATCAGGATCCCTTCGTATTCAAGGTAGAGGTAACGTTCGACAATATAAAGCACATCTCAGAAGTATCAAATCTTTTCTCAGTTTTCACATCTTAGGTACAATTCTCATACCCGTATAGAGCAACAGGATCCATTTATATCACCCAATTATGCTGTGTTTAAGACATAAGTTCAGACCATTCATTCCTAAAAACTATCTTCTAACTGTTCAAATACAAAGTCTCATCAGTCGCACAAGTGATCATACAAACTAGTATTCAGATATCTGGAAAGAGACGACCGGTTACTGACTCAGGGCTATCAAACTTCAACAGTGGTTCTTCGTAGTAACACCGTCTGCTGCTGATAAGGGAAGGATATGTTCAACCGAAAACATCTGTGAAGTGACATTCAGCCTGTATAACATTAGTGCCATTGCATTCTGTAGTAAAAAAAGAGCGTATCTTGCACAGTCCTTTCATGCATCCATATTCATGTTTGTATATGTCTTTGGCTGGAGTCACTTAAAAATCTGCGTAACGGAAGTGTAACACAAGCAACCGTGCAGGCTCTGATGTAGGGTATGGATGGATGGTCAGACAATGTTACCTATCAACCGTGCAGGCTGTGATGTAAAGTATGGATGGATGGTCAGACAATGTTACCTATCAATTGTGCAGGCTGTGATGTAAAGTATGTATGAATGGTCAGACAATGTTACCGAACAACCGTGCAGTACTGTATATGCCTTATGGCTGGTAGTTATCTGATTTTTTTTTTTTTTTTTGCTAAGGGCTTTACGTCGCACCGACACAGATAGGTCTTATGGCGACAATGGGATAGGAAGGGCCTAGGAGTTGGAAGGAAGCGGCCGTGGCCTTAATTAAGGTACAGCCCCAGCATTTGCCTGGTGTGCAAATGGGAAACCACGGAAAACCATTTTCAGGGCTGCCGATAGTGGGATTCGAACCTACTATCTCCCGGATGCAAGCTCACAGCCGCGCGCCTCTACACGCACGGCCAACTCGCCCGGTATCTGAAATTAGCAGCCGTTGATGGATGGCCATGACCGAGACACATATCTATATATTAAGAGTTTACTGCAACTAACACTTTCATTAATATTCTGATTATGTGATTTTCATCCTCAGTAATGTCACTGCATGCAGCCTTGTTTGATTACTTCCTGTCAAGCCAGAGATTATACACTTCTCCTGATCACGGAAGAATAATATTTCCTGCTAGATACTCTGATTGTCTAACCTTTCCCAGCTTCCAAGTATATTCAACAGATGGAAGAGCGTTCCTAATAGCTTACATGCTGCTAAGAGAAAAATGTCTACGTAGAAACAGACCCATCATGATATACGCCTTGGACATTACCTGGGAACGCTTACCGAAGGATAACTACACTAGAAAGAGTGAAAGCCATGTATCTTAAAAATGTTCTCTGCCTACCGAAAGAAGATGATGATGATGATGATGATGATGCTTGTTG
This sequence comes from Anabrus simplex, assembly GCF_040414725.1. Taxonomy (NCBI): domain Eukaryota; kingdom Metazoa; phylum Arthropoda; class Insecta; order Orthoptera; family Tettigoniidae; genus Anabrus; species Anabrus simplex. The sequence goes on along the minus strand of NC_090278.1, from coordinate 24,525,998 downwards.
TTTTAAGGGGCCTAACATCGAAGGTCATCGGCCCCTAATGGTACGAAATAAAAGAACAAAAATTGCAAAGGCATCCACTGACCAAAATAAAAATAAAATATGGCATGAAGAATGAATGGATGGACAGGAACTCAACAAAACACAAAACAAACAAAAACCAGTGGATCGGACTCAATACAGATCGAAAATAACATTATTACCGACCAAGGAACCACTTATAAAGCACAATGATGCTTGGTGTCTAAAGGGGTGCAAAATCCACGTCTAAGGCCCCACAGAATGGTACATGTCGCGAGGAAAATAGAACCATGGTATGTGTCATGTTGGGGTATTAATCAGAAGTAGCGAAGACTCACGGTGTTCCACAAAAGATGGTACTACTCACAAGTATTGCAATACGTACAAGTAACGCAGACCTATGGTGTGTCTCACACAATGGCCCAACTCAGAGTCAACGCAAACCGAGAAGGTTCCCCACCTAGGTGTACTAAACACGGGCGCCGGTATTCCCGTGGTGTTCCTCACATAGTGGGTACTAATCACAGGCAACGCAGACCCACGGTGCTGCTCATGTAGTGGTACAACTCACAGGCTACGCCCAGACCCGCGGTGTTGCACACATGGGTACGACGCACGGGTACTGGAATCCACCCGGCCAGGCTTTAACTGCTACTAATCACAAACCTATTTCGTACCGAATTTAGTGGTACTACTCGCAAGTACAGGCAACCTATGGTGTTCCCCGCGTGATGGTACGATTCAAAATTAGTTTCATGGTTCTAATTCAGTCAGCCCTTGGTCGCCCCTTTTAGTCACCTCCTACGACAGGCAGGGGACACCGCGGGTGCATTCTACATGTGCGTCCCCCACCCGCAGGGGGTGCCTACCGAAAGAACGCTCTTTCGAGACTAACGTATGAGCTCACACGACAAACGTTCTATATAGAAGAAGTGCGATTAAAAATACCATTGCTTTGCATCAAAAAAGAAGGGTAATACGTGGATAGATTTTCACCAAACAGACGGCAAGATGACGTCAGAATGGATGAATTCTGACTACGAGCTGCGGCAAACCATAAAGCCCTTATTTAAATGTTCATAAAACCATTGAAAAGGGCAGCCAAAGCAATATCAGTACGACAGGCATATCATGACGAGTTATCTGACCAATTTATAACTAATACTGCGGAGCAGCGCGGGTTCTCTAGTTTACGATTGATTTTTCGCGAAGGTAAAGTGGTGTGTTTAATTCATTAATTTTATTTTACGCCAGTCATCGTATCCTCCATAAACATCACTCTTGCATGTTTCACAAAACACGGGATTCGATTAAATGTTCGTTTGTTCTTGACATGAAAACGCTTCTGTACATTGCTTTCGGCAATGGTGGTTTGCTGCCGATTATTTTCGTCCACAGTCACACACCTCTCCATTGCTTTACGTTGACATCATCTTGTCATTCTATTTAATTTCGCTATTCATTTCTCCGAAACAGATGCTTACACTACACATCACTTCGCAACAACGCAGGCAACGGAAGTAAAAATCAGTGCAGACAATTCAAGTCAGAGGTAACAACAAAAATTGCTATGGACTTTACGTCGCACCGACATAGATAGGCCTTATGGCGACGATGGGATAGGAAAGGCCTAGGAGTTGGAAGGAAGCAGCCGTGGCCTTAAGGTACAGCCCCAGCATTTGCCTGGTGTGAAAATGGGAAACCACGGAAAACCATTTTCAGAACAAAAAAATGATCAGATACGCTAGGAATTTGGATTCAGCAAAGAATATTACGCTCACGGTCAAAGAATGCAGACAAAGGTCACTATTTTGTAATTTTTTCACGAAATATTTTCCAACAGCAAATTTCCAACGCATGAAACTAATTTTTTTTCATGTTCGGCGGAGAAATGGAGGATGTATTGAGTATTTCGAATTCGTAAAATCCATCAGTACCGCCATAGTATAAATTAATACGTGTATTTGTGTAAATCTAGCAAGTACAGAAAATCCGTACAATGCGCCATCTTCCAAAGTTGCACGTATAATGTGAATATTAATCACAGTGATGACTGTGTTATTGATTTTACGCCCTTTTCAGAGTCCCACACGAGTTATTTAAGCACCTTCAAATACCACCGGGCAGCACTCTACCGTCTGAGCCACTCAGCCTGGCAACATGATTTTCCTAAACACAATATGTCTCAGTCTATTCTCAGCGACAATTACTGGTTTCCTAAATATCGAGGCGTACGTAACCTTGGATCGCAATTTACCATTCAAGCAAACTCTATTGAACTTCTCTAAGAAACTGAAAACTCGAAACAATATTCTTCAGAAACCGTGCAGGGCAACTTTGGGATCTATTGCAAGCACTCTGCGACATTCTGCCCTTGGTCTGGTTTATTCCAGTGCAGAGCATTTTTCTCCCATATACCGATATGTTGATACACAGCTGAACACCACCAAGCGCCTCATTTCGGGCACGATCAGTTCCGCGCAATCCGCTCCTCACGGGAATAATGCCACCTGCCCGACTCGTTGGCTGCATGGTCATGGTCAGCGTACTGGCCGTCGATTACCGACCGGGTCGGGGATTTTAACCTTCATTGGTTAATTCCAATGGCTCGGGGGCTGGGTATTGGCAGATTGCTGCCCACCCTCATCGGAGGGTCTACCTTACAAGGGCTGCACTCTGCTAGAAATAGCCACGCGAAATTATATAATTATTTTATGCCATCTGATCTGCGCAGATCAAACGCCCTCCTAAGAGAGTTCCGTAAAATCTGCTAAAAACAACTACCGGTACAAGAAAACATCCCAGCGCTCAATCTTCAAACGTTGAAGTCATGCCATCCACCTCAGCGTGATGCTGCTGTCATGACCAGGCAACAACTTTAACGCTGTGAAAGTTTGGAAAGACCGCTGAAAATCAACAGAGTTGTCCCTTCACAACGTGTTTTCTGGTGCACAAATTATCTATATATTAAAAAAATTGATGAATAAGTCAGTCAGTGCGGTCATTCTATCCGTCCGATTTCCTTCATTCTTTTTTGAACTGAAAGGTATTCATGCACAGATTTGTCATCAGGTACTAAAAATCACTTAACTTCCGCCTTCCTCAAATTATTTGATTTTTTCAATTTGTTGTCTCTTTGAAGCAATCATATCTTTTGCTCTAATTGAGGTACGGAGTTCGTTGCGGCCTAAGAACACTCAGTGGATCAAGCGCTTTCATTTCAGCTCTTAACTATTCAAATCGGTTTATTCTGAGGAAACTTATGAGTGCACATTCAATTTGACGTCTCATTTCAACATTTTTTCTCATTGAAGCAATCATATCATTCGTTCTGAGATACGCTGTTCGTTTTGGTCTAAAACACTCAGTGGATCAAGCGCTTTCTTTTGAGGTAATAGTTACTTAAATTGGTAGATTCTGGGAAAAGTTATTAGTACATATGTCTCCTTGACGAAGATCTTTGAAGGACTTCTTAACAGTTCGGCGCGTAGTGTTGTTCCAAGGAACGTTTAATTCAATTTCTTTGTGTGATGTATTTTCAAGTGTTTTGTTGACATAATGTTACATTCTAATACCACAGCAGATCATGTGCTTTATTTCATTAACTCGAAACTTTGCAAATACGTCCGTGAGGATAGTTACGAACACCACCATACTTTGTACATTGCGAGCGGAGCCAGCGGGAAACTGCTAGTATTAGTGAATTCCATCTACCGGGCAGGCGTAGGTCACTCTTAACCGAGTTCGAACAGGCCATGGAAGATGCTGGGACTCACTCTACAAATGGAACTGCATAACTTAACCGGAATGCGACTGTGGTAACCCACGGTAAACCATCGCTCACATCGTTGGCAGCTGCAAGCTACGTGCTTACTCGACTGATTTCTTTATGCCATCAGAGGCTGTGCTTAACATCCTTATATGAAATATTGTTCTCTTGTTATTGTAAGTGGATATCATTCAATTGTATATATGCAGATTTTATGCCGTACAATAAATAATAACTGGAACAACCGTGCGCTCTCCCCACAACTCACGAAATACGTCCTAAAATGTGAATAAGTTGGTCTAATTCAAATGTAAGCGAGAACTACCGTGACCTGCTCAAGAAAGTGCACATATGAGGCACTCTTTCATGTGTAATTAAACCGATCGAGTTGGAGTTAGCGGTGTGGTTCATTGTGTATGTATGCCTGCACGGAGTTAGCAAACAACCACAAACATTTGCTATGCACTACGTCACGCACTCATTCGAGTACAGCAAACTTCAGCTACGTGTCATTTGTTCAAGCATTAGGCTGTCGTAAAAAATAACTGAATAACAAAGCTTTCAACTTCAATGACGTGTCGAGTACAAAAACGCCCACGTCTGAATCCGAGTTTGATTTAAAGATTAGCCATCTCAATACATATGTTTTTGATGAAAATTGGTAGGAGTAAAAATACTTCAGAACTTTGGAGAACGTATTGAAGACTCCATAGGATTAGGAGACAGCTGTATTATATATTGCTAATAAAGTCCCTAGTATATTATTTTATTCTTCTGCAATTTTCACCGCCATTTACCAAGGAAGGTCTAAGTGTTTGAAACTATATAAAGTTTTGTCTGTACATTGCTCAGAATTTGAAAAGAATAGCATTTCTGTATCGGTCATGTCCACAGTAACAAAGAAATGCACTTTTTTACTTTTCCGTAATGTCTGTGTCTGTCTGTCTGATTGCATGTACACGCATCACGAGAAAACGGCTATGGTATGTCAATTCGGGGAATGAGCCACTACAATCTAGGGTATAATCATTTCATTCACGCTGAGTGAAATGGTAGTGTAGGGGAAGGCCTAACATTTAATTCTCGAATATTTATATTATTAGTGGTCCTATCGATAAAGACTACATAACTAAAGTTATATAGAATTAAATTTCTGATCATTTATGTCATACACTTTTACCGTACAGGCTATGATGTATGTATGTATGTATGTATGTATGTATGTATGTATGTATGTATGTATGTATGTATGTATGTATGTATGTTGGGAAATCAGCCCAAAGACTGGTTTGATCCTCTCCAGCTCCGCCAACAGCTGTCATAAATAGCCTAGGCGTCACTGAAGAGGCGTACTAGGGAAATGAGAAGCGAGGTAGTTTCCCGTTGCTTTCCTCACCGAGCCAGCCGTTGCTATTACACATCAGTCCGCCAAGCCCACTGAAATGTATGCACCAACCGACCCTATGAGCGATATTTTCACACAATTCATAACAGGGACTGGCTGCATAAGCAATGGTATTATTAGCATCACTCATACCTCAGTCACTTTCATGTTGTCAAAGCCAAGGATGAGACAGACAAGTCAATGAAAGTAACAAATTTGATATAGCCCATAGCAGAAGACATAGTGCACTGTAAACACTACATCTCGCCAGCAAAGGCATCAGGCTATGACAACATATTTATGAATTTGTATTTTTGTTGCTAAGTCCATATCAACGCCGAGCTACGAGAAAATGGGTTAACAGAATTTAATTAAAATCGGTATATAGAGTCGGGGAATAAGAAACTACAGTCTAAGCTACAATTTTGTTCACCCTGGACGAAATAGTAGTTTAGGGGAAGGCACCTAAAATTTAATTTTTAAATACCTATGGTATTGGTGCTATCGAAAAGTACTATATAACAAAAGTTATAGAGAAGACCATTTCTGATCATTTCTGTTTTATTCAGTTACCGTACCGACTATGATAAGAGTGGTATTTCAGAGTCTGAAGAAAACTAAATGTGAAGGCCTACATATCGAAAGCGCATAACATTGATCAACAATAACATTACACTGACCATTGTTTGTTGTTCAAATGTTCTTTGCACCGCCGTCTCAAATTGTCTCTTATGCTGCCACTCAACTCCGATAGATTGGGTTACTGCTGCGTACCAAGTATAACAGCCTGACTGAATATTGGCGGGAAACAGCTGGGGAGTTCGAAAACTTACTTCTTTAGCATGTCATTCCTCTGGTTCATACATTTTCTGATACTGCTGGTAGGCTACGTAATAAACTGGTTCACCATAGTATTCCAGCTATTCGATCCCTACTCTGACGCGCTGTTTTGAATGAGCAGTGTGCACACTTAAGACAAAAGCTCACGTAGTAGTAGTAGTAGTAGTAGTAGTAGTAGTAGTAGTAGTAGTAGTAGTATGACCTGGTCTAGAATTACAATTTAGATATATTTCAAATTATAGCACCACAATTCACTAAATAACTCAAAATTCACCCCTGAAAAGAGCCGTTTCTTAAGAAAAGCTTCTTCCTCTTTACTTTTATTAAATTCTACATTCATGTAATTCCAAATCAGTGAAGAGGGGTTTCTCCTTTGGCCTGGAGGAAAAATTTGCTTCCAAATCACAGATTTTCCGCCGCCAGTGTAGTGAATTGAGATTTTCCGACTCATCGGTTACTCCCAGGAAACAGATTAGTAAAAGGTCCTAGTTTTTGTCCTGGGACTCTTGACTATTCGACCACCCCCCCCCCCCCCCCGCCCGACGAAAAAAGACAGAGTGTTCACGGATTGCGGCTGTCTGCGGCTTGGTCATTCCAGCTCTGGAACATTGGACGATTAGATCGGCAGCGTAGTACTGTTCATTAAAAGTGAGTATTTTATAATATGAAAGCATTGCTTTTAATTGCGCCATTCCTACTGACGTCACTGTAATGAGCTATGTTCATTTCAGTTGGGAAAACCGCCAAGATAGTCTTTCTGAGGATGTAAAAATGCAGGCGGAGAGTAAGTGCCTGCCATTATAATGAAAACTCCCCAACCTGATTGTAATGGCAGGCCCGCTTGCCTACCATTACAATGAAAATTCCCTAACCCAGTCTTCATATGAGAAAAGACGTTTGGTAACTTCCCTGTCGCGTTTCTGGTGTAACGTTAAGAGCTATGCAATTTAATACAATCTTGATGACGTGTACACTACCTAACCTAGAATTCTGTGTACAATGTAGAATTCCGTAGCGAAGCACGGATACATCAGCTAGTCTATGATAAAAGGGAGCCGACCCGTAGCGCCTGTAGCGAGATGAGGCTCTACTTAAGAATGCACGTCCGTATATATCTATCTGTAAAAACGTAGCTCTCAATAACGGTTTTCATGAAGTAAAATAATCGACCTTAAAATGAGAAACCAAATTCAGAGATCAATCACAATCATTTTCAGGTCGTTTATTCACCTCGATAATCTGAGAAATACCGTTGTAGAACAGGTATATAAATGTCATGATTTAAGATTTACCGTCGGATTATTATTATTATTATTATCATTATTATTATTATTTCGTGTGGCTATTTCTAGACCGGTGCAACCCTGGTAAGGCAGACCCTCCGACAGGGCTGGGCCGCATCTGCTGTGTACAGAAAACTGCGTGTTACTGTAGTAGAGGTCGTACATGTGTGGTGTGTGAGCTGCAGGGATGCTGGGCGCTATATACAAACACCCATTTCCCAGACCCAGTGGAATTAACCATTTAAGGTTAAAATCTCCAACTCGGCCGGGAATCGAACCCGGGGCCCTCTGAACCGAAGAGCACTATGCTGACAATTCAGCCAAGAAGCCGGGAATAATAATAATAATAATAATAATAATAATAATAAATCGTATGGCCTCAGCTGCTGTGGTGAAGTGGTGCCACCTGGTCGTCTTGTCCACCAATTTCGCCATTCCGATTGTGATGTCCTAGAATCGAAAGCAGAATTCTACTGGAACGGACAGTCCGGCTGAATTTAATTTCGTCGGGTGACACCAGAGATCCTACAGCAATACCGTCCTTCAAAAATCGACTGCCTCGGCCGAGATCGAACCCGCGAGTGGGACAGTGTACCACTAGGAGAGCGCAGGAATGGGGAGGAAGGAGCGAGCTGACGTGCGATGCCGCAGCGGACCGCTAGTTAAATAATAACATACCATTTTCGGTAGTCCCCTGATTAGCTTGTAGCTCCTTTGCATTAGTCATATCAGTAATAATAAAGCACTGATATAAATTAAATACAAGTTTCTGTAAGGAATACAGAAACTAAACGTCCATTCTTCTAATGAACACTGTCAATGAAAATATAATAATTAAAATACAAAATCAAAACCAAAACCAATATTGCACACAATTATTCGGACACTTTTGTTTTTATTTATGATCCTAATGATTCAGGGTCTGTGGGCTTTCCTTTCATTTTAATTACTTTCCTGAGTCGACTTGACATGGTCTCCACTAATTTCCGGGTGTAATCGGGAGATATCTTCTGCCACTCTTCTTGAAGTCTGTTCTTCAGCTGTTCTCTAGATGTGATTGTTGTTTTTCTTATTTCTTTATCAAGTTTGTCCCAAAGATTGTCAATCACATTCAAGTCTGGTGCTTAAGGGGGAGGATGAAGCACCCTTGGGCTATTAAACAATAACCACAACCTTACATTCCAGGCCACATGTTTTGGGTCATCTTGATAAAATTTAAAATGTTTACCAACCCCCATATTTTCGGCACCTTTTTCATGTTGTCCCTCAGTATTCTAAGGTATTGAAAGTAGTCCATTTTACCCTCAATGAAAACCAATTAACCCCTCCATTCGTCGACAAGCACCCCCACACTATCACATGTCCACCGCCATCCTTCACAGCTGCTTTCAGATTTTTATCTTGAAGCTCAGTATTATGACGCCGCCAAACTGTTATCCTCTCATCAGACTGAAATATGTTGAATTTACTCTCATCAGCAAATATAACGTCATTCCACCACTCATTATCTAACATGCTCTTTGGCAAAGAACATTCTCTTTCTTGGATTTATTTGATTTATGAAGGGCCGTGTTGAATCTGTCAAACTGGGTTCTGTCAGGAAATAGTTTGTGTGTACAATATTTTCTTTGAAACATAGGGCCAGTGTGTAGCAAAGGCTAAAATTAACGTGTCCGAATAATTATGTATGTCACTGTATATATGTAAATTTCTCCGCTACACGGAAAAGCACAGAATCATGGATATGTTTTTGGACTTACAAGACGCGAGAGCTAATGCAGATTCTTTCGTTGTTCAATGCTTACTAGCCACATACGACATGCACATTCACCCACAAGAGGAGTTCGGATGAATCGAAACAGCACAACATGGGTTTGATAAATATGTAATCGAGACACAGGGCAAGGTTAATGGTATCCAGACTAAAGTTCCGTTCGGGGTTGAATGTATCGAAGATGGAAATTTTACCGTATTTCACCGAGCAAAATGAAGTTATTAGTGATACTGTGGCTGGAATTATAAAATACAATTTGATCCATCTTTCTGAAATACTGACGACTGGGTAGCAAATCTGTTAAAGGCAGTTCAGATGATTGAACTTCCACTCAAACTAAAATAGGATTTTATTGCAATATCTGTTGAGAGTTCACTGAAATCATCCTTTTGGACTTCAGCTCGCAAATAATTCAAAGAACTGAGTGGCATTGCTTTTCCAAACTTCTTTCATTTTATCTGTGTGAACAAAGCTTCAGTGCTGTCAACTATAAAAAAACAAACGCAGGAATCGCTTCCTGAACTAGGCCTCATACTTACAGTCTCCAACATCAGTACACCCACACAGAACTTCTAGCTTTAAAAAAACAAGCCCATTCATGGCATTGATTAGGTAGGTATATAAAAATGCTCACTTTAGCTGCACTGCTCTTTTCAATCTTTTTTCGAAACCCACTCATTCATTTCAATTTTTTTCAGTAGTATTTTAGATACTGCAATAGCAATTGTTGAATTAATAATATATAACGTTGCTAGGCAATGAAAACCTCGTAATTCCACTCATGAGAAAACCACGTTTCTCCATCTACCTTCTGATGGCTTGCCTCGCTGCTCCAATCGTCGAATAATTGGGCTATTATTACGCACTAAAAATGGCAGGAACAATTCTTCGGCCACTGCTCATCTCTCAGTTTCGAGCTGCTTCTGTAAAATTTACTCCGAAGGAGTTACGAGGTTTCACTTGCCCACCGACGATATTTGCAATACACTGCTGTTATTATTGGGGACCAGGATGGTGAATCTGCTTAGCTGCTTGCCTGTCATCCCGGCTACCGAACTTTCATTCCCCGTGTTCAGTTCAAAAACCCGTGGTGTCAGGAAGGGCCACAATTCTTTCATGCCTCAGTGGGTGGGTGTGTGTGTGTGTGTGTGTGTGTGTGTGTGTGTGCGCGCGCGTGCAGGGACTCTGCGCAAGGTGTGGAAGAAGAAGATCGTTAATATTATTTGGCATCCAGCAACACTTATTTCTGGTATAATCGCAATATAGACCTACTTGCACTTTGGCGGGTATGAAGGTAAAATAGCTGGATTTTGGGGGTACGCCTAACAAAGAGTCAGACAGTGGAAACTAGTTTAAAACACGGCGCCATTTGTACGCATTGTATATATCGGGCAGAGTTCTGGCACGCGGTAATAATGCGAGGAAGATGACGAAGACTGGTTGCCTGGTTACCGCGGTGCTAGTTTTCTGTCCATGCAAAACTGATTATGCAAATTCCAGATAGACCTCCAAGCCCAAAAGCATATCCACGTCAAGATTAGCAAAATTCATTTTCAAAGTTCACTTACCGAACAAATCGACATATTTTCTTTTCTGTGTTGTGTGCAAGTTCTTCCACGTATGTGGTAAAAGAGATAATTTTTAATTAGAATATTTTTAGAAGATCATGGATTTTTTTGCGAATACAACCTCTGGTTGCCATAAAGTGGTGATAAGTCTTAACTAACATACTACCATAGAGATACAATGTGCCACAGTGAAGGCAGAAAAAAACTGGGATGCAGGGGAATGAACAGTACCTCTCTAAAGAAAGATCCCCTATAAAATTATATAGCATTTACTGGTAAGTACTACATTAAATTAGTAAAACAGTGATTTAATGTAAATTAATCACCAGGATTTTGTAGTTTATATTTCATCAGAACAGTGAAATTTGCCACTTTGTTCTAGGCCATACTATCGTAATTATGAAATGAGTGGATTAGTGCTACTTTACAATACACATGTGTGATTTAGTTACATAGTCAAGGAAGTAGGGAATTTTAACTATACCATGGAGTATTTCAATAACCTTTGTCTGCAAAACACAAACAGTGTGGTTGGGCTTGTAATCTTTTGGATGTGATTGGTAATGGACCTATAGCAGGACATGGGTATGCGAGAATGGGAAGAATAGATGAGGCATTTATGAGTTAATATTTTTTTCTGCGATGGGGGAAGTTTTAGATCTACTACTACTACTACTACTACTACTACTACTACTACTACTAATAATAATAATAATAATAATAATAATAATAATAATAATGGCTTTACGTCCCACTAACTACTTTTTGTTACGGTTTTCGGAGACGCCGAGGTGCCGGAATTTAGTCCCGCAGGAGTACGTTTACACGGCAGCAAATCCACCGACACAAGGCTGACTTATCTAAACACCTTCAAATACCACCAAAAAGAGTCAAGATCGAACCTGCCAAGTTAATGTCAGAAGGCCAACGCCTCAACCATATGAGCCACTCAGTCCGGCCGTTTCTTAGCTGTGTGAGGGGATATAACAATGGTTTCTGGCTTAACGCATTCTTTAAACTATTAGTAAAATGACGTTACTATCACGTGTGATACCACCGGGCTGAGAGACCGCGCGTGTTAACACGCTACGGCTAAGCAGCAAACTTCTGCATACCGGAAACGCGTGGGTTCGAACCCCACCGTCGGCTGTCCTGAGAATGATTTCTGTGGTTTGCCATTTTCATTTCCAAACAAATGCCGGGACAGTTCATATTTATTCATTTCATTTATCACCATTCATATCATCATTAGCTCCTCAACTGAGGTTGGAGACAGGAAGGGCATCCGGCCGTAAACACAAGCCATATAATCTCACCTCAACTCATCTCCCAACCTGCATTAGGAGACGGGACATACACCATCACGTGCGACAGTCAAATATTTGTGATGAGGGGTCCAATTTAAAATTTAATTATAGAGTTTAATATTTACATACATACATCATGATAGACCGTTATGCCTTTGAGTGTTCACTCTGCAAGCCTCTGTGAATTTACTAAATGTCGCCACAATCCTCTATTTGCAACTAGTGTTGTGGCCTCATTTAGTTCTATACCTCTTATCTTTAAAATCGTTAGAAACCGACTCTAACCATCGTCGTCTTGGTCTCCCTCTATTTCTCTTATCCTCCATAACATCTTATCCTCCATAAGAGTCCATTATTCTCCAAGGTAAGCTATCCTGCTCCATTCACCTCACATGACCCCACCACCGAAGCTGGTTTATGTATAGAGCTTCATCCATCGAGTTCATTCCTAACTTAGCCTTTATCTCCTCATTCCAACTACCCTCCTGCCATTGTTCTCACCGTTTGTACCATCGATCATTCAGACTTTCATGTGTGTTACTTCTAACATACGAGATATCCTGAGTCCATCCAGTTTTCGTTCCCGTAAAGCAAAGTTGGTCTTAAAACAGAGTGATGTAAAGATAGTTTCATCCGGGAGCTGACTTCCCTCATACAGAATACTGTTGATCGCAACTGCTAGCTCACTGCATTAGCCTCACTGCACCTTGATTCAATCTCACTATATTACCATCTTGGGAGAACACACAACCTAAATACTTTATATTATCTACCTGTTCCAGGTTCACCAATCTGACATTCAATTCTGTTGAATTTTCTTACCTACTGACATCTTCGAGAAGATAATTTTCATACCATACTCATTACACCTATGTTCAAGTTGCAAAATATTAGACTGCAGGCTTTTGGCACAATTTGCTATTAAGACCAAGTCGTCAGCATAGACCAGACTGCTTACTACATTTCCACATAACTGAATCCCTCCCTGCCACTTTATACCTTTCAGCAGATAATCCATGTAAACTACGAACAACAAAAGTGAAAAATTACAGCCTTGTCTAACCCCTGTAAGTACCCTGAACCAAGAAATCATTCTACCATCAATTCTCACTGCAGCCCAATTGTCAACATAAATGCCTTTGATTGATTTTAATAATCTATGATCCCACAGCCCCCCAGTACGGTAAACATCTTGTTCCTCGGTACCCTGTCATATGCTTTCCCTAAATCTACCAATCGCGCACAACTGCATATTCCTCTCGTAGCGTTTTTCACTCACCTGGTGCATACCGAAAATCTGATCCTGACAGCCCCTCTGTGGACTGAAAGCCCACTGACTTTCACCCAACTTTCTCTCAACCATTGATCGCACCCTCCCTTTTAAGATTCCAATGAATACTTTTCCTGGTATAATCAATGAAATACCTATATAGTTGTTGCAATCCTTCCTGTTCCCTTGCTTACAGACAGGTGTAATTGCAATTACAGCATTTGTCCAATCTGAAGGTACATTACCAACACTCCATGCTAATCTTACTACTCTATGAAGCCATTTCATCCCTGCCTTCCCACTATTTACCATCCTTTCCACTTCCTGAAGCGTAATTTCATCGTCATTTCCCTCCTTCCCATGAGCTCCGTTCACGACACCACCATGAAGATTTCCTTTAACGTTTAGAAGATGTTAAAAATATTCCCTCCACCCGTCCAGTGATTCCCTGGGATCTATATGAGTTCACCTAATTACAAAAAACGCTGTTAATTTCCTTTTTCCCTCCCTTCCTAAGATAATATATTACCGTCCAGAAAGGTTTCCCCTGCTGCTTGACCTAGCCTTTCCACGCTATTACAGAAATCTTCCCACAACTTCTTTTTGGATTCAACAACTATTTGTTTTGCTCTGTTCCTTTCATCTGCATCAGCCCTTGTTTGGAGCCATTACTGATAAGCCTTTTTACATTTACAGGCTGTTCTCACTTCATTCCACCAAGATGTTAGCTTTTTCCCATTTTTACACACATGCTGTTTCTACTACAGCATCCCTGTATGCCTCCCATTCTTTTTCTATATCCTGAACCTGCTTACTGTCTACTGTTCGGAACTTCTCACTAATCATATCCATGTACTTCTGTCTAATTTCCTCATCCTGGAGATTTTCTACCCTTATTCGTTGCAGACAAATTTCACTTTCTCTACCCTAGGCCTGGAGATACTTAGTTCACTACAGATCAGATAGGGGTCCGTTTCATCGAAAAAAATCCCCGAAAAACGCGTTCATTCCTAACAGATTTCCTGAATTCGAAGTCGGTTAAGATACTATAGTCTATTATGGATCTGGTACCCCTAGCCTCCCATGTGTAGCGGTGAATAGCCTTATGCTTGAAGAATGTATTCGTAACAGCTAAACCCATACCAGCACAGAAGTCCAGCAAACTCTTCCCATTTCTATCAGCTTCCATATCTTCTCCACATTTACCAATCACCTTGTTGTATCCTTCAGTTCTATTTCCAACTCTTGTATTGAAATCGCCCATTAGCACTATCCTATCCTTGCTGTTGACCCTGACTATGATGTCACTCAATGCTTGATAAAACTTGTCAACTTCATCCCCCATCTGCACCCTCACGTGGTGAATACACTGAGACAATTCTTGACATAATTCCTCCTACTGCCAAATCTACCCGTATCATTCGCTCATTTACGTGCCTAACAGAAACGTTGCATGCAATAGTATTTCTGATGAACAGCCCTACCCCAGACTCTGCCCTTCCCTATTTAACACCCGTCAAGTACACTTTATAATCTCCCTCTTCCTCGTTATCTACCCTTACCCGAATATCACTTACTCCTAGCACATCCAGATGCATCTTCTTTGCTGACTCAGCCAACTCTACTTTCTTCCATAAGCCCCATTAATATTGATAGTTCCCCATCGAATTCCATTTCATTCGCCAAGTTGTTTCCAAGGAGTCCCTCGCCTGTTAAATGGGAGTGGGATTCTGTTACTCCCATAGGTCCGAGGCTTCCTTAAGATGTTCTGAGCTCTGTAAATTCACGAAGCAGAATGCTGCTCTACTTGCACATAGTCCAAGTGAGGATCTCTCCTAACCGGTTAGGGATCACGGTGTATTGTATAGTCCTAGCTGCCTGAGCACAAAGAGGGTCATGACTCAGAATATGTTCGCGATGCCCACTCCCATTCCATAGCAACTGGTATCCCGACTTTCAGGACCACTTACTAGGCCACTCAGCCGTTGCACATGATTCACGAACTAATACGTGACTACAGTGACTCACACCATGAACCAGGAGTAGGAGTAATATTTACCTGTGGGATTTTCTCGATAATTTAGTGGGGGAAATATCGACCCTTAGCAGCCTTTTTAGGACAGGAACAGGGATCACTGCGACATACAGGCTCAAGTTTGCGTATGCAAGGAAGTGTTCGGATACTTTTGATCAAATAGCGACTGTTATCATGCAACGTTAGCATCATCCTGGTCAGGACACATTTCGACAAATGGTATACTAAGTAAAACAGCAGTATAAAAACCATTTTCAAATCTCACTTACCGAACAAATTCCACTTGATGGCTAGAGAGAGAGAGGGCAGGGTATTAGAGGCAGGACAGGGAAAAATGAACGAGAGAAAGAAATAATTTGTAAAACAAACTACTCCGCAGCCCAGGTGCCGTAATAAGGGATGTTGAGAAAGGAGAGAGGTTAAGTGTTGCTGCTGTTAGAAGAACGGCAGCTTACGATCCCTGGTGTTGAAGGAGGTGACTACTGGCAGGTCACACTAACGGGGGCCGTTGCTAAGAGATGGACCACACGGCCATGACTGCATAACACCTCAACAGATTGGCGAGCATAGAATTCATCTGGAACAGAAAAAAAAAAAACAATTATAGCGTACAAAGCTGAATTTGAAATTATTCTAGCACAAAAAAATGCTGAGGTTGGTATGATCCAGTTAATAATAATTCTGTCTGTTCACTTATGCCTGATTTTTTGTTTGTATTTCGAATTAGGTACACAGGTAGCACAGATCATAACAGAAAACCTTCAGTGTCACACTGAAATAAAAACACGAATAGAAATAGCAAAGCAAGCCTTTAGAGATAAAGAGTCCCCTCTGTGTCAGAAAACAATGTCCCTCATTTTACATAAATAGTAATGAAATCTTATGTTCGGTCTGTTGCTGAGACAAACTGATTAGGATGTTCAGAATCACTTTAGGAGAAGTAAGGGCAAAGGTGATGGTGGATGGAAGAAGTGGAAACGAGTTTGCTCTTAATACCGGAGTCGGACAAGGTGATGCACTCGCAGCTACTTTGTTTAATCGGGCAATTAACCAAGTCCTTGAAAAAATTATGAATACCAGAAATATTGTATATAAATCTAAACAAATTTGTGCGTATGCAGATGTAGTTTTAATGGCCAGGAATGGTAGATATTTGAAGGAAATGTTTCTCGAAATGGAGGAAGCAGGAAAACGGATGGAATTGGAGGTGAATGACAGTAAATCCAAGTATATGCATGTGACTTATAGAGGGCAGAAGAAGTCAAGATAATATGACAATAAATGGGCATAGTTTTGTGAATGTATGAAGTTTTGAGTATTTGGGAACCATGTTAACAAACAATGATAGAATAAGTGAGGAGATACATAATAGAAAGCTGGAAACAGGGCCTATTATGCAAATCTCACACTGTTTAAATCTAGTCTACTGTCTAAACCTACAAAATTCAAAATATATAAGACCCTTATTAGACCTGTAGTGACATATGGCTCAGAAGCCTGGAACCTTTTAGTTGATGACGCAAATAAATTAAGAATATTTGAAAGAAAGAACATTAGACGAACATACGGCGCAATTCAAGACCAGAATGGTTGTAGGACAAGGACAAATGCTGGAATACAGAACATATTAGACCAGGAGGATATAGTTAGATTTATTAAGGCACAGAGACTGTGATGGCTTGGCCATGTGGAAATAATGAAGACCGAATGCCAAGAAAAGTAGTTAAATCCCGAATAAATAAAAGACGGCGACAAGAAAGGGCCCGTAATAGATGGAGCGATGAAGGTGAAGCCGACCTGAGGGCAATGAACATCCGCCCATGGAGACCAGCCGCTCAGGATCGAAGTAGAAGAGGCCAAGGCTCACACAGGGCTGTAGCGCCGGATAAGTAAGTAAAAAGTAAAGTAAGTGGACGTTAACCAAGAGTGTTACGAGGCTAGAAGACAGATGTGGTGTTACTACCACGTACTCCCTAGTATCTCGAGCACCACGTTACGATGTCGCTACTCCCATGGCGTCAGCTGCAATGGATAAATTGGGTGGAGAAGATAAACACTGAAGTACTGAACAGTGTCCAAGAAAAGAGACAGCCGTTGAGTAAGATTATGAAGAGACTGGATGGGACATTGGCTTCGACACAAGAATGTGTTTGACATTTCGGAAGGTAAAATACGAGGGAAAACGCCCTCGTGGAGGACGAAGAACGATATTCATGATATGCACACAAGATCGACCCTGTTGGAGAAGACTAACGCAATCTAGTGATTAGAAATGGTAGACCACCACCTGAGTTCCCTGCCCGCCAACATTCTGACGGCGTCTTTTTCCACCAAGGGGACTCGAACCGGCTAATCACGGTGTCACACCTTAAATTCTTCAGGCCTTAACGATCATGCCCATCAAGCGAGCTAGTTGTATGGCCGATAGGCCAAAAGCTAATTCATAAAAATAAATAACAAACTAACATAGCATACGGCTGATGAGTTATATATCCTACCTCGAGCATCTGTTTCGATATATCTGGTAAATGGAGTACGTAATTATGATAAATCGTGGATAGGAATTTGCATTCAGAAGCAGATATGACGCAGATTAAGAATAGGGCATCCCCTGTGGTACAATCATCTAGAGCGGAACCGACAGTTACATCCTCATTTTTTAAATCTTTGCTTCAAATTTTCAATGTCCAAAGTCTATTATTCACAAGCTATGACGGGACGAGAATTGTTCGCCACGACCCCTAATACGAGAGTGGTGGTAGCGCTCCCCTGTCTGTCGTGCAAGGGGACTGATCAAGTTAACCCAGCGGGTTCCAAACTTGGAAGCACGAGGTCCCTCGCTGGGCCAGGCTCCTCCCCGACCCCGACGGAATAAGGTCTGGAAGGCCTAAGTGGTCTTGTTCTTTCCCTCCTTTCATTTCATTTCGAGTTTACGCCGTAAGGCGACCTGCGCGTCGTAAGGACGAGGCCCTACCTGAAATGAATTCTAATGCTGAAGATAACACAAACACCCAGTCCCTGAGCGAGAGGAATTAACTAATGAGAGTTCAGATGCCCGATCCAACCGGAAATCGAACCCGGGGCCCCTTCAACCAAAGGCCAGCATGCTAACCATTTATCCATGGAGTCGGACAATCCCGTGTCCTCATCATGAGGTGGTGCAGCTCTTTTCAGGCATGTACCATTTGGACCACACAGTCCTCCTGCCATTCCGACAATCGAACTGAGAGCCAAGGACCGTTACGTTACGAAGGCGGACAATAGCACCAATAAGATTTAGCCTCACTGGGCACTGGCTGCGTGGGCGGCCTAATGTCACAGGAGCTCCGGCAATTAGTAGCGGAATTTTAAAAAACAGCAGCAGTACGAATTATAATTATGATTACACATCGTTTAACTATTCTGTTATGCTATTTCGCTTACTGGACACGCAACAGTTTGCTGAAGTATCAGCTGATTGCAGCTCAGCTGTTTTAATGCCATCTTCCACCTCACGACCGGGCTAAGATTAGTTCCATCTCAAGAACACTGACCTTCAGCGACGGATACGATAGCTACTACAGAAAGACTGTTCACGCGCCAATAATTCGTAATATTGCCTTACGACATCAAGAACTGTATGAATGAACGTAGAAAAAGAAAGTAGATCAGGTTATGTAAATCTCTAAGCAGGACAACTCTGCAGCTTGCTCCTTAGAGAGATCTAAATCTTCGCAACGTGACAGTAATAAATGGTTTGAAAGAGCAGACTTCTAGTAAGGAAGAGATCTATGTCAAGGCCGAACTGGAACCAAGACTAGACGTTCAAAGGACAGCCGAACAATTACCAACCAACACTCGTCCTGCATCCATTAACGATCACCACGGTGGAAGTGCACGCCAAGAAAAATAAAATGAAATGTCTACAAGTGAATGAAAAACTTGAACTGCGAACTGTTAACACAACTCATTCTCGTTTCAGACTTCCGTAGTAGCACAACCGATTTTAACAATGGTCCTTGTTCTAATTCTTGCACTCTTAATTCTAAAGAAGAAAGTAAAAAATGAACCAAGAGGCCAACAGTCGGTTTAACCAAGGATCATATAAGGGGCGTGAAGCTTTCATGTGCGTGACTCCGACAGAGAGAGATTAGATTTAGTTTCGATGCCTAGAAAACAGATGGCAAATGAATTGAAGCGAATTAATACAAACATAAGGAATTAACTGGGGGCCAGAATCCATGTCAAACTGATGTGTGATGCCTCAATTTCCAGGACTAATCTTATAATAGTACAACCAACAAGTAATTTATAACTTCAGCCGTTCTGTAATATTCCTACGCCCGCCTCCTTCGCTGAATGGCCAGTGAGGAGGCAAAAGCCCCAGGTTCGATTCACGGCCAAGTCGGGCATTTCAATCCTAAATGGTTAATTCCTTCGGCTCGAAGACTGGTCGTTGTGCTGTCCTCAACACCAAACAACACCAAAATTATTTTATTAGCGATGTAACAGATTTTTTACAACGGTGATGTAAAACGTCCATCTTCCTAATGAATCTGGCTGTCTTCTTCCAAATTCCGCAGATGTTGGGTTTACAATCTCCGAGTAAAGGCGCAATTTCATGTTGAATGATATGGAAGATTCCATCCAGATTGGCTGCAGTCGATGGAACACAGCTGCAGCGTTTCCAATTCAAGCTCGGACATGTCGTCATGAGTGACTATTATGCGTAAGTAGGCGAATTTGTAGACTGTTTCTAGCCGAGTGATTCGGATGTTGACATTTGCTTGATGCCTCACATGCAGATCTTGGTGAGCTTCCACTGCTCTGTCACACTGCGTTCACGGTTTAGATATGTGGCAATTAATAATTTTACGTTACCTTTTTACCTTTCCGATTTTCCGAGACGCCGAGGTACTGGGAAGTTTCATCAGCCGAAGTCCATATAAGGCTGCCTTCACACGAACCACTTTGTAACTAAAAAACTGTGGTTCTTGAGTGGTTTAACTGTGGTTACAATCAACCACTCTTAACCACAATTACGTGGTCCTTTGTGGTTATTTGAAGTTTGTATCAACCACAAACTTTCCAACCACTTTACATCTGTAAGTATACGGTATTGAAATGGATTTCGAAGAGGAAGCATTGCTGTGGTTTTTGTTACGTCGACGAAGACTGCGTCATCGAAATACAGCTTACTGGATTCATTCTATTATAGAAAACAGGAGCTTTTGCCGGTCGTATTCGGTTGTTCTAAGGAGCAGTTTTATAACCCCACAGGTACCTTTCAGTAAACAATTCTGTACCGAAGGTATCACTGTCGTTCGCAATTTTGCAGCAGCACTAGAGCGGAAATACGTATCACCGGCTGGAAACGAAGGGAACGCCTGAAATGAGCAAGTGTGCGCGAGGTTCGCAGCACTATCACTGGCGTGTCGCCCGTGTGAATTGTTTTCGACCACCGCCAGTGAGCTTTTGTGAACGATATCGCCCACAGATTGCGACACTGGTTGAACCTGACTGCAGATGTGGCACGTGTGAATACAATACTGAATTTCCATGAGAGCTTGAGACCACTGTTGCGCTAAGTGCCAGCAGGTGTAAAGAACCGAAGCTGGTGTATTAGAGCTCCCTGAAATGCCATCACATTGAGTCACCAACTTGGGCTGAGAAGGTCAGCGCA
Organism: Anabrus simplex; assembly: GCF_040414725.1. NCBI lineage: Eukaryota > Metazoa > Arthropoda > Insecta > Orthoptera > Tettigoniidae > Anabrus > Anabrus simplex. The sequence continues at coordinate 24,505,088 of NC_090278.1, read as the reverse complement.
CTACCGTCTGAGCGCTACACAGCCCGTCGTGCAGATCCGTTCAAACTCACAAGAAATGCGTCTCGCTCATTACTTCGAAATCTTAAGTAAGACTCGTTCAAATCTTCCTGTTTGAGAATTCTCGCCAATGGCTGTTGGAAAAAAAATAAGTTCAACTTTAGCGAACAAGCGAGTGGTGCTGGTGATTGTTTTAAGAGGAAGTACAACTAGGCAACCATCCCGTCTATAACCCTAATCAGATAGGGATCCGACATTTCGAAAAATGAAGGTATCGGCCAAACAACGGCAAGGGCCACGAAGGACGTGAAGATGAAATACTCCTTAGGCTACGAGTGCTCTAATATCGTCGGGGTCGGAAAAGAACAAGAGTTGACCAATGCACGTCGGATAGGACAGATGAAAGTGAGGAGCCTAACACAAGTGGAAGCAATGCCAGGACTCAGCTGATGGCCTCGTGGTCATCAATCCACATTTCCAAAGCCCCTGGAGCTCCTTTTAGTCGCCTCTTACAACAGGCAGGGGATACCATGGGTGTTATTGTACCGCCCCGCACCCACAGGGAAATGTATGCCGTTCGATCTGAATGAACATCCGAATGAGTAATTGTAACGTCCGGCCGCACCGTGTAGGCGGCAAAGTGTCCGCCTGTCATCCGGCGGCCCCGGGCTCGATTCCCGGCCGGGTCAGGGGTTTTTAATTGTAAATAATTAATATCCCTGGCCGGTATATATGTAGTCCTTAACGTTCCTTTCCTCACATTCAACACTACACTTCCGCAATTCCACTCACACGCAGGTTCCTATCTATGGTGAAAGTAGTGGCAAAAGATCAACAGAGGTCGATGCCACGAACAAATATGATTTTAAAACATTTTAACAACTACATCTCAAATTAATAGTAGATTACAGACCGTGGAAGCTTTAACTCTACATACCATAAATTGTGTCAATAAGAAATACACAGAATTACAAACTATTTGCATTGTATCATTCCATCCTTCAGAAACCACGCAAAACAAAAAAAAAACAAAAAAAAACAAAAAAAAGAACCTCCCTTGGTATCCGAAACAAATAACTTAACACATTTCAAGTCCTGAACAGAAAAAAAAAAAAAAACCAGTCCAAAATCTGTATTTTTCGAGAGTTATACTGTATAAAGCTTCTGTGATCTAGAGCGCCGAATACTGCCATGCCTTCGTTGTAAAAATTAGACAAATTCTTCATGAAGGAAACGAACCACGATGAAAAGTCGCGAGTTCAAAACAGTCATTTTAATGTCGAGCAGAAAGGGTTAAAAACCGCCATCCTTAATTAAAAACGTAAGAGTATTACCTCAAGTGTTAATTCCACTCAAAGAAGCCCTGATAGCACAACGATGAATGGGAACAATTCTGAGGGGCTTTAGAAGTCAATGTCCTGGAAGACCCATCAATAGAAGGGTCAAGAAAGCAGACCACGAAACTCTCTATCGATCATTTTCCTGGACCGGCGGAGCAGCTCTTTACAATCTGAAACGCAATATGAACAAGAACAGCTGTTGTTGACATGGAACACAGTCCATGTAACATAAATAACAAAATTAATCCAGTTAGTCCGGGGATATTGATTACTGTACGAATTCAAAGGTGGAAAGTACACTTTGGCTAGTTGTAATTGAGTAAAATACACGTATCTATACCTCGCTAAAACACAAAAGCTAAAAAGAAAAGCAATCTCCATACAGACCATGAAGGGTCTTGGAGAAAGGCTTCTATCCGTAACCTCGGCGCTACATGGGACATTTCCTCCCAGAAAGACACTTCGTACTTATTTTTCGAGCAGGCTGAGAGAACCTCAGGACCATCTGCCGCTCCACAAGTGGAAATCTCGTTTCGTTAACTTTTAGACTTGGTGGCGGAGAATCTAACTCAAGTTCTTCCATCTGAACTAGGCAGCCCCTAAATTGTCCGGCTCCGTGACTAAATGGTTAGCATGCTGGCCTTTGGCCACAGGGACCCCGGGTTCGATTCCCGGCAGGGACGGGAATTTTAACCATAATTGGTTCCGCCGGCACGAGGGCTGGGTGTATGTGTCGTCCATCATTTCATCATCACCACCACCACCACCATCATGACGCGCAGGTCGCCTACGGGAGTCAATTCAAAAGACCACACCTGGCAAACCGAACTTGTCCTCGGACACTCCCGGTACTAAAAGCCGTACGCCATTTCATTTCAGCTCCTAAATTCAAACGCGACTTAAACGGAAATGTCAATGATTAACATACATTCTTTAAAATTCATAAATCACTTCATCCCTACGTGAGGGGTTCGCTGCTTTAAAAATCGTAAATAATATTCATAACCTTTTAAATTTTAAAAATTAAATTTTCTATAAAACCTGCATATTATTCTTTACCGCTAAATGGAATTTTAACTACAAATACTACAATTCATTCAATATCTACAGGATGTTTAAAATTAAACGATTCGAAGACATATCAACATACTCCCGAATCTCTTATGAAAATATCCTTTCGTATCAATTCTCATTTTTTCACTACAGTTTTTAAAAGTTTAATTACTTCCTCTATCGCAGAAAAGACTAATGGAATAATGGACTCTCACATAAGAGGGTAAGAAAAGCCGGGGGAGACCAAAGCGACGATGTTTTAAGACTCGGCGGAACGGAACAAGGACACAGAGCTACAGTAGATGTGGAAGTGGACAGTTAATTCACACAGGCTTGCAGACTGAACACTGAAAGGCACAACCTATAGTGAACATGTGCGTATGATAAAAATGCATAAACACAGAAGAGTAGCCTACGTTAAATACAAATCTGCTCCATAAAGGTGATGCATGGTACCAGCGTTACAATTCTCGATGAAGGAACGAGTTACGATTAATCTTATCACGGTTTTTATAACATCACTGTGCGGCAAATCTCAGAGGCCTAAGGACGTCACTACGTCGCATATCAACCGCACATACCAATAGCACGCTGGTTCCACAATTTACGACTCAACATCTATGGAATTCTATATACACGTCCGCTTCGATCACGTTTGCTCCCTACGTAACAGTTATCGGATAACCACGTGTGGTAATACTCAGCGAGATGTCTTCAGCATTTCTAATTCAAAGAGAACATATATACATGTACTTCACTTTCAGAATTGTCTTCTGCACTACTGGATGTCCGCGATTACATGTATGAATTTCATACGGCCAGAGGCTGCATGAAGTTCACCGGCTTTTCCCATTGATGCCTAATGCTTGCATGTTTCTGAGCCAAAATATATTTCTCTTCTTCCTGCAATTCTGCCAATTAACTTTCCTTGAAGAATTAGTTGGAAGCATTTCATATTTGGAATTACACATTATGTGTTCTAAACTACACGTCTTTCTGAAGTTAATTGTCTAGACGAATTCTCTCAGTTTCCTCATTCTATTAATAGGTGGCTGTATATCCGCACCTCGAAAGCTTTTTTTTTTTTTTTTTACTGAAGCTCTCAGCGTCCAGGTCTGCGTAGCATACAGTAACCTATGCCTGATACAGCATCGCATAAGGCACACTTCATTTTAAATTAATTTGACACTAATTTAAAATCAGTTTATATTTGCAGAAATAATTTTCAGCTATTTCAACTCTAATGATCTAATTTAAGCTCTCGATATTAGAATATATTAACACGAAACTAACGATTGAGTATATTTGACACTCCGTTTTCTTGGGGATATTACAAAACCCTAACTCGTTCCCGTAATAAACTCGGGGGGGGGGGGGGAGGGGGAAGCCGCACATATGATCAATGATGGAGCTGCCCACACGAAATTTTCCATTTAGAGTTCATGCCGGCCGGATCAATCTGGTCTCGTTTAATGAATCTCGGACGTCATGAGTGTATGATCACAACATCAGCAGGGATAATTGTCCTCCTTCATTGGGGTCAATGCATACCGTAACACTTCACAGCCTGCTCCAGACAACCGCCACCTTGGTCCTAGTATTCTTGTCCGGCCTACTTGGCACCACTTCCACCATTCCCGTCTCCACGCTGGGACACAGTTCCAGCATTATCAGTCCCTACAATAATTCGAACATCGAGAACAAACCCACACACACAAAATATTTCGAGTCTGCAGTGCTCTATTACAGACATCTCCACCAATGTCCAGCCGAGGCAATTAAGTCGCGCTCAGTTTAGCCGAAACGACATTTCTACTTGTGAAGAGGCGCATGACCCTGAGTTTTACTCAGCCTCCAACATATGTGGGTAAATGTGGTCGGGGCCCACTTTGTACCGACCTTACGGATAGTGGAATCCTGTAAGGTGTAGTCTTTACTTTTACCAAGAGTTCTTCAAGCAAGCTCTCCCTGTAGGTGGGGGCAGTAAACTAATGCCCACGACACACATCTGTCTGTCGTAAACGGCGACTAAAAAGGGTACCCAAGGGCTTAAGAGCGTGGGTTAGCGGCCACTTAGCTGAGCCTGGCATTGCTTCAACTTTTGTCAGGCTCCTCCCTTTCATCTATTCTATCAGACTCCCTTGTTCTTTTCCGGCGGACGGCATTAGTTTATTTTTTGTTTGTTTTTGTTTTTTACAAGTTGCTTTACGTCGCACCGACACAGATAGGTCTTATGGCGACGATGGGGCAGGAAGAGGCTAGGAGTGGGAAGGAAGCGGCCGTGACCTTGATTAAGGTACAGCCCCAGCAATTGCCTGGTGTGAAAATGGGAAACCACGGAAAACCATTTTCAGGGCTACCGACAGTGGGGTTCGAACCCACTATCTCCCGAATACTGGATACTGGCCGCACATAAGCGACTGCAGCTATCGAGCTCGGTGCAATAGATTTTCGCAGCCTAGGGAGTCTTCCCGTGACCTGTATTTCTTTGGCCGATACCTTCAATTTTCGAACTGTCGGATCCCTTCCATTTTCGCGGTCTGATTAGCGTTTCTTTTCATGCGGGTCCAAAATTAAACATTATAAAACAGTGATTAAATCAGAAGCACTATAACGCAGCAGAAACGCTAAACGTGAATTTCAAAGGCAAGATGGAGAAAGTCGAGCTAAAAGAAAGGAAAATTTTAAGAAAGATCATAGAACCAAAATTTCAGGACAATAACATACATCAAGAATGAAACATTCTACAAGAAAATTGAAAAACACTCAGATACTATGTGAGAAAGGATGTTTTACGGTCATCTCAGAATGAAGTCAACAGATTAACCGAACAAATCTGACTTCTTCCGTAACCGCAAAATAAAACCTAACTGGTTAAAAAACTGAAAAAGACCTAGTAGAATTGAAAATTACAGAAAATTCACAATTCGATGGAGCAGCTAAAGTAATAACCAAAGACGAAAATATAAGGTTCCAAGACAGATGTACTGTCCGCACACTTTATCTTGATGCATTTGCGTACGGGGTGAGGAGTAAGGAGGGAGCTGTCCCGGTATCGATAGTGCTGCCTGGTGCTGCCAACTGAATGAAAATGAAATCTGAATTGAATCGAGAAGACGATCGATCGATCGATATGAAATTTCTAAACCGTTATCATCTTAAGCCAACAACTATGTCACATACACATTATATAACATTATAAAACATATCTCTCGATGCGAATCTTGTTCCTAGCATGAATTCTATACTTTGACTTTGATGTGTAAACAACAACAGTACCAGTACGTGAAGTTTACGCCAGATGTCGCACAACGATGCTTAAGCGATTCATAGTATGTGTTTCAGAGGTTGCCAGTATGAATCTCGAAGATCGCCGAGGTCGACCGATTCAGCACTAGGATGTAAATGCACCAAGATAAAGTGTGCGGATAGTACATACCTATTATCTCGGAAGACAAGAGGAAACGAAGATCAGAATGAAGAAATACTGGGCACTAAAAAAAAAAAGATTGATCCAACGTACCCCAAAGAGGGTAAAACGAAAGAAGAGAGTTGCCCGGTTGTACTTCCTCTTAAAATCACCACCACAACCACCACAAGAAAATTATTTACAAAATCTATATGAAGTACTAAACTGAGAAAATATACAAATGAAAATAGACGTGAATTAATGATACACTTCTACGTACCAAGGAACTTTAAACTAGGTACCAGAGAGTGTGATACCTCCATATTTCTAACCAAGAATGCGACTGTTTCGTTCGAGCAGAAATTCGTCTTCCTTAAATAGGAAACTGGCTTGAAAAGAGGAAAGTTCAAAGCTTTCCAGGTCAGAGCAGCGTCAGGCCCACCATTTGGCGGTCAAAACAGAACTCTAAACGTGCGGTAAAATTAGTGTTAAGTCGGTACCGCGAGATGTCGTTCGTTTCGTCTACAATATTTGCGAGAAAACTTGTTTTACAGATTGATCTTAAGACGAATAAAGGAAATTTTACTATTATTTTATTTCCTGTGCCTTAAAATTGTTAATCTTGAACTTACCAAGGAATCTTTAGTGACAACAAAAGAAGGAACATTAGTACATTCTGGCTTCGTCTGTCCCAAAGCGTGGCGGGCGATTTGGCGGAGGTATTCTGATAACTTATGGTACTTGGACCCACTGGTCCAGAATGCAGCCAGGGATCATTGCTTTTCTCCATCACATGGACAGGTTAGTAACACCGAGCACAGAATAACAGAGTAGGCAATGTGCCGTCTGAGTTAAAGTCAGAGGACACAAGCGACCGCCATGTTGCTTGTACCATAACATTGGAGACAAGTTAGTGTAAGTGAGCAGTGCACCACGTGTGAAGTAAATAAAGGAAGTATGTGTTGTGATTTTAAAATGCCGACTTGTGTAGCGTATGGATGTGCAAACAGAGCTTCAAAGAAAATACCAGGAATAACATTTCACAGGTAAGCAATGTTTTTGCGAATATTCAGTGCCGAATTGTTTTCCCCTTGCACATGCAGTATACAGTAGGTTAAGAAGTCCCTTTATCATTTACAGTTTTCCTAAATATAATGAACGACGGAAGAAATGGATAGGAGCTATACGAAGGGAAAATTGGTCCCCCACACCTTTCAGCACCATATGTTCAGCTCACTTTACTGAACGTGATTTTGATCGCACTTCATTGTGTGGGCTTGTCTTCCACACCCTAGAACATTATCTCGATGGTATGAAAGTGTAGATGCTAATCCTGGGTTCTGTGCTGAAGCTTTCAGGTACTTCAATCATACACAGGCACTAAGATCATGCACTTTTATTTGATTCCATGGCTATAAGGAAACATCTGGAATGGGATGGCAAATGTCATGGGTTTGTAAATGTTGGGATTAATAATGCAGATGACTCACCACCATTAGTTTCAGAACCCTTCACTAGATGCGTTAACCAATGGAATATTGTTACAGAAATCTTTTAAAATTATAGATAGGAATTAACGTGACTCGGATAGGAATTAATTAGCACTGCTGGTAATGCCAACATGGCGATGCGCGCTAAACTCTGATTCAGCGAACCAATTCACTGCAGTAGGCATTGTTATCTCTATGTTATTCTGTGCACAATGGTTAGCAACAAGCTTAATGAAAGCCCGGATTTAACAGTAACACACGGCTTTTAACCTTGATTTCAATAAACTAAGTTCATCAAAGCATATTCAATGATCTCGTGACTAGTGACCTGTGTAACAATTATTTCGGACTTTCCAGGTAACACAAATACATATTACTATTAAACTATCTGATAAATCATCAACATTTATTATGAAGCTGAACTTATTTATGTATTATGAACATTGATCAATTAAATCTATGGTTTATAATGTTGGTGTTTTAATTTTCCTTTTCCAACTCAATGTCTCATTTCTGCTACTTTATATGAAGACAGACACTGAACCAACAAACTACAATAACAAAGAGGCGGAAGCGCTGCCTGGCTGAAGCTAATTGAACGAAAGTCCGCCATGCTTCCAGTGGCCACATAAGCAAGGGGGCGTGGCTGTCGAATGACGAAAAATGTTAAAAATACACATTATAGAATCACTGGTGCAAAATTAAAGATCGTTATCCGAAAGCATTACTAATCAGAGTGCGAATAGCCCGGCTTCATCCATGTTGCGGCGCGGGGCAAACCTCACTGTCAGTTGACTGTAGGATAGTTTTTCAAAGTATATAAGGACATACGAACATCGGAACAAGAGCGTTACCCTGCTTGGCTGTTGCGGTTAAGCGTAAATTACAATAAAAACCGTGGACATTAAGTATTTATGACGTGCTTAAATCAAATTTATAAACGTATTGCATATCCATTGCAAACTTTAATCGTTTAATATCTTTATGTATTTTTGCTAATTATCTAACGTCGTACTAACACATCGAAGCTTTTCGGCGACGGAAGGATGGGAACCGGCCGTGGCCTTAAGGTGCGAAAATGGGAAACCACGGAAAACCACCTTCAGGGCTGCCGAGGGTGGGATTCGAACCACTATTTCGTGAATGCAAGCTCACAAATACGCGACCCTAAACCGTACGGCCAACTCGATAAAAGTGTTTTTTTGTTTTTTTTTTGTTTTTTGCTAGTTGCTTTACGTCGCACCGACACAGATAGGTCTTATGGCGACGATGACGATGGGACAAGGAAGGGCTAGGAGTGGGAGGAAGCGGTCGTGGCCTTGATTAAGGTACAGCCCCAGCATTTGCCTGGTGTGAAAATGGGAAACCACGGAAAACCATTTTCAGAGCTGCCGACAGTGGGGTTCGAACCTACTATCTCCCGAATACTGGATACTGGCCGCACTTAAGCGACTGCAGCTATCGAGCTCGGTGTATATAAAAGTATTTATTATAATGAAAGGGTCATATATAAATTCCTTTTTACCGTATCATACTGGGATTGCCAGCTGAAAAGCAACGTTGAAAGTTCTCCATTATGAAGTGTAGCCTAATTTTAAATATTCATGCGACTGACTTCTGCAATAAATGCTTCATAAATTTCACAAACACTAGTATAATACTGTATTCACCATGCTTAGTGTGCGTTCGACTGAAATAGGCCTACATCAAACCACTGCCCAAACAAGACAGAGTGACATAGCATTCAGGGTCATTCTGGAGAGAGAGAGAAAAAAGGAACCTGAATATCAAACTTCAATGAATCATACACGACCAACACCCGATGGCAAAAAAAAAAAAAAAAAAGGGAAAAAAAAGAAAAAAAAAAGCGAACTCTCTTACGGGCAAAGATAAACAGGTTCCAAAAAATCATCACTTATAATAAGTCGAAAAAAGGAAACATTACCAACAAGCTTACTCCGACTACTGCAGCCGTACACTGAGCATACGGCTGGCATTCTTGAAGGCGAGAATATACTTTTTACTTCTTAAAACTAACGATGTTCAATCGCCACGCACGATCTTGTCACATCATATGTTTTCGCGCCAACAAACTGTTCTGACAACTCGAAACATGGCTGCCCTCTTTGAATTTCCCTCCGTAAGCAGCGCTGATGTCAGGCATACAGCACCTCCATGGTGTTCTAGCTCGTTGCAATGAACAAAATCATCATTTTAAAAAGCTGCTATTTAAAAAACAGGCGACATATTTTATAGAAAGCAGTTTGAAAGGGGTACTCGAGTGTGAACACATTGAGGAACAATGTACTAGACGCTATAAATTTTGTGTTTTAAACAAGAGAAACCAGAATTACACCGTAGCACTCCGTAATTTTACCAGACGAGACAGTTCCTCGTGTGATCAGTGATAAGAGTGTCTGCCTCCGAATCGCAAGGTAGCGACTTCAAACAAGGCGGAGGTAGTCGGATGTTTGAAGGGCGAGATAAAAGTCCATTCGACACTCCACGTCGTAAGATGTCGGCATGTAAAAGATCTCTGGTAACACACACTGTGTTTATTCGACAAAATTAATTAAAACTCAGCCATAGGCGCCCAAAAGAGAATCAGTTGACTTTGCAATCTAGTAGGCCTAGAGTGAAATGGAACGTCGAAATTATGAGCAAGCAGCCAGATAGCGTCAAAATGCTTGCACACGGCAAATGAGGCCATACGATATTACCACCACCACCACCACCACCACCACCACCACCACAAGAACTACTACCGTGTAGGCTGCAGTTACTCGCTTGCTTGGACCTGTCCTCGTGCAGCAGGGGAACGTGATGACAGGGGGTCGGAAGTTCAGGATTTTTCTTTTTCTTTCCTGGAGTGTCCGAAGACGAGGTCCAACATAACGCATGTTCATATTTGTCCTTTTTAGCCCGTTTTAGGTCTTAACGGATATGTTTTGCAACTTCATCTTTCGATTACATGTTGCTCATTCTCAATTCGAATCATCATTAGTTCATCCATCACGTCTTAAGCATGTTTTCTCTTGTAAACACATGCATTTGAACCTTATCTGAAACGGGAGAAAATGAAATGAAAAAATGAAACTAGAGCTTGAAGAAACAGAGTTATCAAATTATGTGCGAGATAAGTGAAATAATGAAAGGAGAAAATTTTGATGCGAGTGTGTTTGCTTCAAGTATGAACCCTTAACATCCGTTGATGTGGATATAAGCTTCTCGATGTTTCGCAACGTGCTGTCTGAAAACCGACGATCCTTTACACCCAAGAACCTGGAGACTACTGTTGTGATGTACTGCAAAGCCAACTCATATAAGGTTTTCGAATTCTAATTTCTGTAACCCAACTGTGGTTAAGCCATATATGATTCCAGTTACACTAATTTCAATTTCTCCAGGATGCCCACTGCGGATTCGCTGAATTAGTTTTCGCTGGAAAAAATATGTCATTCTAAATTTTGCAAGTATTTGTTTTAACAAACACTGAATTCCTTTTATAAATTATGTTAATTTAAAAATATATACTGCCTGAAAGAAGTATTTCACTCATATTTTTGCAGTGTATGTTGCATTCCACTAGAATTTTGCATTTTTAAAGATTATATTCCTTTGTTAAATATGTCCTACTTATTGGCTGAATGGTCAGCGTTGAAGCCTTCGGTGCAGAGGGTCCCGGGTCCTATTCCCGGCCGGGTCGGTGATTTTAATCGCGTCTGGTTAATTCTTCTGGCCCGGGGACTGGGTGTTTGTCCCAATACTTTCCTCTTTATACTCAGATAACACAGTACACTACCAAGCACCACAGAAACAAGCAATAGTGATTACATCCCTCCATATAAGTTTGGCGTCAGGAAGAGCATCCAGTTGTAAAACAGGGTCAAATTCACGTGTGCGACACAATTCGCACCCGCGACCCCACAGATGTGGGAAAAGCGGTGGAAGAAGAAAATTCCTTTGTTAAATATATAATTAAAACAAATTATGAATGAATTTGGATCGAATTTTTACGTCCTTTTCGTCAGTTTTAGGTTTTTAGGTCTTTTTTGGGCAATTTATAGGCTTTCAACTTCCGAGCCCTAGTGATGACTGTGGCAGCGACCACTGATTTGGTATTGGCATGGTAATAGATATAAAGCAAAAAGAAAAACAATTTTTTTTTCATGTTTGGACAAATCATATTTTTCTTATTAAAATGATTCAGAATGAAATATCAGCTCTTATTGTAAAGTAATGGTGAAAATGAAAACCCCGTCATTTTCTTTGGCATATTTTACACACTCTTCTCAAGTATGTTTGCGTCACACTGAATACATGTCTAATAATAAATTATCAATGACGTATTTTGCAACTGCAACTAGCACTACAAAGTAATACCCATTCTTCTTAGTAGGTCTATCTTTTACCAATAGCGAACTAAATTAGTGAATTAAAATCCAAATAAAATTTACAAAATAATGCGATGCAAATTAGTTATAATAACAAGTCAAGCTAATGCTTTGCTTTACTTACTGTACTGTGCACTACAGAGAATTACTTGTCTCCACTCGCCACTCACCTGTCGCGTGCTGTACAGAAAACTGCTGTGTTATTTCATGCTCGTTTTAACATCTTACCTCACAAATCCCATGGGACCACCGTACTATCACTAGCTTGCTGAACAGATGTGCGACTTCCTCCTTCCTTTCAAGTTCTACATAGGATATATGGCTAGGCATGCAAAGTCGAGCTATAAAGGTGGCCATTACCCATTAAGTATCACCTGCTATTTAATGAGAACGCAGATTGAACGCTTGTTCACAATTAAACAACCCACACACACACATCCGCTACTACAGTCATCACATCAAAAAACAATTCTCAAATTAACGTACTCAATGTGCCGATAATCGCCAATCTTGCTTTTTTATAAGTCATTACTTTATTTCCAGAGAGGCCTGGTGCTGGTCTTTCGAGTTATAAAATTTATTTATGACTTTCCGCCGGGGGATTGCCATACAACCAACTCAAATACATTTTCCAAACCACAATAAAATACACTGAAAATGAACATAAATGCATAAAATGTACACATTAAGTTCTTTTTGTAGACGAGGTAATGTGAGAAACGTTCATGGATTGTGTTATAAACAGAAGCCAGTATTCTTCAAAATGTTCTGTATAGCGGAGTAGACAGCGGCGCAATTTGTAGTGAACAAAATTGACATTCTGGTTGCTAGCGGTCGTGTAATTCTACTATTGTTTTAGAAATGTTTGTGGCTGGGAAATAAAACTGTTGCACTGAAAAAATATATGTTCTGGATTCTCCGAATGGCTTTCTGGCACATGTACAATATAGGGTGCCGACAACAGGACTGTGGAAGCTACCGTAATTGAATCTAATTCTGATTATGGTTGCGATGTATCGCCTGTTCGAATTCCATTTACAGAAGCATGGCTTCGACGATGGGATGAGGCCGCATCTGGGGATAATTGTTGTTTGGATATATTCCACATGTCATATGCTCGTCGTTTAGCCCTAGAAATGAGGTCTAGTGGATGTAAGGTACATCTCAAAAGGTTGGCCTGACTCTGCCGCTTGTTTAGAGAGGTTGTTCACACATTCGTTATGAGTGATTTTCTTTAGTATGTTGATATAAACACTGGGTTTTTGACACAAAATTGGAGTTGATAGAAGTTAATACACTAAGTAAATCACAGAAGATGATGAATTCTGATGGCGGGAAGATTTCAATATACGTAAGGGCTTCCAAGATAGCTATTGCCTCCGCGGAGAATATAGAAGTATCTTTTCTATTTTTACAACTTGGTTTACGTCGTACCGACACAGATACGTCTTATAGCGACGATGGGACAGGAAAGGGCTAGAAGTGGGAAGGAAGTGGCCGTGGCCTTAAGGTGGAGCCCCAGCATTTGCCTGGTGTGAAGATGGAAAACCACGCGAATCCCACTATCTCCCGAATACTGGATAATAGCCGCACTTAAGCGACTGCAGCTGTCGAGCTCGGTTATGGAAGTATCAAGCAGAAGTGGGGGTCTTTAGAGTTGAACCGTATAGGCGACCTGCACGTGTCAAGACTGGGCCTACTAACGTTTGAGATGGTACAAACATCCAGCCCTGAGCCACAGGAAATAACTAATAAGAGTTGTACCGGGCGGTACACCTCCACGTCGCTAATTTAAAATGTGCGCCAATTGAAACTCCTCTGCTGGAGGAAGTCTGAACTTTATTGACGGTATTAATTTTCAAGTTTCTCAGAAGATGTCACTACGTGGAAAATTTGGAGTTTCTGAACTGTGTCATTTTCGACGTATTTTTGTTTTGCTTGTAGTAAGAAGTGTGAACTTTCTCTTCTGAAGAACTGAAGATCAACAATAGTGTACCCTAGTGCGGAGTGAAAGAACTGTTTTTTTGGAGAAATTTTTATTTCAAAAGTTTGTTTCTTGTTAAATTTCTTTCTGTTATTGTTTAAGTTGGCTGTATACCCCTCTCTTTCCCCTTGTTTTGTATTTAGCCAATCCCGAATTTCTTTTATTAATTTCTGACCAATCCGATGTATCTTCCCCCAACTGGGATATGTTGCTGTACCCTACCCAATAAAGTGATTGTGGGCGGGTGTTTTCTTCCCCTAAACGCCTCGAACTTTCCGCGAGAGGATATAAACTGCTGATTTTTGGGTCTCTGTGCCACTTCTGTTCCATCTTTCAGTGTGTAAAGTACATAGCAGGGGGCGGGAAGCGCCTCTTTCTCCGGCAGCGGTCAACAACCAGGTAATGGCCGATTAATTACTTCTTTTCTTGCTTGCTCAGCAGTTTAACTCTCGGGGCGGGTCCGAAGTTTTTCCATTATGTAACCTTCCTTAAAATGTAAAGAAACTGGTATCTATTCTATCTTTTAAACTACATATTGGGATAGAGAGTGCTTAACCTTCTCGAGCTCCCACTCATATTGTTTTGAGGTGAACTTATTTTCTCAACCTATTCTTCCTTAACATTATGTAAATTTGTTTCTCTTCTAAAGTCACCTCCGTAGTATGGGATTAGCCCTTGCATCAGTGGCCTAGAGCCAAATTAGGTTTTGAAACAAATACATTAGGAGTGCAGATCGCCTCCTCTCAAATTGTTATTTTAGAGGTCATGTAATTGCCCTTTTTCATTTAATAGACCTCAGTAGGTTGGGTATGTTACCCCTGTGTCTATGTCCAGAGAGGACAACTTGAAGGTGGAGTTTGGTGTGGCCTTTGAGAGGCTTAAAGTTGAGAGCGAGTGGCTCTTTTTCGAAAATTGAGTGTTGTATGCCTCGAGGAGGCTTTTCGGTGTAAATTGGAGCAAGTGCTCCTGAGCATGAATGGGGTTTTCTGCCCCTCTGTTAATTCTTATTTTGAAGTAAGGTTGGGCTGATTGCCCAAGCATTGTGAAGTCGGGGCGCGAAGCCCAAATCCTGTAAATATTGTAACTACCTTTTGACTTGCTACTCTGTACCTGCCATGCTTGTTATTTCTTTTGAAAAGAAAATATAACCTTGTTAAATTTTAAATTAATTTTACTTTCGTAGCTTGAGACCTGTTCACCAACCCGCACCTTCTTTCACGCATAACTACCGCAAAAACACGGTAACAAGAGTTATAATCCCCGACCCGGCCAGGAATCGAACCCGGAATCTCTTGGACCAAAGATCAGCATGCAAACCATTTAGCCATGGAGCCGGACATTGCTTTATTCATAACTGGGGTTAGCAATTAATTCACAGGCGTGTTGTACAGGAAGAGGCAGCGAAAAGTTAGTGTCATGTTCTCGAGTAGCGGGGATAGTGCGTGCGGTTTGGCATGATTAGCGGTAAGCGTACGGAATTAGTTTATGAGTAGAGTTGGTCTTAATGTTACATTCTTACAGTTGTTGAATGTTATTTCGGTTAGCTATCACTATGGAAATGTGTGGTATTGGACAGGAAAGGGTTAGGAGTGGGAAGAAAGCGGCTGTGGCCTTAAGGTACAGCCGCAGCATTTGCATGGTGTGAAAATGGGAAACCACGGAAAACCATATTCAGGGCTGCCGACAGTGGGATTCGAATCCACTATCTCCCGAATGCAAGCTCACAGCTGGGCGCTCCTAACCGCACGGCTAACTCGCTCAGTCTAAGATTAGTGTCTTCGCTGAATATGTCATAACAGAGTCTCTAACACATACCAAGTGCAAAGAAGATATTCAGGCCAAGCTATAGCCGCACTGAGTCAAGAATGCTGCTACTTCTAAATGCAAATCAAAATCAGTAAAACGAAAGTAATGTGTTCAAGAACCCACGCCCATTGCGCATGCAAGTACATTGTGAGGCAGTATAGTAGGTAGCTCAATTAAAATACCTTGGCCAGATTATCACAGAAAATGTGGAATGCTAACTCGAACAGCTCTGGCTAAGCCAGCATTGTATGATGAACTGCAAAACCTCAAGCCTACGTAAGCGAATAACGAAGGCATATGCTTGGTCTGTTGAGTCGAGACCTGGGCGCTCAATTAGAGGATGGAAGCTTCCAATGTATGGTGTTTGTGTCGAATGCAGAAACAAGAAGAGGCAGCTGATGTGAACTGGCCATGGACTTCAGCACGACAGTAGAATGACAAATGGAACTAGCAGGCAAGCGTCCCCGGGGAAGACCTTTGTGAAGACAATCCCTGGTAATGCCGCACTGCGAAGCTTATGAAAAGACGAAACTTGTTGCTAAAGACAGAGCCAAATGCAGAAATCTTATCACAACGGCAAACCATTACCTAACGATGACGACGATCATCATCCTTAACAGCCGACGAAGAAATGACTGGCGACACCACCTTCCGAAAGTATGACTGTTTAACGACATCCTGTATAATTTAAACTGATTTAGTGCCTTGCTTCACGTTCACCAGTTTTCTTTTTAACATCTGCCTTATGTCAAGAATATCTTCAACACAGGACGAAATGTTCACATCGCCATAACCCACTCATCCAGACTTAAGCTCTCGGGACGCAAGGAGAAAAGCGGTAGACAGAAATGCTCTCTAAGACGCCACACTTATTGCATTTAGAGCGGAGACGGATGTAATTAGCACCGTAATTCAATTGTTTGCCAACAAATGGCTGAGCTTCCGAGAAACAAATCTGCCTTATCAGTCCCGTACAGATAATCCAGCGAGAGGAACGAGAAATTAATAAGGAAACAATAGCTGGAGAAAAGATACAAAACATTCACACCGCTAGTTGTGAATTTAATGTCATCTGAAATGGAGAAAGCATTACAAAGAAACTCCCATATCATTCCAACACTCAAATAGACGTTAAGTGCCTGGAGTGACTTCATGTAATATTCTTCGTCACCGGCGGGGTATGAAACATCCTTTGGATACCATAATTAATAAATAAAATCCATTATGAGGATGGGCATGTTGACAAGGAAGATATGGAATGCAACATACGTAAAGGGAAGCAACTATCCAGAATAGGAAGGATAGGAAGACAACTATCAGCCATATGGCTGGTTTGTCCCTCTGATGACAGTTCTCTTATATAATTCTCCAGATGTGCGAATTACAACCTTTCGCTTCAACTGGTCTATGAACAATGCCGGGGCCTTGTTTACTGTTTCTTGTCCCTCCAGTCTGCTTTCCATTATGACGCTTAGTAAGCCTCCGTGTCGCAACGTGTAATGTGCAGAACCCAGGCGAATCGTCTTCCGCAGAGGTGTCCTAGAAGTACTCTGTCTTCACCAGTTCGACTGAGTACTGTACATTCGCGTTTGTGACTATATGTCAAGGAAATCTCGAGAAGCTGCCTACAACACCAAATTTCAAACTCCTGAATACAGTAAGACTTGTTAGGTTTCAGTTTAGAGCCCAGGTTTCTTCACAGTATAACCCCAGCGACCAAATAGCTAGACAAATACATTCCTGAGCTCTAGGCTCAGGGTGCATAATGGAAAAAATTCCCTGGCGACCGAACGGGAGAAGTCCGGCTACAGACTCGTGGAAGCTCACAACTGGACCGCTACTAGGATCAAGATTCAGATCAGGAAGTAGAGGGAAACGGGTAAAGCGAAAGAATGAAGTATTGGGAAGAGCGAACGCACGCTTATCTTAAGGGTTAGGTAGGTCCTTGCTAGGGATCTGGCTGTGTGTGGGGGAGGGGCTAATTTCGAGAACCACAGAAGAAATTTCGATGTAATTTACACCACTGCGTACAGTACTTGTCGAGGAAGGTTTAGGAAAATTGAATCTAGAACATGTATTATGAAAGACTTGGTCATTCCGCCAGAAAGTCTGTCCGCACTAGCACCTCCCCTCTCAGCCACTAAACGCTAGCATTCGGCCTGCTTGAAGCAGCTACAAGTCTGGCTCACCAGGTTTGCTATTTGTTTTACGTCGCACCGACACAGATACGCATATGTCTTATGACGACGATGGGACAGGAAAGGCCTAGGAATGGGAAGGAAGCGGCCGTGGCCTTAATTAAGGCCCGGTGTGAAAATGGGAAACCACGGAAAACCATCTTCAGGGATGCCGACATTGGGGTTCGAACCCACTATCTCCCGGATGCGAACTCACAGCTGCGCGCTCCCAACCGCACGGTAAGCTAATGTTTAGCCATATATATACAAACTAGCTGATGTACCCGTGCTTCGCTATGGATTTTCAGAACGACTTGTCTTCATGGTTTTCCTAACTGAAGTCAACTTAGGCCATTACAAAAACTTCTGTAGGAATGTAGGGAATAAAAGCAATGTTATCATAAAATACTCGCTCAAATGAAAAACCGCACATTTTTTTAACGAACAGTACTACGATGCCGATCTAACAATCCAAAGTTCCAGTGCTGGAATGACCAGGCCGCAGACAGCCGTGAACATTCCTCTGCCATTGTTCCGTTAAATAAACACACTGCTCACTCCAATCAGTGCCTCAGGGTAGGGATTGAATAGCTCGAATGCTATGATGAACCGGTTTGTTACGTACCAGTAGTATCAGAAAATTGAACCAGAGGAATTGCATGCTTAAGAAGAAAGTTATCTAACTCCCCAGCTACTTCCCGCCAATATACAGGCAGGCTGTTACACTCGGTACGACCAGGCGAGTTGGCCGTGTGGTTAGAGGCGCGCAGCTGTGAGCTTGCATCCGGGAGATAGTGGATTCGAACCCCACTGCCGGCATCCCTGAAGATGGTATTCCGTGGTTTCCCATTTTCACACCAGGCTATACCTTAATTAAAGCCTAGGCCGCTTCCTTCACACCCCTGTTCGTTTCCTATCCCATCGTCGCCATAAGACCTACCTGTGTCGTTGCGACGTAAAGCAAATTTTAAAAAACCTCGGTATACAGCAGTAGTCCCATCTATCGGACATGACTGGCAACAGAAGACAAAGCACATCACAACAAACAATGGTCAACGTAATGTTATTGTTCAATGTTACGAGCTTTCCGTATTGTAGGCCTTCACATTTAATTTTCTTTAGACTGTGATATTAGGGCATCTTACGAAATTATTTATAGCGTAGACTGCAGTTTCTTATTCCCAACTTTACAACAATATTCATTAAATTCTGTTTACCCATTTCCTCGTGACTTGGCGCTGATATGGACTTAATCCAAATTCATGAATATCTCTTATCATAGCCGGTACGGTAAAAATGTATGATCGGAAATGTAATACTATATAAGTTTAGTGATGTATTTGTCGATAGGACCACTAATAACACAAATAATTGAGAATTAAATTTTAGGTCTTCCCCTAAACTACCGTTCCACTCAGCGTGAATAAAATTATAGCCTAGATTGTAGCGAATCATTTCCCGAATTTGCATACCGATTTTTATGAAGATAGGACCACTAAGTTTATAACAAATATTAGAGGATTACATTTTAGGCCTTCCCCTAAAATACTCAGCGTGAATAATTTTATTTATGGCCTAGATTGTAGAGACTTATTCCCGAACACTACATACCGATTTTAATTAAATTCTGTTCAGCCATTTTCTCGTGATGCGTGTGCATACATACCGTACAGACAGAAAAATTAAAAAGTGCATTTCCTTGCTACTATGGACACGTCCGACACAGAAATACCATCCTTTTTAAATTCTGAGCAATGTACAGACAAAACTCTTAAGTTTATATAGATATAACGCCAGTCACAATGCGCCTAATTAGATACAAAAACTCATTGAAATATTAGCTGCCTGTTTTGTACAGAAACACACTGCAACATCAAATCTAAAATTATTATATTGCTGAAAGAGAATCGTATGTTACGCTTGTTACATTTCATCCAAACTAGTAGTTTCCCGCTGGCTCCACCTGCAATGGACAAAGTACGGTGTTCGTTGCTATCCTCACGGATGTATTTGCAAAGTTTCGAGTTAATGAAATAAAGCACATGATCTGCTGTGGTAATATAATGTAATATTATGTCAACAAAACACTTGAAAATACATCACACAAAGAAATTGAATTAAATGTTCCTTGGAACAACACTATGCGCTGAACTATTAAAAAGTCCTTTAAAGATCTTCGTCACAGAGACAAATGCACTCTTAACTTTTCTCAGAATCTACCAATTTAAGTAGTTATTGCCTCAAAAGAAAGCGCTTGATCCACTGAGTGTTTTAGACAAAAAAGAACTGCGTACCTCAATTGGAAAGAAAGTTATGATTGCTTCAATGGGAAAAAATGTTGAAGAAATGAGGCGCCAAATTGAATGTGCACTCATAACTTTCCTCAGAATCAACCAATTTGAATACTTACGAGCTAAAACGAAAGCTTGATCCACTGAGTGTTCTTAGGTCAAAACGAACTCTACCTTAATTAGAACCAAAGATATGATGGCTTCAAAGAAACAAAAAATCGAAATAATTTGAGAAAGGCGGAAGTTAAGTGATTTATGGTACCTGATGACGAATCTGTGCATGAATACCTTTCAGTTAAAAAAGAAATGAAGGAAATCGACCGGATAGAATGGCCGGACTGACTGACTTTAGTTTTCATATTTTTTTTTAAATATATAGATTATGTAAGTCGAGCAATGTTAATTTTTGTGCAGATGTTCATATAGGGAATGCAAACGAAATCTCGCACACATTGCATAGTCCGGCTCTCGAAACATCGCGAAACATGCTGTACATCACGTGGTACGTGGCCGCGATACAGCTGCGCCACCACCACCAGTTATCCCGAACGGCGGTCTTTATTTCTACTTCATTGCAGATTACCTCTCGTTTTTGCTATTTAGGAGAAGCTTTTAAATTTCCGGCAGTGAAAAGGGTTTTTTATACCTCTTCCTGTGCCATTCCTTGGTTACTGGTCAAATATACAACAGTGCAATGTGAATATTGCGGGGAATTCCCTCCAGAAGACCAGAGCAGAATGCTAGTAGAGATGTGATGCTCGCCGTATCCGTTACTGTATTTCTCCTCCACCAGACGTGGGAGCTTTAATATATTGAAGCAACCCCTGGTCATTAGGTTTAACGTCCTGCTCCATGCCTGAATGGTAAGCGTGCTGGCCTTCGGTCCACTGGGTCCCGGGTTCCATTACCGGCCTGGTCGGGGATTTTAACCTTCATTGGTTAATTCCGATGGCTCGAGGACTGGGTGTGTGTGTGTCGTCCTCATAATTAGAAATAATGATGATGACACTTGTTTAAAGGGGTCTAACATCGAGGCCATCAGTCCCTAAGGGTACGAAATGAGACGAAATGGAATGACAAATTAAAACTCCAAAATTCTCCACTGACCAGAATACAAAACGTGAGGGCGAAGAATGAATGGATGGATGGATATGAATTTAAAACAATCAGTGGATCCGACCCGCAATGAATCACATTCGCAGAAACTGGCGTGAAACAATAGTATTACTGACCAAGGGACTGCTTCTAAAGCACAATACTGAGTCGATGATGCTTGTAGCCTAAAGCCATAATGGTACTGATCGCTAGGAAAGTAGAACCATGGTGGTTGTCCTGTTGCGGTACTAATCAAAAGTGCGACTCACGGTTATCCACACATTGTGGTAGCCTACTACACAAAGGTAACGAAATTTGCACGTGTAATACAGACCTATGGTGTTTCGCACATTGCGGCGCCATTTACAGACAACGCGAACCTATGGTGTTCATCACATACGTGCACTAACCACAGGGACTCACTATCCTGTGGTGTTCCTCATATAGTGGGCACTAATCATAAGCAAGCCAGAACCACGGTGTCGCTCCTAAAGTGGTACTAATCACAGGTACTGTAAAAGCCGGCAACGCACTCTGTTGCTACTAATCACAAACCTATTTGGTACCTAA
The DNA here is from genome assembly GCF_040414725.1 of Anabrus simplex. Lineage (NCBI taxonomy): Eukaryota > Metazoa > Arthropoda > Insecta > Orthoptera > Tettigoniidae > Anabrus > Anabrus simplex. The sequence goes on along the minus strand of NC_090278.1, from coordinate 24,483,482 downwards.
CACAGTGGTACTGCGCGCAAATAAAAGAGACCTACTGGGTTCCCCGCGTGGTGGTACTAATCACAAGCAGTTTCATGGTTCTAATATAATCATACCTTGGTCGTCCCTTTTAGACGCCTCTTACGACAGGCAGGGGATACCATGGGTATATTCTTCGTCTGCGTCCCCCACCCACAGGGGTTGTGTTTGGTCCACGAGAGGTATTTAATTTTTATTTCCCTCAAGAAGTCCGCCGACAAGCCGGTTAAGACCACCCCTATCCGCCACCTGGGATGCGCCACGTGGTAGTATCACCTCCCCGTGCTACGCAGCGAGTAGACACGCAGATCGCTTGCACCAGGCCTCCTCGGATGCCACACGCCATTAATTATTATTATTATTATTATTATTATTAGGTTTAATCCAGTTTAGCTCCATAAGAAGGTCCAAAGAGAATAATGACGAGCCGTACCCGTCTTGGGATATCCCGGCACTAAAAGCCATACGACCAAAGGAGTGCTGTTGCAGCAATGCAAGTCATTCATAAAATCCTTTCCACTATAATTAGTTTATGTCTGAATTAAATGTTCAAAGCGGTATGGGCATTAATGTGATAATGCCATTCATTCATCCTAAACGCAAGCTAGTGATAGAACCCTGGAGTGTGATTTTACAGTGAAAAATAAAATTAATCCCTGTGTTGAAGTACTCAAAAGTCACGGCTCAGATATAATTGTAACCTTGAAATCTGCCAATTTATCCGTCAGAGCTACAAATCTGATCAGAACGATTAAGGATTGACTGTGAGAGGCTGCCAGATCTTGTTCACGACCGAAAATACAGATATTCTCACTCTTGCTCTTCTGAAGAAGATAAACAGAGACGGTTATGTGTACTCTACCGAAATCAGTTGAATCGCGGCGATGAATTCTGCAACTTAGGTTCCAATTCTTTGCGTTCTTCATCGTTCCAAACCATTGTACAGTATATACTTAAAAATCTTTTCGAGGTCCATCTGAGCAGGAACCCTAAAATGTATTGTAGCCAAGCAAAGGAAACGGGGTAACGTGAAGAGCTTTTGTGTTCCTGTTCTAATCAAGTTTCTGAAACCATAACTTACGACTTATTTTCGAAAATACGGAAATTAGCCCTAAGGAATAAGCCGTTCTCACGGAAAGTTCACAAGCTCAGCCAGCTTCACAAATGAAAGGAACTGATCGGAATATAACCTGCTCTTTCTCATTAGTGGTGTGTGTGTTGAATGGCAATATTCATAAAGAAAGGAAAGTAACGAATTATTCAAAGTATATGAAGAGCCTCCGTGGCTCAGGCGGCAGCGCGCCGACCTCTCACCGCTGGATACCGTGGTTCATATCCCGGTCACTCCATGTGATATTTGTGCTGGACAAAGTGGAGGCAGGACATGTTTTTCTGCGGGTACTCCGCTTTTCCCCTGTCATCTTTCAAACACTGCCCATTAACATTTCATTTGTTAGTCATTTATCATTGCCCCAGAGGAGTGCGACAGGCTTCGGCAGCCGGCACATTTCCTATCCTCGCCGCTAGTTGGGGGTCTTCATTCCATTCCTGACCCGGTCAAATGACTGGAAACAGGCTGTGAATTTTCATTCAAAGTATATGTTAATGAAATATTAAGACAGGGAGTATATTTGTACAGGTAGTGACATTTTTCTGCACTCGTGCTGTTCATCTTGGCTTGCATTCATCGAGTTTTACCTTTAACAAAACACTGTTTATTTCGCACACGTTAATTTGGTTTCTTTATTTAATACATACTGCAGTATGAACGAAGGGGAAGATATGCGGCTTCTTCCTTCGCTTCAACAGTACATAACCGTGACATATGGCCGAACCACACAATATATCAATTTCATGTTTCCGTATTGACAGCTAAGCTAATATTCTTTAAATCACTGTGACAATATTTACTGTTGAAGAGTATCCTCCTTATTCAATACATTATGGTTAATGTGAATTTAAAAGACTTAAACTTCACCTTTGTCACATCTATGCTCAACAATAAATCATTATAATACAATTAAAAATCACGTTTTCAGATAAATCACGCAATCTTTAACAAAATGAACGATTTATTCACATCAACCTTATAGTGGTGGCCCCGCGGTCTATGGGTAGCGAATCCCGGGTTCGATTCCCGACGAGGTCTGAGATTTTTACCCGGATCTGAGAGCTGGTTCGAGATTTACTCAGCTAAGAAAACAATAATGAACTGATGGTGAGATATTGTTGGCTTTCCAAACCGGAGCCGCTAACGGCCGAGATAATTCGTCGCGCTGACCACGCGTCACCTCAATCTGCAGGCCTTCAGACTGAGCAGCGGTCGTTTGGCAGACCACGGCCCATCAAGGTTTGTAACGCCGTGGGGAGGGATTTAATAATCGTCTTAAGATAAAAATCTCCTTTCAATACATAATTGCGAGAGTAGTCCAGAAGTTATCGTAGATTTAGTGAAAGCGCAGGAATGCTTGAAATGTCGCGTGGGTTAACTGACCAGCGGCCGAGGGGGGCTTGGCGTACACAAAAGGGAGTAATGCCATCTACAAGGCCTGTCATAAATTCAAACCTGATTCCCTGCGATTTCGGGACAGGTCAATAATGCATAAATAAATAGATTACCTTGAGAATGATGAAGTGCTGAAAGGGGAACATACATGAACCAGGCCATCCAACTTGTGTTCTGGTAGGTAGCGTGTTTTTTTTTTTTTTTTTTCTCACCGACACCGATATCTCCTATGGCGGTCATAGGATTGGAAAGGCCTAGGAGTGGGAAGAAGGCTACCGGGATCTTAAGGTACAGCCGCAGCGTTTGCCTGCTGTGGAAACGGGGAAACCATGGAAAACCATCTTCAGGGCTGCCGACAGTGGGGTTCGAACTCCATCTACCGAAAGCATGTTGATAGCTACGTGAGCCAAACCGCGCTGCCAGTTGTTCGGTTGTAATTGTTTTAAGGGGAAGAACCATCAGGCAACCACCCCTATTTAACACTAATTAGGTAAGGGTTTATTTTGCCCGAAGGCAGGTCTGAACCACCGCAGAGGTGTGCCTGAGCCGGAGTTTACGTACGGTAGGGTGGCCAATTCCTTTCCGCTCCTCCGTTCCCTCACCCCCACCAACAGCGCGTGGCAACCCATCCACTTCTTGACCACGCCCAACGTTGCTTAACTTCGGAGATCTCACGGGATCCGGATAACACTAATTATAGGAAGGAAATTGAAAAGATCTGCCGCTTCGAAAAATGAAGATAATAAAATAAAGGAATAGTTCGGAAAGGGCGTGAAAATGAACGACTCCAAGGGCCTCGAAAAGCTTATATCGTCGGGGAGCCTGACAGACGTACGTGGAATAATGTCGTTCACAGTGAATACACAAGACCCACTGCATTACAACACAGTTCAATAAATTCAAGAGATTCTATTTATTTTGGCACTGTAGTCTAAATTTGAAGTTGTTTATTATTACTTGTCCGGCTCCATGGCAAAATGGTCAGCGTGCTGGCCTTTGGTCACAAGGATCCCGGGTTCGATTCCCGCCAGGGTCGGGAAATTTAACCATAATTGGTTAATTTCACTGGCACGGGGACTGGGTGTATGTGCCGTCTTCATCATCATTTCATCCTCGTCACGAGGCGCAGGTCACCTACGGAGTCAAATCAAAAGACCTGCACTAGGCCTCTAGGGAGGTCACACGGCATAAATAAAAACCTCAGATGGTTAATTTCACTCTGAACAAGAATGAGCTGAAACGCCGGGCGTTTTGGGTATTAAAATCCAAATCCTTTTGCAATTTTATCCAAACAAGAGTTGAGAAAGCAAGGCTCTTATGCAAAGGCTGGTCAGTGGCATTTAATGGAAGTCTAATTCTCATCCACCTTTCCATCACCTTCTTTCTCTTGTTTATTCCTTATTTACCTACATGTATCCGAAGTCTTCTATTTTCCCCCGATTATGTGGGTTAAGTCCCGCCCAACCTGGAGGGATGTATTCGCTATTACACGTTTCTGTAGTGTGACGTGCGTATTATTATTATTATTATTATTATTATTATTATTATTATTATTATTATTATAATACAATCTTCCTCTAACAGCTGCAGGTTGTCGAAGGACAAAGAGTACATGAACAATAATAATAGATACACGAGATAGTATGAAGAGTTTTTTTTTTTAATTTCGTGCGGCAATTCTTAGCCGGGTGCAACCCTTGTAAGGCAGACCCTTCGTTGAGGGTGGGCGGCATCTGCCGTTTGTAGGTAACTGCGTGTTATTGTGGTGGAGGATAGTGTTGTGTGAGTTGCAGGGATGTTGGGGACAGCACAAACACCCAGGCCCCGGGCCACTGGAATTAACCAATTAAGGTTAAAATCCGCGACCCGGCCGGGAATCGAACCCGGGACCCTCGGAACCGAAGGCCAGTAGGCTGACCATTCAGCCAACGAGTCGGACAGTATGAAGAGTGACGGACGTCAAACATTTATCTCAGGTCCATAAGCATGGTTTTTTAAGATCATGGACTTCTTGAGAGTAGTAACGGCGATGTTGTAGATGAAATCTCTATTCACCTCAAACTTATTACAAAAGTTTACTAAAAATGTAGGAATGATTCCTCAAGCACCTAACATCAAGCCGATTAAAGAGATGGATGAGAGCTCATGCTAATGGAAGTCCACCGTTTCTTCATACATTCCTTTTTTTTTCCCGCATCAACCTCTTCTGGGTAGTTTTCGTTGGTCTCAAGTCTAATTGTTGGATCAATGATGAAACCTACTAAAATAATGAGGGAAAATTGTCATATTAACTACACTGGGAAGCGAGTCCCAAATGTAAACTACACTAAGGATGTGTAAATGAAGATAAACACCAATCCTTGACCTGAAAGAGTTAACCAAACGCGGCTAAAATCCCCGGCCTGACCGGGAATCGAACTCAGGGCTCTCGGAACTGAAGGCCAAGGAGCCCGGCCATACGTAGTCTTCGATATTTTATATTTTTCATTTGTTAATTCACCCAACGCCGCGTAGTAGAGTCTGATTGTTGCGCAACACTTCATAACGTTACCTCACGTTCATCGTAGTGTGGAATACACTGGCGTCCAGACTGTGTGGAGAACTCGGCACTTAATACGCCGTTGACGTCATGGTTTTTGCAAACAGCAATTAAAAATACATTTGTAACAAGGTACACTTGTTTTTATTATCTTTTAATATCCCATCTAATTAAACGTACCGCTCTAGTTTGATTAATTTTATTAGGCATACATAAGCAATAATCTAGTATTACTCTATGAAACACACTGGCCAAAGGGTTGACGACCCGGTAGGAATTCAAATCCCTCGCTGCTTTGGGCAGTAGTAAAATGGGAAATTGAACAAAAAATAATTAGGGGAAATTACCATATTAACTACACTGGGAAGCGAAGAGCCCCAAATGTAAACTACATTAAGGAATGTTCTTTTATTTTTTCGACTGTACTTCCGCATTACACCATCAAAACAAAGAACGTTCATTTCAATTCAATCTTAAAAAATTTCACAATACGGTGCTATCGTAGATGATAAATGTGACGGAGAAATAAGACACTGACCGCCAGGGTTCTGGACGCTATGAAACGGACATCAATCCTTTGCACAATTCAGAACCGATATCCCGGATGGTGATGTCACACAAGGCGCCACTCTGTCGCTGTAAGACTTAATTGTAGAAAAACAACCACGGAGAAGACCTAGAAATACCTTCCTCTAAATGACATCCACGCATAGAATTATGTATCGATGAAGGAAGCCGCAAACAACACGATAATCCGGCTTAGGACACCAAACCAATAATTACCGAAATCGTAAATATTTAAAATCACCCATACTTAATAAGTACGTAGAACAGGTTGAAAAAAAATATCACGCTTGCCTTTGTCTTTACGTTCTTCCCTTTCCTTTATAAGAATAAGAACTGAAAGAAAAGGTAAGACCGTAGTGCTAAGAGAAGTCTCATCAGATAAATAGGAAAAAGGAGAGTGAAATTGCTTGGAAACGGTTTCATTTCCAACGCTGGAACGAGAGGAAGACTAAGACAAACCTGTGATGCTAAAGAAGTGCAGGTCCTGTAAGAAGATGAAGTTTGGTTGCAGCGCATCATGTGATGATTTGGTTCATAACCATGCTAAGGACGTCCATCAGGTGCAACGCACATTAATTAGTTTTACTACGAAACGGGCGATACTACATGCCCTAGCGAAGTGTTTCAATCCGTTGAGTAAGGATTGCTTCAGCACTGCACTTTCGGAACGTACACCACTACCATCATAAAATATAAAATGGTCTATAATAATCTGTGTCCGGGTCACGCACAGTGCTGTACCATGCTGGTATTTTAGATACTGTACTTACAAAATGAACACAGTCCTAGTGGAACGAAACCACTTATATAGCAGATTGTCAGATTTAGCATTCGCTATGTAGTATCCTGTGCCGTCCGCATGATGCAGGGGTAGCGTGCCTCCCTCTTATCCGGAGGCCCCGGCCCCGGTTTCGATTTCCGGCCAGATCAGGTATTTTTACCTGGATCTGAGGACTGGCTGTGCAAATGCATCCTGGGTTGTGGGATAACAGCGACTCCGAATACGCTGACAAATTAAAGAAGGAATGATGATTACAACGCCGTATGGAAACGAGATGGTAAGTACAACAAAAAATCAGATGAAATGATTTCTCGCATGTAAATATTTTTCTTTTGGAGGCGAACAGTATATCGACATCAGGAAATAATTGAAGAATTTCCTTGAATCATCGCAGAATTCTTTTTACCTTATCACGTCGATTACTAATACGATCTACCAACATTTCTGTTCTTCACTTTTCCTTTTCTTGCCAGGTACAACAAGGCTAATACTTTTAATTCATCCATTTTACGAAGAACACGTTTCAAAGAAGACAATGTGAGCTAGGAATCTCTGTCTGCAGGAAGACAAGGTGGGGAACATTGTGTACATCTCACACGCGGCGAATACGTGTATCTCATACCGATCTTCGATGTGTGAACACAGCATACCCGGCGGAGACATGTCAGATACACTCTGCCGTGCGTCACTGAAGGCTTTGACCCACCGTACCACGGTTCTGTACGGACACGCCTCACGAAGACCTTCACAAGAGACAGGCGTGCTGTAGGGCCGCGGGCATTCAATTTTAATCTAAGTGCGCTGTACCTGTTCCGAGAGCATCTTTGAGAGCTCGTCCGGGCTCACAGACAACAGTATTCTCTGCAGCACAGCGGAGCCATGCCCATGTACTGTGAGGTGGGTTGGGTTGGACAGTACCCTAACGTGTGAATATGCGAGAAACACTGGCTCCGTTTCCTGGCGTACATACAACAGTGTTGCCACTAATAAAACAGCCCTCGTATATTTATCCTGCATTCACAAGAAAATGTCTGACATTTCGTAATGCTTCACTTAATAATAAATGGCGTTCAACGATCACACAAGATTGTACCACCACTGAGTCAGATATATAACGTATGGCTTTTAGTGCCGGGAGTGTCCGAGGGCATGTTCAGCTCGCCTGGTACAGGTTATCCACTTGTCGTGATATCCTCTTGATGTTTCATTAGTTAAGCCTGCTAATTGAATCAGGCGGTATCTGATTAATAAGATATTGATTGATAACAGTGACGACCTTATAACAGCATGAACCTGCATCGCTGGCTGTGGGATGAGGTAGAGAGCGGGTGAAACCAGGTGTCGGTACATAGCTTGCGCTCAACACCAATGGTTCTGTTCAAGGCTTAACGTCTCCATCCGACGGACCGTCATATGCCCTCGCTCCATATGAACACTGCGGAGGGGTTTGGAACTGGACCCTGGCTTCTGGCACTAAATTTAAATAAACACACAGATACGGCTTAATTTAACTGGCAAAGTCTTACACTTAACCAGTTAATACACACATAACATAAAATTTAAAAAATTTAAAAATAGACCAAACAAATCACCATGCTTACTACACAATATAAAATAAATGAACATTTTGCTTCCTAAGTACAGAAGTATAATACCTACGAATAAATTAAAATACAATATATTACAACAACAACAACAACTACGCTATTACCTACAACTTAATGTTCAATACCATAAATTTCTCACACTCACTAACGTTTCAGTTCTCATGTTATGACTGTAGGCCAAAAGCATTACAAAAGCTAAACCCGTGGTGTTCCTCACATAGCGACACTAATCAGAGGCAACGTAGACCCGTGATGTTCATATAGTGGTACTACTCACAGGTAACGCAGGTCCATTCTGAACACAGGAAGACAGACACATTCCAGCGCACAGTACGGCACCTTTTCTCGCATGGGCATTAGTCCGCGCAGCCGAGTAACCCCACTCCCCCCGCCTTGGTGGGACACACACTATGGTACTAACCACAGGCAACGCCCAGACCCGTGGCGTTTCTCACGTAATAGTACTAATCACAAGTAGGCTCATGGTTCTAATTTCATCATCCCTTGGTCACCCCTTTAATCGCCTCTTACGACAGGCAAGTGATACCGTGGGTGCATTCTTCGTCTGCGTCCCCCCACTCACAGGGGGTGAGGATTATGCTTAGAAATAGCGAATTATGTGTTCAGCGTTCTGGTATTTTACTCATGGTGTTCAGAAAGGCTGTGCACTTATCCATATAGGTATGTTGGAGATTGTAAGTGAAGGATTCGGTGCGGTGAAGTCAATATATGCAGCACGCGTCTGTCCTCGAGGCTTTTTACGCTCTTGCAAATGGGCAAAACTTGGTTTTGAAATCGTACGTCAGGGATGGATATTCGGTGATTAAAAACTGTATACAACAACCACTTCCCCTATCCTGTCGACTAGCATTCTGATGGCGATTTTGTTTATCAACAACGGGCATACCTGCCAACTTTCAAGAAGAGAAATCCGGAAGATCCTAAAGCGGAAAACTTAACACGCGCATGCGTCGCAAAATCTTCAGATATAATGAAAAAGGACGTCAAGGGGGCAGATTATAAACAATACTAATACAAGTCAAATATATGTTATGATCACCCCTGAAATTAAATACTTACACAAAGTTACATCTCGATGCGTGCTCATCTGGGATCCACTCACAGGGAACACTTCCCGTGATCGTATAAAAAAAGGAAATTAAGTAGAAAATGCCTCCCTAATAATATCGTTTCTTAGTTGAAATCATTACGAACACCACTAAAATACTAAATCGCCAATAAATAAATTCGTTACACAATCCCGCGAGTTTCTTAGTTGAAATCATTACGAACACCTCTAAAAATACTAAATCGCCAATATATTCGTCACACAATCCCACGAGTTTCAGAACTACCGCCAATGTTACTCACACCCACACAAAAAGAAAGCCTTTCAGAGCTGTTAGGAAGTACGACGCAGTCACTAAAATTGTTATATATAAATTCACAGCCTGCTACTTTTCACGGATTTCTTTAATTCAAAATCAGAGCCTGCTATTTGTTTAGGAACATTTCAGTGAATGAAGTAGCAGTTGAGGTCGAACAGGTGACAAAAGCACGGTGATAATCGATAATGTGAGTATCGATACATTTACCGGTCGAATTTCAAACACTGCATCTCGTATTACCAGCTATTATCGAAAGTCAAACAAATCCGATTTGACCGCAGAAAGCGAAACCAAGCGCGGATATTCAAAATCCGTACAATAACGTTGTTAATCCGTAAAACACACTCAAAATCCGTACATTTTACGGAAGACTTGGCAAGTATGAAAAGGACTCGAACTTGCTAAACACGGTGTTAGACTTGACGCCTTTAACCATCACTGCCACCAAGCGAGTTAATCTATTAATAGATGGATACTAAAGATTAATGAATAAAACATGAAACTAACTTATTCTGTATTGTGATTTTACTTATTGTGTTTAGACTGTTTTGTCTCCATAATTATTTGAATATCTGGTTTTATATTGATTGAAACGCAACCATCACATATGCGACCTTGTCCCACCTTTCACTGCGTACTGCGAGCCGCCTGTGGCTAGTGCTACCTAGCTCCAGGTAACACTTCATCACACCAAATGCAGGTGGATTTTTGTATAAGGTAAAATCCATTCAGTCCACTTTGACATGTGCACCTGGTTCGCAATACCAACTTATATTCAGACTTAATAACAATAATAATAATAAGTGTCAAATTTACACTGATATGAAACAGCTTTCCGGAAGCTTTTCAAAAGAAAACAATGCTTATATAACATGAGAAACCACAAATAACTATGTAATGAACAAATAAACGGAAGTTCTGTAAAACAAAAACAAAAAACAGCAAAGAAAAAAATACAGAAGAGAAAGAGAATGTGTGCCAGACAAAAGAGACATTTCTACATCATCCTAATTTTCAATGGAACAGATTTTCTAGCTATTGAGAATTGTTTTTATTTTTTAAATTATATTGCTGAAGTTGGATGTACCCTCTTAAGTGATTAACGTTGAATGACATTGAAAATCTTACGAATACTATGACTGAAATGTTGACATATCTTGTAAGTCTTAACTAAATGTAAATTTTAGTTGTTCACAGTTGCAATTGCTATATTAAAAATTCAAAAAATAAATTACTGAAGTTGCCTTTCAGTACAATCTTAAAAAATGTTTTAAAAACAGAAGTTCTGTTTTGGACCTTCATAATTATGGTCATCGTGCATAAAGGGCATCCTTGACATAACTTTATAGAAATAAACCAGTTAACAACAATATCAATAACACAGTGCAAGCATGATAAAATCAATTAAGCTATGCAAAGAATCAAACAACATTAAAAAACAGAATACTTAGGCCTACACCATGAGAAATCACAAATAAGAATGTAATGAACAAATTCAAAACTGCAAAGAAAGAAAAAAGTACAGGAGAAAAAGACCGGGCGAGTTGGCCGTGCATTTAGGAGCGTACAGCTGTGCGCTTGCGTCCGGGAGACAGTGGGTTCGAATCCCACTGTCGGCAGCCCTGAAGATGGTTTTCCGTGGTATCCCATTTTCACACCACTTAAAGCCACTGCCGCTTCCTTGCAACTCCTAGTCTTTTCCTATCCCATAGTCGCCATAAGACCTATCTGTGTCAGTGCGACGTAAAAAAAAAAGTGTGCCACGCAAAATCCTTCAAGTAATAATATCTTAAAGGGCAAATTTGTACCAGAAAAGCAGATGTTTACGTATTTTAACAGGTGGAATATAAGCTCACCGGACAAAAAAATTATTCACCCTAGTGCGCACGCACAGATGGATGGATGGTTAATGACGCAGTGAACGAGTCCCGTGCTCAACCGCTCGCGCATGCCTCTACGTGAGCATAAGGCGGTAGCGATCAGTGAGACATTGATGTTTCATGCGGACAGTGTACATTAACATGGGTAGATTGTAAAGATGCGACAGAGTGCAAAAGGGGAGAATCGTGTTTGGTCATGCCCATACGAAGTTACTGGATTTGTTGGTGTTTCGCAGCGGACTGTTCAAAGTGTCTACAAGCAGCGGTGCACTACACGTGGCTACGAAACACGATGCCAAAATGGTGGTCGGAAGAAGATCCTGACTGAGAGGGACCGGAGAAGCGTTTCACGACTTGTGAATTAAAATCGCTTCCAAACTCAACAGGAATTGCTGCAGTCAGTGTATGAAGGTCCATCTCAACCTGTTACCGACGGGAACTGCATGCAATGAACGTTTGGAGTCGTCACCACGCAAGAGGCCATTGCTCACAAAGGCACATAAAGCTGCACGTCTTCAATGGGCTAGAAATCATCGATCGTGGACAGTAGCTGATTGGAGGAATGTAATTTGGTCTGGCGAATCACGTTTTTGCCTGTATGCCAATAACGCTCGTCCTCGAGTGCACCGAAAGCCAAATGAAGCATTTCATCCTGGATGTGTGCAAGGTCAGGTTCAAGCCGGAGGTGGGTCTGGGATGTTTTGGGGGTGCCTCTTGTATCATGGATTGGGCCCGATCACCGAGGTGACCACTAACATGAACCAGCATGTTTGTTTAAACATTCTGGATGATCAGTCAACATGTGCATGATTAAGTTACGCTATTGATACCCCGATTTTTCAAGATGACAACAGCAAAGTTCATCGGGCTGGACGCGTATGTCATTGGTTTTATGAACACTCCCCCAGCCTATTAAATCTCGATTGGCCTGCTAAATCACCTGACTTGAACCCCATTGAAAAATCTGTGGGCAAGTTGGAACAGCAGGTAAAACTCCATTAGCATTCCCGCAATATGATGGAATTGCGCGATCAAATCCTCAGCAAGTGGCTTAACCTGGATGCGACGTACCTGCATAACCTTAAGGAATCTCTTCCTAACCGAACTCATGCGGTTATCAAGTCCAGAGGCGGAGCTACACGGTATTAAGTGATGCTTGTAATGATTTCTCCAGGGGTGACTAATTTTTTGTCCGATGAGCTCAGAATGGTATCAATTCAAGCGCATGAGATGAATGAACCATATTATGAAAATTTTCCTCACAAATATTAAGGAATGAGTGCCTACTGCACTTTAAGTGATGGAATGTTCAGAATAGTTTTTCAGATTTGTGTTGGAAAAGTAAGAACAGGGAAGTTTGTGCGTTCCATACGATAATATATATTTGTTTTACGTCCCATAATCTGCTTTTACAGTTTCCTAAATTGTTTGTGCCAAATACCAGCGGACTGGGCTTGGGTCGCAGCCGCCAACTTGGGTAACTCAGCCCAGCCAGTATGATTCAGGGGTATCTGCTCTTTCTTATCTAGGACATTTACTGACGACATTTGCAGGAAGTGATGACCGGACTCCACACTATTCCCGATTACCTTTACACGCTGACTCACTTTTTTCTCTAAAGCAAGAAAGATAGGGGCTTCCAAGTAATAGACAACCATCAAAAACAGCTTTCTGGAAAGTAACAACCTTGTATTCGATGTTGAGTAAAATGCATTCGTCTTCAAACCCCAGTATCACTTGTATTCCTTACTACCTGTTGTGTATCCGTCGTTCACGTCTGTGCTTTTATAACTGCGGTAGTAATGAATGTCATGAGTGGGAGCAGGAGACACAACACACTCAGTGTTGCCAACTAACACGGGCAGAGTTGTTTGACGCATTGCGCTAGTAAGTAGGAAAGGATACCAGAGTCCAGTTCAAATTAGAGGGATATTTTGGTCAAATATAAAGACAAGAGAGCCTTTGTGGCTCAGGCGGCAGCAGGCCGGCCTCTCACCGCTGGGTTCCCTGGTTCAAATCCTGGTCACCATGCGAGATTTTTGGTGGATAAAGCGGAGGCGGGACAGGTTTTTCTCCCAGTAGTCCGATTTTCCCTGCCATCTTTCATCCCAGCAACACACGCCAATATAATTTTATTTGTCTGTCAGTAATCATTGCCCCAGAGGAGTGCGACAGGCTTCGGCAGCCGGCACAATTCCTATCCTCGCCGCTAGATGGGGACTTCATTCGTTCCATTCCATTCCTGACCCGGTCGAATGACTGGAAACAGGCTGTGGATTATCATTTTCATAACGGGGGGAAAACTCTTCTCACTGTAGAAGACAAACTATCTACTGTGTTGTTTATACTGTATTAGTAGACATGATGTGCAAGGTAAATCCCCTCATTTTTTCTTCACGCTTAGTACTTCACGTCACGTAATCAAGCTGTATTATTACGTGGTGAAATAATCTGTTCATAGTTTCCAGTCTGCTTTTTTTATAAATATTGGTACGGTAGCGGTTATTAGTTTCTTTTCGTGGTTTAAACGTCATAAAGAAAAAGGGAATTACGGCGGAAACTTTAAAAATCTCAGCCTAAAGTAAACTTTAGGAAAGCAAGGCAAGGAGAAGAAAAGAATTACTGGGTGATAAATCAAGTTTCTTTAATGCATAGCTTCCATAAAGGTAAAAAGAGCTTAGTCAAGTGTTTTATATCCATGTCTATCAGATGCTTTTCCAATAATATTCTTATTCAGCATTCTTATGTCTGATTATTTACGTACAATTTTCTCTGGTGTAGGGAACGCAAGGGCATTTTGAGTGGTCTGTAAGGAAGAGTTGGCAACACTGAACACAGCGGTCAGTAATGTTTCAGTTGATCAGTTTTATGGGCTCAGGACATTTTAGGCCATCACACGTTCGCGATTCCCTTCTCTCTGCGAGTGATCGGTCCTTCACATCTCGTTATCAATACCGCTGATGACAGAGTGGCTTAAAAACCATCGCCTTCTAACCCGTTAACGATTCAATAACATTCTCAACTCGGCGTTAAAAGTATTAATTCCAGCATATCTCTTATCTTAGCCTGTGTGTTCCTACAACATTTACAGCATACTTGGAAGTTCGTGAGACATGAAATAATCGCGAATATCTCCGTTATTCCTCGTACGTATGAAACATACGAGATCGCAAATTATTCTTTTGACTACGTTTATTATCAACAGTTTTTCGAAACCGCTAATATTAATGGGTAAATTTGGCATCTCCTGTTTTGATCCCGTTAATGTTGCTACGCCACTGTAGACTAACGCACAACCCGGCACTCGATAGAATTAGCATCAAGACAGACTTTTTTTTTTAGCAAGGTCAAAAGGTTCGGCAGTCCATATCAATATCTAGCACTGATGGCATTTCTTTCTATGAATATGCTGAGAAAATGGAAATAATTGATAATAAATCAGTTAAATAAGCAAATAGCACAGAAATATACTCAGAATACTGAGTGAGCCAAAAAAGTCATAAAAGGTAGGCAACCCGTTACTACAATTCCCTGTAAGGTGAATGGCCGCGCATTAACGATGGAGAGAATAGGAAGTGTGTTAAAAAAAAAAAATCGCCATCTAATCACATTTTCCCTAACGTTCACTCATAACTAAGAACACCCGACATTCGTGATGAAGTAATTGTCAAATCGATAGAATTTAAGAATTTAAGTTAACTTTGGTTACCAGTCCTGCCTTCTTCAATTTGTATACATTTCAGTGCAGTCTAACCGCATGTGCGAAACTCTTCCAGGTGTAAGAATCACTGGTCATTGCTCGAATTATGTGCATCATTACTCCCACATTAAATTAAATTCATAAGTTACGGCACATTTATAAGTTTACGAACAAACTTACTAGCCTAATTATTCTTCCACTGTGTTTTCCACACACTAGTGGGGGGGGGGGGGGTCAGCGGTGTGAACTGCGTCACACATGAGGACAGCCTCGTGTTACGGCCAGATGCCAACCCCAAGTGGACGGATGTATTTAAGTGGTTGGTAGTGTGCCGTGTGTATGAAGAGGAGAGTGTTCTCAACACAAACACCCAGTCCCGACGCTGACCATTCAGCCAACGAGCAGTTTAACAAACAAACCAAATTCCTGTATAACAGCGCTGAAGTTTATTATTTTTTAAATAAAAAATAATTTATTATTTTTTAAATAAAAAATAATTTATTATTTTTTAAATAAAAAATAATTTATTATTTTTAAAAAGGATACTTCCACAGTGTTCGCGAGTTTCCCCTATGCTGTCAAAACCACCATACAATTTTCCATAAACACGCCACCTACCGTTAGTCTTGTTCATAAATCCCGCCATGTCCTGCGCATTGGCGCGTACCCTTTCGTCCTGTTGCCTCAGCTAACTCTCTCCGAGTCCGATCCATCTCGCCTCTGTGAAATGGGGCTGTTTCAGGACGACCCCATCCCGCAGCGGGACCTGCCTTTCCAATCAGACCTCTACTATTACCTGCGCTGAGAACATTCAGACATTAAAAATCCTGTACCGAGCGAGGTGACCCTGCGGTTAAGGCCGCACACCTGTGCGCTTGCATTCAGGATAGTGGGTTCGAACCCCGCTGTCGGCACCCCTGAAGATGGTTTTCCGTGGTTTTCTATTTTCACATATTCCTAGGTCAGCAAGACAAAGCCCAAAAGCTATCTTAGGACGTACCGATATAAATATTCAAACATAGCGAGTACTTTTAACGTTATTTAATACATTTTGCAACTGGTCCAACTCAATTACAATGTGTAAAATTAACAGCGTCTTTGCAATGTCGATGGTACGTTATTCGCCGTCTAGAAATCGGATACAGTTTTGCAGTATTTAAGAATGCGTAGGTGAGAGACTTAGGTCAGAAATATTACTCATTTAAAAAATGCTGCACACAAGTAGGCCTATAGCTTAACCATTCAGCCACAAGTACAAACTAAAATTAGAATATTCTACCCACAAATAACCCATCTGAATGTGCAATATACGTATAGGGAAAAAAATGTAATCTATTATTATTGTATGCCATCACCTTTAAAATTCCAGATGGCATTATAATCCGAGGTGGTGGGTGAATCCTCTGTGCATCGGTGGTCAAGTGTCGATCTCCAGAGCCAAAGACCGCGTGTTCGAACAGAGGTAGTCAGTTTTGAAGGGCGGAAAATACGACATCCGCATGTAAAAGATCTCTAGCGGCGCATTTGGCGTTTCCCCGACATAATTGAACCCCAGCCGTAGATTGCCCATTTTTCCGCCATTTGGTACAGTAAAACGGAAATGTCTAAACTGATATGCAGGCAGCCTAAAGGAATTATCATCATCATCATCATCATCATCATCATCAATATACAGTATATAATAGTTTTGTCTGTACATTGCTCAGAATTTAAAAACAATATTTTTGTATCGGTCTTATCCACAGTAACAAGGAAATGCACTTTTTTAAATTTTCAGTCATCTCTCTGTCTGTATGTATGTACGTACGTACGCGAATCGCGAGAAAATGGATTTAGAGAATAATTTTAATCGGTATCTAAAGTCGAGGAACCAGGGACTACAATCTAGGCTAGAAATAATTGAATTCAAGCTGAGTGAAATGGAAGTTTAGGGGAAGGCCTAAAATTTAATTCTCGAATATTTATAAATTTCGATTTTTGTTGCTATGTCCATATCAGTGCCGAGCCACGAGAAAATGACAATTTAACGAAACTCGGTTATGTAAAGTCGGAGACTAAAGCAATACAGTCTAGGCCAGGGATGGCAAACCTTTGTCGACTAGCGTGTCAATTAAGGTCTTGGCTACTACTTTTTACTATCCAGTGTGCCACCAGTTATTTTCCTTTAAAATCATCATGAAACCCATCATCTGACTTGATTTGGGTATTATATTGCATTACGAACAAAATCCATTCGACAGAATGTTTCATGATTTTGTGCAAACATCACTTCTTTTGCTACCGCTTTTTCCCACACCTGTGGGGTCGCGGGTGCGAAAAGCATCGCACATGTGGATTTGGTCCTATTTTACGGCCGGATGCCATTCCTGGCCTCAACTATATATGGAGGGATGTAATCACCATTGCGTGTTTGGTTGGTAGTGTAGTGTGTTGTCTGAATATGATTAGAAGGGTGTTTGGACGGACACATACACCCAGTCCCCGAGTCAGAAGAATTAATCAGAAGCGATTAAACCCCCCAATCCGGCCGGGAATCGAACCCGGGACCTTCTGAACCGAAGGCCACTACGCTGGCCATTCAGCCAACGAGTCGGACTTGTGCAAACATCACTGAAAATTACATCTTTTAACCGATAAATTTTAAGAATAAGATATATTTTTATTGCTTTAACCTAATAAAATGTGTACAAAATATGGCCATAAAATTAATTGTGACATACTTCTTTATTAAAGCGTAATGCTATGTTGGTAGATTTTAGACCTATTTATTGCATGTTAAAAACATTAAAACATGTTAGTATGTTGTGTGACGTGCCACTGAAGTCGTGTTCGCGTGTCACCTAGTGGCACGCGTGTCATAGGTTCGCCATCCCTGGTCTAGGCTATACGCTGGATGAAATACAGAACATTTTCTGTATAGTATTCTCGGAAATGAAAATGTTATTTGCTTAACGCCGCTCCAATATTGCTGCAGGGGATGAATATGAAATGAAATGTCGTATGGCTTTTAGTGCCGGGATATCCCAGGACGGGTTCGGCTCGCCAGGTGCAGGTCTTTCTATTTGACTCCAGTAGGCGACCTGCGCGTCGTGATGAGGATGAAATGATAACACATACACCCAGCCCCCGTGCCATTGGAATTAACCAATTAAGGTTAAAATCCCCGACCCGGTCGGGAATCGAACCCGGGACCCTCTGAACCGAAGGCCAGTAAGCTGACCGTTCAGCCAACGAGTCGGGCGCTGCAGGGGATGTCGGGGTGTCAAATCATGTCCCGGATGAGTTCTGATGACAAACAACTGAACATCCTCAAATGCCACAACTTACCGGAACAGGACAACTGCACTACTACGCCACTGACAACATTAAAAAGTAGGAGTGGTAACTAACATTAGCGATTATATCTCTCTGCTTGCTCAGAATCCAGCACCCACCCTTTCAGGGAGGTGGCGAGGAAGGGGGGTGGAGGGTGAAGCGCCTGGCGAGACTCCCACATCGCCTATAGATTTTACATCTTGCGTCAGTGACTCGTACTGCCTTCCTGTCCGATCTCTTCAACTCTCATTCTCATCCCCACTCTGATTTTCAGCCATTGCTTTCGAAAACAGTAACTACATACTACCTCGTGTAGCGGTAATCCATTCGTCTGTATCTATTATTGTTGTTCGGGCACTCTGTCCTTGAGCAGCCTGCAGCTGTCGCGGGAAGATTGTATAATAGTAGTATTGCGATTTTCCCGGTAAAAACAACTTCCTACTCACGCCAGTCGGGATTGTCAAAAATATCGATTTCACAGAAATATTCAATTTGCCTAATAACCCAACTTCACTATTAATTTTTCAAATGTTCACTCAAAATCAAGTCAAAGTAACTGAGCTGATGGCGGCATCAAAACGCTGTTCGAATAGGATATTTCCCCAATCTCGTAGTAACTTCACCTGTCAAGAAGTACGCATTTACAATCGCTGAGAACGTTGAAATACCATACAGGTAGGATATTATTCTTGTCATTTTTTGCCTACTTCTTTTTAAAATGCAAAAGTGACGAATATAATTACTGTTATCTGAACAGGAAAACTGATACAAAACTCGCCTTGTTCTGTTTCTGCACGCGGCCAGTTGCAACAAGTATTTTCAATAGGCGATTGTTTGTCATAAAATCATAATCACAGGGAGTTAATGACATGAAACATTACAGGTAGGTGTTACTTCTTAAATACCAGCAAACGATTCCTACCCTGGGCTCATGACACTTGTTCAGCGAAGGGGGATTAATGACCTTTGAGTAAATGCCGCTAAAATTCAATAACGTCTCCAACAACACTCAAAAGCTATGAAAACTATCGACAACCACCTTGGATGTATTTTCAATAATATCGATATACCCCAGTACAAAAACCACAATAATGCATGATTCTCACTCTGACAACCATGCATTTAACATGCCTCCATCGGCAGGTAGATAACTCCAGAATGTTAATTTAAAAATTAACCATAATGAGTCTATCTCGCTGAAACCTTAATAGGCAGGGCCTATCCCTAAGATGTTTTAAGCGAGTGCCACGTGGAGTGAAATCAGATGTGAACTAAAGGCTGTTTTTTTAAGAAGGGAACCCTAAAAAATCAGAATATTCGCGAAAAATGTAAGTTTCACAGAATAAGAAATATGCATACTGCAGAAGCCTACTTACCTCTAAATTAAACATCGTGGAAGAAACAACGTGAAAACACTACAGATGCAAGAGTCCTGCTCGCAAAATATTTCACACAGAAATATTCACACCAAAGAAGCACAAGTACTACTAACAGCGTCTTCAAGAGTAACCAGAAAGTATCTAAGGCCAGAACACGTGTACCAGCTGGATACAACCAACCACACGCTTCAACTCGCCGACACTGAGCCTTGTTTCCCGCGCTAAAGAAAGAAGCTGCGTGCAGTAAGGACTTGTAGCCAGCGCTACCTACCGGCGAACTGGGATACTATAGTGTGACGTCACAGCAGCCCCATTCCGTTTCTTCTCTCCACCTATTAATAACGCTGACTGTAGACGAGGTGGAGAATAACATAGGGAGGGGGCAATTAAGAAAAAAGGAAATACGACACTACTAAAACGTTTGAGCAAACAGAATGTTATGCAAATGACAGAATACACGAGCAATGACACTTAAATGCGTTCGAAGATATTATTCGTTCACTGTCCGGCTCCATGGCTAAATGGTTAGCGTGCGGGCCACAGAGGGCCCCGGGTTCGACTCCCGGCAGGGTCGGGAATTTTAACCTTAATTGGTTAATTTCGCTGGTACGGGCCCCTACGGGCGTCAAATCAAAAGACCTGCACCTGGCGAGCCGAACTTGTCCTCGGACACTCCCGGCACTAAAAGCCATTCGCCATTTCATTTCATTCGTTCACTAGCAATTCTGAGACAGTCAGCCGTAGGACGTAATATGAACATTTCAAATGTTAACAATAGTAATTAGGTAATTACCATGTTGCAATATAGAATATAACTTTATTCTTAAGTGCAAGATAGTACCCAGTAGCAGCGATTGCAAATTAGAAGTAGGGAAGCAAAAAAAAGGTACAGAAAACAAAAAGTACCTGGGTTTGGGGGATAAAGCGGTTAAGGGGGGGGGGGGGGTAAATTTTTTATGCTCTCTTTTAGCGAGTTTCGACAGTTCACCAACTTAAGTTCAGTAACAATATATTTTTTGAGATTTTGATCCAATACTATACAATAAAACTTTCACCAAAGGTACAATATTACACATGCATTACAATTAAATATAAGTACGGCGTGATTATAAAATTAAAAATAATTTAGTATTTGACTGTATGTATGTATGTATGTTCAGTCTTCAGCCCTAAGGCTGGTTCGATCCTCAACAGCTCTGCCATCAGCTGTCATAGATGGCCTAGGCATCACTGAAGAGGCGTACTAGGGAAATGAGGACTGAGGTAGTTTCCCGTTGCTTTCTTCACCAGGCCAGAAGTTGCTATTACATATCAGTCTGCCAAGCGCACTGAAATGCATGCACCAACCGACCCTATGAGCAACGTTTTCACAGCATTCATAGCAGGGACTGGCTGCACAAGGAATGGCATTACTAGCATCGCTCATACCTCAGTCACTTTCATATTGTCAAAGCCAAGGATAAGATAGAGACACTATCGGCAGCCCTGAAAATGGTTTTCCGTGGTTTCCCATTTTCACACCAGGCAAATGCTGGGGCTGTACCTTAATTAAGGCCACGGCCGCTTCCTTCCAACTCCTAGGCCTTTCCTATCCCATCGTCGCCATAAGACCTATCTGTGTCGGTGCGACGTAAAGCCCCTAGAGAAAAAAAAAAACAGAGACAGATCAACGAAAGTAACAAAATTGCTCTAGCCCATACCAGAAGACATAGTGCACTGTAAACACTAGGTCCTGCCAGCAAAGGCATCCTACATACTAAGAAACTAACAGACACTAAAGAGACTGCCGGACTGACTAGTGTCCATGACCTTGGCAAGAAAAAATATTCCGCTGTTACCCTTCCTCACAGCACATGCAAAGTCTCCACTACTTGCTGTGGCGACCGGGCTGAGTGGCTCAGACGGTTGAGGCGCAGGCCTTCTGACCCCGCCTGGCTCAGTCAGGTGGTATTTGAAGATGCTCAAATATAGTACGTCAGCCTTGTGTCTGTAGATTTACTGGCACGTAAAAGAACTCCTACGGGACAAAATCCCGGCACCCTGCCGTCTCCGAAAATCGTAAAAATGTAGTTAGTGGGACGTAAAGCAAATAACGTTAATACTTGCTGTGGTGCTATACAAATTGATTAGCCGTATGAACGACATTTTGTGCGTATTATCAATAATAATGTTGTTAATAACCAATGAAAATAAAGGAAAGAATTAGCTGATAGACAACAGGGCTTATACAAATTGTTTTTTATAATTCCTATAATTCCTTGTTTCAGCCAGCTAAAATGAAATAAAAATGTTTTATGCCCCCTTCGACCTCCTCCTCCCCCCCCCCCCCCGCTCACCCGATCACCGCTGCTATTAGTACCGAATAAATTTCGGCTCGAATTTCCTAGACCCTAGAGTAACGAGAAGAAATATCCCCTGTGGTAAGTAAACTCGTATCTTGTCCGGCCCCGCGGTGTAGGGGGGAACGCGTCCACCTGTCACCCGGCGGCTCCGGGTTCGATTCCCAGCCGGATCAGGGTTTTTTAATTGTAATGATTAATCCCCCTGGCCTGGGGGCTGGGTGTTTGTGTCGTCTTTAACATTCCTTTCCTCACATTCAACACCTTACTTTTCCGCCATTATATAATACACGCAGTTTCCTCCCATATGGTGCCAGTAGGGGCAAAAGATCTACATAGGTCGACGCCCCGAACAAATAGCATTTCTTAAAATAAAAACTTTTATCTTGGAATATGAATGTATCAATTACTTTTCTGCAGCCTTCTTAGTCGACTTTGTCCGAGCAGTTAACCTTCGGTTCAACGACTTCCGGGTTCGATTACCGTTCGTGATTATCTTAACACACAGCTCTTCAGGTGCACACTACCGACCTCCACAGAAACTCGAAAGAGTGGAATACGCCCCTCCACGTACATCTTGCCTATCTAATCTCTATTGGACAACTCTTGTTCTGGTGCAACCCCTCCAGTATTACGTTTGCACCGAGCGAGTTGGCCGTGTGGTTAATGGCGCGCTCCTGTGACCTCGGATTCCGGAGATAGTGGGTTCGAACTTCAGTGTCGGCAACCTTAAAGATGGTTTTACCGTGGTTTCCACACTTTCACACCAGGCAAACGCCGGGACTGTACTTTAAGGCCACGGCCGCTTCCTTCCCACTCCTAGCTCTTTCCTAAACCATCTTCGCCGTAAGACCTATCTATATCGGTGCAACGTAAAGCAACTTGTAACATAGTATTATGTTCGTGAAACCTAAAGAGTCTCATTTTCATGGCCTTCGTAGCACTTTTCCTTTATTCTGCCGATATCTTCATTTTTCAAAAGATCAGACCTCTTCCCTTTTTCTTTTTGATTAGTTATGGTAGAGGATGGGATGGTTACAACAAGTACATCAGGCTCTCTGTAGATCGATGGCAGAAGTTGAACGTCGAAAACAATCAACCGATCCACGTCGCACCCTTTATGGACATCAAATGCAGCCCATTATATGCAGGTCAAGGAAGATTTTTTTAAGAACTATCATACTTGTTGATACGCCAGAAAAACGAAGGCAACAGCAAGTACGTAATCCATCCCTGACTTTAAAGGAAGAACCTTCTGCAGGTTTTCGTCTTCTGTATCCCGTCTGGAAGACCCTCAATCGACTGCGGACAGATGGTTCATAGTGCAAGTCTAACCTAGTTAATTGGGGCTATGTACAAGGACACATGACCTGTGATTGTCGACTACTATATGATCAAGAACACCCTCTGGTTTGTCAGCATTTACCATCAACGTGCACAAAGGAAGATGTTTTGCAGATCAATGATAAAGCTGTCCTTGTAGCCGAATATTGGAAAAACATTATTTAGCAGTGTATCTGGACACGGAAAATAAATAAATAAATAAATAAATAAATAAATAAATAAATAAATAAATAAATAAATAAATAAATAAATAAATAAATAAATAAATAAATAGGGGCAGCGGGTCGGGTTCCACAGATTGTAACCCGATAGAGGTAGCTGATTTTCTGAAGGACGGTAAAACAATCCATTGGATACTCCATCCAGTACACTGCTGTTATGTAAAAAGATCCTTTATGACTCATGTAATGTTTACCCGACAAGGAAAATCAGCCACAGGTCGCCAAAGAACCGGCTTCTCTGCCATCTTGTAAATAACATGCAGACAAACTAAATGACGTGAAATCCTGCACACGGTAACTGATAATATATATATATATATATTATTATTATTATTATTATTATTATTATTATTATTATTATTATTATTATTATTATTATTATTATTATTATTATTATATTCTATTTGCTTTACGCCGCACCGACACAGATACGTCTTATGGCGACGATGGGACAGGGAAGGGCTAGGAGTGGTAAGGAAGCGGCCGTGGCCTTAATTAAGGTACAGTCCCAGCATTTACCTGGTGTGAAAATGGGAAACCACGGAAAACCATCTTCAGGGCTGCCGACAGTGGGGTTCGAACCTATTATCTCCCGAATACTGGATACTGGCCGCACTTAAGTGACTGCAGCTATCGAGCTCGGTATTATTATTATTATTATTATTATTATTATTATTATTATTATTATTATTATTATTATTATTATTATTATTATTATTATTATTTATATTTACATGGGCCCAACAGCTACGTCATGGTCTCCTTACGGAAGTGTAACCCGAGCAACCGAACAGTGGTGGTGGTGTTGTTTTATTTAGCTACTAGTTTAACATCGCACCAACACATCGCAGGTTTTCGGCGACGGAAGGGGACGGGGAAAGCGCCAAGACTGGGAAGGTAGCGGCCGTGGCCTTATTTAAGGTACAACCCCAGCATTTGCCTGATGTAAAAATGGGAAAACACGGAAAACCATCTTCAGGGTGGAATTCGAACCCACTATCTCCCGAATGCGAGTTCACAACTGCGCGACCCATATCGCACGAGCAAATCGCTCGGTAATTATTGTTTTAAGAGGAAGCACAACTAGGCAATTATCCTCTATTAACACTAATCAGCGGGGGGGACGGAGTGGCAGGGGTCCGACACTTCAAAAAATGAAGATATCGACCAAAGAAAAACAAGGGCCACGAAGGGCGTGAAAATTAAAGACTCCCTAGGCCTCGAATGCTTAATACCGTCAGGGTCGGAAAAGAACAAGAGTGGGCCAAGGGAGGTCGGATAGGATAGATGAAAGTGAGGAGCCTAGCACAAGTGGAAACAATACCAAGATTCAGCTGAGGGTCCCGTGGTCGCCAACCCTGAGAATCTTTTCAGTCACCTCTTACGATAGGCGACATACAGTGGGTGTTAATTTACCGCCCCCACTAACAGGGGAGTAGCAACCGTGCAGGCTGTGATTTTTTTTAAATTTCGTGTGGCTATTTCTAGCCGAATGCAGCCCTTGTAAGGCAGACCCTCCGATAAGGGTGGGCGGCATCTGCCATGTGTAGGTAACTGCGTGTTATTGTGGTGGAGGATAGTGTTCTGTGTGGTGTGTGAGTTGCAGGGATGTTGGGGACAGCACAAACACCCAACCCCCGGGCCATAGGAATTAACCAATGAAGGTTAAAATCCCCGACCCGGCCGGGAATCGAACCCGGGACCCTCTGAACCGAAGGCCAGTACGCTGACCATTCAGCCAACGAGTCGGACGCAGGCTGTGATGTAAGGTATGGATGGATGGATGGATGGATGGATGGATGGATGGATGGATGGATGGATGGATGGATGGATGGATGGATGGACAGACAATGTTACCTAGCAACCGTGCAGGCTGTGATGTAAGGTATGGATGGATGGAAGGCCAGACAATATTACCTAGCAACCATGCAGACTGTGATGTAAGGTATGGATGGATGGAAGGCCAGACAATATTACCTAGCAACCATGCAGACTGTGATGTAAGGTATGGATGGCCATGGCCGAGAGACATATTTATGATCATTTGTTTTTCACAAAGGAGGAAGTGCGTTTTTTCTTTTAGGTTTTTCCACAAATTTATTTTTGTTTACTAAGCTTCTAAATTTTGATGTTAATTTCCTCGGTAATACCAATTTCGTCTACATTTTCGTTTAATTCCACTACTCAATTGCGGTTTCTCAGAGATAGAAGTTTGTCAGCCTGTTGTTATCGATTTTGTGTAGATGTCCGTATAATTTTAATCGCCGTTTTCTAATTGTATGTGTAATTTTTTCCTCTGAGTTGGTAAATTTCCTGTGGTTTATTTTTGCATCTAAATTCCATTTTCGTATTTTGGTTCTAGGAATTTCCTGAGAATTTTCCTCTCTTGTTTTTCGATGTTTTTCATTTGTGACCTGCCGCTAGTTACCAGGGTTTCGGATGCATAAAGTGCCGCTGGTTTGATGACCGTGGTGCAGTGTCGTAACTTTGCACATTTTATATAGATTTATTTTCCAATGTGATTTTGTAAGCTTTTTGAATTTTCAGCATGTCTTTCTTTATTTGCTTCCTGATTTATCCTACAAGCTTGTTGAATAATGTCGCCTAGATACTTGAATTTATTTCCTTGGAAGATGTTCTTCCCAATTTGGAGATTAATGGTTAATTGTTGAATCTTGATTTAGTCCCACATACTGTGTCTTTTCAAATTAAATTTGGAGTTCGGTTTTGGCCGCTATTTACAATATTAAAAAAACACCAGTGGCATTCTGATTTACTATAGTTTTATTCTGGTAGTATCTGTACCGGGCGGTACACCTCCACTCCGCTAATTTAAAATTTGCGCCAGTTGAAACTCCTCTGCTGGAGGAAGTCTGAACTTTATTGATGGTATTAATTTTCTACTTTCACAGAAGATGTCACTACCTGTAAATTTCGGAGTTTTAGAACTGTGTCATTTTTGATGTGGTTTTGTTTTGCTTGAAGTAAGAAGTGTGAACTTTCTCTTTTAGAGGACACCACTGAAAAACTACAATAGTACACCCTAGTGGGAAGAAAAATAACTGTTCTTTGGAGAAAATTTTATTTCAAAAGTTTGTTCTTTGTTAAATTTCTTTCTGTTATTGTTTAAGTTGGCTGTATACCCCTCTCTTTCCCCTTGTTTTGCATTTGACCAATCTCGAATTTCTGTTATTAATTTCTGACCAATCATAGGTATCTTTCCCCAACTTGGTTATGTTTCTGTACCCTAGCCAATAAAAAGTTTGTGGGAGGGTGTTTTCTTTCCCCTAACACCTAGAACCTTCCGCGAGAGGATATAAACTGCTGACTTTTGGGTCTCCGGGGCCACTTCTGTTCCATCTTTCAGTGTATAAAGTACATAGCAGGAGGCGGGAAGCGCCTCTTTCCTCGGCAGCGGTCAGCAATAAGGTAATGGCCGATTAATAAATTCTTTCTTTGCTAGCTCAGCAGTTTAACTCTCGGGGCGGGTGCGAAGCGTTCCACCATGTAACCTTTTCCTAAAATGTAACGATCTTTCTTCTATTCTCTTTTAAGCTACATACTGGGATAGAGAGTGCTAACCCTCTCGAGCTCCCACTCTTATTGTTTTGAGGTGAACTTATTTTTCTTAACCTATTCTTCGTTAATGTAAAACAAATCGTTCTCTTCTTAAGTCACCTCTTTAGTATGGGATCAGCCCTTATATTAACGGCCTAGCGCCAAGTAGGTCTTAATCAAAGTGTATTAGGAGTGCAAGTTCGCCTCCTCTCAAATTGTTATTTTAGAGGTCATTTAATTAACATTCTTTTCGTTTAATAGACCTCAGTAGATTGGGTATTTTACCCCTGTGTTTATGTCCGTTGAGGACAGCTTGAAGGTGGAGTTTGGTGTGGCCTGGGAGAGGCTTAAATTTGAGAGCGAGTGGCTCTTTTGAGTGTGGTATGCCTCAAGGAGGCTTTTCAGTGTAATTTGGAGCAAGGGCTCCTAGGTATGAATGGGGTTTTCTGCCCCTCTGTTAAAACTTGTGTTTGGGGTAAAACTGAGCTGATTGCCCAAACATTGTGAATTCGGGGCGCGAAGCCCAAATCCTGTAAATATTGTAACTACCTTATTTGACTTGCTACTCTGTACCTGCCATGCTTGTTACTTATTTATTTTGAAAGGAAAATATAACCTTATTAAATTTTAAATTTAGTTTACATGCACTATAATTTCGTAGCTTGAGATCCATTCACACCCGCACCTTCTTTCACCTCTACCTACCGCTAAAACACGGTAACAGTATCAATAGGCATTGTTCCGTTTGAAAAAAATGTAAAATCGCACACACATTCTAATCATTATTAAAATCTGTGTATGGGCTACAATTATGAGCCCTTGATTACACTTCAGACGACTCCCGCGGTGTACGGATAGCATGCCTGCCTCTTACACGGAGGCTCCGGGTTCCATTCCCGGACAGCTCAGGGATTTTTAGCTGGATCTGAGGGCTGGTTCGACGTCCACTCTGCCTACGTGATTACAATTGAGGAGCTATCTCACGGTGAGATGACAGCCCCGGTCTAGGAAACTAAGAATATCGGCCGAGAGGATGAGTCGAGCTGACCACATGACACCTCAATCTGCAGGTCTTCGGGCTGAACAGCGGTCGCTTGGTAAGTCATGAACCTTCGGGACTATTGAGCCATGGGATTTACATTGATTACACTTCATTTCTGCGAAAATAGCACATCAATAGCGTCTTCCATTTCAGAAATATTTTGGGTGCAATGTTTCAAGTTTTTTTTAATTTCGTGTGGCTATTTCTATCCGAGTGCAGCCCTTGTAAGGCAGACCCTCCGATGAGGGTGGGCGGCATCTGCCATATGGAGGTAACTGCGTGTTATTGTGGTGGAGGATAGTGTTATGTGTGGTGTGTGAGTTGCAGGGATGTTGGGGACAGCACAAACGCCCAGTCCCCGGGCCATTAGAATTAACCAATGAAGGTTAAAATCCCCGACCCGGCCGGGAATCGAACCCGGGACCCTCTGAACCATTCAGCCAACGAGTCGGACAATGTTTAAGTGATTCACCGTGTATACATTGTAACGGATATGTTAAAAACTTTCCAAGTCCACAAAGTTAACCTCAGTTAAAAGAGACAAACGAAATATTGTAAGAATAGAATCCAGAGAAGAACTTCTTCCGGTGCCATATCAGGTCCCCCTGACGTTCGTGAGGGCGACAGGGCGTTGCGATCTGCTGCCAGCTGGAAGAGCTTTTCAGTGTTAGAAATTCCGAGCTTATCTTTGATGTTTCTTACCCACGATGTTCTAGTTCTAGTTCTTCCAATACCCTTCGACCCTCAGTGTTGCCTTCTAATAGCCGCTATAAGATCCGGTCGCGGTTATTCCTCTGTACGTGGCCAAAGTAAGAGATCTTACTGCATTTGATTGTAGCAATAAGTTCTCCGTTCGCTATTGCCCCGCTCAGCGCCTTCCTCATTTGTTAAACGAGCAACCCACTGGTCCACATTTCGAAGGTTTCTAGACGTTTAACTGTGGTGTTCTTGAGGGCCCAAGTTTCTGCACCATATACTGTAACAGAACAGACCATCCTTTGTCTTAGTTTCAGATTTATGTTATTATTTAAAAAAAAAAAAAAAAAAACCTTTAGTTTTATGAAGGCATTCCTTGTCCACGTGAGGGGCGACTGAGCTCAGCCTGTGAAGACTAAGAGAAACCACAGTAAATCACTACGGCGAAGAGAAAACTAAACAAGTTAATTCTTATCGGCTACACTATATTAAATCCTTTGGCATGACAGAACTGTAATATTCAGATTTTACTTTATTTCTAATTAATTTTAAATGTTTTTGTGTACAATGGGAAGGGAAATATTGTCCTATTGGTCCAAACAGTCTGCTTTTACTAGCCCAAACCAGTTGACTCTTCCTGGTCTAAACGGGTGGTAATTAGCTGAAGTAAGACCCAATGGGATGCGTCCCCGGAAGTTCATACGGAGAGTGAAGCCAATCAGAACTTCCCCTATTTTCTAGGCAAGATAACCAAGTGAGACTAGACCAATGAGGCGAGGGTTGCCAGCAAGAGGTGGAAATCACATAGGAAAATATTCAGGTGCGGAGAAACTTTAATCACAGCAGGTTTTCCTAGAAACTAAACACCGGGAAGGCGTGGACTGGGGAGAGAACACGTATGTGGGAGTACTGGGCAAAAAGTTGAAATGATGGAGTCCTTAGTTTGGTGAAGCGAGAAGTTACTGAGTTGACGTCACGTGGGCGACTTGCATGGTAATTCCGACGTTCTCTTGCTGCCAAAAACGTCGTGCTTTACAAGTAAGCGAACTTCCTAGTAAAAAGCGAAATCACTATGTAGGTGGATTCAAATTCAAGGAGAATTCGTGCCGAATGAGAGTGTGCTCACCGGAGCTCATTTACATACCGACGTGAATGACTTTCCCGTCTTCAGAATGAAAGCTATCTCAGTCGGGACTGCGCCGCCAATTTCACGTGTAAGGAAGCATGCACTCGATATTTTATTACTAGGATTTGTACCCGTTCTTCGCACGGGAATTTGCAGCGGATTACATTTTTCCTTCAGGAATTTATGCGAAGTAACACGGCTCTATTCACACGCTTAATGCGACATTTTAAAATGATATGTTATTTCGAAAGCGCGAGGCAGTAACGTGAAATACGATTATAAACTGAACAAAGTCGGGGGAGAGAATGAGAACGATTTTCGAATTTATTGTACGATACAGTTCCTGGTCCGAAGTAGTGCGAAATTCTCCGTGGTTCTCAGGTGGCATATAGTAGCTCTGACCACTGGCGTAGTGCTCTGACATTGATGATACCTCCCTTAATATCTGCCCCATCGAAGTGACATACACGACATGTCCCACGGGCCTTGGACTAAAAATCCAATTTTTCTTTATCATCTGCGTCATTATTATCCGTCGTACGATAAATACGTACATGGCATAAAGGAACGAAAAACAACAACATATTCCTAAACGTTTGTTATATAGGTCTTTTGAATAACCTAATGTTAACGAAAATATTTTAGAATTATCTTCCTATAAATACCAACTCCATGTGATTACCATGACATCATATGCACCTGGTAACACAATTCTGAGTGAGTAGATTCCAAATACATAGTTTGGTTGAAATAAGTGCAGCAGTTTTCCACATGTAGGATTACTCCAGTAAGCAAACAGACAGACAAAGGAAAATGTCCTACCTCGTTTCCTCGATGTTTAGTTACAACAGGTGGGGCTAATTTTCAAGCGGATCATTCTCTGATTTTCTCCTGTTATGGATCCTTCACATAACTGTACGTCATTGGTTGCAGAGCATGAAGTAATTCTCTCCGTCATTTGAAGACTAAACGAAATTATGTACATAACAGAAGTTATTTAAAATGAAGGGGCGTTTCACATATAGTCCACAGATTTTACATATAGTCAACTGTGTAAGAGAAAATTGAAAAATAAACCTCTTCTGGTCTTCCTATAAACCACCACTCTGTTCAGTGATTTTTAAATGGAATGCGTATCGAAACCTGCTCCTGGATGAATAGACTCTAAGATATGTTTGGTCAAGATATAATCAATACTGTAAGAAAAAACCGAAGAAACTCTTCTGGTCTTCCTATAAACCCCTTGTCTGTTCAGTGATTTTTGAGTGAAATGCATATCAAAACCTTCTCCTGGATGAGCGGACTCTAAATATGAAGTTTAGTCGAGATATAGTCAACAGTGTGATCTTTTTTTTTTTTTTTTTTTTTTTTTTTTTGTAGTTGCTTTACGTCGCACCGACACAGATAGGTCTTATGGCGACGATGGGATAGGAAAGGCCTACGAGTTGGAAGGAAGCGCCCGTAGCCTTAATTAAGGTACAGTCCCAGCATTTGCCTGGTGTAAAATGGGAAACCACGGAAAACCATATTCAGGGCTGCCGACAGTGGGATTCGAACCCACTATCTCCCGGATGCAAGCTCACAGCCGCGTGCTCCTGACCGCACGGCCAACTCACCCGGTAGTGTGAAAGAAAATTGAAAAAAATAGACTATTCTAGTCTTCCTGTAAACCTCCAGTCTATTCAATGATTTTTAAATTATATGCATATCGAAACCTGGTCCTGGATAAGTAGACTCTAAATATAAAGTTTGGTCGAGAGAGTGTAAGAGAAAATTGAAATAAAAACTATTCTGGTCTTCCTATAAACTTCCAAGTCTATTCACTTAATTTTAAATGATACGCACATCGAAACCTGTTCCTTGAGGAGTAAACTCCAAATATGAAGTTTGGTCAAGATCTATTCAGCCGTTTACCCGTGATGGTGGATCAAACAAACAAACAAACAAACAAACAAACACGAGAGCTGAAAACTACTGATACGATCTTCAGTTGATAAAAACGGATAAATATATCAAAATATGGCAAAATAAATGACAATACAGACAGCGGACCCCCTAGAACTTTATTTATAAGATGCTTTGTTAGAAGAAAAGGAAAAACTTGAAGAACAAGGAAAAACATCACTACTAGCAGCCAAAGAAGGAAATAACAATCTAACAGAACTCCACATTCTCGTAACTTGGCTTTAGCTGAACCAGGCACAAAATCGCTTTTCCCAAGGCAATCTTATACCAATTAATGTTATTGGTCTTGCTTCCTGTGCGGTTTTCAGCGACTATGAGGTGTCGGAACTCGGCTAAGAGTTCTATGTGCCAGTAAATCTACCGACAGGACGCAGACAGACTGAGCCTGAATCAAGTCATCTGAATGACTCAGTCCGGCGGGAAAGACTTGCATGGAATCAAACTGATACTCTCGTATGTGGAAGAGTCCAAACTTTCCTCGCCAAGGATTGAATATCTGTCCTGCTCCATGACTAAATGGCTAGCTTGCTGGCCTTTAGTCACAGGGGTCCCGGGTTCGATTCCCGGAAGCGTCCGGAATTTTAACCATAATTGGTTAATTCCGCTGGCACGGGGGCTGGGTGTTCGTGTCGTCTTCATCATCATCATCATCATCATCATCACCACGATGCACAGGTCGTCGACGGGCGTCAAATCAAAAGGCCTGCATCTGGCGAACCGAAATTGTTGTCCTTGACACTCCCGGCACTAAAAGCCATACACCATTTCATTGAATAACTAAAGGGTAATACAAGCTCGCAGATGGGCGAGCCGAACCTGTCCAGGCACTAAAAGCCATAAGGTAACTGTTTTAGAGTAAAAAAGGCGGGCGGGAGAGAGACGGAACGGAAGCACGAGGCTCAACCCATTGTGTTGTAACTAATCGTAAGACTCACAAAGGCAGACATTACTCCACCAAACAACACACACTTCCACGACGCCCTTGGTATTCGGAATGAAATTCTCTAAGACGATTCATCGCATACGTAAAGCAAATGAGGTTCAACAATCAGAATCAACGATGTGATTACGCCGTAGTGAACATGCAATAGACTATGTATGCAAGACGTAAACCATCTCATCTTCAACTGTCCACAGCATTACGCACAGTAAAATAAAGTGATATCTTTTCTACGCGTCTGTCAACAACTAGCGAGCAGCAGCCAATAAAGTATCATCACCGGAGACCAAGGTCAATAATGTAAAAAAAAGTTCATTCTACAGCTAGTGAACAAAATAGAGCTAAACTAAATAAAAACATTTATCTCTTGCTCAACGAACATATATGTAGGAGAAAGTTTTTGAAAATGAAATCCCTAGAGCATAGAAACTAGGGAACGTAACAATAAATAGACGGTGGTGGTCGTGGTGGTCATCATTTTAGAAGTACAATTGGGCAAACATTCTTTCTTTTTTACAATTGGCTGTACGTCGCACCGACACAGATAGGCCTAAGTCTTTTGACAACGATGGGACAGGGAAGGGTTATGAGTGGGAAGGAAGCAGTCGTGGCCTTAAGGTACAGCCCCAGCATTTGTCTGGTGTGAAAATGGGAAACAACAGAAAACCATATTCGGGGCTACCGACAGTGGAGTTCGAACCACTATCTCCCGAATGCAAACTCACAGACCATCCCTTCTTAACGCTAATCTCACACACACACACACACACACACACACACACACACACACACACACACACACACACACACACACACACACACACACACACACACACACACACACACACACACACTTGTATCATCATCAAAGACCTGTAGTGAAGTACACAAATTACATACTGAATCCAGCTTAGCTACACTTTAATTTTGCACCACAATATAATCGTTATACACTAATATGCAAAAACAGCTGCGAGGAGTGTAGGGTGGCCCTGGTGAATTTTGACTGAACTAAAAGCCGAAGATAGCCGAGCCATGCCGAGGGAGAAAGGCGGTAGAAAAAGCAAGGATGTGGTGCAAAATTAAAGTGTAGCTAAGGTGGATTCATTGTGTTGTGTACTTCACTACAGACAGTTATGCCTTTCAACGTTCAGTCTGCAAGCCTCTGTGAATTTACTAAACGTCGCCACAATCCTCTATTTGCAACTAGTGCTGTGGCCTCATTTAGTTCTATACCTCTTTAAATCGTTAGAAACTGAGTCTAACCATCGTCCTCTGGGTCTCCCTCTACTTTTCTTACCCTCCACAACAGTCCATTATTCGCCTAGGTAACCTATCCTCCTCCATTCGCCTCACATGACCCCACCTCCGAAGCCGGTTTATGCGTACAGCGTCATCCAACGAGTTCATTTGTAACATAGCCTTCATCTCCTCAAACCGAGTACCCTCCTGCTATTGTTCCCACCTGGTTGTACCAGCAATCATTCTCGCTACTTTCATGTATGTTACTTCTAAATTATGAACAAGATGTCCTGAGACCACCCAGCTTTCGCTCCCATAAAGCAAAGTTGGTCTGAAAACAAAAATATGTAAAGTCCGGGTGCTGACTTCCTTCTTATAGAATACTGTTGATCGCAACTGCGAGCTCACTGCATTAGCTTTATTGCACCTTGTTTCAATCTCACTATATTGCCATCCTGGGAGAACACACATCCTAAATACTTGAAATTATCTACCTGTTCCAGCTTTGTATCACCAATCTGACATTCAGTTCTGTAGAATTTCTTACCTATTGACATCAATTTAGTCTTCGAAAGGGTAATTTTCATACCATGCTCAATGCACCTACGTGCCCAAAACAGGTTTCACCCTCTCCCTACCTCATTATCAACACCAACATCGCCACACACACACACACACACACACACACACACACACACACACACACACACACACACACACACACACACACACACACAAGACGCGCAAGTTGCTCATGGGAATCTACTTTAAAGATCTGCAGCAGGGTTCTTCGGAGGCCACAAGACAAAACTGCCTACATTATAGTCAAAGAGTTGCAGTGCTAATAATACACAGTTCAAAAAAATTAGGGGAACGTGTTTTTGAACGAACGCCATGCTCCACAAAACAATACCTCACTCCCAGCTATATTACCAACTAAACCGTTATTCTTTACCGTTGAAGTATACAAAAGAACATCGATGGATTCGCGTGCAATTTCAGAACACAAAAGGAAATGTCCAAATAGGGGCGAAAACAAAGCGATATCAGTCCTCCAGGGTGGATTTTTATCACAGTTGGAGAGCTTCAGTACGGTGTATGTCCTCCACGAGCATTTATCACAGCTTGGCACCTACTTGGCAGTCCGACTCGTTGGCTGAATGGTCAGCGTACTGGCCTTCGGTTCAGAGGGTCCCGGGTTCGATTCCCGGCCAGGTCGGGGATTTTCACCTTCATTGGTTGATTCCATTGGCCCGGGGACTGGGTATTTGTGCTGTCCCCAACATCCCTGCAACTCACACACCACACATAACACTATCCTCCACCACAATAACACGCAGTTACCTATACATGGCAGATGCCGCCCACCCTCATCGGAGGGTCTGCCTTACAAGGGCTGCACTCAGCTAGAAATAGCCACACGAAATTATACCTACTTGGCATGCTGCGTTATCAGGTCCCATTCTTCAATGAGAGCCTGTTCGAGGTCTTGGAGAGTCTGTGGTGGAACAGGACGCCGACGAACACTTCTGTCAAGCCTATCCCACACGTGCTCGATGGGAATAAGGTTGGGACTCGTGCTGGCCATTGCATCTCTTGAATGCCCAGTTCTCGCAAGACAGCTCTGGTGATGCGCGCTACATGAGCCCTGGCATTGTCGTGCATTAGTACGAATTCAGGGCGAACACCGTATGCAGCAACCAACACATGCTGTAGCAGTATCTGCTCGATGTACCCCGCAGCGGTAAGATTACCACGGACGACGACAAGATCCGTATGGCCATCAATACTGATGCCTAACCACATCATCACAGAACCTTGTCCGAATCGTTCGCCTTCCTGGACAACATTTAGCATGTACTGCTCACCACGGCGTTTCCATACACGTTGACGACCTTCACGCTGTGTCAGGGGAAATCTGGAGTCGTCTGTGAACAACACAGGTCTCCATTGGCGAACTTGCCAGTTGACGTGGGTACGGGCAAACAGAAGGCGAGCTGCGCGATGTTGCAGCGTTAAACGGGGCGCTCGGACAGGACGTCTGGGTCGTAAGGACACTTCTCTTAACCTGTTCCTTACTGTCTGGTCAGACACCGTGACTCCTGTGACCTTCCTGAGGTCTTGTTGCAGTTCCCTGGCAGTTGCTGAACGACGCCGCAACGCACAGGTGCTCAGATATCGGTCACCCTGTGGGGTGGTCATGCGTCCACGACCTTGTCCAACCCTCCTTGTGATCTGGCCTGTCTCACTATAGCGATTCCACAAGCGTTGAATAACTGACGGAGAGACATTGAGATCCACAGCACCGAGCTCGATAGCTGCAGTCGCTTAAGTGCGGACAGTATCCAGTATTCGGGAGATAGTAGGTTCGAACCCCACTGTCGGCAGCCCTGAAGATGGTTTTCCGTGGTTTCCCATTTTCACACCAGGCAAATGCTGGGGCCGCACCTTAATTAAGGCCACGGCCGCTTCCTTTCCACTCCTAGCCCTTCCCTGTCCCATTGTCGCCATAAGACCTATCTGTGTCGGTGCGACGTAAAGCATCTAGCAAACAAACAAACAAAAAAAAAAGAGATCCACAGCAACGCGATGAAAAGTCCATTCTTCCTGGATCAAAGCGACGGCCCTTGCAACTTGAACCTTGTTAAGATGTCTCATGGGATGTGCTGGTTTAGGCAAACGAAAAACGTGCTCAAATGACCGCAGTAGTCTGTGTACCTCACGACACACGGACGCTCCGCTTTTCACTTTGTTTTGATGGGTCACCTGAGAGTTTAATGCATGGCTACGCCCACAGATGGAGTATAATTTCGATTTATCGTGCCGTGGGTAGCTAAGATCTTAAGGTATGTTGTACGACCCTTGGAACCCCATATACCAAATTAACGTCGGCATAGCAGACGTTACAAAACATGTTCCCCTAATTTTTTTTGAACTGTGAATTTTACGGTTCCGTCCTCAGCTGCGAAGGATAATATTCAATTTCTTTTTGTTTATAAACTCAAATTTAATTTGAAGAAGAGAAATTAAGAATCAATATCTTTGTTTTGTTATTTCATTTCGTGTTTTTGTACGTCTGGATGTCATATTGTAACTTAGGAGAGTTGCAACACATAATTAATACGCCTCTATTTAGCAACAATTTATGATACTAAAATATGTTTGTTTCTTTCTTTTCCTTCGGTTTACATTTTCATACATTTATTTTATATGTTTGTGTACATAACTGGGAAGCATAAAACGCAATTCTGTTGTTTTTTTACATGTAACTTTCTTTTTAATGAAGTTACCATTTTACAGGTGACAGGAAATTATCAGCCGGGTCCACATATTGACAAGTTCCTATTTTATAAAAGGTTACAAGTTTAAAAAATTGTCATGACAATTTTACAAATGTCGGTTTCATAAAACTTTTCGACAGAAAATCTGAAACATGTCAAACCGTAGGTTAAATGTAGTCTTATGAAACATGTATGTCATTGCCTTCTGACATATTTACAGATTTGTAGAATTGTCGTTGCAGAAGTGACAGGTACTCCTTTATATGTAACCTGTGATGTGTATGTAGGCCTAACTTGGGAGTTTATTTTCGTGAATGTTTTGTGATTTAAATTCCCTTGTGAATAATGAACTCCAGTAACAGCAGTAGTGAGAGTAGTGAAGACATTTAAATGAGACCACGCCGGGTTTTTAGGCAAATGGTTAACGTAACGTTCAATTTCAGTGACTATTCATCACATCCAATGATCGATATAGCTTTTTTTTTTTTTTTTTTTTTGCTAGGGTCTTTACGTCGCACCGACACAGATAGGATTTATGGCGACGATGGGATGGGATAGGATAGGCCTAGGAGTTGGAAGGAAACGGCCGTGGCCTTAATTAAGGTACAGCCCCAGCATTTGTCTGGTGTGAAAATGGGAAACCACGGAAAACCATTTAAAGGGCTGCCGACAGTGGGATTCGAACTTACTATCTCCCGGATGCAAGCTCACAGCCGCGCGCCTCTACGAGCACGGCCAACTCGCCCGGTGATATAGCTTTTCAGAGCCATCTAGAGCGTA
The DNA here is from genome assembly GCF_040414725.1 of Anabrus simplex. NCBI lineage: Eukaryota > Metazoa > Arthropoda > Insecta > Orthoptera > Tettigoniidae > Anabrus > Anabrus simplex. The sequence continues at coordinate 24,445,268 of NC_090278.1, read as the reverse complement.
TTACAGTAAACTTACTAGGTCTGACATAAAATTGTCGCGTTTATGAAACAAGTTCTTTAAGATTGACAAGTTACAATATTTTGCCTGTCACATAAAGGAAAGCCCGCCTGGTGGCCATGATCGTTAAGGCGTTGAAGTCTAAACGGCCTGACACCGTCTTAGCCGGTTCGAGTCCCGTTGACCGAAAAAAATTCACCATCATAATGTTGGCCGGCAGGGTAGAGGAGGTGGTGGTATACAATTTCTGATCACTAGATTGCGTGCCAAAAACCCTGGATTAAATCCCAAACCTTTCCGCATTGCTCATATGGAGTGATGGCATATGACGCTGTTGATGGTGATTGGTCCGTCGGATTGAGACGTTAAGCCTTGAGCAGACCCCTTGGTGCTATTCGATAGGAGTAGAATATGTGCTGGAACCGGGTTCACCCTCTCTCTCTCTCTCTCTTATCATATATCACGTCATTCATTTCATCTCATTAACTCCTCTGCTGAGGTTGAAGTCAGAAAGGGTATCCGGTCATAAAATCCCGCCATGACAGTTTCATCTCGCCTCATACCTGACCCTGTAGAGAAACGGGACAAGGGCTGGACAAACATAAGGGAAACTTGTAACATTTATGAAACAGAAAATTGTAATGAAATATTTACAAATTTGTCAGATCTGACAAAATTCTCGAAATTGTCGCACCTGTCGAGGTTTATGAAATAGGGCCCGCTCGTTGCTAGGTCTCCTCAGGTATTGGCAAAATAAAGGAAAGGGTCACGAAGAATATGGAAGTGAAAAATACCGTCCGGATCGAAGGAAAACAAGGGAGGCGATAATGAGGTGCAGCCAGCCTACGTTCCCTAGTTGAGAGTCCTTGGTCCCCCCTTTCAGTCGCCTCTTACCACAGGAAGGTGAAACCGCCCTCACGCACACAGGATTGGAGTTTCCTGCATTGCACTATTACCACTACCACAAAAGCCAACGTGTATAATCAACAAATCATCACATCAATTCGTTAAGACTCCACAAAGGAGTTCCCCAATGGAGTTACACGACAGAGGAACGTCGCTTCCTCTGAGCAGCCAGTGCTGTAACATCATTTCATACTTAAGTTTAAAAGCATGCTTGTCGTTCAACGTGTCTGTCGATATCGCGACGTCCTGTGTTACGTAGATGTGACATTCCACTTTAAAATCCCACAAGCATTGAACCAAGATTCCATGACCCATCGAACCAGCACCTTTCTTCCGCTTGTCTGCATTTCCTTGAAAAGTCTTCCTTCATAACTCACAACATTGTTAACACGCGTCATTTCTGACACCATGCTGAATTCAATGTAACTCTCGTATAATGATTCCATACATGTTGAAATCGTGAAAGTTCATTTTACTCAAAATGTACATAATGCCCTTTTTCCAAAGATATATACTGCTAAAAAAAAGAAATCTGATCACACGCCCCCATCCCTCCATGCAGCTACAGTCCTGATGGACCTTGGCGTACCAAGCGACCGCTGTTCCGCACAGGGGTGATCAGTGCGACGAATTCTCTGGGCCGTTATTCTTAGTTTTCTAGGCCGGTTTTATATGTTCATACCTCCATGTTATGCATACATCTTGAAGTAAAAACTGATACGCAATTAAAACAGAACTACTAATTTGCAACCATTAAGAAGTGAACTGTTAAGTCATACGGACACTCATTACAAGACCTCATTGATCAACGTGTCATAAACCAAGTGCTTCCTGCTCATCCACCAAAATAAGAATTAATAAGAATTACTGCCACCCCTCGCATAGAGAATAGCTTCTCGTGGTTTTCCATTTTCACACCAGGCAAATGCTGGGGCTGTACCATAATCAAGGCCACTGCCGCTTCCTTCCCATTCCTAGACCCTTCCTATCCCATCGTCGCCATAAGACCCATCTGTGTCGGTGCGACGTAAAACAAATAGCAAGAGAACAGCTTCACACGCCGCACGTTCACTTGAGCCACACGTCCCCACTCCTTCAAGGGCTTGCAGTATTTGGGGTGGTGGATTTTTCGCTCGCATACGTTGTTCCAGTTCGTTCCAGGCTTGTTCTATCGGATTCAAGTAGGAACTTCTAAATGGCCACTCTTGCAGGAGTCTCCGAACATGCGTTCTAGCATTTTCATGCATGAATACAGTGTTTTCTCCAAGTTGCCTCACGTACGGGATCACATGTGGAGCTAATATCTCGCCAATGTACCGTCGAGCAGTTATCGATCCATTGCGAATGAACAGTAAATCTTGTCAAGACTGAATGCCTCCACACACCACAACATTTCCACCTCTATAAGCAACGGTAGATTGTACAGCTGTTAGATGAAATTGGTCCCCATGCCTTCTACAGACTGGCATACGGCCATCTGAAAGATATATCGCGAAATATGATTCATTTGAGAACAACACAGGACACCAGTGTCTTAGGTGTCAGTGCAGATGATGTCTAGCAAACTGCATTCTCTTGGCACGATGTTTGTCCAGTGGAGGTACTTGAGTGGGTGGTCGGGATCCTAAACTGGCCTCTCGAAGCCTGTTTCTGACTGTCCCGGCACTAATTCTTACTGAATAAGCCTCCTGTAGAACTCTTGTAATTTGGCGGTTTTGGAGAGCTTGTAGACACACAAAACATCCTGTCCTGGTATTGCTTTCCTTTGGTGGGCCGTGCCAGGGGGTCTGGCAACACTTAAAGTCTCTGGAAACTTGTCTACATGTACCAAATTGTATTCTGAGCAATCTCTGGAAATGTAGCAACATACATCTCCCAGTTGCCTTCTTGAAGCAGTGTAAGTGCTCAGGTGCATTCATTAGACGACAGCTGCTTTCCCGGTTGGGCCGATGACCTAGATGTTAGGCCCCTTTAAAAAACAAGCATCATCAAGCTTTTCCAGTTACCAACCTCGGTCCGCATGATCAGCCATGACTTGTAAACACTACACCCCACACAGCCCAATGTTCGCACACACTTTGAATTGAGGCACTCGTACTTTTCAATTGACGCTGACACACCCAACATCCGGAGGCCTCCGTTATGTGAACAGGGGGTATTAATGTCGCATTAGTGCAATACGTATTCGTACAATGTATTTAGAAACACATAAAAACACATATTGACAATGTACAAAACGTCGACTGCATATTAAAATTAAATTAAATGAAACACCTCCCGTTACGGAGGCAGCGCCTTGGCCACTTCTCTGAAAGCTGCCTTATGACATTCACTTACAAGTCCCATATCTCTGTAGTAGATCTAAAGCTAAAATACAGCAGAAAACATTCAATACAATAGGGATGTACTGAAACACTACCGATAGATGTCTCACGTGTAGTACCCGGTATGCGCTTGTCGATCGTCATTTGTTTGTATGTGTTTTTAATGGAAGTTACCTCGTTAAATGCTGAAGTTAAAGATTAAATATATCGTTACGACAACAAAGACGACAAGAAAATTGTGATGCCTGACTATTGCTGTGTCCCAATACCCCAAAATCAAGGTCGACCGAATTCATACCATCAATTTCCTAAGCAAGATGCTTTCCGTAAAAAGTGGTTGCATGCGATTCGTAGGCAGGACCTACGTAATAAAAATATGACTCCTAATATCAAAGTCTGCTCGAAACATTTTACAGTTGAAGATTATGTCATTACTGAAACTGGTAAGTAAGCCAATTAGTACTAATTAAGAAATAATTTTATAATAAGGTAGTACATTCTGAAAAGTTAATATGACCTATTTCAATACTTTTAGGCGAAAGACGAAGACTTAAAGAGAACGCTGTACCTTCGATATTTGCATGGTGTGGCACAGGTACCTTGGAAATAACTCAGAGAGCAAGAAGATATAGAAGTGGGAAAACAGCCATAACGCCGTGTGCGGTACGGTACCATGAATCACACAGTGACCTATAATTTTACACTGGAGCACCATCAATTTCAGACTTCCTTAACAGGAAATAACTCATTACTTCCAAATTTGAAATTTTTATACCGGTATTTGTCTTATGGTCCGAAACAAGATCCTGAAACTCGTGCGCTACACGGAAATGAAGTTCAGTTGTACTGGATGTAGCCCCAGGCACTGCTGTTATACCAATGTCGTGCCTTATGTACGCCTATAACCGGCAAAGAAAAGAAAAAATACCGTATTAGGAATGTTTTCAAAATGACATTTGTACTTTAAGAATTCAATCTTAACAAAAACGCTAAAAGAAGGAGTTGCTGCATTTATTCCTTACTGGTACCTTTCAATCAACTCTTGCATTTTTCCGGATATTTTTCGCCCCTTTTCTTCAATTCTGCTTCCAAATCCGCAATCGTCATTGCTCCTATACCATTTCCCGTCTTGTTGAAAACATTAGCAGAATATGGTAACTCCATTTTAATGCATTTAAAGCAAAAGTTTCATTTCTATCATCGCACATGTAGGAATACTCCATATAAGTCTCATGTAAAACAATCGAGCAGCGGAAAGCGCACACCGGGAATTATCACTACGCTGCCTAGCGGACAAGTTTTGCGTAATACATCCCTATTGTTAAATTATTGAACAAAGAGCGGTTCGCATGGGGAGCAACGCAAAACGATTTTGTAAGATAAAAAACATGTGACATAGGGAAGACGAAATTTTCAGTCTGTCGAAACGTGAACACTACAACATACCTGCAAAAAATTGGACAAATATAACTTTTTACAGGTATGTTCAATGTTACGTTTCGTGTTTAACAGACAAACGCTTATAGGTTCTATTAACCGTGAAAAAATTGCCTTCCTTCAGAACAAACAGCAAATTAAGGAAGAACATGGAATAAGCACTAATGTAAACAATATAACACGGTTTAACATGTTTGATTGTTAATTAAAGGAACCTAATACACATTTTAACATCATGAACTTTAAAACAATTGATATAAAACATTTATATTGTTTAATGTAGTAATTGGCACAAATAACTGTAGTGAGAATTATTATTATAAAATGCGTGTATAAACGTTCCAACAAACGTAATTATCTGGTGATCCGGAATTAAAGGAAAGGGAGGGGGAGGGGTATTCTCCTCAATGACTGCTAACAACTGATGTTTGAAAACTGGAACTCTAAAGTCTCGATAAATAAAGCTCACTGGAGAGAATTTCGAAGTAGGTATTTAATTAGTACCCACGTACAGCTCGCCCTTGTCAGTGAAAGAGAGTGGTCAGCTGCATGCTCGGACACCCTTGTCCTGAGTTCTGGTACAGAGCTACGCACCTCCCCACAAGTGAAAACCTGCTTTCTAATTATTTTGTCTTCCTGGGAAGGAATCGCACCCAAATCGAACCCGCCTTGGCCAGGCAGCCCATTGCCTAACGCTACCGGAACAGGAAAAGAGTCTAGTACGAATAAGTAGAGTCAACTCTGGCACCGAGGTGATCGTCCACGCTTCACGAACGATGAGCCTCTGCAGTTTGGATTCGAGGGAAAATAAGATCTGCTATCTACAACGCCCCCTAAATATTATCGATTTTAATAATAACACAGTGCAGAAATTTAGGCTCATCAGCTCTTGTGACATCTCCTAATCCATACAGAATCACAGAGTATAAACCGTGATGATGATGATGATGATGATGATGATGATGATGATGACGATGATGTAGGGAGAGGGTGAAACCCGGTGTCGGCACATAAGAGTACTCCTGTCGAATTAACACCAATGGGATTGTTCATGGCTTAACGTCTCCAAACAACGTCATATGCCCTGACACCATATGACCAATGCGGAGAGGTTTGGAATCTAACCCAGGCTTTCGGCATGCGATCTAGTGATTAGAAATTGTATATTACGAAGTCTCCTACCCTGCCCGCCAACATTCTGAGACTCGAACAGGCTAACCACTGTGTCAGACTATAAAGACCTGACACCTTAAGATGATCTTCCGTGGTTTCCCATTTTCACACCAAGCAAATGCTCGGGCTGTACCTTAATTAAGGCCACGGCCGCTTCCTTCCCATCCCATCGTCACCATAAGACCTATCTGTGTCGGTGCGACGTAAAGCAAAAAAAAAAAGCTTATATGGTGTTCAAAAATTAGTAGGAAGGGGGCTTCAGAGGAATGGTAGAGATTTCTGCTTTTAAGAGGAAGTACAAACATCTCCTCTTATCATTCATCAGAGGGAAAATGGAGGTCCGACGCTTCGAAGAATGAAGATATCGGCAAAAGGGTGTGAAAATGAAAAATTTCCCTCGGCCTCACAATCGTAATAACCGTTGGGGTCAGAAAAGAACAAGAACTGATCAAAGTAGGTCGGATTGATTAAAGGAGGAGCCTGGCACGAGTAGGATGAACGAATTCCATGACTCAGGTAAGGGCTCCGTGGCCACCAACTCTTACGACAGGCAGGGGATATCGGTGATATATTCTACCACCCTCCCGTACACAGAGGGAGCTAAGACATAACATTCTACGTATTTTCCTAACAGTTGTTTTTACAGGAAATTACCTCATCACAAAATTTACTTAGAATATTATTTATAAAATTTCCTTGCTGTAAACCTTTTTGCGATGTAGTGAAAAATAAGGGAAATATCGGCGGCGGTCTTGTAAAAGGTCCAAGAGTCGATAAACTGTAAGGCAAAGTTTTAAAGGTTTTTTTTTTTTTTTTTGTTTATTTACAAGTTGATTTACGTCGCACTGATGAGCTGCCTGGCCGAGGCGGTAAAGGCGTGGTCGGTCCACCCCGAAGGACGTAGGTTCGATTCCCCGTCAGGAAGTCGAAAATTTAAGAAATAATATTTCCACTTTCGGAGGTGCACGTGGCCTTGAGGTTCACTCAGCCTATATCAAAAATGAGTACCAGGTTAATTCCTGGGGGCAAACGCGGCCGGGCGTAGAGCTAACCACTCTACCCCTCGAAGGGCCTTCATGGCCTGTACGGAGACAACTTCACTTCACTTCACTTCACTTCACTTCACTTCACTTCACTTCACGTCGCACTGACACAGAACGATCTTATGGCGACGATGGGACAGGAAAGGAAGGAAGCAGCCGTGGCCTTAATTAAGGTACAGACCCAGCATTTGCCTGGTGTGAAAATGGGAAACCACGGAAAATCTCTTCAGGGCTCCCGACAGTCCGGTTCGAACCCACTATCTCCCGAATACGTATACTGTTTAAAGGCTTTGTACAACTCCCTGAACTTATTGAATATTCACTTGGCATTTGGTTTTCATGCCGGAATTCTGTGAACCTTGTGAGGGCAGATATTAGGGCCTGAGTAAAAAGAGAACCAGACACCTACCACACAAAAATGGTTAATTTTCGTCATTACTGACTGGATTTACTCTCTTGACGTTCCAATTATCATAGCAATCACAATTGGAATAATAAAACAATAACTTCAGATTAGCAAGAGAGTTTTCGTACTGTCAAAATGCGTTATACAGCGACCATATTCATGCTGTATCCAACAAGCCTCCTAATAGAAACGAAACCTCGATGTATGAAGACATTAAACTAACGTGCAAATATTCAAATGTTCAATGGTCAACTGAAATGTAATTATAACGAAGACTTACAGAGAGCAGACTGCAATCTACTGGTCAGAATGTTGTAGTACTCACCTGGAAAAAGATAAAAACACAATATTAGTAATCTTAACACAAGTGCGACATTTGTCAAATGGTACATTCCAGTACATCTACAGACACAAGCATTCTCAAATGACAATCGATGTCACCAGGATTTGATCCTGTCACTTCCAGCATGGGAGTTGATCGTTTAAATTGACTACACTTAGCAGCTTGTGAAGAATGGAATCATCATACCTGTTGAACGACAGGACTAGGAAATAAGTGGCTTGCTTATGAAATAAAAAGACAACACATTAATAGCGCCTTGGCATGCATGAGAGCAACAGACTATGGATGATGACTAATGGATAAAGAAATACTTCTCACATTGAAGGGAAGCTAACTACAGTCGTCCCTTCAACATGATTTTAAATCAACTATGGAAACGGTAATCCTAAACCGTCTCCACAAGCATACATTATATTGCATAACATTAAATCATATTTTCAGAAAAGGCTTTTGCCTTTCAGCGTTCAGTTAGGAAGACTTGTGAATTAGCTAGTCATCTCTACAACTTCTGTTTGCAAAATAGTTTTGTTATTTTTAAATAATTAAAAACCGAGATTAACCATCATCGTCTTGGTTTCTCTCTACTTCCCTTACCCTCCATGGTCTGGCCTAGGCGACCTCACATGACCACACCACCGAAGCCTGTTGTAAGCAGAGGTTCATCCATCGAGTTCATTCCTAACTTAGCTTTTATCTCCTCATTCCCAGTATCCTCTTTTCATTGTTCCCACCTGTTTATACCAGTAATTATTCTCGTTACCTTCATATCTGTTACTTATAACTGATGAATAAGTTATCCTGAGTTAAGCCAGCTTTCACTCCCGTACAGCAAAGATGGTCTGAAAACAGACCAATGTGCAGACAGCAAGAAGTCAGCTCTTGGACGAAACTAACAGATTACCGTACATCGTAACTTTCTATTTCCCTTTCTATATTACCATCCTGGAAGAATACGCACCCTAAGTACTTAAAATCCGGTGGCCCCAGGTTCGATTCCGGCTGGGTCAGGGGTTTTTAATTGTAAATCATTAATATCCCTGGCGTGGGGACTGGGTGTTTGTGTCGTCCTTAACGTTCCTTTCCTCACATTCAACACTCTACACGTCCTCCATTCCAATTACACGCAGGTTCATATCACATGGTGCAAGTAGAGGCAAAAGATCTCTATAGGTCGACCCCCGAACCAACAGCATTTTTAAAAAAAGTACTTAAAATGATCCGCCTGCTTCAATCTTGTATTTCCTACCTGGCATTCAATGCTCTTAGGTTTCTTCTCAACTGACATCGCTTTAAGTTTTGGAAGTGCTAATTTTCATATCATACTCGGTGGACGTCTTTTGAAGCTCCAAGATGTCAATTAAGACCACACGTCCTAGGCATACGCCAAACTGCTTTCTTCATTTCCTCCCAGCTGGACCCCTCCCTGTCATTTTATACTTTTCAATAAACAACCCATATAAAGCGAAACATGAGTCAAAAAGATTACAGCGTTGTTTAAACCCTGAAACTACTTGGAGTTTCTCATTCAATGTACAACCCCTTCTGTTTCTACATTTTCCGTTAGCGAATAAAAAGCAGAACTTCTATGACATTCTCTACCGCACATTCGCACACAGTTACACACGCCCGTAACAAACAGGAAGGAAAAAAGAAAGGAACACAATACACCGGTGTGGCTTAACACCGACGCTGTTAAATACCTGCTAATATCAACCATAGAGGCGGAAGTTTAACAGGTGACAGCATAACTGTTCCTCCAGTATACTGAGCTAACGGAGAGAACAGCTGTTCTGACTGGGAGGTCGCACGTTCGTACCTTGCTCTCTCCAAACCCGTTCTGGCTGACATACATGTGGGATGGACTCCTACCTCCCTGTGTGGGTGGAGGCGGTAGAATGCTTTGAGCTTGGGAGCGTCGGTTGGCGACCACCGGTCTCCTAGCTGAGTTCACCACTGTGTCCGTTTAGTTTGTCACGCCTCTCAACTTTCCCATTAGACCACCTTTAGTCAACTCTAGTCAACTTCCGGTATTCGGTTTGCCAGGCGTTTCTCTTGAAATTACTTAAATTTGTCTTCCAGTTTTGTCGTGTACGTAGGAAACCCTGCCTGTCGTGCTGGCGGTTATTGTCTTAAGAGTAGCTACAAGAAGGCAACTACCTTCCTTTCATTAATCAGAGGTCCAATCCTTCGAAGAATGAAATTATCGGCAAGCGAAACGGAGGGTCCACGAACGGCGTAGACCTCGCAAAACTAATACTGTCAGGGATCGGAAGAGAACAAGGCTGGCGTTTCAGGAGAGAGAAAACGCATAGAAAAATGACATGAAACGATACGTAAAATCCTTCCATTATGCGCGGCACGGTCCCATCAACCCGCCCTAAGAAGTTCTCTTACTAATGTAGAAGAATTAAAAGGTAGACTGTGTAAAACAGCGAAATGCGACCATTTTCTGTGTTTCCATAGGCCGGCTGAGGTCAAGGCAAGTTTCTCTGGCCACAGGACTACCACATTCGGTGAAAATCAGAGTTTGAAGCCATGCCGTGCATCGGACGCGACACTTCGTATCCCTTTCTAGCTTTCAGTTACATTTTAGCAGGATTCCAGGGGATGGTGGAGGCCTGTAACCTTTGCTTGCCCTCAAGCCAATGCTCCTGTCACTGTCACTTTGTGTCAGTATGAATGTGCACGAAATTAATTCCATCCCCCCATCCACTGCTCTGCCGTCCCGCGTCTTAATTCCCCGACGTTGTCCGGCTCCATGGCTAAATGGTTAGCGTGCTGGCCTTTGGTCACAGGGGTCCCGGGTTCGATTCCCGGCTGGGTCGGGAATTTTAACCATAATTGGTTAATTTCGCTGGCACGGGGGTTGGGTGTATATATCGTCTTCATCATAATTTCATCCTCATCACGACGCGCAGGTCGCCTACGGGAGTCAAATCAAAAGACCTGCACCTGGCAAGCCGAACGTGTCCTCGGACACTCCCGGCACTAAAAGCCATACGCCACTTCATTTCATTTCCCCGACGTTGGCAAGCCTTGTCTTTTACTTGTGACGTCATACGAGCCACGCCATGTTGGATTTCTGACCTATTTTTTTGCGAATGGTCATTTTAAAGTTTTACCAAAGCAAGAACTGGCCAAGAATGATGAAAGTGAGGAGCCTGGCACAAGCAAGTGCAAGCAACACTGGACTCCGGTAGGGGTCCCATTGTCGTCAATCCACGCTTGCAAGTAGAGAGCCGCTGGGGATTTATCCGTTTCAGTCGCCTCTTACAATAGGCAAGGGATACCATTGACGTATTCTACCTCCCCCACCCAGACAGATTGAATAAAAGAGAGGTAGGAGTGTGAAGGTAACAATCGTGGCCTTAACTGAGGTTCAATCACTGCATTTGCCTTGTGAGGAACTGAAAAACACGGAAAACCACCTCTAAGTGCTGCCGCCGGTGGGGTTTCATCCTCTGTCTGTCAAATACAAGCTTACCTACATGAATATGTCCTTCAGTTCGTGTTTAAGAAAAAGAAGCGCTGATAATTACACTACTTTTTTCTGACAACGTTCAAACGTAGGACAAAGAAAAACCCTCCTCAGTTAACAAGACGTTCCAAAAGCCAGTACGTTCCCATCGCCGCTCTCTCTTGGCTGCTAATTTAATCACGAGCTGAGCTAAGACTGCATACCTCGACTAACGTTAGCACCACCGCTGATTAAATTACAACTCCAATCACGGTTAATAACGTGGATAGCAACCTCGTCTCGTCAAAGAGAGAGGGAGAGAGATCGGCACCTAAGTATATGGAGTTCGTTTCTCTATAAAAATGCACTGTATGTCAGCACAGACGTTAGAATCTATTACAGAAGGATGTTCATCTTAAATAACTCGTAAACCGTCCGAGATTTTTAAAAATTGATGTAAGACTCTATAATGTTACCGAGGGGCTCAAAGTCCGACTTATGGTAGTCATATTAGCTAACCTAGTCCTTTTTTCTAACAGAACTACGGTGATGTGTACACCCAAGCACTAGAGCTATGATCATTACAAGCTGCGATATATGATTATTTTCGAAGTCCAACAGGTACTTCTTGACAAAACGTAATGTCTTCAAACGTGTTTTGTTCGCCAGCGAGAAGTACTTGTCGGATTCTGAATTTGCATCCCCCTGTGGGTGGGGCCGGTAGAATAACAAGCCATGCCTGTCGTAAGAGGCGACTAAAGGGGGCCCAAGGGGCTCTTAATTTGGCAGCGTGGGTTGGCGACCATAGGGCCCTTAGGTGAGTCCTAGCATTCCTTCTACTTAGTTGTGCCAGGCTCCTTACTTTCATCTATCTTATACGACTTCTCTTGGTCAACTCTTGTTGTTCTCCGTCCCCGACGGTATTAGGGCATTCGAGGCCTAGGGAGTCTTTCATTTTCACGCCCCTGTCTCTCTTTGGTTGATACCTTCATTATTCGAAGTGTCCCGATCCCTTCCCTTTCTTCTATCTGATTAGAACTGTATGAAGGACGGTTGCCTAGTTGTACTTCATCTTAAAACAATAATCACCACCACCATCTGAATTTGCAATTCTCACATCCATTGGTAGATGTTGAAAACAGTGCAGTTCCATTTCAAAATACAAAGTTTGTACCGTTATCTGAGAGTACTGTGACTGAGAACATAGGGTTTACGTGTTGTTTGTGGTGACCCACCCTGCGCGCATTGCACTCGAGAGACCCCGCAAAGATAGTCTTCCGTGGTTTCCCATTAAAGCTACGGCCACGACCTTGCCAGTACTAGCCCATTCCTTTACTTTCCCGACGGCGAAAAACTTATTTGAGTTACTGCGACGTTACACCGCTAGCTAACATAAATGGTGTCAAATATTTCTTTCAATAAATGAAACTAAAATCGATATTTATTTTTACCTAACAAATCGTTGTTGAGAGACATCTGTATGGAATTTCCAGTCGACACGTGTAGGATTTAGTGCATCTGAAACTGAATCAAGGCCTATGAAACTACAACGAATGATGTGATGAGGCATCTTTGTATGTCTCAGCCATGGCCATCCATCAATACTTCACTTCACAGCCTGCACGGCTGCTAGGTAACACCGCGTCACACATTTTGTATCTCTAATTTTAGATGAACCCCGGCCATAACCTCATAGCTGCGCGCCCCTAACCGCACGGCCAACTCGCCCGGTGTGTCATCTTTTAATTGGTTCACAACAGACACTGCTAACTTGTACAGAAATCCTTATCATAGTCCCCGCATTATAGAAATGCTGATTTATTAGGCCAATTTTTGTCGTTTTGTATTTTAAGGTCTCTTCTAAAATTATACGTCATTATTTGATCATTTTATGGAATTCATTAGACTATTTTATACTTTGAGTCATTTTCTTACCTGTTTGAAGCAGTTACTCGTGTGGTGTTGGATATTATCGCAACTTTGAGGATGAATACAGGGACTTGAGAATCTTCACAACGCTTTGTCAATCTGGGGACTAAAGACACTTTGTTCACCACTTACTTCTTGGAAATGTCCACATTCTAGGAGAGACACCTCTAATTGGAGAAGTGAAAAGTCCTGATTTTCTTCTGAAGAAGGGGAGCAAAGTTCTCTGCGAACGTAAAGAATTTCACCGTGTTTTCTTGACACGGCAAAAGGCCACAGGGATATTGTTGTTGTTTGAGTCATCAGTCCATAGACTGGTTTGATGCAGCTCTCCATGCCACCCTATCCTGTGCTAACCTTTTCATTTCTACATAACTATTGCATCCTACATCTGCTCTAATCTGCTTGTCATATTCATACCTTGGTCTACCTCTACCGTTCTTACCACCTACACTTCCTTCAAAAACCAACTGAACAAGTCTTGGGTGTCTTAAGATGTGTCCTATCATTCTATCTCTTCTTCTCGTCAAATTTAGCCAAATCGATCTCCACTCGCCAATTCGATTCAGTATCTCTTCATTCGTGATTCGATCTATTCATCTCACCTTCAGCATTCTTCTGTAACACCACATTTCAAAAGCTTCTATTCTCTTTCTTTCTGAGCTAGTTACCGTCCATGTTTCACTTCCATACAATACCACGCTCCACACGAAAGTCTTCAAAAACATCTTTCTAATTCCGATATCAATATTTGAAGTGAGCAAATTTCTTTTCTTAAGAAAGCTCTTCCTTGCTTGTGCTAGTCTGCATTTTATGTCCTCCTTACTTCTGCCATCGTTAGTTATTTTACTACCCAAGTAACAATATTCATCTACTTCCGTTAAGACTTCATTTCCTAATCTAATATTTCCTGCATCACTTGCCTTCGCTCGACTGCAGTCCATTACTCTTGTTTTGGACTTATTTATTTTCATCTTGTACTCCTTACCCAAGACTTCATCCATACCATTCAGCAACTTCTCGAGATCTTCTGCAGTCTCAGATAAAATGACAATATCATCGGGATATTATAATGTCTATAACATAAATATAAGCTATACCAACTGGATTAGTAAATTGACTAATATTTCATTTAACATTTATGCCATTTTTTAAAGTTTACGGATCACTTTGCTGGATTTTTGCCGACAATTTATAGATCTTTTTCAAACATTTTTAGGTCATCAATATCATGGACTTGGTGATTATATTCCTCCATGCAGAGTTGGCGTCAGGAAGGGCATCCGGCCGTAAAACAGGGTTACGCCCGAAGCCGAGAAAGTGAAATGTCTTCGTTAATATTAGCTGCATCGATGAAGCAAAGCAAAGAAATCTCCATACAGGCCATTAAGGCCCTTGGGGCTTCCACTATCGTAACCTCGACACTGAGATGTTAGCTCTATACCCGGCCATCTTTGTCCCAAGGAAATAACCTGGTAATAATGTTCCGTGTAGGCTGAGCTAACCTCAGAGCCATGCGCACCTCCAGACGTGGAAATATCATTTCTTAATCTTTTCGACTTTCGGATGAACCGAGCACGCTTTTATCACTTCGGCTAGGCAGTCGCTGCTCTATCGATAAACTGCAGATAGTAAAAATTGTGTAAAATGTCATTTTCAATCTTTTATATTACATGGGTTTTTACTTCCCGATAAAAAGAATGGAGAGATTACAAGGCCGTATCTCTAAAAGTTGTACACAAAAATTATCCTATATCTAGCATTCTCGGCGTATTCAAAAAGCCGCACAGTACAGCTATATAAAACTAACCACGCTCGGCGGTGAAACTGAGCTTTAAAGAAACAACACTTCTGTTTTCCTTTCCGTGAGGAAAAAAATCCTTTCAGTTTCTTAGCAGCAAAGTGGGTTGTATCCTTAAGATATTTTACAGAAGCATGTTGGTTCAGCCTTATCGCAGACGCTGGTCCATCCTGCGATAGAACAAAGTGCAGGCGACACTTAGGTTCAACAGCAGAGAAATGGACGAGACCGGCAGCTAATGCTTTCCTGGCACGCGACGTTAGCTGACCTCAAACTGCATCTACAGGACACGATATGAGGGATAAAAAGCTTCGTATAAAACTGCTGACCGACGTGAACTGCAAAAACCTACCATTCAAATTAGAACCCGCATTATTCTGAGCTCAGAAAGTTGACAATCCAGATCACGGCGTGCCATTCTAGCTCAAAAAGAAGCAAACTGTTTAGCATGTTCACTACAAACATTACACCAATATTTAGTATTGTATTTATAGGGCTGTGAATAAATACTAATAAGAATACCACGCCTATAGAGAGTGGGAATGTACCTGACAGAATTACAATCCAACAGCACGTACTGCAAGTCGTTGAGCGATTTCCATACCTGATGAGTCTTATCTATGATAAGGGGGCGGTAGAACCGGGAAAGCTTGTGCAGTCTTTCAACAAAGCAACGCATATGGTTGCAATAGTCCGTAAAGCTCCGGTTTTACTCCTCTACCAAGATGGCTATGTGTATGTATGTGAGACTTGGAAAATGCCAGTAAAATCAGCACACTAGCATGAAGCAGCTTCAGTTTTAATATTTTAATTGTACATGTACAGGGTTTACTTATTAGGACTTTTCATCTATATATTAAAAAATTATGAAAACTAAAGTCAGTCAGTCCGGCCATTCTATCCGGTCGATTTCCTTCATTTTTGTTTTAACTTAAAGGTATTCATGCACAAATTTGTCATAAGGTACTATAAATCACTTAACTTCCACCTTCCTCAAATTATTTATTTTTTTAATTTTTTGTATCTCTGAAGCAATCATATCTTTGGTTCTAATTGAGCTACGAAGTTCGTTTTGGCCTAAGAACACTCAGTGGATCAGGTTCTTTCATTTCAGCTCTTAACTATTCAAATTGGTTCATTCTGAGCAAAGTTATGAGTGCACATTAAATTTGACGTCTCATTTCTTGAACATTTTTTCTCATTGAACCAATCATATCTTTCGTTCTAATTGGGGCACGCAGTTCGTTTTGGTCTAAAAACGCTCAGTGGATCATGCGCTTTCTTTTGAGGTAATAACTACTTACATTGGTAGATTATGAGAATAGTTATGAGTACATTTGTCTCCATGACGAAGATCTCTGAAGGCGCGCAGTGTTGTTCCAAGGAACGTTTAATTCAATTTATTTGTGTAATGTATTTTCAAGTGTTTTCTTGACACAATATTACATTCTATTACCGCAGCAGATCATGTGCTTTATTTCATTAAGTCGGAACTTTGCAAATACATCCGTGAGGATAGTAACGAACAACACCATACATTGTACATTGCGGGCGGAGCCAGCGGGAAACTGCTAGTATTAGATTAATACCAATGACAACGTCACATGACAAAGTACACTTTAAATTCCCTAATTATAGTATTATAGACAGACAATTTTTGCCTCTCTTGTAAAATAATTTGTAATATGTACAAACTATTTTTACAGTGTTAATATGATTGTATTTGCACTACATAATTGTCAATTTTAGCCCTTGGCTGAAGATGACCCAGAATCACTGTATTTGACATATTTAATGCGAATGTTTGTCAATACGGATCATGATGAAGTTTCTATCGTACGATCAGCACACTAGCTCACAAAGTTTTTCATCAACGCTGCCTTCGACGGATTCTAAACATAAATGATCGTGATCACATTACGACCGACGAAGTACTGCATACCCTACGTAAATCGTTGCGCAAAGAAGATCAAAACTTATTGGGCATGCTCTACGCATGGTCAAGAGAAAACTCCCCAAAACGGCACTGTTGTGGGTATCGCCGGTTGGACACAGGGGTAGAGGAAGACCACGTACATTTGGAAACGAAGGTTTGCAGAATATTTTCGTAAGTCTCAGTAAGTCCATAGTCGTGTTTATGTACTGTATTCAGATATACGGCCATACAATACGCGAACTCACCTTTTTCAGCAGGACAGTGGAATATGAATGAATAAATGAATAAATTAATGCTTTTTTCTCCCAATCATGGGTGACCAGCAATTGAAGAGAGAGACAGAGTATTAATTTAGTGTACTCATAACTAATAGCCTACAAGCAGTTGTTAATAGACTAATATGAAATACTAAGATATTCCAACCAACATAATTTTACAAAAAATAATTTAAGTACAAGGTAGGTTCAAAAAGTAAGGTAACAAGAGCTCGCAAGGAGAAACTTTATTTCACAGGCAAACACAGTAGTAGGGTATTCATATGCATTACTATTCAACACTGCCCAAGCACTTGTTCCGACCGTACACCAAGACATAGATGCCGAAATGGAAGAAATCTGCATCCAGTCGAGGCCACGACATGCTGAACGGCCTATCGTAGTTGAATCGCTTACCACCAAGAAGCTTCTTCAACGGTCCGAAGAGATAGAGATCACCAGGAGCCAAATAAGGGTTGTAGGGAGAATATTCCAGTACCTCCCACAGGAGGCGCCTTAACAATTCACGCGTGCTGTTGGCTGTACGTGGCCTAGCGTTGTCGTGCAGCTACACGATGCCTGATGAGAGAAGTCCATCTCGTTTTCTGATTACCGCTACCCACAAACGCTCCACTGTATCACAGCATTCACTGTCACTCCCCTGGTGAGGAAATAAACCATCTGGACCATCCTCCCTGCAGCTCAAAAACATTTTGTCTTCATCATTTGCGTCACTATTTCATTGTACCGTCCCCTAGCTGCGTAGAACATGTTCACAACTTTGATGGCTTCGAAAGCACCAGTCACTGTTGGGATAAACACTTCGGAATTTTCTTCTTCCTCTTCTCCATGGTCATAGTTAACCTTATTCTTCACTTCCCTTTACATTACCGCCGGAATATCAGTCTATTTTTCAAATTATCACCACTGCCATCGATGCCGTCTTCAGTTTCAAATGTTCAAGTGACGAATAGAGATCTTGGTTCTTAGAAAATCCTAATAAGGTTTAAAATGACGTAAGATACCAGGAAGAGACACATAAGACGGGCAAAACACACTTCCGTTATGAGAAATATGTTTCTCAAAATATGAGGTGTCGCTATAACAAAATGTTATTGTGTTTGAAACTGCTCCAATATGTCGGTACATTTAACGCTGCGTACAGAAAAGTCCCGTGGCACAAATGTCAAACTCCTCCGTGTCTCCGGGAAACATAAAAAGTAGTTAGTGAAACGTAAAAACAACGGACAGCCGGAGCGGTAACAGTGACAACAGTGAAGGTAGATTATTCAGAGGATTTCAAAGAACACAGTTAAACATGTCATAACATGTTAAACGTTAGTACATTATTTTTTTAAGTTGGCAGGTGAGCTGTCCGGGTTCAGCAGCTCGCTGGATTTCTGGGACCAAGTTAGCGGGTTCGATCACGGCGCAGTCCGGTGGCGTTTGAAGGCGCTCAAACATGTCATCCTCATGTCGGTAGATTCACTGGCACGTTAAAGATCTCTGGTGGGAAAATTTAAAGGCACCTTGACGTTAAGCTGATGGGCCTTTAAATTGCGTCATAATTAGAGACAGGATATTTATAAGATCAAAGGAACTGCAAATAGCATTTTACATACCCTAACGCAGATTCTATACTCCCTTCGAAATGTCAAGTGCATTTCATCTGATAGACTGCACCACTTCAGGTCTGTAACTCTGCAGAAGATATCTATATTATTCGTTGGGGCCATCTAGGACCACGTTAAGTCTTGTTACATTTGTCAGTTTGCTTTTGAGCTCAGAATTCCCTCATTCTCTGTGAGTGGGCCATCCTCTGTCCAGGTGGTACCTTATCTTCTTTTACGTTGCTTACCTCGGTTTAGCGCCTTCGTCAGTGTCTTTTTGCGGAAGAGATCTCTACTGAAGGCGTCTTCGGGTTTTATATGCAGCATTTGGGGGTCCTCTTTGATGTTCATAAACCAGGGCATTGTGGTTTTGGGTTTGGAGTTATAAAGTGAAAGATCTGTTTAGTCAGCCTGTTTCCGTCCATTCATTATGAGACGACCATAATATCGTGCCCGTCTCTTACGGATTGTTTCTGTAATTCATTCCATTAATTTATTTATTTATTCATTCATTCATTCATTCATTCATTCATTCATTCATTCACTCATGCACGAACACGATTCAATCATGAAATAATTTATGCACCAATCCATGCAGTCATTCAGCTCATTCAATTCATTCATGAAACTCATTTCCAAGTTGGTGGTCATCGGTGACTAGGAATGCGGATTTTTAAAAAGTTAAAACATTTCTTAGCAGAAAAAGTTGAATCCTCATTCTACGAAAAACGTAAAATTAAGCAATTCCCTCAATTGTGCCGAATGTTGAAGCGCTAAAGATCCCGGAAAGGTTTCAAATTGTGAGTCTTGGATAGCTCTATCAAACTAAAACACAAATTTAGAAAATCACTTCCGGCTTAAATGCAGTTCCAGAAAAGCAGCCTAAAATAGCTTGTTTATTTACTCTTTTTCTTTTTGAATCAAATCCTAGACAAATTAACTTATTTATATAATTCTTTCAGTAATATGTTCCTTGGTTCAATACCCTCAGGAGTTTTTTGACTTTTTGAAAAATGTCCACACTGAATGTAGTTATAAGGGCTTAAGAGAAACTCTCCATTAACTAACATCAGCGCTCCTGGTGGTAGAAAAGGTAAACTGTTAATCTAATGGACCGGATAACGATGATTAAGGAATGGATTGTAATTTTTAGGAATAAATATATAATATTCTCAAACTGTATTATATTTTATTTACCTACAAGTCGTAGCTGAAGGGCTAGAACTGTGGATTACTTTTTTTTACAAGAACTCAGTCCATTCATTCATCCATTTATTCACGAATACTCTCTTCCTAGTTGGTGGCTATGCGTGACTCGGTGAGAAGAGTTTATTCATGCACGAAGACAGTCATGAAATCATCCATCCACCAATTCATGTAGACATTCATTCAATTAATTTACATGTATGTTGTAATATTGTAGGATTCCGTTAGAGTATGTGTAAAAATACATGCAGGAAATTATATCCTATTGCCGGCCAAAGAACGGAAACGCTTGTAAGACATGCATGTTACCCACCAACCTTAAGATTGAGGAGAAGGAGGAGAAGAATAAGATTATTTAATTGCTGGGGCCATCGAGGACCACGTTAAGTCTTGTTATATTTGGCAGTGAACTTTCCTTCCTTTTGAGCCCAGAATTTCCTCATTCTTTCTCAGTGGGCTCGGTTTAGCCCGTTCGCAACTAACATTTTTCGTAAAAGACCTCTGTCAAAGACCAATTATTATAGAGCAGAAACGTTGAGGAGGATGGCTGACCCAGTCCTTGAAAAAAAGAGGAAGATTCTTTACGAAAAATCTTAGGCCGAAGAAAGTTGACGAGTGACCCAAACACATTCCGGAGCCCTACAAGACTGTAGAAAGAATCACGAGTGTGATGAGGAAAAGGAGACTGACGTTTTATGGACATGAACCCTGAAAGACTGGCAAACGGATACTACTTCTGCAGGAAAAAACTACCGGGATGGCTTATACAGGTGCACAATGACTTGGCAGAAATAGGTATCAAGGAGGAGGATATAAAAGAAAGGACATCATTTAGGAAGAAGGTTGCGGGAATGACATGCGTCTGAAGAGCAACATGCGAAGCCACGGAACATCTCTGTGGAAGAGCGAACAAGAAGTCAAAGACTCAAGAATCTTTGGCGAGAGTGTAAAGAGAAGGGTATCCATCTGCGTGACAGACGGAAGATTGTGTAAACGTGGCCACAGGTGTTCGTATCGATAAATAAATAAATAAATAAATAAATAAATAAATAAATAAATAAATAAATAAATAAATAAATAAATACATTATTATTATTATTATTATTATTATTATTATTATTATTATTATTTATTATCATTGTCTACCCCTTAGTCCCATTTCTCGATATGGAGTTGGGGATAAAGTGAGATGAAATTATATTGCATGTTTTACGGCTGGATGCCCTTCCTGACTTCAGTTGAGGAGCTAATCAAGATCACATGCATGATAATGAATGAAACTGGGTAAAGAGGTGGAAGGCATCGGCTGTGGCCTATGAAAACGAAATGTCCTGGCATTTACCTGGAAGCGAGTGAAAATGGAAAACTCAGAGTAAACCACTCTTAGGACAGCCGATGGCGGGGTTCGAACCCAGTCATGTCCCAAATGCAGAGCTTGGCTCCATAGCCGTAGCGCGGTAACAAGCATCGCCACTCCGCT
Organism: Anabrus simplex; assembly: GCF_040414725.1. NCBI lineage: Eukaryota > Metazoa > Arthropoda > Insecta > Orthoptera > Tettigoniidae > Anabrus > Anabrus simplex. Next base: position 24,423,969 of record NC_090278.1, on the reverse strand, counting down.
CCACTATATTACTATTATCTTATTTGCAAATTGACCACATAGGATCGCGCTACAATTTCGCAATTTCTTTATCTGAAGTTCCCTCTTCCTCCATTACTCCCTCATATGGGCGTTCAGGCTCTTTCCGTCTTTGCAGTTCTTTCGACTTAAAACCCTTCCAAATTTTGAATCATGAGCCTCCGTGGCTCACGCGGCAGCGCGCCGGCCTCTCACCGCTGGGTTCCGTGATTCAAATCCCGGTCACTCCCTGTGAGATTTGTGCTGGACAAAGCGGAGGCGGGACAGGTTTTCCTCCGGGTACTCCGGTTCTCCCTGTCAGATTTCATTCCAGCAACACTCTCCAATATCATTTCATTCCATCTGTCAGTCATTAATCATTACCCCAGAGGAGTGCGACAGACTTCGGCAGCCAGCACAATTCCTATCCTCGCCGCTTGATCGGGCTTCACTCATTCCATTCCCGACCCGGTCGAATGACTGGAAAACAGGCTGTCGATTTTCATTCTCATTTCCGAAATGTTTTTATGTTTTACTACAGTGTTCTAATGCCTTATTTTGGCATTCCATGAGATGAATTTCTTGTTGTAGATGTAGTCTATCCATTTTTGAAATACGATAGTCTACAGCAGCTTTCTCTAGTCCGTTCTCTAGTATGATTTCACCGAGGTATTTGTCCGGCTCCATAGCTAAATGGTTAGCGTGCTGGCCTTTGGTCACAGGGGTCGCAGTCCCGGGAATTTTAAGCATCATTGGTTACTTTCGCTGGCACGGGGGATGGATGTATGTGTCGTCTTCATCATCATTTCATCCTCATCACGACGTCAGGTCACCTACGGGCGTCAAATCAAAAGACCTGCACCTGGCGAGCCGAACATGTTCTCGGACACTCCCGGCACTAAAAGCCACACGCCATTACATTTCATACCGAGGTATTTGAACTTTTTAACCCCCTGAATCCGTCCCTTCTCTATTTTAAGGAATTATGGTCAATGTTTGTCATTCATCATGAACTTGGTCTTCTCTTTCGAGATCCTAAGTCCCGTCTTGCTAGCGGTCTTTTCTAGAATGTTAATCTGTATGGCCATTTCCTCTAGATTTTCTGAAGTATCGCAAAATCATCAGCGAAAGCCAAGCAGTTGACTTTGATTCCTCCCGATTTTCTTCCTAAGCAGATCAGGGTTATCCCTTGATTTTCAAATTCGGGATTCCATATTCTCACAATTTTTTGCACGACAATTTAATAGCAATGGTGATAATCCATTATTATTACTATTATTATTATTAATAATAATTTCTATGTCTGTAAATCTATAAAAATTGAAGTATAATCTAGTATGTACATTACACCTTTTTAAAAATCTCATATTACCTATTCAAAAGTCTAAAATTGGTCCGCTTCTCTGACGCACATACCTCAGACTGAAGTCGTGTACCCCTCCACGCCGTGTTTCTGTTTAACTCACTTTGGCTAACTGCGTATTTCCTAGCTTTCATAGACAAAGAAACATGAGATAAAAGATAAAAACAGAGAAGGAAAGAAAAAGACAAAATGTATACTCGCGTCCAAATAATCAACATGTACGTAGGCTGAACCCTCGGAAAAGTATATGTTTATTGTTGTGATAGATCATCGTCCCAAAGTGTGAACAAAAATCGGTGATCCCACAGGTGTGGCTTTTCCTAATAATGTCAAACATATTTAAGGAACGCATCGGTCTCGTTTTGCAGACTACTAGCAAAGCGAGTTCAAATCCACTAATAAATAACCTGGTCGTATGCAGTATATTAATAGGCACAGAAGGGAAGGGAAATTTTGTAATAAATGCTATTTGCGGAATTTGGCAACACGCCGCCTTTTAAAATTACACATTTGACTAATGTCACTCTTATAAAAAGATACATGTTTTCTATCCATCCCTTTCCTTCCACACTATGAAAACATTAATTTACAACAGGAAACAGGCGCAATACATAAATGTTTGTGTTGGAGTTTGATTTGCTCGTCCTCCGTTTGTACAGGCACCACGTTACTTTGCGGCTTCTGGCTAAACTGAAGTTGACATCACTTCTATTGCGACTTGGGACTTGGGAGGAAAATCCGCACCCGAATGTCACCGCAGGAAACTCTGTTTATTGACTATCATCTGCATTATGAATCAACATCCGATCCGTCATACTGAACACTCAACCTGATCATTGCAAAATAAACTGGATTACAAAAGAAATGAGTCGTTCTATTGTCCACCTACGTACCGCAACTGTCGTCATTCGAGGCCTGGGTTCCATTCTCGGTACTGCCAGAGATTTAAGAATGCCAGGAGGTGTGTGCGCCTGAAAAGAGCCGAAGCACCTCGGGACGAGGGCACGAGTTTGTCCGGTTCCTTGGGTGAATGGTCAGCGCAGTGACTTTCGGTTTAGAGATTCCCGGGCTCGATTCCCGACCGGGTTGCGGATTGTAATTTTAAATGGTTAATTCCCCCGCAACTCACAACAATAAAAATAATACTCACTATTATAAAAATGCTCTATTCATTCTCATCCATAAGAATGATCAGCCGCCGTCGTCATGACTTACCAACTGGCTGACCGAGGTTCGAGTTTCGGTTCACTTCCACGTACTATACTAGCAACCAGGGAGATTACACTCAGTTTTGTATTCCCTACTTGACATGCAATCTTCTTAGGTTTTCTCCCCAACAGATATCACTTTAGTCTTGGAAATACTAATTTTTATATCAAACTGGCTGCACCACTTTTCAAGATCCAGTTTATTTGATTACGGGGTACGTGGTCGGTATGGGTCACATTGAGCCCCTCCTTTCAGTAAATCATCCAAGAATATTAAAAGGTGTAAGAATACAACCTCGTGTAACGCCTTATCGTAGGTATCGATCCACCACTCATGCGTAAGTTTCCTCGGTGGCATGTTAGTGTATTTAAGTGCTGACCAACCAGTAGCATTTTCCTCGGATATATGGGTCAAGAAAGTGCTTGCATTTTGCTTCAGAATCTCAGAGTCGATTCATGGGTTTCGTCCTGATCTACATTTGGGTTTGTTAGGTTGAAACCTCTTTTTATTAGTGACAGGTGGTGATCAGAGTCGATGATACCCTGCTTGACTTGCATTTACGATCTCCTTTTGGTTTCTCTTTTTAATAACCACATGATCTATCTGAAATTCTCCAAAATAGATGTTCGGGACCTCGAGGTTGTTTTCTTCTGCGGGTGTGCTAGAAAATGAGTTTACCGTTTCAGATGAAAGATTTCACACAAGGTGATTATTCTTTCTCCATTTTTACCGGTTCTTTTATGGGCACGGTAGAGTCCTACAGTGGCTTTGTACTTCTTTTCTTTGCTTATTTATGAAATATTCCATCAAAATGTTCACATGATGTTTGGGAATTTGGGCTGTTATTTCTTCTAGTAGGTCCCAGAATTGTTCCACATTTTCCTAAGTCGTCGTCTTCTTCTTCTTCTTCTTCTTCCTACACCTGTGAGGTCGCGGGTGCGAACTGCGTCGCACATGTGAATTTGGCCCTGTTTTACGACCGGATGCCCTTCCTGACGCCAACCCTATATGGAGGGATGTAATCACTATTGCGTGTTTCTGTGGGGGTTGGTAGTGTAGTGTGCTGTGTGAATATGAAGAGGAGAGTGTTGGGACGGACACAAACACCCAGTTCCCGAGCCAGAAGAATTAATCAGAAGCGATTAAAATCCCCGACCCGGCGGGGAATCGAACCCGGGACCCTCTGAACCGAAGGCCAGTACGCTGACCATTCAGCCAACGAGTCGCACTCCGCGTTTTTCTGAGTTATTTAGTTATTTAATTATATTTGTAGGTGCATGAGTACTGGTGAGTGAACAGGCTTCGGTCCCTGATTTGAATTCTACCACAGATTCTTTTCAGGAGTTTTAGAACTTGGAATTGAATTTTTTATACTATTCCTTACTGTACATTATTATTATTAATCTTGTTTCCGAATTTGGCCGGCTATGGACCGCACTGAACTTAAGGTTTTCTCTTCTTCTTGTTCTCCTCCCAAAACCTCTTCATCTTTTCACTTCTGATCTTCCTTTCTTTCTCAGATATGGCCAGTTTGGGTCTACATTTTGGTGGTTTCTCCTGGAATGTTTTGATGCTGTCCACTCGGCTTCTAAATTATTTTCTCTTGTCAATTATATCCATTGTAAGTCCACTATCTATTGCATCTTTTTTTTTTACCTCTTCTACCCACTTCGTCGAAGCTTTCAGTCCAGTGATGTACTTGAATATTTTCTTAGTTAGCCGTTTCTCATCCATTCTTTCTAGATGCCCATAGAATATTAGCCTTCGCTTTCGCATGGTGACAGTGATTTTTTTGGTGTATTTGTAAAGAACATCATTTTTTCCTATTCCTGCACTCCCCATCAACATTTTTCTGTGGTCCTAAATTTTTCCTTAAGATTCTCCTCTCCTTTTTTTCGAGATCCTGAAGCCCTTTTTATTCACTGTCAGGCTCTCTGAAGCGTAGAGACTCTCTGGCTTTACCACTGTGCTGTAGTGTCTAAGTTTCGCCTTGTAAGATATTGCTCTTTTGTTATATCTGTTCTGGGTTAACCTGTGAGCCAATTCTAGTTTTCTAATTTTTGCCCTATTCGCCTCTTTATCCAGTCCGTTAGGTTCTATCCATTTCCCTAGATATTTAAATTTCTCAGTTCTTTTTACAGTCCCATGCTTCACTTCTAAGTGTCTCTCCCCTTGATGTCCATATTCCATGTATTCCGTCTTCTCATATGATACTTTGAGACCCGGAGCGATCTCATGTAGAGTATTCAGCATAATTTGGGCATTTTCTCGGTTGTGAGTAAAGAGGGCAAGATCATCCGCGAAAGCCAAACACTTAATTTCTAAGTCCTGTCCTTTCCTCCCTAAATGTATTCCCTTTATTCCTTTCACTTCCAAGGCTTTTTTCCCAGGTTCTAATGACTTTTTCTAGAACAATGTTAAAGAGAACTGGTGGTAGGCAGTCCCCTTGTCTGACTCCCGTTTTTATTTCAAACGGTTTCAGAAATATCACCGATGAATTTGACTTTTGAGAGTGTTTCTGTCAGGGTCTGTTTTATTAACATTCTTGTTTTCCTGTCAACTCCGAATTCCTCTAGGACGTTAAATAGAGTCTGCATGTCAACTGAATCATACGCTTTCTTAAAACCAACAAATATCACCGCGGTGTTCTGGCTTCTCAAAGCTCGTATTCTGAGAATGCTCTTCAGGTTAAATATTTGTTCTGCGCATGATCTTCCTTTTCGAAAACCAGCTTGGTACTCACCAATGAGATGGTCAGCTTGTTCTTCAACTCTTCTCAATAGTACTTTAGAGAGTATCTTATACGTTACTGGGAGTAAAGAGATGCCTCTATAGTTATAGATGTTCGTCCGGAGACCTTTCTTGTGAAGTGCACTTCCAATCACTGGGGATCTTTTCATCTCTCCAGATTTCTCCTATGACGGCGTGGATTCCTTTTGCTGCAGTTTCTCCTCCGAACTTCCACATTTCTGCAATAATTCCATCTTCACCTAGTGCTTTGTTGTTTTTAAGCTCGTTTAGGCCTATTATTTCTTTGATCTCTTTTAGACTCTTGGTTATCCTGAGATAGATTTTTCGTATCCAAGCTTTCTACGAGTTCTGCACAATTCAGCAGCATTTTGAAGTAATCTGCGAGAAATTGACAATTGTCTTTGTTGTTCGTTACTACACTACCACACTCCCGCTTGAAACACAAACTTGATGGCTGTTATCCCTGTAGTTCCTCTCTGAAGGTTTTGTAAAATGCACGAGTGTTGTTCTTTCGAAAATCATCTTCTATCTTATCCATCCTACTTCTCTCATAATTTCTTTTCTCTGATCGTATGATCTTAGCTGTTTTCTTCCTCTCTTCCCTGAAAGTTTCCCATCTCACTTCGGTTTTGTTGGAATGCCACCTCTTCCATGCTTGTAGTCTTCTGTCCAAAGCTTCATCACACTTTTCATTCCGCCACCTGTGTTTTCGTTTCCTCACTGGATCCCCCAAACCTTCAGCTGCTTTAAACATTGACTTTTTGATCTCTTCCCAACTGTTCATATTCAGCTTCGACAATTTTTCACAATATGTCTCTTTGTTTTGTTTTAGAGTATCTGCATCAATTCTAAGCTTCCTCTTGATTCTTTGTTTGGGTTTGTTTGGTTGGAATCTTACTTTAATCTCCGAAAGGTAGTGATCCGAATCTATGTTTAAGCTTTTTCTTACCTTGACGTTCAAGATTCCCTTCGGTTTCTGGTCGTAAAAGCAACATGGTCGATCTGAAACTCCCCCAGAAACGTGTTAGGAGATGCCATTGTTTTTTTCTTGTTCGGGAGTGCCTTGAAGTGTGTAGACATGAGTTTCAAGTTAAAATGTCTGTAGAAACTGAGTAATCTTTCGCCATTTTTGTTCATTCTGTTATGTACTGGGTAGTCCCCCACAATTTTCCTGTACCTTCTTTCTTTACCTATCTGAGCATTGAAATCACCAACCAAAATTTTCACAATTTTGGACGTTGTGTCTTCAAGAATGTCTCAAAAGTCATCTACCTTCTCCGAGTTTTTCTTGTTATCGTCATTTATCGGCGAATGTGCATTTATGATCGTGTATGCTTTATTGCCAGATCTAAAGGACAGAAACGAGATCCTCTCTGTTGGTGAGGTGACATTGATGATGGACTCCAGAATGTTACTTTTAACCATAAAGGCCGTACCTAGGATCGTTACATTTGCGTTGTTTTTTGTTGCCGGTTTTCCTTTGTAAATTCTATAATCCATGTGATTTTCATCAAGGTATCTTGTCTCTTGTAGTGCAAGTATGTAAGTATCTCTTTCTCTCAAAACATCAGTAAGTTGTTTTAATTTTCCAACTTTTAGGAGCGTATTGAAATGGCGTATGGCTTTTAGTGCCGGGAGTGTCCGAAGACAAGTTCGGCTCGCCAGGTGCAGGTCTTTCTATTCGACACCCGTAGGTGACCTGCGCGTCGTGATGAGGATGAAATGATGATGAAGACAGCACATACACCCAGCCCCCGTGCCACTGGAATTAACCAATTAAGGTTAAAATCCCCGACCCGGCCGGGAATCGAACCCGGGACCCTCTGAACCGAAGGTCAGTAAGGAGCGTATTGATGTTCAGTGTTCCGAGCAGATGTTTTTGCTTGGTTCGTATCTTTCTTGAGGAGGTTCTGGGAAGCTCCGACTCTTCCCTGCATGACGTTCCAGGCTCTCCAGAATCCAAAGGCTTGGTTGCACCGCTCACGGCGGTGGGGGATTTCCGTTTCCGGCTGCCCCGTGGAGTAGTCTTTCCTGAAGGTGTTTCTATCATGCCTTACGTTGAAGTTAGTTGGGAGGGTAGGCATTGCCTGCTCCTCCGAATTAAAACTGTGGTTGTAAGCCCCAGAGTTTGGTTCTTCCACCCTCTAAACCATTGGAAATCAATCAATCAACACTGATCTGCATTTAGGGAAGTCGCCCAGGTGGCAGATTCCCTATCTGTCCTTTTCCTAGCCTTTTCTTAAATGACAGCAAAGAAATTGGAAATTTATTGAATATCTCCCTTGGTAAGTTATTCCAATCCCTACCTCCCCTTCCTGTTAATGAATATTTGCCCCAGTTTGTCCTCTTGAATCCCGACTTTATCTTCATATTGTGATCTTTCCTATTAAAGACACTACTCAAACTTATTTGCCTACTAATGTCATTCCACACCATCTGTCCACCAACAGCTTGGAACATACCACTTATAATACCTATATAGTCAGTCCGTTATTGGACATTAAAACTGGGGCGAAAATGGCAACCAGGAAGGAGATAGCTGGAATATTTATAATGTCCAGTAATGGACCAACTATATTGGTATTATAAATTTACTCATTTGCAACAAATATTTCAGGTTCCCCATGGGAATCAACATCTATGTTGACATACCACTTAGTCAAGTAGCTCGTCTCCTTTCTCCCAAGTCTTCCCAGCCCAAACTTTGCAACATTTTTGTAACAATATACTCTTTTGCTGGAAATCACCCAGTATAAGAACACAAGTTTATGACGTACGCCTCCTCCTCTCCACTGTCACACACATCTTGTAAAAAAGAATTAACTGAAAATCTTCATTACCACTGGAGGTGGTGGTGGAGGCGATTTTTGTTTTAAAGAGGAACTACAACTAGACAACCATGCTCTATTAACACTTATCAGAGATAAAAAATTAAGATCAAAATTAGAACTCTACAAGAGCTTTTTTGTACTAGTTACCACATACAGTCTAGAAACCTGCATCCAAACCAACAGAAATATCAGGGGAAGTACAAGCAGTGGAAATGAAGTTCTTAAGAAATATGAAACTGATTCAGAAAATGAGGAGGGAAAAAATAAGAAATGATGAAATATGCTGAAAAATCCCTTAGTAAGATCTGTGTTGAAGCCAGGCTGAAATGATTTGGTCATCTCAAAAGAATGGACCCACAAAGAACAGCTAGAGTGTGGTTTGAGAAGGAAATTGAAGGCAGAAGAGCAAGAGTTCGGCCAAGGAAGAGATTGATCAATCAAATTAGAAATGATCTAACTGAATGAGGTCTGGATTTGCACCAGGTTATGGAAGAAATCCTCTCATGGACGGAAGTAAATAGAGAGTGCTCATTCACCACACCCGGAAAACTGGAGCTGTTCAAGATCAAGATGCTGATGATGATGATGATGATGATGATGATAGAAGATTAATTTAGAAAAAGAAAAGGGAAGAAGAACAGCATGGTTTTAGGAAAGACAAATCAACATTTGACCTTATCTTCACAGTAAGGCATATGACAGGAGAAAAGATGGGAGTTTGGAAAAAATCTGTTGACGTTTATAGACATTGAGAATACCTACAACAGTCTATCAATGCAGCTGGTGTGGGATGCACCGAGTAAAAACCAGCTGAGAAAACAGAAGTGCGAATGATAAAAGTAATGTACAAGAAAATGTGTTATTAATATACCAAGGAACAAAATGGTTAGATGAGGAAACAGGAGAAACTAAATCTTCTGAATGGTAAGTTAAAAGAATATGGACTAAACATCAGTACAAAAAAAAAATAAAAAAAATAAGCTTTTAGGAAGACGAAGGCTACAATGATTTGGACATGTTATGAGGATGAGCAAAATAAGAACAGCAAGGAATTACTTTGACAGGGAAATGAAACGGAAGAGGCCAGTCGGGAGACCAAGGGATCTATGAATAGATACGGTGAAATCGGAGGTCAGCAAGAGGAATGTGAAGTGGGAGGACATAGAGGAACAGAAATTATACTTTGACAGGAAGAAGTGGCGAGTACTTGTACACCAAACCCAGGGAACTGTCTTCCTCTTCTGCTTTAGAGACCGTTAACCCTTTTCTTTTGCCTCAGTTGATCCGCGGGTGTTTATTTGGAGGAACCTTATTCACACCTGTCCTGCATATCTACAGTAACCTCCCCTATAAGCCATAGGGACGCGCCGTGTTGGGGTTGAGGCCCCCCATCCCAATATCTTATGTAAGATCATATCCAACCTCTGCTTAGTTCCTGGAGTACAGACATCTCACATTGCTTGTCTTAAAGATGGCTGACATTATGGGCCGGCTGTTTAGTCTAAACAACGCCAAGAATTGAAAGTAGAATGCACATCTTCTTGTGGTTTCTAAGGTAGCGATGGCAAAGAAACAAAATGGGTGCCAGTTACGACAGTAGTTTAGTCAATTATATCGAGCGACTCTCTACATTGTGTTATCTATGGAATTAATGAAGCAATGAATATTAATAATAAATATGAACCAAAAACACTATGAAACTAGAGTAAATTCACTAGATAACACTACTGTAAACTTGGCACTCAAAATGAAGTCACAAATACTCCTCGGAAACCACAAATGAAGCGTAGATCTTCTATATATGAGGATATTCGACGCAGCACCATAACACATGATCTCATCCGCTGGTCACGGAAATTATTATTATTATTATTATTATTATTATTATTATTATTATTATTATTATTTACCAAACAGACGTAAAACTAAGTTACATTATAAAAAGGGCCTTCGTTCCGGATCATTAATCATACATAAGAAAACTCAATGTTCTGTGACTGACTTTCCTTTTCAGTGAGAATTCATGCGAAGAATTCAAGGCGCAAAACATCAAGGGGACCTGGGACACGAGCAGGGCAAATAAACATGCAGATGCAGGCGCGCTGTAGATCGCACATACAGAATTCGCGGAATCGGAGTGCAAGAAAAAAAAAAGAGAGCACCGAAGAGCGAACTAGTTGGAACCGGCTGAGAACGGCGTCTTGCTGAAACACTTTCAAGCGACACACCTTACGGTTCCCTCGTCTTCTATGAAGAGGCCGGAAACGGGAGAAGTGCATTCACTCGGCAATCACATCATCATGGATGGTTACTTTACTGACATTCACTACATGACAGAGCAGAACACGGTGCGGTAGTTTCCACATGCCGCCCCGGTATGTTCTTGAGAGAGAGAAAGAAAAGAATACTTCCTCTACGCAAAAGAAAAATAATATACTATATTGACTAGCCACAATATGACAAAATCATGGTATACATCAACATAACATTTCTCTAAAAAGTAATTCGAAGAATTCTTCTTCGGGTGCCTGTCCATTTCGGGCGTGGCCGATCAACATAGTAACCCATCCTTTATCTTGTCAGTGATTTGAGCGCTGAACCTTCTGCCTTCTATATCTTGATGGACTTCTTTCAGTCATGAAACTTGTGTCCTGTTGCTTGCCCTTCTTTCTTATTGCATTGTTTTGATGTGCCCATAGAAAGTAATTCTCCGCTTCTTAACTGAGGTTGAGATCTTTTCAAGCAATTCATAGGCCCATAGCTCTCGGTTCGGTCTAATGACCCAGGAACTTCCTCCGAAACTTTCTTTCCGATAGAACATTTCTGACAACTGCCTATTATTATTATTATTATTATTATTATTATTATTATTATTATTATTATTATTATTATTGTTTGAAATGTTTGGCTCTTTGAATGATGAGCGTACTGGGGGCCTCTGGGAATGGTTAATCCTCTGGTTTGAGGACTGGAGGTTTGTTTTTGTCTTTAATGTACTTCTCTTCGTTTGCATATAACACGCCAATGAAACACGCAATAATAAATACATCTCTCCACAGAACTGGCGACAGAAAAGGCATCTGGTCGTAAAACTGGGCCAAATCCACACTAAATATTGACCCCAATAGATAGGGGAAATTTGGGAAGAATAATAAGATAACCTAAAATAATTAATAATGCATTCTTCTTCTACCGCTTCTTCCCACACCTGCGGGATCCCGGGTGCGAATTGTGTAGCACACGTGGATCTGGTGCTGTTTTACGGCCGGATGCCCTTCCTGACGCCAACCCTATGTGGAGGGATGTAATCCGTCGTGTGGTGTGTTGTCTGAATGTGAAGAGGATAAAGTATTGGAACAAACACAAATACCCAGTCCCCGAATTAATCAGACGCGATTAAAATCCCCCACTCGCTCGTGAATCGAACCCGAGACCCTTTGAACCGAAGGCCTCACTGCTGACCATTCAACCACGGAGTCGGACAATTAATAATAATCAATTATAGTATCTTAATTTAATGTTTATTCTTTTATAGCCCTGGACCTCAATGGGGACCTTTTTTGTAAGGCAGGCGCAGATTTCGGTTTAATTAAAAAAAAAAAAAAACTGTTCTCACAGTGTAGTTACCACGAGGCTCATAACCGAACTCGTAGGTCTGCTGAGATAGCGGAACCGCACCTAACATTACAGGGCGGTGATAACGAGTATTTCTCGACATAATAGAATGTCTTCAATAATATCCTTTGTTCGTCAGCCTTTGGTCATGTCTGTGTCTTGGCCCCCTGATTTCATGAGACGACATGTTAACAGTCTATGGCTGATGACACACGGAGCGGTTATTGCCGAGTCGGCGCATGTTTCTATTGTATCAGATGGGATGAAACACAGACACAGCGGTGCTCGCCGACAGGCGGCAGATTTGCCGACTCGGCCTGTCGTTTAGCGGGCGGTGCAGCGAGCGTTTTGAAGACTTTGTGCGCGCTCTAGCGCCATTGATTTAATACATTCCGCTGAATCAGGGCCGACTTGATGCGTCGCTCTAGCGATAGATCCAGTCGGCCGTGGCTGAATTTACGCGGCGATTGCATCATTGGTAGGTATTCCTGTATTAGGTATCATGAAGTATCTTTGAAATTCAATAATATACACGTAAAAGGACATATAGAGTAGGCTAAGTAGACTGTTGGAATAACAATAATTTATTTTTATATAATGTTAGCTAACTTCCTCACCTAACGTCGCGCTCGCTAATGTGTTTTGTCCACTGCCAGCTCGATACGCACCCGATGACTGCTTATAAACAGCCATTTTAGGTGCAGATCGAGCAGGCAGTGGTTTCGTCACAGTCGGCAAAAACCGCTCTGTGTATCAATCACAGGCGACGGCCGACGCGGCTGCCGACTCGGCAAAAACCGCTCCGTGTGTCATCAGCGTAAGTGTAGCTATCTACAATGGTGTTTGTACTCTATGCTACAGCAGCTGCCACATCTTACCTTATAACAGATGCTGGAAGTGTTATCCTTCATAATGAGGGACTTCATAAACACCATTAGGATTTAGCGAGAGTTATGATGACTGTTCACACGACCATTAAGATGAAACCAGGCCTCATCCGAAAAGAACACAAGCTGTAGGTCGAGTAAACGATCATTCAGTAGTGCAAGATACCACTCTTGTGGCTGGATCAGCAGGTTTTAAACAATGGGCCCGTGTAAACCTGTGCGGTTTGATGTGGAACAGCTTTGTAGTTCTGTGTGCAAAAGAAACCGAAACCCCTACTTGAGAGTGATTTATTCGGTGTACGTTCAATGGCATCGAGCTTTTCCTTTGTTAAAACTGTCCGTGTGCGCGCGTATATTTTTTATTGAGCACTAAGCCAGTAGTTTCAAATTTATTTTCAATTCGGACCTACGTGAATCTGTGCTCATGAAGGTGGCATTTCTCCAGGAAATTGCTGAACAAATGCATCGCGTGCCCGTCGAGCTGACTCGTATTCAAAATAACTTTTACATACGAAAATATTGTGTTGCATGATAACTGTCTCACCGTGTTAACAGCTGAGATACTCGTTGGCTGAATGGTCAGCGTACTGGCCTTCCGTTCAGAGAGTCCCGGGTTCGATTCCCGGCCGGGTCGGGGATTTTAACCTTAATTGGTTAATTCCAATGGCCCGGGGGCTGGGTGTTTGTGCTGTCCCCAACATCCCTGCAACTCACACACCACACATAACACTATCCTCCACCACAATAACACGCAGTTACCTACACATGGCAGATGCCGCCCACCCTCATCGGAGGATCTGCCTTACAAGGGCTGCACCTGGCTAGAAATAGCCACACGAAATTATATAACAGCTGAGATTGAGACTGGCTATTGATGCTAGGCCGAACACATGCACGCTCCTTGCTGGGCGGTCTGGGTTTATAGGAGAGGTCCTGTGGATGGGGGCGGTAGAGTAACATCCACGGTATCCCCTGCCAGTCGTAAGAGGCGACTAGAAGGGAGACTAGCGTTGATTGGCGACCGCGATTCCCCTATCTGATCCTCGCTTTCATCGTTCCTAGCCTCCGCTGGTTAACTCTTGTTCTTCTGACCACGAAGGTACCAGGTTTCCGAGGCCTAGGGTGTCTTTCATCCCTTCCCTTTCTTTTGCCCATTTTTCGAAGAAGTGGACTTCTTCACTTTTTTCCTCTCTGACTGGTGTTAACAGACGATGCTTACCCAGCGGTAGGCTACATCATCTTAAAACAGTAATCATCACCACCAAAACTGTAGACATTTAGGCATAGGAAGCTTAAACAGGCACTATCAGCACTGTTATAAACTTGTACTAACAACTTAACTTCCCGTGGCTAACTGGTCAGCATGGTCCACGTCATCCCGGGTTCGATTCTCGGCCGGGTCAAGGAGTTTAACCTTCAATCGGCAACTTCTTTGGCTCGAAGACTGGGTGTGATTTCATCCTAGGTAGAGCTTTATCCTGACAGCCGTCAAGTCGAAAGACCTCTCCGGAAGCCATGGAAAAAAGAAAGCCTACTCAACTATTTAAAACGTAAAATAATCTCCTGCATAAAGTTAAGCAAGGCTTTTGCTGTATTTCGAAGTGGCAGATTGTCATTGATTTCAAATCTGTGACGATAGAATGACACTGTAATGAAACTACTGCAAGTTGTGAAACTGCGATCACCACTGTTTATATAAAAATGCTTTCTTTGACTTCCGTTTGTGTATTCTACGCGAATTTCAGAGAATCGCAGTTATTTCAGATGGAAAATACACTACCAAAATCACACCGTTTTGTATAAAACTCAACCACCTGCCGATAACGCCAAAGAATGCACCGCCACTTCTCTATTCATCGCACGAAGCGTCGACGATCATAAGTGGCCTGTTACTCTGAGGTACACGGAAGCAGCTTATCCCACACTATGCAGAGTCATTGTTTCTGATGGATGAGCCTCCCCATCGCTCTCTGTCCTGGGATACTTCAATATTTAGCTTCTTTTTTCCATCAGGTCTTCTCGCACCAGATCCATCCACCTCTTTCTCTTGCGTCGCAATCTTTACCGTTGATCTTTCACGCTAGATTTTAATCTCACCTCTTGAACCGCCCCGATGTTGCTAGTTTTCAGAGTGCCGCATACTTGGTCATTTCAGTGACACCGCACATCCCTATCTGCTGATAGCATTCTTTCTTAGAGGCACCGGTTCAACGCTCACGGCTGAACTCTATTATTTTGTAAAGTAATACAAGCACCTTCTCATCTCATGACATCTGTCTCCAGTCTCTCCATCCGGTTCGATCCGAAGTAAAGAAACTCGGTAACCTACTTGATGGCATCACCCTGCAATTCCAAGGACTTGCACTTGTCCTTCGTACACCTTACAGCATACGTATTCCGTCTTACTTCGGCTCAATTCATGCCCCTTTCTTCCAGAACCATTCTGCACTGGTCCAGCGTGCCTGCTGCCTCTTTTCTTGATTTAGCGCACAGCATATAACATGGTCCAAGGTTCTCCCTCTCTAACTACTTCGGTCAACGCCGACATTACACAGGAAGGGACCTACAGCTGACTCATAATGCAATCCAACTTTTTACCTCGAGGCTGTGTGACTCCCAAACAGATTCTGGCTCCCTCCCCAATAATCTTAGGGGGCAGAGCGCCATTCCCCTCCCCTCCACCCCCCACCCAAAAAATTCTCCTCCTATATGTTAAGTCATCTTAAAACATGGCGTTTAGTAGTCTTCGGAGTCTACTAAGGCGTTAAATCTGGAGAAGGTGGGAGGTGGTTTTATATCAAGAAATTAGGTCAGAAAGCGGGCATTCCTTGAGAAAACTACATTTTCCAATAGAGACTGTTCAGGCGGTACAAATGATGGTAGAGATTTTCACATTTCATATCATGAAATGCAAAATATACAGTAATAGGGCATTTATTAAGAAGGCCAGCTCCATGGCTAAATGGTTAGCGTGCTGGCCTGTGGTCCAGAAGGTCCCGGGTTCGATTCCTGGCCGGGTTGGGAATTTCAACCTTCATTGGTTAATTCCATTGGCTCGGGGGCTGGGTATTTGTGATGTCCCCAACACCCCTGCTACTCACACGCAACACACAACACTATCCTCCAGCACAATAACACCGAGTTACCTACACATGGCAATCAAGAAGTTAGAAACACGTGGGTTGCGTCTTAGTGATCCGCTGGATATTATGGAGAACGTGAAGCGCGAATTGGACATGTCCTTAAAGGAAATCCGGGCTACGTCACCATGGTAGTTTTTTTTTTAAATTAATTTATTGGCTTTAGGTGCCAGACCAAACAGCCAGCTAGATATACATTAGATAACAAAGCATATACATTAAATATACACTTAGAATACATATACACCTATGAATCTTCCATAGTATTATAATGGTATTACGTTCCGAGCCCGTACAGAATGCGCGCACACACATACGAAGAGAAAAAAAATAGAACAAACTGGGACACTGCAACTGTATTATGTTTACGTAGTTTTTCTGAAGTAGTATCACATCAAACTTTATAATCTTAAATCGGTATCTTTTAAGAATATGGCGATTGCATTATACGCTTCTGGTTGTTGGGATGATAAAATGCACTGGATGTTGAGTGGTAGTTGGAAGTTCAATGAAAGTAAAGTTGTTATAAATTTTTCCTGCTGTACATTATAAAGATGGCACGAGAAGAAGATGTGGTTGAGGTCAGCGATTGCTTGGCGGTCACAGGAACAGTAGGGCGAGTTTAGGACTCCTATCCGATAGAGATGATTTGCAAAACTGCCGTGGTTGAACCTCATGCGAATAAGAGAAGTGATGTATCGGCGACAAGCATTCCATTTGGAGAACCAAGGTGAGTGAGGAGGGTATGGTTGGACTGCAGCGTATTGTTTTCCCCGTTGCCCTTTTGTAATATACCATTCTTCTTCAATTTGCGTCCGGGAACGCTGCTTGATACGTGGCACGTAGTCTCGAATAGACACTGGTGAATCTAGCCGTTCGCCCAAATGCGTTGCTGCTCTAGCGAGCCGGTCAACATACTCGTTGTGTTTGATACCTTTATGACTAGGTATCCAAAGAAAGTGTACAGCAATATTGAGACGAGTAAGTTGTCGAATTCTCTGAATGATCTGAATTTGATGAACCGTTAGTTTGTATGTGGCAGGTGACTGTAAAGTCTTCAAGACACTGAGAGAGTCAGTAATTATAAGAACTGCAGAAGGTTTAACTCTTAAACTGTATGCTAGAGCTTCGGAAATAGCGACAGCTTCTGCTGTAAAAATAGACCAGTCATTTGGTAAAGTGAATAAACGAGATTCTTCAGTTGCGGGACAGTAAAAAGCGCATCCCACTGCAGGTGGTGAGGGTATTTTTGAGCCATCAGTGAAGATTTGAAGAGCATTGGGCCACTGTCTTTGAGTATATTCCACAAAGTAAGACTGAACTGTGGTTAGAGGAAGTAAGTCTGTTGTAAAAAGATGTATTGGAACAGAAAACAATAAGTAGGAGTACGGAATCTCAAAAGCAAGGCAAGACTTGTGGGGTGTTGACGATGGAAGTATGGGGCGTAGAAACTGAAGACTGTTCAGAAGGCATATATTTTTCATCCATTTTCGGTGTCCGTGTTCTCTCATAACTGTTTCTAAATCATCCAGACTGCTGCAGATTGGTGGTTCATTGTTGTACATCCTGGATAATACAAATTTGTCTGCTAAATATTGTCGACGTACAGCAAGAGGAGGTTCGACGCACTCTAGTAACAACGCATTTGTTGGGGTCGAAGCCATTGCTCCAACGCAGGTTCTGACACAGCTATATTGTATTCTGTCCAGCTTGCGCAAAGCGATTTTGCTTCCGTTATGATAAAACATACTCCCATAATCCATTTTGGATCGGATCAAACTGCGATATAGGAGAAGGAGAACACAGGGATCAGCCCCCCACCATGTTCGGGTGAGAGCACGAAGAATATTCATAGATCTTTCCAGTTTTGGTGTAAGCTCAGATATATGTGGCGACCATGTCAGTCGAGTGTCATATGTGAGACCTAAAAACCTTGCCTGAGGTTTGACTCTGATGTTGTATGGACCCAAGTTCAAGGTTAAGGGTAGGACTCTCAGGTATTTTCGCGTAAATATCACTACTTGAGACTTGGAAGGCGATAGGGATAAATTATTTTCAAGAAGCCAATGGTCTAATTGATATACAGCTAAAGCCATGTGGGCTTCTACAGTCTGGAGAGAGCTTGCACTAGTATATACACACACATCGTCAGCATATTGTAATATTTTAATCCTGGGTGAAAATATGGCCTCTAGATCACTGGTGTAAATGGTGTAGAGCAGGGGACTAAGCACAGCACCTTGAGGCAGACCTTGTGAGACTTTCCGTGGGCCAAGTAGTTTGTCATGATAACGCACATATATCCATCTGGTGTGTAGAAGATTGTAAATGCCCTTGATGAGCGGATGAGGAAGGCCGAGGTCCATCAATTTAGATAATAATCTTGAGATATCAACATTGTCGTATGCAGCAGAAATATCCAGAAAAAGGGCAAGCATATAACTGTTCGAAGCAAATGTCTTATATATGTCCGTAGTGAGCAGTGCATGACTATCATAGGTACTTCTTCCTTTTCGAAAACCATTCTGAGTTCGTGGTAGAAGATTGTGAAATTCTAACCACCATTCGAGTCGAAGTTTAATCATACGCTCGAGGGTTTTCAGTATACATGAAGACAAGGCGATAGGACGGTAAGCGTTCGGATCCTCAGGTTCTTTTCCGAATTTGAAGATGGGTATCACAATCTGTGTTAGCCAGGATAATGGAAATTCTCCTTGAGACCATATTTCGTTTATGATCCGAAGCAGCCACTGTAGAGCATGGATTGATAAATGGGCCAGCATCGGGTAACAAATATTATCAAAACCTGGTGCAGTACTGGAGGACTGTTTTATTGCATTTTGCAGCTCAGCCAATGTGAAGGGAGAGCATAAAAAATGAGTACTCGGGTTCGTGTTGAACTGAAGGGGTTGAGAATCAACAAACGGTGGAGCTATTTTGTCAAAGAATCCCTCTATACAGGCTGGTGAGATCGTATGGGATCGTGGACTATGATCTTTGTGGCGGAAGGCTTTGATTTTGTTCCAGACGTCGGAGATGTTGGCATTCCTATCTAATGATGCACAGAATTCCTTCCAGCTGTGTCTTTTCCTTTCTTTCAAAAATCTCCTTACTTGAGCTGTAGTGTGCAGACATTGCTGGTACCTCTCAAAAGTGGGTTGTTCCCGGTATTGCCGAAGCGCTGTCCGTCGTCGTGCAACAGCTCGAGAGCAGTCTGGGGTCCACCAGACAGCTGGTTTTCCCTTGTGTATAGATCCAACTTTCTTCAGGGGAATCGACTCGGATGCAGCTTTCTCCATAGCGGAGATATAGAGGTTGTAGCTGACACCACTAGGATTTTGCAGTGGAAGGCGTAATATCTCTTCATCCATATTGGCTGTAAATACTGGCCAATTTGCTTTAGAGCAGTTCCATTTTCCTGTTGACACTTTCTGCTGATGGGGTGGAGGAGAAGTCTCTATTGTGATCAAAATGGGAAAGTGGTTGGAACCCCCAGAATCAGTAAGGACGGACCAGTTGGTGGACAAGGATAAAGAGGGGTTGGCAATCGTGAGGTCAACTGCCGATTTCTGCCGATTCGGTGAAGGAACCAATGTAGGGGAATGATCATTCAGGATGACTAAATTATAATGTTCGACCATATTGACTATATCATTGCCGTAGCGATCGGTGGTTGGACAACCCCATGCTGTGGAGTGAGCGTTGAAGTCTCCACAGATGATCTGTGGGGGAGGAAGTTGCGACATGATTTCTTGCCAAATATCCAAGGTGACTGCTGTTCTCGGTGGGCAATATCCAGATGCTATCGTAAGAGTTCTAGAAGGTAGTTGTATACTAACTGCAATCAGTTGAAATGGTGATGGTACACTACGTTGGATAGTTAGCTGTCTGTAAGATAATGTCGTGTGTACCAGAATAGCAACGCCACCATATCCATCATCACGGTCTTCCCTTAAAATGGTATAGTTGCGAAAATGTATATATCTTTGAGGTTTGAACCATGTTTCTGACAGGACAACAACGTGAGGGTTTATATTGTGAAGTGTATTATCTAGACTCTCTTTGTTTGAAATAGCCGATCGTGCATTCCATTGAAGAATTTTAAATGCCATTATGAGCTTGGAAAATCTGTCGCAGAATATACTTGATCGCCATGGGTTGTAGAGAGTCAGATGGTTGAGACGAAAATAGTTGGATCAGTAAAGTAAGTAGCCATGTCCCAGATAGTGCGATTATGGATGCATTTTGGCTTTGAATCTCACGCTGTAGAACACCTCTGTTCGAGATCACCGACCGGCCGTTCCACTGTAAGATTTTAAAGGCCATTTTCAGAGGCGAAAATATTGGTAATCATGTCGCGGATTGTTGTTGGATGAATGTTGCTAGATGCTGAAGATTGGAGCTGACCTACGATGAGCATAATAATATTGAATATATGCTCAATGAGTTGTTCGTTGTTTTGAGCAGGATTTGATGTTACGCGATGGGGTTGGGGAGGGTAGGGATTGTGAGTAATCGGAGTAACAGGTAAATGTGGAGGAATATAGGCCAGTTGAGAAATTGGTGGGAAATGGGGTTTGAAAGGTTGTACCGGACGTCTTAACGAGTTTACAGGAACTGAAATTTTACGCTGAGAGGCTAGTGGATGGTCGAGTTGTTGGTTAAATGTTGAATGGGGAGAGATCTGTTGTGTGATATTCCATGGGGTATCTTCCTTCATTGGTGGCTCTGCTGTAACACTTGGTGTCAGGGGCTCATGTTGTTTTGGAAAGTTTCTTGCTGTTGACATGTTAGAGGTTGCAAAAATATTAGGTAGCGGGGGAAATTCCACCTGATTTTGATAATTAACTGGTGGGCGTGCCGCTGAGTCCGCGTACGCTCTGTTGTTATAAATATCAAGCGCAGCCACTTGAGAGATATTGTTAAATGCCATAAGTTCCCGAACAGAAATCCACTTTTTATATTATATGCAGTTTTTATCAGTGGAGAGATGAGCTCCTTTGCAGTGAACACAACAGGGAGTAATTAAATCTGAACACTGACTAATATCGTGAGGCCCTGAGCAACGGCTACAGCGTTGAGCACTTCGGCATTGCAGGCTAGAGTGATTGAATCTGAGGCATCGTTCACATAATCGCACAGACATCACAAATGGTTGCACTGGGCACCTAGTTCCGAGTAAGTGGATATACGCTGGCAGTTGTTGTGCCCGAAAAGTTAACAGACAAACTGGGATAGGCCTTCTCTCCCCGCGAATAACCTTACTGAAGCGCTTTATACGAACAACTGGTAACGGGGTTTGTATCTCCCGTAATATTTCATCTTCACTAAGTGAGGAGTCGACATTTTTAATTAAACCTTGTCTTTGAATAACACTAGACGGAATGTAAGCTTCTAGTTTTTGTGTACGAAAAAATTCTGTTTCCACTAGTTGATTCGCCACTGCTCCTGAAGTGGTTTCAACTCGAAGTCTGTTTCGCCCTATGGGTTTTATGTCCAGGATGTTTTGACGGCTAACGACCTGCTCGTTAAATAAAAGCCTACCAAGCGCCATTGGATGGAGACTACCTACGTCTTTGTTTACACTTTCAACGATAACAACGAAAGGGCCATGATCATTGGGATTGTATCTATTTTCGCTACTATTGCGATATATAACACTTTGATTAGTGTTGGGCTGATTTACAGATGAGGATAAAGTATTTATTTCTCCCACATCTGCACCATTAGAACTATTCGTGGTATGAGTTGAACCGGAACTGTTTGTGACATCAAGGATCATGTCAGACTCCTCAGTAGGACGGGGTTCACTTCCACTAGGACGCATTTTTTTGCACTGGGGATTGAATTCACTTAAAAATTCAGAGTCAGAATTACCTGATTTGTTGGCTGATTGTGCTGATGCAATGGATACTGGTACCTGACCTCTTTGAAGTAATGCGGCAGATGCTCCTTGCATCTCTGTTGAGTAGGTGTTGACAGGTTGTTGAGTCGACAGAAGTTGATGTGGATTCGGAGGAATTTTAGCATTTAAAGTAAAGTCTGGAATCATCGATGGAGAGTTGCTGTAGCATGCTTGTAAGGCAGCGTTAATTACCTGACCCGTGTCAGGAGGATCGTTCATGATGCACTCACATAAACACACACAAAAGGAATTTTCAAGCTGCTGTTATTCTATTTACTGCAGTTGAGATGATAGTAATTCCTCAAATTCGCGTAACTTCTACTTTCCCGTGAAAATGGATTAATATTCTTCAAGCTTTCTATTATTTCGTTTGCAGAAAATGAAACTTCTCTCTTCTACAACTCCAAGGAGTAACATGATGACCATGGTAGTTATACACATATCTGTCTGATACTGATAATTTGGATCTACCAGAATGTTTAACATGTACATTCGCTCCCGAATTCAAGTACAGTACTATCCTGCGACATCCGTAGATGTAGAGAGATCATTCTTCGCATTGAAGCTAGTTTTAACTGATAAAAGCCATAGATTTATACCAGAAAACTTCGGGAGGACTGTTGCAGTGTACTGCAAAGCAAATTATGGACGGGAATCAATCAATCAATCAATCAATCAATCAATCAATCACTACTGATCTGCATTTAGGGCAGTCGCCGAGGTGGCAGATTCCCTATATGTTGTTTTCCTAGCTTTTTCTTAAATAATTGCAAAGAAATTGGAAATTTATTGAACATCTCCCTAGGTAAGTTATTCCAATCCCTAACTCCCCTTCCTACAAACGAATATTTTCCCCAATTTGTCCTCTTGAATTCCAACTTTATTTTCATATTGTGATCTTTTCTACTTTTAAAGACACCACTCAAACTCATTCGTCTCCTGATGTTACTCTACGCCATCTCTCCACTGCCAGCTCGAAACATAGCACTTAGTCGAGCAGCTCGTCTCCTTTCTCCCAAGTCTTCCCAGCCCAAACTTTGCAACATTTTTGTAACGCTACTCTTTCGTCGGAAATCACTCAGAACAAATCAAACTCCAGCGTGTGCCGTGTAAAATGAAACAAGAATGTGTATTAAAGTATTCTTCACGTTTGTGCTTTTTTCCACGGTTTTTTTCTTACAACCTTACTACTTATGATTTATCATGTGTATTAACACACTGTATCGTATCTAGGAGACGTGTGCATGCTATTTTAACAGTGAACACCGATAGATTGATACATCTCACAAACTATGGACGGATTGTTTATACTAGTGGAAGAGCCGCAGCTGTAAATAGTGTGACATTTTTTGTTTTTCTTTCAGTTGTTTATTCATGATCATGATTTTATGTATTGGTATGGGTGAATCGCGTGAGCCTAGCACAGGAATCTAACGTTTGCATTTCATACAAGAGTAAAAAAGCATGAAAATAAGTGCATACTTAAATGCACATTTCAACACTTTTTGCAGCATAGTTGCATGCTTACATTGGTAATTTATACAGCATATATACCTGATGTCTCGTCATCACACAATAACTTCTTCAGTCCGTTAAATGCCGATCTTGCTCATTTTATTCGGCTTCTAATTTCTAGGCCTGTATGTAAATCATCTACATTTATTTTACGTGCCGGTGAAAGGTGCATTTGTTGAGGTTCAACCCACCAGCCCATACTAATAACGCTGTTAACCAGTTCCTGACAGAAAATACTTCATCATCTTAGCGTTTGTCCCACAATGGAGCAGGGTTCGCTATTTTGTAAGCCAATCTCCAAGGGCATCATTTGAAACAAGATGAACATAGCGCATGTCTTCTTGAAGGTGATCAAGTCAGCATTTCTTGGGCCGACCAGGTGGCCTGTACAAGAGATGAACCTTCTCCACGCATTACGTGCCCATACCACCGCAGTCGGGTCTCACGCATCTCGTCTACGATCAGGGCAACTCGCATGATTTTCCGGATTTCTGAATTGGTGACATGATCTAGCCGGGTCAGTCTAAGTGACCAGCGAAGCATGCGCATATCCATGACATGAAGTGCTTGCTCGTGCTTGACTGCTGTTGCCCAGCATTCAGAGCCGTACAGAGCGACTGGCCGAACAACAGTCTTGTAAACCTTGGACTTGAGATGGATTGGTATCCGACGATCGCAGAGAACACCAGTAGTTTGCCACCACTTCTTACTTCTTATGAACCAAAAGAAGCACATCCGACGGACATAACTCGACAGCTAAGAGACTACTACGCAGAAAGCACGTTTAACAGTCGTCGCTTCATTTTGGCGCAGATCGCTTAAAGGCTCTCAATGTCCTTCACAGTAATACAGATCATTAACGCCAGTATTGCAAAACTCAGTGTATAATTACCATAACGAAAAAGCCCTCGTCTTGTCGAATGGAATGTAAGCACGCAAGCGGAATTAAGCCAATGACTTGCATTTTATACTGTGTTTGTCGTGATGACATCAGCACAAATAAATTGTTATCACATTCCTGGCGCAACCGGAACATTTCTATTACCAAACTCATGCTATATGAGGGCAGCTTAGATGCAGAAGTTCAATTCGCAAGCCGGAAATGCGTCTATTACCTTGACACAAGGATTTAAGTTCGATAATAACTAATAACGAAATCAATAGCTATCGTCTGGGAACGGGAAAAATTAGGATTTGTTCTCCTCATCCAAATGAGGACGAAGAGTCTCCTTACTGTAGAGCCAACAAGAAAATTTCAGTAAATAACTTCAAATTAAGCTTAGTAAATAGTAGCATAATATAAAGAAGAGAAACAGACAATACTTACAAGAACAAAATTCCATAATTTGCTTTACGTTGCACCGACACAGATAGGTCTTATGGCAACGATGGGAGAGGAAAGGGCTAGGAGTGGAAAGGAAGCGACCGTGGCCTTAAGTTACAGCCCCGGCATTTGCATGGTATGAAATTGGGAAACTACGGAAAGCCATCTTCAGGGCTGCCGACAGTGGGGTTCGAACCCATTATCTCATGGATGCAAGCTTACAGCTGCGCGCCCCAAACAGCACGGCCAACTCGCTCGGTGAACAAATTCCATACTGCTTCTTGTATCCAAACTTTATTTGCAATGTCTGTATTTCATAGTACTTAAAACTGACATTGGAGTAGACACTGCCAATAAAAGCGTAAATAATCCGTGATTTCCACTGTAAAATAGGTAAAAGAAGCAACATCATTACATTATTTCCTGAACTGGCATTAAGATAACTAACGAAGAACTTAACAGGGGTTCTTCTTTTTCTTCTACTCGAATCGAATGAACACTTGAGGTGTCGTGTGGTGAGCACGACGAATCCTCTCGGCCGTTATTCTTGGCTTTCTAGACCGGGGCCGACATCTCACCGTCAGATAGCTCCTCAATTGTAATCAAGTAGGCTGAGTAGACCTCGAACCAGCCCTCAGATGCAGATAAAAATCCCTGACCAGGCCGGGAATCGAAGCCGGGGCCTCCGGTTAAGAGGCAGGCACGCTACCCTACACCGCGGGGCCGGCTACCAATACAATACAAGAAGAAATAATATACACACTCATGTTAGATTAAAGAAAACGCAAAAATATCATAACTACATAGGAATGATACTCTTTAACAAGTTTTCATTGGAATTAAGGGATATGTCTGTGAAATCCTTTCAAAAGACTAAAAAGCTGGTTGAGGGGAAACAGCATTATTACAGTCGGCCTTTAGGAATTTGAAGAAAAATTGGCCCACCTCAATTTAAATTAGTAAAGATGTGTAAATATATAAATATGTAGATATATTACTTGTTGATAGTTACGATGTTTAATAGTACAGCAGGTTATAGTATATGTATACATACGAGTTTTAAGAGAATATTTTTATGGACTGTTGGAATTTTGTCTATTGACAATATATTCTATAATGGTCACAGTGGAGGATGTTGAGCGAATCTCTGATTATGCCTATTATAATTTTTTGCAACATATTTATGCCTGATCTTAAATTTTTGTAAGAAGAGACTCTCTTTCTCTCTCATCCAACTAAAATGTAATTTCACCTACTAGGTATGTATGGCTAGACCGACCAAAGTTGACCATCTCCTGTAATTTATTTAGAGCAACCTGTTACGGGCAGCCAGCGGGCTACGAGAGAATTCAGGCATATGTTATGTCATCATACCGTGTGGGCTCTGCCTCGTTAAATCAATGGGCTAGAAGTAAAGGTCACTGCATCATCACAACAACATGCTTGCTCGTGAAACATGAGAGGGGAAACTGAATCAATAGTGATGTGATGGTATTGAAAAGAGAGAAATAAGTAAGTAATACTGTAAATAAAGTATATGAGCCTATTTTTAATGAGATAATTATTGAGTGTCTTGCTGGGAGGAGAAATTAGGAGGTTCTGCATCCAGGACTATCTTCTCACGTCCCCCTTCTACGGTCAGTTTTATCCGTCGTAAGATGTGACCGAAATAGGCTGTTATCCTGTGTTTTGCGAGGGCTAAGACCCGGTCGACGGAACACCACCTCGTTGGTGAAGACGTCGTCGACCCATGGATCTTCAACTTTCTGGGATACATCCACATTTTGATAGGTCTCTTCAAGTCGGCTCACTGACGGAACTTGTAGTAGTATTCATCACTCAACACCGTACAATAGCACCGATAACTTCCCAAAATTAACACCAAGGCCAAGGTGATGGCCATTTCCAGAACAGGTAACACGCACATTCTTATGAGGAATAAGTTGAACAAGTACGGAAGTGTAAGTACTATGGCAGCTGGATTACTGAGGACTTAGAGCCGGATTTAGAGATCCGTGTACGAATATGAATGGCTTGTACTAGCTTCCTGAAAATAAGGATTCTACTGTGTGACAGAAGCATCAGCTTGAAGACACGTCACAACTTCGTCAGATGCTATGTATACTCAAGTGCTTCTGTGCGCTGAAACGCGGACTCTGAAATGTAATATCATTAAGATAATAAATGTTTTCGAGATGTGGATGTTCCGAAGGATGTTACGGATCTCGTGGCCTGACCACGTCTCCAATGCTGTTGTACTCGGACGCATGAGGAGGGAAGGAATATTGATGTGTACAATCAAGAAAAGAAAGTCAGCCTACCTTGAGGAATGAAGAGCACAACGTACTTAAATTGATCATGCAGGGTAAAGCTGATGGACGTAGCGGTCGAGGTCGAAGGAAACACTCTTGGCTGAGGAAATTACGAGAAGATTGATGAGGACAGCCCAACATCGTACATACTTCGCTGTGATTGTGGCCAACCTTCAGTAATGAAGAAGAAGAAGAAGATGAAATACGGTAACCGAAAACCCATACTCATCGCGTTCTTACGTTCTACTCGAATTGAAATGGGGCGTGGGCTGGCTGACTTTTCATCCATTTCTATCCCCTTAATTACGTAACCTGAGGTTCAGTTCCTCAGATCGGCCTTAATTTCTTGGCAGAATCAAGAATCAAAGCCGGTACATTCACACAGAACGCTGGACGACTAGTTGAAACGGAGAAGGTGTTGGTGATAGGGAGTGTACAAATACAAATGGGACTGGTACGTGTTAGCACAACTTTCATTATTCGTGCAAACACTTCAACAAAAGATGTGACTCATTCGTTTTCAGAGAAGTACGCCTTCTGTTCAAGGGTACATTTCAGAGAATCAGAACTAGACGGCTCTCACTTTTTAAGGGAAAGTATGACCGAATTAGGCAGTTTTTACAGTTTAAATCGCCGGGTTGAGTGGGTTTCTTAGACCTCACTGATGGGTTCGATCCCAGCTCAGTTTGGCTGTACAAACCTCAGCGGCACGCAAAATTCTTGCACCTCGTCGCCTCCGGAAACTAGAGGGGCGTAAATCCAAAATATTATTGTTTCAATACTACGTTCAAAAATGTTTACTTGACATTCTGGACACTCGCCGCCAAGTGCAATCATGTAAAGCTCTGTCTACAGTAGTTTCGAAGATACTGAAAAAGTTTGTGCTTAACCTAAGCAGATGTACTTCTTTAGCGTTTGGCAGTACATATCGCAAATATTTATAAAACTAGCTTAACCCCGTCAAATCATGGCGGTCAATGGGGTAAATATTTAGTGAAAGATTTCCATATATAATGCATAATATTATTTTGGCAGTGTTGCAACTGTAAGGACATCAAATTTTTGCACTCTTGACATTGCAACATGCGTTATGGCTGAAAATTGGGTCAGGTAAATTGAAACCAGCATTTCCCCTTGATCTTTTATTGATCGTGATACAAAATGCCAAGCGATTTGGAAACTGGTGCCACTAAATGAAAATGAAAATGTTTTATATGAAAGAGTTAAATCATCTTGAGGGATTTGGGTTTATAGTTCTCTGGCTATTGTGAATGTACAGTGCATTGATCGACCGCTGAGAAGCAATATTGTGGCTATTCCTCTCCACGCTACTAATATAACACGAAGCCCTAAACTAAAGCACTTTTGTATTAAACACCAAAACGTGTATCACTGTAATTTAAGAACAAAAACAGTATTTATCTTAACCCTTGCTTTTTCTTCATTACTACAGCATCTTATTATACAATGAAGGTAACGACTTCATACTGATTATCGAAGTTTTATTAAAAGTTTATGCAAAAGTTCTTCAATACTGTCATTTATGAAAGTGTCATTATCTTAAATTAAGATGGCATTACACTGAGTATCGTAAAACTTAAGGTTTTATTGCTAGACGATGCAATAACTTTGAGTGGTAAGCGGGTACGTAAGTTTATTGATGATCTCTGAACACCATATTCATCTCCAAAACTGCAGAACACACATTAGAAACCGCCTTAATATAACGATTAATGTAACTAATGGAACAATTCCCTCTAATAATCGGTATTTAACAAGTACGATTTCGTTTCTACCAAGTGATCCACTTTTAATTTTTTTGTCCGCCAGTGTATGTTTTTCCAGAGAGCACGGGACCATCCATGAAAGATGCATTCCCGACATTTGTGTTGTTTTACTGGGCACGTCAAGAATTTCAGTAATATAATTGAAAGTTGCTCCAGCTTTTCATTTATACGAATGTGATGGGCACTCAATGCACAATATGCCGGATAGTCTGC
This sequence comes from Anabrus simplex, assembly GCF_040414725.1. Lineage (NCBI taxonomy): Eukaryota > Metazoa > Arthropoda > Insecta > Orthoptera > Tettigoniidae > Anabrus > Anabrus simplex. The sequence goes on along the minus strand of NC_090278.1, from coordinate 24,395,120 downwards.
CTGGAAGCACCGCAACTGCACTCTGGTGAGGGAACTTGTCTCCACGTGTGCAGATCAGTACATCTACCACGGTTTGTACTAATCCTGTTTAGAGTTGACCAAGTTTTCCGGGGCAGATGGAAACCACTTGATACGTAAAAACAGAACGTGCTTGAAGAAAATTCACGATAGAGTAATTTTACACATATGAACTCGAGCTAAAGCAAAATGCAGTTAAAAAAAAAGTGCAATTTGAAATCTTTCTATCTAGAACATTCTCAAGTTCCAAAAACTGCTACCGGGCTGAGTGGCTCAGACGGTTGACGCTCTGGCCTTCTGACCCCAACCTGGCAAGTTCCATCCTGGCTCAGTCTGGTGATATTTGAAAGAGCTCAAATATGTCAGCCTCGTGTCGGTAGATTTACTGTCATGTAAAAGAACTCATGAGGAACAAAATTCCGGCACCTCTGCGTCTCTGAAAACCGTAGAAGTAGTTAGTGGGGACGTAAAGCAATTATTATTATTATTATTATTATTATTATTAACATAAAAAACTACTCACACTAATTTAATCACAAGGAGCATTTTGCATCCAGGAAAATATTTAAAACCTATAATGTGGCATAAACCGTATACTGAACATGTAAATGCCATAGACTTCCATTTTAAAAGGAAACTTAGGGCTTAGAAAACGGAGGATCAGCTAAGGCAGTAGTATTTAGGATTGCTAAAATCAAAGATAAGGATCGGACACTTATTTATTAAATAATAATAATGATAATAACGTTGTTGAAATAAACTTTGAATGTATTAGGTCGTGTTCAGTACTGAAGAGTTGTTAAGTACAGAACATAAATAGCCAACCGGACTCCAGTGGAATCCGAACCCACAACTTTCCGATTTCGGGTCGGATGCTCTTACCAGTTGAGTTGAGTGGCCTAGGTCATATTTGATCTGCTAGAAAGGATCTAAGCTAAAGGTCCGGCACTACCGCACGTTGTGGGCTGATCCCACAGGTGTCTTTGTTCTGTACAACACCTCTTCGGTAATGAACACGACCTAATACACTAAAATGTATATTTCAACTACAATGCGGTCTTGAAAATATAATAATGTTGTTGGTTTTACGCCCCACCAACTAGTTGAATGCTTTTCAGAGACGCGAAGGTGCCGATATTTTGCCCTGCAGGAGTTTTTTACGTGCCTGAACACCTACCGACACGAGACTGACTAATCTGAACACCTTCAGTACCACCGTATAGTCCGGTTCCATGGCTAAATGGTTAGCGTGCTGGCCTTTGGTCACAGGGGTGCCGGGTTAGATTCCCAACAGGGTCGGAAATTTTAACTATCATTGGTTAAATCCACTGGCACGGAGGCTGGGTGTATGTATCGTCTCCATCATCATTTCATCATCACGATGCGCGGGTCGCCTAACGCCGTTAACTCAAAAGACCGAAGCCGAACATGTCCTGGGACACTCCCGGCACTAAAAGCCATACGCCATTTCATTTTCATTACCACCGCACAGCATCCACTCGAAGCTCAGAAAGCCAGCATTCAATCGTATGAGCCATCCATGGCTTGACCTTCACACGTCGCGGCCCCATAATTCGATTCCCAGCTGAGTCGTAAGCTGATGGTTAATTCCTTTTACTCAGGGACCGGGTATTTGTACTGTCTCCAACATCCCGACCCACCACAACTACACGCAATTGCCCATCCACAGCACATGTCAACTACCTACATCGGAGGGTCTGCCTAACAAAGGCTGCGTCCGGCTGTAACAGCCGTAACTGGGCTTTTCAGTCAGAACGAGTTTCGATAAACTTTTACAACTTTAAAAGTCCTTAAACAATTATTGTACAATTATTTCAAAACTAGGTCTGCTTTCGTTTTTAATATTCAGTTACGATCGTTGGCAATGTCAATCAAGGGTCATCTCTGATTTATCCAATCTAGTGATGCCATCTTGTGTTGTTCGAAGTATTCGATTAGAATCGATAGTTGATCTGACTTTACAGTAGTTCATCAAGCGCGCTGGTCCTAACCCTTAACGTACATTTTTTATTCCTGAAAAGCAGTCATCTACTGTCGGCGCAGAAAGTCTGTGCGGTCGAGTTTAAACGCTAATAAAATTTTAACCAGTCTACCAATCTAAAATATAACCACACCATCGTAAGTCTTGTTTATTCTGCGTTCTTTGGTGGTATTGCATATTTTTATTATGTTTCCTGTGAAAGTTATATTAGGCGCAAGTCAAAATATACCTATTTTCTTGCCCTTTTTTGTAAACAACTTTGTAGTACCATTGCATGAAAACGCATTGTCCGATTTTCATGAAATTTAGGTGGATTATGGAATGCTCTATTTCTGAAGTTTAATTACTTTGTACACCTTGGAAAACACGTGACTGTTTTTGTTAAAGGCTGTCCGTTTGATACTGGGTGGTCTTCCGAAATCGAGGTGAGTTCATCAGAAAAGTCTGAAGTTTTTTGTTTCAAATCGTTCTATACCGAAAACGCACAATGCTTTCTGTATTTTATACTGATTTTTATTTGAAATCGAGCGATAGGCACTCCGGTGTGAAATCAGATTGCTTTCGCCAGGGGTAGTACAAGTAAGGCCAGTTAGCGCAAGCCTGAACGGGTGTTACAGACAGTAGTCACAGATGCGGAGAGTATAAATGACACCACCAGTGAGCTGAGCCCAATTTAGAAGCTACTGTGAAAATTAAGGCATGTTTAATGTTAAAAGTGCTTTTTTTTTTTTAAGCACACAGGAGGATCAAAGGTCAGGAATATTTCGATTTTCTGGTGTTATGACACTATGTGATAAGAGTTCCGGTACAAGCCTGCCTAAAGCGGCCACCACTCGTTCTTCCGAAAAAGTGGCCGCTGAATCAAGGTTATGAAATTTTGGAATCGGGGAAGCTGTCTATTTCATCACATGATTAGCTCCAGTAGGCTGTTTAAATGTACTGTAGAATGACCATTTGTTCATTCACTTGATTTACAATAAAAAATTTCAGTGTAGTTCGTTTCGTAGTATTTCGATATCTCTCGGTAGCAGCACTTTTTTTTCTTTTGCTAGTTTTTTTACGTCGCACCGATACAGACAGGTCTTATGGCGACGATGGGACAGGAAAGGGCTAGGAGTGGGAAGGAAGCGGCCGTGGCCTTAATTGAGGTACAGCCCCAGCATTTTCCTGGTGTGAAAATGGGGAAACCACGGAAAACCATTTTCACGGCTGCCGACAGTGGGGCTCGAACCTACTATCTCCCGAATACTGAATACTGGCCGCACTTAAGCGACTGCAGCTATCGAGATCGACACGCTTATTCAAATGCAAGACTGAATTATCACTGTACTGGTTATCTAAATTGTAAGTTGTGCCCTGACACATTTGGAAATCTGAGCAAAACTCCTCGCAGAAATACCTTTCTCACTTTCGAGAATCAATCAATCAATACTGATCTGCATTTAGGGCAGTCGCCCAGGTGGCAGATTCCCTATTTGTTGTTTTCCTAGCCTTTTCCTAAATGATTTCAAAGAAATTGGAAATTTATTCATCTCCCTTGGTAAGTTATTCCAATCCCTAACTCCCCTTCCTATAAAGGAATATTTGCCCCAGTTTGTCCTCTTGAATTCCAACTTTATCATCATATTGTGATCTTTCCTACTTTTATAAACGCCATTCAAACTTATTCGTCTACTAATGTCATTCCACGCCATCTCTCCGCTGACAGCTCCGAACATACCACTTAGTCGAGCAGCTCTTCTCCTTTCTCTCGATTTTTCCCAACCCAAACATTGCAACATTTTTGTAACGCTACTCTTTTGTCGGAAATCACCCAGAACAAATCGAGCTGCTTTTCTTTGGATTTTTTCCAGTTCTTGAATCAGGTAATCCTGGTGAGGGTCCCATACACTGGAACCATACTCTAGTTGGGGTCTTACCAGAGACTTATATGCCCTCTCCTTTACATCCTTACTACAACCCCTAAACACCCCCATAACCATGTGCAGAGATCTGTACCCTTTATTTACAATCCCATTTATGTGATTACCCCAATGAAGATCTTTCCTTATAGTAACACCTAGATACTTACAATGATCCCCAAAAGAAACTTTCACCCCATCACTTTTCGCATACTCCTTTTTAATGTTAAAACAACCCTTGACTTATCTGATACATTCACTGACTGAATACAGTACTAGAGCTGAATTCATGATGTAACTGCCTATAAATGCAAGACTAGCAAACATTATTCCAACGATAAAACGTTTTTAAATCAGTTGGCATATTGTCTACTTGTTCAAACAAGCCGCCCATTCCAGTGTCGCGGGTACATTTCCAACTTCCTTTCTTTGTTAAGCTGGAAGATACACATGGAAGGTCCAATGTTTCTTGTAGGATATCTTTGATGTTCAACAGTGGATCCAGGAACTGGACGATGCTCTAAGATTCATGTTTCTGTACATATGTGTATAATTTTAGATGAATGTGTAACTTATCGCCATACGCTAAGTAATAATACAACTTATTTTAGAACCCTACGGGTGAGATACGGAGAAGATAATAATAATGTTATTTGCTTTACGTCCCACTAACTACTTTTTAAGGGCTTCGGAGACGCCGAGGTGCCGGAATTTAGTCCCGCAGGAGTTCTTTTGCGTGCCAGTAAATCTACCGACACGGGGCTGTCGTATTTGAGCACCTTCAAATATCACCGGACTGAGCCAGGATCGAACCTGCCAGGTTGGGGTTAGAAGGCCAGCGCCTTAACAGTCTGAGCCACTCAGCCCGGCGTATACGGAGAAGAGAGAACGAAATAGGACGGTATTTATTGCACTCCAAAAAAGATACACTAAAGTCCACTTTATTACCGTATCTGTCTTAGGAATTTGGGAACGGTTATGACCCTCTATTACATTCAGATCAGTTTGTGAAATAACCGAGCTCGATAGCTGCAGTCGCTTAAGTGAGGCCAGTATCCAGTATTCGGGAGATAGTAGGTTCGAACCCCACTGTCGGCAGCCCTGATTCCCTCTCCCATCGTCGCCATAAGACCTATCTGTGTCGGTGCGACTTAAAGCAACTAGCAAAAAAAAAAAAAAAAAGTTTGTGAAATGTGTTTGACTGCTTAAAGAGGGAATATTAACACAAGCTTTATGCGAAAATTAATTGGTCCCAGAGAGAAATGGCCGTTTATTGAGGTGGCCGATCTGAAATTTCGCGATCCAGAGAAAATGGGCCAAGAGTTGGTGAAAAACTAGAGGAAACTACTGTTAGGATGTCCGAGAGGGAGCATGAACGAAAATTAAGTTTCTAGGGCAGGTGAGGGAATCGATCCCGAGCTAGAAATGCGAGGTGCTACATCAGGTTGAAGTAACTTGGCGAGGTACGACACTGAGTCACAGACCTGTGAGTTTAAACAAGAGCCGCACAAGCTGATTAACGCTGTGTATTTTTACATTACGTCAAGGCTGTAACGACGGCAACTATGTAACGAGAACTGTGCTGTACAGCCGGTCATAACGCGAGCTGTGAGGGAACTCCTCGAGGAACTACAAACAAGTATCAAAATTCATGAAAAAAATAGCAAAATCAAGCGATTCCCACATTTAAATACGTCGACTAGGAAAACACAGGCCAAGTTTCAAGCACTCCAAAGACTTCAGCCGTATCATTAAGATGGTGGTGGTTATTGTTTTAAGAGGAAGTACACCTAGGCAACCATCATCTATATAACACTAATCAGAGAGGAAGGGACCCGACACTTCGAAAAATGAAGGTATCGGCCAAATAAAGACAATGGCCACGAAGGGCTTGAAAATTAAAGACTTTTTTTTTTGTTGCCTATTGCTTTACGTCGCACCAACACAGATAGGTCTTATGGCGACGATGGGACAGGGAAGGGCTAGGAGTGGGAAGGAAGCGACCGTGGCCTTAATTAAGGTACAGCCCCAGCATTTGCCTGGTGTGAAATGGGAAACTACGGAAAACCATAATGAAAGACTCCGTAAGCCTCGATACCTAATACCGTCGGGGTCGAAAAAGAACAAGAGTTGACCAAGGGAGGTCGGATATAATAGATGAAAGTGAGGAGCCTGACACAAGTGGAAGCTAAGGGCCCCGTGGTTGCCAACCACGCTCCCAAGTTGGGAGCCCTGGGGCCCCTTTTAGTCGCCTCTTACGACAAGCAGGAAATACCATGGGTGTTATTCTACGACCGTCACCCACAGAGGGATATCATTAAGGAACACCCCACTTCCTTATTTCTTTCTTAATCTGTTTATCGTCCAGGGTTGGTTTTTCCCTTGGACTCAGCGAGGGATGTATCCTGGAGTGTACGACTTTAGGTCGGGTACAAAACCGGGAAGGAGGACCAGTACCTCACCCAGGCAGCCTCACCTGTTATGCTGAACAGGGGCCTTGTTGGGGGGGATGGGAAGAATGGAAGGGATAGACAAGGAAGAAGGGAAGGAAGCGGTCGTGGCATTTGACAGGAGGTGAAGTAGAAAACCACAGAAAACCACTTCGAGGATGACTGAGGTGGGAATCGAACCCCTCTCTAGTCAGTTGACCTTACGAGGCTGAGTGGACGCCGTTCCAGTCCTCATGTGGTAGAGCTAGGAATCGAACCCTGGCCTACGGGAGTGGCAGCTAATCACACTAAACCAATACACCACACAAGCGGACACCACCCCCACTTACAATGGTAAAATGAAAGGCAGACACTACACCACCAATCAGCCTATCATCCCCCGGCCAGGCACCGTGTTACAGCAACATGTCTGTCATCGGACGCCATGTAATATCTACAATGAGATCTGGGCAAGGTTGTTACCCAAGTCATTTGCACAGGATTGGAGTTCTTGAATCACCGAACAGTACGGTTGATCAGTGAAGTAGCACATTCAAACCACCTACTACTTATCTGGAGAAAGTATACTCTGCATGAGAAGTTAAACATCTCTCTAACCAGTACAACTTTATTAGCGTACCATGAGAACCACAATCCATTTTCTATCCCTAACCAATGAACATACCCGCTCTGCTCGTCAATTTGAAGATCCCTCACACCGTCCCGACCAATCAGAAGACAGGCACCGTGACGAGAAAACATATATGGTGCTCCACACATGCCACAACATAGGCAAACCAAACCAAAAACCAAACCCCATGGCACTACAGCCCTTGAAGAGCCTTGGCCTACCAAGCGACCGCTGCTCAGCCCGAAGGCCTGCAGATTACGAGGTGTCGTGTGAGGTGTCGAATCCTCTCGGCCGTTATTCTTGGCTTTCTAGACCGGGGCCGCTATCTCACCGTCAGATAGCTCCTCAATTCTAATCACGTAGGCTGAGTGGACCTCGAACCAGCCCACAGGTCCTGGCCGGGAATCGAACCCGGGGCCTCCGGGTAAGAGGCAGGTACGCTACCCCTACACCACGGGGCTGGCTACACCATAGGCAAAGCTGGACCGAAAGACACATTTACGAGGCGTGAACCACGTCTGCCCGCGACAAAAGAAATGAAACTCGATTCACAATGCAACTGGAAAGATAGCAACACAAACTATTTGTATCTTTCACAGTTCCTAGGTTAGGAAAATGACTGACATATAAACAAGGCAAATATTGGAACATAAAATAAACATTTATCAATCTTCTACATCCTCCTTCAGCGTTAGCGTTGTGCCTCAGTATTCATTTATTTATTTATTTAATTTCTTTATCAAATAGCTTTTAGTGCCGAGAGTATCCGAGGATATGTTCGGCTCGCTTCGTGCAGGTCTTTCTATTAGACGTCCATGGACGACCTGCTCGTCTCGATGTGGGAATTGTGATTGCAATGAGGTAGGAGAAGTGAAACCCGGCCGGCACAAAGCCTAGTCCTGTCGAATAATACCGAAGAGTCTGCCCAAACCGTAACGTCTCCATCCGACCGACGAATCTCCATGAACTGCGCCCTCACTCCATTTGAACACTGCGGAGAGGTTTGGAATGAAATCAAAGCTTTTGACAAGCAGTCTAGTGATTGGAAATTGTATGGAGATATCTTCGATGTGTTCGTCTCGCCGAACATATAATTTTATTTCCAAGTGTTGAATTGTCACAGATTCTGTAACCGCGAAAGAAAATGAAGTTCAAAACTGTACTTGTATTCACGTTAATGTTGCTTATATACACTGAGTGGCCAAAAGTTACGGGAAAGGGTGTCCCATTAGAAAATGGCCCATGTATGATCCCTGAGCGTTGCGGCTAGCTGCGGCGTAGCTGAGCAGTCTGTCACAGACACTAGTGTCGTGAAGACGGCAACACGTCGCGAGTTAACCGACTTGAAACGTGGAATGATTTTCGACGCACGGCGGAGATTACACGCGAATTCGGGTTTCCGAGGTCAACATTGTTGGGGGAAGATATTCAATATCGCAGAGAGAATGTTACCGCCCGCATTAACCGCCACACGGGAAGACCAAAGTTGTTTAACGAACGGACATTACGTCGCCTCCGCAGAACCATACTGGGCGCTCGGCGGGCTGCTGTGAGTCAGATCACCGCCCAGTTGAATGTTGGGAGTAAGGAACCCATTTCTACCAGGACTGTAAGGAGGCAAAAGGAGGCAACTGCGCCGCGTAGGCTTCACCAGCCGACGACCAACCTGTGCCCCTCTGCTGACACCTCGATACAGAGCTCAACGACGTGCATGAGCCCGCGAACATCGGCAGTGGACCATGGAACAGTGGCGGCATGTGGTATGGTCCGATGAATGTCGGTTCCGCTTATACCGAGCTGATGGGCGCCTGAGAGTGTGGCGTATGCCCCATGAAGCTATGGATCCTGCGTGGCAACAAGATTGTGTCCAGGCGGGAGGTGGCTCACTTCTGGTCTGGGCGACGTTCTCGTGGTCACAATTAGGCCCATTGTCCGGCTGCAGCGAGCGCTGACAAGTGCACGTTTTGTGGCTATATCCACTCATACATAAAAACAGTTCATTGTCACAAAAAAACGTCAAGCTCATCTACACTACATTTATACGACCAGTCCTCACATATGCATACCCAGCCATAGGCTTCATCTCTATCACAAACATACGGCGACTACAAAGTATACAGAATTGGTTACTACACCTGGTAGTCAAAGATTACTCAGTCCCTGTTACACAACTACACAACATTACTAAAGTACCTTACCTACTAGACTATGTCCATTCCCTAACTACCAAATTCTACTGCACTGCACACCAACACGAGAACCCACTCATTAATACACTAGGCCAATACGACCCCGACAGAACTGAAAAACATTACAGACGGCCTAAATACATACTCGCAGTAAAAGACATTCTCACCAACCCCGACATATAAACTTAACTGAATAACACATAACTGAATTACATACACCAATAACAGTTAACTAACACAAAAATAAGGACCGTTTTTCCTCTATTCCTCTGCTACCTGCGCACTCCCCTACCGTGCTGAAAATACATCCAGAGATCGGAACTTAGGGCGGTGTGCCCACCATAAAGATGCTACTTATACTACCACCGCACACTTACACCAACAATTGAATATTTACGCACTGTGTAAGTCACTGCATTAAGAAGTCGGCTAAATCTCCCAGCAAACTTCTGAACGCAGGGAGGGTGGCTGTTGCAGCTGGATACCCACTGTAGCAGCCACGGCCGTAACAAACCTAAAATCCTGCTGTGCCAGCCAAGAGAATACTACGTGACCCTCTGCTCGCACACTCATATTAAACAGCAAAAAACACTCATACACATGCTACACATACCACACAATGAAATAACATAGCGCAACAGTAAGCTCCACACTGCATAATTACCCACAAACGATTACGCCACTAACACACATACTGTATTACTATTAATATTAAAGATATTAAAACAAACAGCTCATACAAAACCAAAAATACTACTAAACAGCACAACACTCAACAAACATAACAACAATACAGTCCGACAGAGGAGCGCAGAATAGCGCACCGGCATCGGTACCCCACATACCACCTATCTCCTCCGAGATAGGTGCACATACAGATGATCAGGACATTCTTTCAGACCATCTGCATCCCTTTCTGGCGCTAGAGTACCCTGATGGAGATGCCATGTTTAAATAGGACATTGTGCCATGTCACCGCTCTATGGTGGCACGCAGGTGGTTGGAGGAGCACTCCAGTGAAGTCACGACCATGGATGTCCGACTCGTTGGCTGAATGGTCAGCGTACTGGCCTTCGGTTCCGAGGGTCCCGGGTTCGATTCCCGGCCGGATCGGGGATTTTAACCTTAACTGGTTAATTCCAGTGGCCCGGGGGCTGGGTATTTGTGCTGTCCCCAACATTCCTGCAACTCACACACCACACATAACACTATCCTCCACCACAATAAGACGCAGTTACCTACAGATGGGAGATGCCGCCCACCCTCATCGGAGGGTCTCCCTTACAAGGGCTGCACTCGGCTAGAAATAGCCACACGAAATTATTACGACCATGGATTGGCCCTCCAGATCCCACGATCTGTAATCCAATCGAGCATTTATGGCATACTGTCAATGCTAGTGTACGCTCCAACTACATAAGACCAATTGTGGGTAGCAGTCCAAGATGCGTGGGTCCAGATCACTCCAGAACGATTCCAACACCTTGTAGACTCGATCCTCACCGTACTGCTGCCGTTTCGAAGACTCGCGGAGGGGCAACACGTTATTAACATCACATTCAGTGTCTTCCCATGAATTTTGGCCACTCAATGTACGTATGTCTGTCTGTGAAACAAACGAGAATACAATATTTGAAATCGGTCACCGCGTTCACTCACAACGGCGCTCCGAAGTGCGCGTAATGGAGCGCCCAAAGCACGAGCTTGTATCATCGCACTAAATTTATTGTTGAGACATTTAGCTGAGGCACTGAGTTACCTATTGATATATAGAGATACCGGGATATCAAATCTATCACGCACCGTCTGAGAAAAACAGGCTGACTTTTGTGACGGCCTCATTCCATGCATGCAAGCCTGCGGACTGAGACACAGCCACGTCAAAATCTCAATTTCACTTCCTTTCTCAAACGCAAATTTGGGGACTGAACATTCTCGGAGTTGATGTTCTGTAGTCGGTACAAGCTGCGAGATGTGTGCAGCGGCAGAGGGCGAGCACCTCTCCTGGAGCTGATCGATATGACGGGGTTAGTTATGGACACAATTGCTGTCCTCCCATATCGAACGGACAAACACGTTAACAATGTTGTCCATCTTAATAATTGGAACACCACGTCCTATATTATAATTGCAGTAATTAAAAAGGCAACACATCATTCACGTCCTCGTTTCAAATCTATTTAAACGCCCGTGTCATTATCTTCACCGCTTTGCTCCCACTGTCTCGTTTAGAGCAGCCGTTTTCAAAGGTTCCGGAATGACATTAGTAGACGGATAAGTTTGAGTGGAGTCTTTAAAAGTAGGAAAAATCACAATATGTAGATAAAGTTGGAATTCGAGAGGACAAATTGGAGCAAATATTCGTTTATAGGAAGGGAAGTTAGGGATTGGAATAACTTACCAAGGGAGATGTTCAATAAATTTCTAATTTCTTTGAAATCATTTAAGAAAAGGCTAGGAAACAACAGATAGGGAATCTGCCACCTGGGCGACTGCCCTAAATGCAGCACAGTATTGACTGATAGATAGATAGATAGATAGATATATAGATAGATAGATAGATAGATAGATTGATTGATTGATTGATTGATTGATTGATTGATTGATTGATTGATTGATTGATTGATTGATTGATTGATGCATATGAATACATCATATCAGACATTTAGTAATGCCATCTATTGACCTTAGAGAACAACTGAAAAATGGAAAACGTTCTATAAGTTACTGCATTATTGTTGCAACCCAGTGAAAAACGTGGAGTTTAATTTTGCGCAATTGTTCCATACAGGGAAGAATCGCAAACAAACCCGGTATTCGTAATCTAAAGAAATCTCTCTCTGTCTCTCAATGTCGAAAATCCCTCTTAACACAGGTAGAGTACGTTGTTGGAAATTAAAGTAAGCGTTCCAGTGGTTTATAAACTTTTCGCTAGGGTTTGTGATTTATCGGGACAGCTTCCTAGCGTTTGAAATCCTTCTAAAGCAGGCTGGATGTACAGCAATATTCCACAGGGCGAAACAGTGTGGCTCCATCGACAAAGTTTGATAATCCTTGGCTTAAATGTTGAGAAACTGTCACTGCACGGTGCAATGTTCTCCCTAGGACCTTTTAAATGAGCGCACCACCCTGCCCTTTTTACACACCGGCCGGCTAACATAACCTAGATATGGACTAGTTACATAATATTAACACATATTTACGTCACTGGGTGCTCCAAATTGAAGTGTAAATACTGGAAAACTGTTTATTTATATGATAAATCTTCATTATTGTCAGCATAATTGAATCAATTACATCGGAGTTTAAATGTTTAGCTTGACTATCGCATAGTGTCGCGCGCGAGCAGTGTATGGATTAGCGTGGAATCGCATGCGAGTACGCGATTCCGCATGTCGTCACAAACCCAAATAGCACCCACAGCACCCGAGTGGTAAGTGGTAAGCTCCGATGTCACATGATTATGAACGAGCAGTATAACACTAGAAGTTAAAAAATACTCCTATGTCTTGTTCGTAATAACAGCACTAAAATAGTTCAATTTTGCAGTGAATATTTACCTGCCTGATATTACTGTTAACGACCTGAGGGGAATGAATTGAAATTTTATCGAATTTATTTTTTAAGTAGTATTGTCTACCCGGCTAATCATCCTGCCACCCGGCTGAAGAAAATTTCTGGGGGGAGGGGGACACTGAGTGTGTCCAAAGAACTGTAAAACTCGAATTATGAAGTTGAGCTGGCCAACAATGGAAACATCGATGCGAAAATAATGCTGTCCAAGGTATGCGTAACATGCTTCGCCAGCACTACATTTCAATAAATCGATTTTCTTCAGGTCTTTAGCACGAAGAATCAACTTCCCGGCTCCATAGAGGACAAATGAAAATAATATTCTGGATACCACTCATAGATCGATCCTTCCACCAATGAGATAAATTCGTCATTGAATGTTTGACTATAGCTGTTGTCCTCTTAATCTCAAAAGCACAGCTACCTGTGATGAGAGTGATTGAACCAAGGAATAGCATTTCTTTAACATTTCTACGGAGCCTAATTTCTTGGCTCTGTCAACAATCATTATTTTCGTCTTGTTTGTGTTAATTTGCAGCCCCATTAAAGCACTGAGGTTTTTGACAAGAAAAGTGAGCTTAGCCATTTCCATCTCTTCAGTAGTGATGAGTGCAGAATCGTCTGCTGCATAACATAGGTTGAATGTCACCACCACGAGGGAATCTGCCATCCCATTCCTCAAGTGCAACTCTCATGACGCAGTGGCCATAGATACTGAAGAGCACGGGCGACAGTACAAAATTTTGACCGACACCTTTCTGAAACTTGAAATCCCCAAACAGCTGCCCATTTTTTTATCATAGCTGAGTTCACCCAAGTCAGATGTGTAGGAACACTCAATTCAAACAAAGCACATTTTCTTCTACTCACCATACTAACTAAAAAGCAGATGATGAGAGTACACACAACAGGATATGAAGATCCGGCACAAGGGTGGCGAACAGTGGGCGCAAGAGCACGAGAATAGCGCGTAAGTTTACTGTCAGCGTTGCCTAATGTTTGCGCATAAGGGCATTTCTTCTTTGTTACAACTTCTCCCAATTCATTAAGGGCCGGGTTTCCTCGTACTGCGGTGCCACGTTGTTTGTTCTTGTGTTGGGCGATCCTGATTTCCTTTTCTGTGTTTGTCCACCACTTCAAAGTCTACCCATGGGCAGATTTGGTATGCTAAGCACTTCTCTGACGACGTAGGAATCGTCCTTCCTCACCACGGGCGGCACGACTCGGGTTTCTCTGTGATCAGTGTTACTATCTTGTCGAATCGGCTGACTGGTGGTGGTAATTTTTGTTTTAACAGGAAGTACAACTAGGTAATCATCCTTTCTGAACAAATTAAGTGGAAAAGAAATGTAAAATAATACAAAATTATTTAATCAACGAAGGAATTTCGAAACGAAGTACAAAATAAAACAGAAAGGTATTAAATTAAGCCGAAAAATCACTAACGAATCAAAAGGGAACGTGAGTTCCCTGAGTAACAGAACATTTGCAATTTACATACCCTTGATTAATCCGATGTCGCATCGCACATAAAGCGGATGACGAGATCAGCAGTAGTTGTGTCATGGGCTAATATGCGTTCGAGTGTTTCCTCCAGGCCGAGGCTCCGTCTTAGGCCAGAGAGATCGGCGCACTCTGTGAGGATGTGGGCCACGGTGAAGTCGGCACCACAAAAACACACTTGGGGGTCTTCCCTCTTTAGGAGATGAGAGTGCGTAGATCGTCGATGACCTAACTTCAGCCTACACAACACTATGGCCTCTCCGTGCAGGCCGGAAAGAGGATCGCCACACGGTATTTTGTCTTCGTGATTGCTCTCAGCTTGTTGGGAGTTCGGATAGCTAGCCACTCCGATTCCCATGACGCCAAGATGGTTCGACGTAGCTGAGAACAAATAATATCTTTAGCAGGTACATTCATAGGCCCTGGAGATAAAAGTACCGCTTCCTTTGCAGCTTCATCAGCAACTTCATTTCCCCAAATCCCTACGTGGCTTGGAAGCCACGCGAAAGTGATTCTGGTGCCAGCATCACTTAACCTAGCTAGAAGGTCATGAATCTGCTGCACCAGTGACTGTTGAGAGAAACAGGCTTCAATAGACTGCAGAGAACTTAACGAGTCGGCACACATGATAAAATGGTTTCTTTCTTCACCCAGTGCAAATTGTAGAGCTTCTAAGATGGTGTAAAGCTCCGTAGTATACACGCTACATACACTAGGAAGTGAGATCTTCATGCTTATATAATAGGTGACGAAAGAGTAACCAACATTTTCTTCCATCTTAGAACCATCCGCGAAGATACTTCCTGTCTATCTAAGCATTTTCGTTTATATAATTTATAATCATTCTGCGTTGCCCCCCCATACCCTGCTAGCCGATTAGAGTTCTCGAAATCCATCCCATCCTGTCCGACCGCCAGTCCGTGCTCAACGTGTTCACGGTTACCCTCCGAGTGCTGCTCCGAGGACTGCAAAAGGGAAAGGGAATGTCCTTTTAAAAACCATAGTTTGAGGTGTTTCAAATCAAGCTTGGCCTTTACGCCTCCCTGTCTGTAATGTAACAGAAATGTAGGAGAAAACTATAGCAACAGTATACAGTTCTTAGCATTGTCCTCCAAAGAAGAGAATAAAAATAACAGACATGATTTATCTATGCCACGAATGATAGCTGTCTGTCTGTTTGGAACACTGTTACCAACTCCGTTCCCCGCCTTTTAATTTTCACATCCCAAACGGCTCCGGTGTAGTCAACGTCAAGGCGACTGATGCACCGATTCTAAGATATCCAACTGGTGTCAGGAAACAAAGAAAGATGGACGTGTAAGAAGAATAGGGACACTTGGATCGAAAACATAAGAATACCAATATAACACAACCACGCTGTCCTATAGAGTTTAGGTGTAGATACGTCGTATTGTAATTCTATATCGTTTCGCTTCCAGAAATGGTGACTTCCTTAGGTATAATCAGCTAGGAACAGGAGATATGGTTATCTAAGTTGTGCGAATGATAACTTGTTCAGCGTTCCTTAAACTGCAACACTGCTGAGTATTGAAAGGTTCGGCTTCACTGCTCGTGCAGACACACGGGAACTACACCTAGTGCTGCCAACTGTAGCTCCTGTCTTTACTGGAACAATGTGCAGTAGTTCTTTGCCGATTTGCATCGTAATACCTCTGCGCGATTTCTTTACGGTGCAGGAAGTGGCTGTTAATTAGCTGTGACGTAATATCCGGGTCTGTGTTCAGTTACCATCGAGTAGAAATACCGGAAGGTGGCAATAGATGAAGGCCAGTAAATTACTGTTGTTACTGCTGAAACACACCCGCTATTGAGATTGGAATAACAATGCACTTGATTCCACAAACTAGTTTGAAGTCGTTTCAAAGTCAACAGGCATGTACTCATCTCCATATTTTATCCTGACGATAGGTTGCGGACAAGAAATAGAACACAGAGTCCAGCGTTGTCTGTTTATGAGTAGATCAGTGCCGTTGGTAACGTTTTCCTTTCGAAAATTAAGTTCCCAGAAGGGATTTTATTTAGCGTATGGCTTATACAGACATAATCAGTAACATACATATATACATATTTACAGCTGAGAAACAAAGCAACTTGTGCTTCACAATTGAATGTCTAATTCTTCGATCCAGCGTGTAGCATCCGGAGTTAGCAGCAGGAAGTCATCCTCATCACCGTGATAGGCTCAAATCCTACATTCCCTGACGATATGACGAACAGTCTGGTGAGGAGCTCCGCAGTCATAGTCTGGATTAGGTAGCTTTTCCCACTTATGGAGAGCAGCTCTGCACCGACCATGTCCTGTTCTGATTCTATTCAGGGCAGTCCAGGTCTTGCGTGGTAGGTGGGATCCACTTGGAAGTCTGGGACCTGAGAAGAAGGTATGAAGGCGCACATCCGTTGCTGCTTCCCATCTACTTTTCCACTCATCAAGAGATTTACAATCCTTAGCATCCATGTTAGAGGCATCACGCAAGAGTTGGATGGCGTGATTTTAGTCTGTTAAGATTCAGAAGTGGCAGGTCACTATTCACGGGTAGACTAGGATTTCTTGAGATCTTGTGAAATTCCTTCATAAGGGCATTAGATCGGCGTAGATCAGGTGGCATTATACCAGTTAACAGTGGAAGCCAATGAACTGGAGTAGATGTGATTGCGCCAGATATGATGCGCATTGTGGTATTAAGCTGGGCGTCAACAAGCCTTGTATGATGACTGTTCATCCAAACAGGTGTACAATACTCGGCACTTGAATACACCAAACCTAGGGCTGAAGATCGCAAAGTGGTTGCTGAAGATCCCCAGGTAGTTCCACACAGTTTATTGAAGGATGTTATTTCGAGACTTCAACTTTTGTGCTAAGTTCAGGAGGTGTTGTTTGAAGGATAGTGTGCGGTCCAAGATGACACCAAGGTATTTTGGGTTCCAGTTATGGCGAAGAATTCTCCCTCTGAAACTAACATTCAGTTTCACGTTCGCCAAACGATTATTTAAATGAAAGCAAGACACTTCTGTTTTGCTCGCACTGGGTTGGAGTCTCCAGATTTTGAAGTAGTCTTCCAGTAAAGACAGGTCTTTAGTCAGAATCTCTTCAGTCGTCTTCATTACCTGAACTTGTACAGCTAGAGCCAAGTCGTCGGCATAGCAGAATTTTCTGGATGAAGTGTCAGGAAGGTCAGAGAGATATAAGTTGAAAAATAGTGGGAACTATGATTTCACTGATTGTGAAAATTATTGAAGTATTCAAAGCCGCTTTATCAATCGTGAAATTGCGAACGTTTCGATGTAGTTGAGCTTCCAAAAATGGTGACTTCCTTAGGTATAATTAGCTAGGAACAGTCGAGCAGTGGGCTCATATCAGATGGAGTGCCAGACCTCACCAAGACGCTTCCGGCTAGTGCGTCGTCGAGACACCACCGCAAGCAAGCACTAGCAAAGATACATACCTTACGAAAACATATGCTGGTTAAAAGCAGCATGACCTTCAGACGCATTAAGAAACTTATACTAACTTTTGCACGAATATGCTTTTTATTTCATTTTTTACTTACAATTTCCTTCACGTCACACCCACACAGACAGGTCTTATGGCGACGATGGGATAGGAGAGGGCTAGGAGTGGGAAGGAACTCGCCGTGGTCTTCATTAAAGGTACAGCCCCAGCATTTGCCTGGTGTGAAAATTCAACCACAGAAAACCATCTTCAGGATTGCCGAGAGTAGGGTTCGAACCCACTATCTCCCGAATGCAAGCTGATAGCTACGTGACCCAAACCGCGCAGCCACTACCTCGGTGAATAAAATGTAACTTGGATAAAACTTAAGTACTATAGTTGCCGGTTACAGGAATGTTGTGCTTATTTGCTTTACTTCTGCGTCGCCAACCGAAAAGCACACATTTCTTCATCATAATTCAGTAAAAAGGGAAACCTTGTCATTGAAGGTAATAATAATAATTTTATCTCAGTGCCTTCTCGATAGAGCCCAACAGCAACTAGAACCAAAAATTGGAGAATATCAAGCAGGTTTCAGACCAGGCCGTTCATGTCCAGAGCAAATTTTGAACCTAAAGTTAATCCTAAGGCATCAGAGAATTTGTAGCAAAAATGTAGTTTGTACTTTTGTTGATTTCAAAAAGGCCTATGATTCAGTTGATCGTCAATCACTGTTTCAGATATTAAAAGAACAGGGTCTAGACCGGAAAACACTCGCAATTGTAAAAGAGACATTGACAGACACAAAATCTAAGGTTAAATTCATGGGGGAAATCTCAGACCCTTTTCCGATCAAAACAGGAGTAAGACAGGGAGATGGGCTCTCTCCACTACTCTTCAACTGCGTCCTTGAAAAGGTAATACAGGAATGGCGCAAACAGAAGTCTGCCCTCAAGATTGACCAACCAATCACTCTTGGTAGGGGCAAATTAGCAGTAGACTGCCTGGCATTTGCGGACGATCTGGCAATCTTAACTCGTGACGTTTCAACAGCCATAAACCAGATCGAACTCCTGAAAGAAACAGCGGAAAAAGTCGGCCTCCAAATATCGTTTGAAAAAACTGAATACATGACCTGCAGCAAAGAAGCCCCTAAATTCATGGAGACAAAATATGGCAAAATAAAACGGGTCCAGCAATTCAAATATCTCGGTGAAATAATTCAGGAGAATGGAATGGAAACAAAAGCCAATGAAGTTAGATGCCAAAAAATGGAAACTGCGTATAGACTCACCCAAAATATCTATAACAAAAAGTGTCTCTCCAAACATGCAAAACTAAGACACTATAATACAGTAATAAAACCAGAATGCCTCTATGGATCAGAGACACTAATTTTGAACAGGAAAACTGATCTAGAAAATATTCAGAAAAAGGAACGCAAGATCATTAGAAAAATGTTAGGCCCAAAACTTGTAGATGAACAGTGCCGCCTTAGAGGGAAAAAAAAAAATCAAACAATTTTCTAACATTCACAGCGACATCAGAAAACGCAGATTAAGATTCTTTGGACATATAAAAAGGATGAACCCAGATAGACTTACCAAGCAAATAGTTGAATTTTATGAAAACCGATGTAAAGCTAAAACGGACACAATAAAATGGATTGGCGAAATTAAAACAGATCTCAAACTGGCAGGAATTACACCTGAAGACATCCAAAGCCGGGTTATCTTCAGAACCAAAGTTCATAAGTGGCAAGTTGACCAAGAGGAAAAACCAAAGAAGAAGACCGGAACAACATGGTCTCAAGAGAGAAAAGAAGCACACAGCAAACGAATGAAGGAAGTGTGGGCACAAAGAAAGGCAAATGCCTGTCTCTAAGTACTTTGCGTAGTCCTAATGGGCTCATTCGCAATATATATATAATATATAATAATAATAATAATAATAATAATAATAATAATAATAATAATAATAATAATAATAATAATAATAAAAACACAGGGGCCGATGACTTACGTGTTAGGCCCCTTGAAGCAATCACCATCATCATCGTTAATAATAAACAAGAAACCAGATAGTGAAAACACTGATTAATAATAATAATAATAATAATAATAATAATAATAATAATAATAATAATAATAATAATAATTGAATGGAGAGAGTAAAGACGGCCACAGCAAATAGGCCCACAGGAAGGTAAACAAACGTCTCTAAGAATTTAGTGTAGTCCTAAATGGCCTCATTCACATCTGTTAATATACGACTGTAATAAAAACAGAGACTGTGCGGCTCGGAATGTCTTATACCGAATAAGGAAAAGGAAAATCATGAGGAACATTCTACGGACAGAGAAAACTACAGACAGAGCATGGAAGAAAAGAACAAAACGAATACCTCTAATAAATCGAAAAGATTACGGACACACGTGAAAATTAATGTTGAAATTCTACGGCCATTTAATGAGAATGGACAAAACTGATTGACTGGAAAGATCTTCGAATACATCACAGAATTAATGGTAACTTCGACATGGTTGAAGAAGATCAAGAAGGACACAGACGAGAATGCAATGGAGTTAATCCACAACGGTCAGGAATGAAATCGATAGCCCTAAAATATACTGTAAGAATCGCTCAAGAGTAAGCCCAAACTTTTTTTTTTTTTTTTTACAAGTTGCTTTACGTCGCACCGACAAAGATAGGTCTTATGGCGACGATGGGACAGGAAAGGGCTAGGAGTGGTAAGGAACCGGCCGTGGCCTTAAGGTACTGCCCCAGCATTTGCCCGGTGTAAAAATTGGAAACCAGGGAAAACCATCATCAAGGCTGCCGACAGTGGGGTTCGAACCCACTATCTCCCGAATACTGAATAATGACGAAACTAATAACATCCGAGGAGCAGTGAAAGATAAGCGAAAGACTGAGAAGTCCTGCAAAGATACGAAAATACTGACGATGATTGTTGTTTAAAGCGGCCTAACAGCTAGGTCATCAGCCCCTATTTGTATGGGGTGCAACGACATGAAACGATAACTGAAACTTCAAAAATGTATCCACTGACTAAAATCTAAAACGAATTATGATGAACAAATGACCATGAATCCAAAACAATCAGTGGATCCACTTAACAAAGCCTCATGCTTGTTGTCCAAATGGGTCCAAAAGCCAGGTCACCGACCCTCGTAATTATACTAATCACTGGTAAAGCAGGACCATGACTTATTTTAATTTCGTGTAACTGTTTCTAGCCGAGTGCAGCCCTTCTAAGGCAGACCCCCCGATGAGGGTGGGTGGCATCTGCCATGTGTAGGTAACTGCGTGTTATTGTGGTGGAGGATAGTGTTGTGTGTGAGTTACAGGGATGTTGGGGACAGCACAAACACCCAGCCCCCAATGGAATTTACCAATTAAGGTTAAAATCCCCGACCCGGCCGTGAATCGAACCCGGGACCCTCTGAACCGAAGGCCAGTACGCTGACCATTCAGCCAACGAGTCGGAGGACCATGATGTTCCTCCTATAGTGGAACTCATCCCATGTAACATAGACTCATGGTGGTACTAATCACAGGTAATATAGACCCATGGCATGTCACAAATAATGGCACCACTCGCAGGTAACAGAGACCCATGGTGTTCCTCACTAATCACAGGTAATGTACACTCATGGCATGTCACACATACTAGCACTAATCGCAAGTAACAGACCAAGGTGTTCCTCACTAATCACAGGTAATATAAACCCATGGTGTTCCTCACTAATCAAAGGTAATGTAGACCAATGGTGATCCTCACTAAATACAGGTAATGTAGAACAATGGTGTTGCTCACTAATTACAGGTAATGTAGACCCATGGTGTTCCTCACTAATCACAAGTAATGTAGACCCATGGTGTTCCTCACTAATCACAAGTAATGTAGACCCATGGTGTTCCTCACTAATCACAGGTAATGTAGACCCATGGTGTTCCTCACTAATCACAGGTAATATAGACCCATGGTGTTCCTCACTAATCACAGGTAATATAGACCCATGGCATGTAACACATACTGGCACCAATCGCAGGTAAGAGACCAAGGTGTTCCTCACTAATCACAGGTAATATAGAACCATGGTGTTCCTCACTAATCAAAGGTAATGTAGACCAATGGTGTTCCTCACTAAATACAGGTAATATATACCCATGGTGTTCCTCACTAATCACAGGTAATGTAGACCCATGGCATGTCACACATACTGGCACCAATAGCAGGTAACAGAGACCCATGGTGTTCCTCACTAATCACAGGTAATGTAGACCCATGGCATGTCACACATACTGGCACCAATCGCAGGTAACAGACCAAGGTGTTCCTCACTAATCACAGGTAATGTAGACCCAAGGCATGTCACACATACTGCCACCAATAGCAGGTAACAGAGACCCATGGTGTTCCTCACTAATCACAGGTAATGTAGACCCAAGGCATGTCACATATACTGGCACCAATCGCAGGTAACAGACCAAGGTGTTCCTCACTAATCACAGGTAATATAGACCCATGGTGTTCCTCACTAATCACAGGTAATGTAGACCCATGGCATGTCACACATACTGGCACCAATCGCAGGTAACAGACCAAGGTGTTCCTCACTAATCACAGGTAATATATACCCATGGTGTTCCTCACTAATCACAGGTAATGTAGACCCATGGCATGTCACACATACTGGCACCAATCGCAGGTAACAGACCAAGGTGTTCCTCACTAATCACAGGTAATATATACCCATGGTGTTCCTCACTAATCACAGGTAATGTAGACCCATGGCATGTCACACATACTGGCACCAATCGCAGGTAACAGACCAAGGTGTTCCTCACTAATCACAGGTAATATAGACCCATGGTGTTCCTCACTAATCACAAGTAATGTAGACCCAAGGCATGTCACACATACTGGCACCAATCGCAGGTAACAGACCAAGGTGTTCCTTACTAATCACAGGTAATGTAGACCAATGGTGTTCCTCACTAATCACAGGTAATATAGACCCACGGTGTTCCTCACTAATCACAGGTAATGTAGACCCATGGCATGTCACATATAGGCTACTGGCACCAATCGCACGTAACAGACCAAGGTGTTTCTCACTAATCACAGGTAATATAGACCCATGGTGTTCCTCACTAATCAAAGGTAATGTAGACCAATGGTGTTCCTCACTAAATACAGGTAATATAGACCCATGGTGTTCCTCACTAATTACAGGCAATGTGGACCCATGGTGTTCCTTACTAAATACAGGTAATTTAGACGCATGGTGTTCCTCACTAATCACAGGTAATGGAGACCAATGGTGTTCCTCACTAAATACAGGTAATATAGACCCGTGGTGTTCCTCACTAATTACAGGTAATGTAGACCCATTGTGTTCCTTACTAATCACAGGTAATGTAGACTCATGGTGTTCCTTACTAATCACAGGTAATGTAGACCCGTGGTGTTTCTTACTAATCACAGGTAATGTTGACCTATGGTGTTCCTCACTAAATACAGGTAATATAGACCCATGGTGTTCCTCACTCATTACAGGTAATGTAGACCCATGGTGTTCCTCACTGATCACAGATAATGTAGACCCATGGTGTTCCTCACTAAATACAGGTAATATAGACCCATGGTGTTCCTCACTCATTACAGGTAATGTAGACCCATGGTGTTCCTCACTGATCACAGATAATGTAGACTCATGGTGTTACTCACTAATCACAGGTAATGTAGACCCATGGTGTTCCTCACTGATCACAGGTAATATAGACTCATGGTGTTACTCACTAATCACAGGTAATGTAGACCCATGGTTTTCTTTACTAATTACAGGTAATGTAGACCCATGGTGTTCCTCACTAAATACAGGTAATATAGACCCACGGTGTTCCTCACTAATTACAGTTAATGTAGACTCATGGTGTTACTCACTAATCACAGGTAATGTAGACCCATGGTATGTCATATATAATGGCACCAATCGCAGGTAACAGATCCATGGTGCTCCTCATAAGTAATGCAGACCCGTTCTGAATACAGGAGAATCAACGCAATTCAATGCGGTGCACGACAGCTCCTCCCGCACGGACGACAATCCGTGATGCTGCGCCCCCCCCCCCCCCCCGCCTCGCTAGTATGCACACGATGGTACTAATCACAGGCAACGCCCAGATCCATAGTGTTCTTCACATAATGGTACTAATCACAAGAAATCTCATGGTTCCAATTCCATCATCACTTGGTCGTCCCTTTTAGTCGCCTCTTACGACAGGCAGGAGATACCGTGAGTGTATTGTTCCGTCTGCGTCCCCCCCACAGGGGGTACGAAAATACTAGCCAGAAAGCCGTAAGTTTTACGCGTTCCTCAGTTGACCAGAATCAGAAGGAAATAACACGATAACTTACTGTAGTCTTGCTCCTGGGACAGGCCTTTGTCCTTTTCAGGATAACGACTAACCTTCCGGGTTCTACGGGTTAATATTCCAACACACTAACGTCTGTTAAGACCGTGTTATTATAATGGGCATTTAAAATAATAATAATAATAATAATAATAATAATAATAATAATAATAATAATAATAATCATAATCATAATAATCATAATCATAATAATTTCGTGTGGCTATTTTTAGTCGAGTGCAGCCCTTGTAAGCAGACCCTCCGATGAGGGTGGGCGGCATCTGCCAAGTGTAGGTAACTGCGTATTATTGTGGTGGAGGATAGTGTTATGCGTGGTGCGTGAGTTGCACGGATGTTGGGGACAGCACCAACACCCAGTCCCCGAGCCAAGGAAATTAACCATGTAAGGTTAAAATCTCCGACTCGGCCGGGAATCGAACCCGGGACCCCTGTGGTCAAATGCCAGCACGCTAACCATTTGGCCATGGAGCCGGACAATAATAATAATAATTCTATGAATTTTGATACAGACTTTATTCTCTTCCTTTTGCTATATCCACTAAGGTTACAGGACAGCAGCCTGCCCTAGTGAACGCGTATTTCATTGGCAGAAACTCTGCAGATCTTTTGCATCAATGCTGTCTGCCAGTTTGCTTCAAAGATTTTATTTATACGATTGATGTAAACGTACTTTCGTACTTTTTACTTCGCCTGGAGGGCAAGATTGATTAGGAATTCGTTTGGAATTGTGCTTGACAAGGCTGAGTCAGCGCTTGAGTGAAGTCTTTTAGCAAGGTCATCTAAGAGAAACAGACTTTACCAATTTAGACAGTTCAGCAATAAATCTGAATTACGCACACACACCAGTTCCTAACCACAATCTATCTTTCTGTTGAAGCTCGGAGTTTTTTTTTTTTTTTTTTTTTTTTTTTTAAGTGATTGGCGACCATGAGCATCAATGTAAAGATGACTTGTCAGGTCATGGTCAACGGACTGGTGAGGTACCATCAGAGGTTCTTTGACTGGGCCCCGGGCTGGTAATTCCTATAGCTCGGGGGCTGGGCATTTGTGTTCGCTTCATGCAGACAACACAGCACACCACAGAAACACGCAATAGTGAACACGTCCCTCCACACATGTTTGGCGTCAAGATGAGCATCCGGCCGTGAAACTGAGCTAATTTCATATAACGTGCTAACCTCAGGTAACTGGAAAAAGGCTGGGAAGAAGAAGAACTCTATTAGGTTTAACAATCGTATTGCATATTGTCAAGGTTCGGTGACGCATGTGACACATCGTGATATTGCGATGTAATGTCCCTATTATCCACCTTATGCATTACGTGGATGATAGAACCCTGCACGGAAGTTAGTGTTTTGGCAGATGCAAACTCTATGGCAGTACGGATAATTGTGCTGATAATTTCTAAATGTCTTGGCAGATGCAAACTCTATGGCAGTACGGATAATTGTGCTGATAATTTCTAAATGTCTTGGCAGATGCAAACTCCATGGCAGTACGGATAATTGTGCTGATAATTTCTAAATGTCTTGGCAGGTGCAAACTCTATTGCAGTACGGATAATTGTGCTGATAATTTCTAAATGTCTTGGCAGATGCAAACTCTATGGCAGTACGGATAATTGTGCTGATAATTTCTAAATGTCTTGGCAGATGCAAACTCTATGGCAGTACGGATAATTGTGCTGATAATTTCTAAATGTCTTGGCAGATACAAACTCTATGGCAGTACGGATAATTGTGCTGATAATTTCTAAATGTCTTGGCAGGTGCAAACTCTATGGCAGTACGGATAATTGTGCTGATAATTCCTAAATGTCTTGGCAGGTGCAAACTCTATTGCAGTACGGATAATTGTGCTGATAATTCCTAAATGTCTTGGCAGATGCAAACTCTATGGCAGTACGGATAATTGTGCTGATAATTTCTAAATGTCTTGGCAGATGCAAACTCTATGGCAGTACGGATAATTGTGCTGATAATTTCTAAATGTCTTGGCAGGTGCAAACTCTATGGCAGTACGGATAATTGTGCTGATAATTTCTAAATGTCTTGGCAGGTGCAAACTTTATGGTAGTACGGATAATTGTGCTGATAATTTCTAAATGTCTTGGCAGGTGCAAACTCTATGGTAGTACGGATAATTGTGCTGATAATTTCTAAATGTCTTGGCAGGTGCAAACTCTATTGCAGTACGGATAATTGTGCTGATAATTTCTAAATGTCTTGGCAGATGCAAACTCTATGGCAGTACGGATAATTGTGCTGATAATTTCTAAATGTCTTGGCAGGTGCAAACTCTATTGCAGTACGGATAATTTTGCTGATTAATTTCTAAATAATGAAGTTAACTGATTTTCACTCAGGTATACTCTTGTTTTTGCTTGTGGTTAGGCAATTCTTGACGTTGGTAGAATGGTGATATATAAAGAGTACTGACACCATAAACCTAACTGGCTCCCGCCCGCAATTAATGGAAGGAACAAAGGTTCCAAAAGGGAACCACTCAATATGTCGATAGCTGTCACAAGAGGAAATCCCTCGTAAACCTGTGACTGTAGGGGGTTTGGCCTGTTGTATTACGGTATGTTAACAGATCTATCCGTTTCAATACCTTGGGTGCAATATACGTCAATATCCGCGGATAACCATTCGCAGATGCCGATGCCGGTGCGGATGAAGAAGTGAGAATGCGGATAATATTTTGTATATCCGCACAGGGCTCTAATGACAGCATCCAACGTGCACGATGTTTACTTTGTTAGAATATTCTGCGAGTTACTTTCATAAAAAAATATTCACGGGTGTTGAAGCCGATTGTTACAAGAGTCTCGTTTTATGGCGCTGGTGAGATCGCTGGATCGTGGAATTATACATTAAGGTTCAAACAAACCTTTTCTACAATACCTCACAAAACGCAGTTTTCCTCTCTGCTCATCAACGAATTGAAATAGTTCATCCACGTTCGTAAGTGCTGCCTGTGGTATTTGGGACGGCGTTAGCAGATCCCTCCTCCTGTAAGTTGAGAGATGAAATTTCTACAGATCAGACATGCTATTCCCGCAATGATGCTTGATTTGGTATTTTCCTTTTACAGAAGCTCACAAATTACAGGATGAGTGTACTGTTCTAGTGGCCCCAAGAGAGACTGGCATGGCTTCCCTTCTTCACTGCCAGACTTCTTCATTTATCTTCCCTGTATGACTACAATGGGCCATACATTGTTCTATTTCTACAGTCACACTTAGCTGCCTCTGTGGATCAGCGGTAGAGTGTCGGCCTCCCGATCCCAAGATAACGGGTTCAAACCCGGCAGAGGTAGTCGGATTTTTGAAGGGCGGAAAAAAGTCCATTCGACACTCCATGTCGTACGATGTCGGCATGTAAAAGATCTCTGGTGACACATTTGGTGTTTACCCGACAAAATTCATTAAATCTCAGCCATAGACGCCCAAGAGAGTTTCGGTTTACTCTGCCTGCCATCTAGTGGGAGCCTAGAGTAAAACGGAACGTCGAAATTGACGAGCAGACAGCCAGATGGCGTCAAATTGAAATGTCTGCACACGGTAGCTGAGGCCATACGATTATTATTATTATTATTATTATTATTATTATTATTATTATTATTATTATTATTATTATTATTATTATTATTAGTCACACTTACATGTGGGTGTGTCTCATTTTTGGCTTGTGCTTTTCTTGGCCTTTCGTCTTGTGTCCCGTAACAAGCTCTTACTGTCGACCATTCCTTTCAATTTATTGAGACTGGCGTCTGTTATTCATGCGTCAGAGACGGTATTGGTAGTTCAGAACTGGGTGCTTTGGTCTGAAACTTTCTTGTTCCTCCAGCTATCGCTGAACAACCTCTGCAGGGAGGCAGAGCTTTGTTACTTGTTGGACGGATCCCTTTCTCCGCAAAGCACTGCTTCCTTGAAAGCAATCTACCTGGCATAGGAGAACGTTTAGTTAAGTAGTTTACGTCAAATTCTCATCTGCATTAACTGACCGAGATCCACTGTTTTCCAGAACATCAACAAAATTACCGTACTTCCTCCCGTATGTCCCTCGGGAAAAGCTAAACTAATACATGGTGCAGAAGTAAACATAAATCTGCTCTCTAATCCATCTATTAGTGGAATGATGGAGAGATTCACGTCAGTCTAAATCATTTTTCAATTGTAATGTGTGTGTCTGTGTGGTGTCCACTGAGACTAGCTTGCTGATGTGAGGTAGGTTTTCTACGGATTGTTCAAATGAAACACCGTTATGTGTTTAGAAACGAACGCTTAAACTACTCAGGAACCCCTCGAGGATGGTGAAACGCTTACTCTTCAGGGCTTTCTTCAGCAGATCGAAGGGTACGAAGATAAAGAAAGCAGGTTGCCTCCTTCCAGGCAGCCGGCGCTGATCGGCCAATGTTGCCTTAACTTTTTCCTCTACTTTTCAGACAATAAGGATGTAAAGGAGAGGACATATGTCACTGGTAAGACCGCAATTGGGGTATGGATTACTTAGCTCCAGAACTGGAAAAGATCCAAAGGAGAGTAGCACGATTTATTCTGGGTTATTTCCGACAAGGGTAGTGTTTGGAAAATGTTGCAAACTTTGGACTGGGAAAGCTTGGGAATAAGGAGACGAGCTGCTCGACTAAGCGGTATGTTCCGAGCTGTCAATGAAGAAAAGGTGTGGAATAACATCAGTAGCCAAATAAACTCGAGCGTAGGTTTTAAACGCAGGAAATTTAATCTCCGCTAATATCACTAAGATGGGACAAACTGATGACATGGAGTTGATTGGAATGATAGAAGGCTAATAAAGAATTTGTATTTAAACCAGAGAGCAAGAGTGAGAATAGATGAAGAATTGAGTGAAGAAATTGAATTAGGAAGAGGTGTAAGACAGGGCTGCTCTTTATCACCGACACTGTTCAACATCTATCTCGAAGAAATAATCAATGAAAGTTTTAATAGAAAAATGGAGAATTAATAATTGGAGGAGGAAAAGGTAGACGTTGTAGTATTAGTATAGACGGAGAAAAAATAGATAAAATCAGTAATTTTAAGTATTTGGGAAGTATGATCAGATATGATATGTATTGCACGACATAAATTAAGAAAAGAATTGCCATAGCAACAGAAGGCTTTAAGAAAAAATCAAAATTACTTTGTGGACCACTAAACAAAGATTTGAGGAAAAGACTTGCTAAGTGTTACATTTGGAGCATAGCGCTATATGGCGCAGAGACTTGGAGATTGAGAAAGAAAGATGAGAGAAGATTGGAGGCACTAGAGATGTGGGTATGGAAGAGAATAGAACAAGTGAAATGGGAAGACCGGGGTAAGGAATGGGGAGGTATTACGAAGAGTTGGAGAAGAACGAAGTATGTTGCAAATCATTAGAAGGAGAAAAATGAACTGGATCGGACATTGTTTGAGGAGGGACTGTTTACTGAAAGAAGGAATAGAAGGAATGGTGAAAGGCAAACGAGGAAAAGGAAGGAAAAAAATATCAAATGTTGGATAATATCAAAGGAAATAAATATTCGGACATGAAAAACTTGGCGCAGGACACGCAACAGTGGAAGAGGTTTATCTCACGACAAGACCTGCTATAAGGCAGACTACCTAGATGCTGATGATGAATATCACTAATATATAAAGAAAAGACTTTGAGTTAGTATGTGAGGCGCAATCTGAAAAAACTACTGGACCGATTTTGAAATTTCTTTCACCATCTCAAAGATATCACTCCGTATCGTACCGGAATTAGAAAGGGCTCCTACAAGAACCGTAATTGAAGAAAAAATGCCAGCAATAATAAATCGGCATGTTTGCCTGTCTGTCCTTTTTCACATAAAAACGACTTGGCTGATGGAGTTGAAATTCGATAAGCTTAGGCTATACCTTGTTCCTTCGGTTAATATTCAAGCTAAAGCCTCCGTGGCTCAGGCGGCCTCTCACCGCTGGGTTCCGTGGTTCAAATCCCAGTAACTCAATGTGAGATTTGTGCTGGACAAAGCGGAGGCGGGACAAGTTTTTCTCCGGGTATTCCGGTTTTCCCTGTCATCTTTCATTCCAGCAACACTCTTCAATATCATTTCATTTCATCTGCCAGTCATTAATTGGCCCAGAGGAGTGCTACAGGCTCAACTCATATCTCGGCACAAGATGGGGTTTCATTCATTCCATACCTGAACCGGTCATTGACTGGAAAACAGGTTGTACGTTTTCATTCGCTATCAAGCTATCTTTAACCTAAACGGTTAGCGCCATTAAACATTGGAGCGCAGCAAGTGTACTACTTAATGTTAGACTTGCCAGAAAAAAGTCAGTTACGAAGAAAATTCATATAAACAGTTTTCGAGAAAAGAAACATTATCTGTGTTTCAGCTTTTGAGGGTTGGAGTGTGATGTCCTAACTTTCAACCAATAAAAAGAAAAAACACAAAATGGCGGAAGCTGCACCATTTACCTCGAGAACAGCTCAATGTGCAACATACATTCATGTATAATCACAGCGCCCACTCACAGTCTCCTTTTCTTTATTTTTTCCAGTAACAAAGTACAAACCATACACAACTGATTCCGCTTCAATTTGAGGACGCCGCGTATGAGCCTATCTTATTTTATATACGTTTGATTGGCAAAGAACATGAATAGGCTACACAAAGGCAATACACACTCGGTCAGCTATCACGGCATGGAGGTTATATTATCTTTTACTTCTCGCTCAGTCATAACCTAGTTACGTGTTTAAAAATACTGTTTTCTTGCGTTAATCCTGGTGCCATGTTGGTAGATCCTTTAAGACTTTGGAGAAACTACAGATACAGTGGTCTGAGGATATAAAATGGCGGGTAGAGAATGAGTGCCGTCATAAAGATGACTTCCCAACTCAACTGTGACCGGCAGTAGGCAAGGAGACGTCCTGTCATTACAATGAAAACTCCCTAATCCAGACTTCACTTAAAAATTGACGTATGGCGACCTCCCAATTGGGGTCTCGGATAACGCTAAGAGCTAAGCAATTTAATAACATCCTACTCAGAACGTGTAGACTACTTCACTACTTCTGTATAAAATTTAGAATTCACCGGGCGAGTTGGCCGTGCGCGTAGAGGCGTGCGGCTGTGAGCTTGCATCCGGGAGATAGTAGGTTCGAATCCCACTATCGGCAGCCCTGAAAATGGTTTCCCGTGGTTTCCCATTTTCACACCAGGCAAATGCTAGGGCTGTACCTTAATTAAGGCCACGGCCGCTTCCTTCCAACTCCTAAGCCTTTCCTATCCCATCGTCGCCATAAGACCTATCTGTGTCGGTGCGACGTAAAGCCCCTAGCAAAAAATATATATTTAGAATTCCGTAGCGAAGCATGGGTACACCCGCTAGTATGAAGATAAAGTGGAAATTGAACAGGATAAATCGGGGCGAATAGTCGTTTATAGGAAGACGAATTAGGGAATGCAATAATTTACCAAGTACTGTTCGATACATTTCGGAATTGTATAAATGTAATTTAATGAATAATTTAATAACTGTGTTTTTAGTTATTATGTTCTAAGACTTGTGTCAATGTAATTTAATAAGTACTTTAAATATTTTTAGGTTTACTGTAATTGGGGTTTACTGCCCTGCTGTAAACTACCAAATAAATAAATAAATAAATAAATAAATAAATAAATAAATAAATAAATAAATAAATAAATAAATAAATAAATAAATAAATAAATAAATAAATAAATAAATAAATAAATAAATAAATAAATAAATGAATAAATAAATAAATAAATAAATAAATAAATAAATTTCTCTGAAATCATTTACGAAAAGACTAAGTAAACAACTCACAGAGAATCTGCACCCTGAGCGACAGCCCTAAATGGAGATCATTGATGATGTACTGACCACGTTTTGAGCTGTTACTGCAAACACCTCTTGGCTGTCCCTTCAGTTGCTGATATGAGCATTTTCAGTTTCATTTGAACAGCCTGTATAATAATGTGTGAGATTCACATGGCTACTGAAATGGTTGGGCCAGAGTAGCTAGGGGTAGTGACCATCGTCGTTCTCTTACTAAATATATTCGGCCGATTGCAGAATCGATAACTAGTTTTAAGTCTTAAACAACGTCTACCTAAAACATCTAAATCGAGCACGATCTTCCATTGCATTAACAATGTTCAGTCGATGTTTAACTAGACATCGTTTAAAGGTTCAATATTGGTTTGAAAACGGAGATAGAAGTCTCTTTCATGCAACTCTTTGCTTGTCGCAACCAATGAAATTCGTTGGTGCGCGCGCCGAACGCCAGTCAGCTGTTTGTCTTGCTACACATCACTCAAATATGGCTAAGCATGAGCATGACTTGCCCACAGGTAAGAGTATCGCTTTCGGTGGAAACTAAATCTCATAATATTATCGACACTAAAGCGACACGCCACCGTACGGGGAAGCGTAGCATTCTTCGTGTAATCTACTCGTAAATACGGTAGCTTCGACGAAGGGAAGACGAAACAATAGTAATGTGTAACCGAATGTGTTGTACGGGCCATACAGATGTAGCTTGCATTCTGGAGATCATAGGTTCGAAACGCATCATCGGCAGCCTTGAAGATCGTTTTCCGTAGTTTCCCTATTTTTACACCAGGCAAATACTAGGGCTGTTATCATGGCCACGACTCTTCTTCCCCAGTCCTCCTCTTTAAACAATAATCACCACCATCACCACCACTTGCCCTTTCCTATCTCATAGTTGCCGAAAACCTATACGATTATATATATATCACATACAACCTACTTTTTAGTTTTCACTATTATGTGTGTTCACTTGGCAGTAAATACTGTATAAGTGAATCCTCCCGGTTGATGTATGTGACAGCTCTCTGACGATTGGGACAAGTAATTCTGACATGTATGTAGTCGAAGTGACCTATAATTCCATGGAGATTACCCCATGTATAATAGAATATATCGGCTACCAAGAATTGTATTCAAGTTAACAGTTACCGGACTGTCCCTTTGTCAGTCTCAAGAAACAAGTCTCTTGAAAAGCGAAATCTTATTTTAAGCTCTATCTCCCCGTACACCTCAAATGAATTGCTGCGATTTAGTAGCGGACGACCAACAGAGAGCCCGTCGGACTAAGCTTGCTTCCCGAAATCGTCTCAACATGATAACACAATATAGACATGATGCTGTACAGACTTTTGGGCTTACGCCGCGTCAAGAAAGTAAGGTGAAATTCTTAACTTTTCGCAGAAAACTGTGCTCTGCGTTCTCAGAAGAAATCTCGACTGACCACGAGAAAGGATTCTTAAACAATGATCCTTTGAAATTTTGAACGTTATACTAGAAGTGGAAATGGTACGTTCTTTCACCACCAGATGCCCCCCCACCAGGACGTGGCACAACGCTAGCGTTCGAAGCGGAAGCTGACCGAATGGCAATGATACCACAAATTACATGTTTCATGCTACACAACCTCTGATTGTGATTCACTCCTCTCATTTGAGGTTAAACAGTGTTCTCGGCAGTGTTTAAACATGACCGGCTGAACATCGATTTTAGACAGTGTCTAAGTGATAAATAACGTCTCTGCAATGCGGCAGCCATACTTAGGCATTGTTTAACCGTAGACAGCGTCTAAACACCGTTTCTGCAATCGGCCCATTGTTGACGTACTGGTTCGGGGATTTCCCTTAATTTATTTTATATCGTCGACCTCAATATGGCGCAGTCGATTATTCGTTGATATTCTTTTCCCAAGATAGCTGGATCGATCTGTAATGAAGTTGGTGGGCGGCATATGGATGTGTTAAAATGGAACACACGGTGCCATTGGCTGAAGTTAAAGAAGTCCAGCAGGACAATATTTCTACCCCTTCAGTCTATTTAAATTCTTTATCGCGTGAAAAGAAGAGAGCTACAGTGAAGGGCAAGAAACCTTTGAGGACTGAATGTCAGGCAGGATATACACAACTGGAACGGGTAGGTCATTTCAAGTAATAATAATAATAATAATAATAATAATAATAATAATAATAATCGTATGGCCTCAGCTACCGTGTACAGACATTTCAATATGACGCCATCTGGCTGTCTGCTCGTCAATTTTGACGTTCCGTTTTACTCTAGGCCTACTAGATGGCAGACCGAGTAAACAGAAACTCTCTTGGGCGTCTATGGCTGAGATTTAATGAATTTTGTGTGGTAAACACCAAGAGTGTCACCAGAGATCTTTTTCATGTCGACATCGTACGACATGGAGTGTCGAATGGACTTTTTTTCCGTCCTTCAAATATCCGACTACCTCTGCCGGGTTTGAACCCGCTATCTTGGGATCCGGAGGCCGACACTGTACCACTGATCCACAGAGGCATGTAGGTATTTAAGATAATTATGTGTTTTTCCAGGACGGTAGTAAACTAAGTGAAATAGAATGAAGGCGCAGCCAAGTTAATGCAGTATTTTATAAGAAAAAGTGAGTTCTCGGACGGAACTCTTTCTACAACCCAGATCAACTTTGCTCTACAGGAGTGAAATCAAAATACATTACTGTATTCACAAGTTAGAAGTAACAGACATGAAAGCTGCGAGAATGATTGTTCGCACAAACAGGTGGGAACAATGGCAGGAGGGTACTCCGAATGAAGAGATAAAGGCTAAGTTAGAAATAAATTCAATGGATGAAACTGTTCTCGTAAAGAGGTCGGGTCATGTGAAGCGAACGGAGAAGAATGGACTCGGGTATGGAGGATAACAGTAGAGAGAGACCGAGGCGACAATGCTTAGACTCAATTTGAATAATTTAATAATAAGAGACCTGGAACTAAATGAAGCTACAGAACTAGTTGGAATGAAGTATTGTGAAGGCGTTTATTCAATTCACAGAGGCTTGCAGACTGAACACTGAAAGACATAACAGTGTATAATGAAGATAAACTACTACTTTCTGAACTTTTCCCAAAGATTAACGCCAATGTTATGGCCAGATGTCTAAATAATGTGTAATAAGATGAACCACACTTTCCGAGTTGGACGCGGCTAAGTCCTCAGGATCGAACCTAGGATCTTGTGTACCGAAGGTCCCTACTCTGACTACTCATTGTTCGAAGATCCTCGTCAGAAGTCGTGGAAGATAAGGACGAGACAGTATATGCGCGTCACTGTCCATACAACGTAAATCGCCTGCCTGCCTGCTATTGAGACCTTGTGAGTCGGGCGTTATAAAGGCGTGATTAAAATTCCAGACATACAGTACACGTTGTGAGCTGTGATGTATGAGCCGAGTGCGCTGTTGTGCTCCTGCCAAGGGAGGTAATCGTCGTTCATCCCCCCTTCAGAATAGATCTCTCCTAGCCTTCAGCTTCCTTCAAGATTGGACCGACTTGAGTTCCTTCCATTTGCTTAAACACGATGCTATATTTCAGATTTGATTAAATTCGTCTAATTTTTCTTTGGCCTTGTTGAGAAAAGAAAATTCATGGTAATCAGCCAACATAAATCACCAACATACAGAAACTAAGATTGAAAGAGTATTTAAAGTACAGAACAATGGGATTCGGATGTTGAAATCGGAACTAGAACCGGCACTGCAAGAACAACTGTGGGCTACGTGTTTCCGGTGCCCCATTAATGTTCCGTCAGTGACCGGACTATAGGCCTGTGAAATGTGGATGCATGTTGAAGATCCCAGCCTATTATTTTTATTAATACAACTTCCCCATAAGGAGGCTGCCACAAGGACACACTACTGTACGCGCACTTTTTAGTGATAGATTTTTGTACTCGGTGAGGAGTAAGAAGGAAGCACTGCCGGTTCCGGTAAATACTGCCAACTGAATGGAAATGAAATCTGAATTGAATCGATAATATGATCGATCGATATGAATTTTCTAAACCTTGATTATCTTAACGCCAACAACTGTGTCACACACACAACATATAATACTACGGTATATAATATTTCCCGATGCGAATCTTGTCCCTAGCATGAATTCTATAGTTTGGCTTTGCTGTGTAAACAACAACAGTACGAGTACTTAAAGTGTACGCCAGATGTCGCACAGCGATGATAAGCGATTCTTAGTTTGTGTTTCAAAAGTTGCCAATACGAATCTCAAAGATAACCGAAGTCGATCGATTCAGCACTAGGGTGTAAATCTATCGCTAAAAAGTGCGCAGATAGTACACAATGTTATGTTTTCCAAGTCATTGGTGAGTTTGCTAGTGTGCCAATCACAAGGCTCAGGAATAAATTTGGCATGATGTACAGCTCGTCAAATGATTGAATAGAATAGAATAGAATAGAATAGAATAGAATACAATAGAATACTCCCATCCCCTTTGGACTAATAAGAGACAACATATGTAGGAAATGCAATGAAGCAGAGGAATCAGCTGAACACATACTTTTCGAATGTGAGGCGGTGGGTAGAATCAGACTCTCCACTCTAGGACTATGTGAAGAGAGAGAAAAAATCCAAGAAAACCCAATAAGAACAACCTACAGCTTTGTGAAGGGTGCAGGTAGCAAAAGATCTTAGAGGTCGACGCTAATTACGAACTAATATTTAGAGGCCCCAAGAAGAAGAAGAGGAAGAAGAAGAAGACTTCCATCCCCTCGTTCCGGTTCGCCTGAAACTAGGAATAGAGCCCTCTTTTACTGCAGTTCATTAAAGTTTGATACATGCATTACATTTTCCTCTTATAATTATTTGACTATTACTACACTAAGTATAATTTATTTTGTCCTAGACGTTAACAAAGCTATATAGTCTGTATCTTCCCCTTCCTTAGCTTATGTAATTCTTACTTTTGTGTCACAAGTCTTTTGGAGTATTCTACCATTAACAACATCCCTTACTTAACGGCTGAATTATGAATATAAAGACACGCACGACAATACAGCCATTTATATATTACTACATTTGACATTAATGTTTAACCTACTAGTAATTATATTCATTATACTCTGATACGCAGGCCTCTTATCCAGCTTATGCTTCATTCCTTTCGTTTGTATTTGTTTTGGCGTTTTTAATTTCCTTTTTCCACATACTTCTTAAAATACAAAAAAAAAAAATCTATTCTTCCCGGTGTGATCTAATCCTTATTTAATATTTTAGCAACTGTATAAAATTTTCTCTCTCTTTCTATTTTTGTTTTATATCCACTTCCCAGATATTTTACTTCCAGTCCTTGGGTTGCCCTACAAACTCTTAATATATGCGCTTCTTCCATTTCTTCTCCACAGAGTATACATTGATTTTCGTTATTTCTCTCTCTGACCCTTATTTTTATAAATTCCCGTAAGCCACCACACGATTCTTCTCACTTCTGTGTTAGGAAGCCTTTCTCTCCTTATTGCCATATTGCGAATGATTTTACATAATTGCAGCAATGATATAAATGATTGTCGAGTATGGTTACTGAACCTCGTATTGCGGCGATAGCGATGACGTGAAGTCGTGTCCGGTTGAGACCGAGAGAGTCCCATAGCTGTACGAGAAATGTAGGCATTGTGCCTCGAGCTCCGATCATGAGTCCATGGACGGAGATGTTGTCTAGGTGGTATTTGCCTACGGTTGGCTGGTAAATAGATTTCTTCTCTCCGTACACTTCTTCGGTCTGGCCAATGGGCGACTCGAAGCCTATTGTGCGGTCTACGATCAGTCCTTGCTTGCTAGCTGGTTGAAAGACTATCATGTCAATATACACCTGATCATATACTGTAAGACAGACAGAAAACGTGAAGGTGGGTGGAGAAGATTATTCTGGGTATAGAACCTCCGACAGTGGTTCATCCGCGATACATGGCATGGGAAACACAAAATAAGAAAGAAAAAACTCCATGAATCTCTTCTTTGTTTCGTAGCTAGTGACACAACTTCTTTGTCCCCTAGCTTAAAAAAAGGTAATAATGTCTTATCGATAATACTCGTCCGCAGACTCTACAACCTGATTTAGAGACTATAAGAATAGTGTTCCTGGAAAGCGGGCACATTCAATCACGTGTCTCCTCGCCAACGTGTACGGAGACTGACGAGCTGACCTTGTCCGGGATGTTTCGAGAAAAGATGGACCAGAGCGAATTGTTCCCCCGAGCTGTGATGTAAAGTGGCTCCGCTCCGTTCACGTGAACGGCTGGCTGTTAAAACCAGTAACCAGGTCATGAAACCATTAGCCCTGCACCTGGCAGGCTCGTGAACAGTCCTGACGTGTTGAGACGCTGCCAGCATTTCGGCAACCCGGCGCTAGAGGTGGCCGATATATCTCAATGAGCAGTATTGTTGCGCGGAACGAGATTTTACAAAAGAAAAATAACTGATTATAGCCAAACCGGGCACGTAATCACAACCAGTAAGCATGCAGTTGTTATATAAGCATCCTGGAGCCACGGAAAATGAAATCATTTGAAAACTAGATTTTACTAAATTCGGAAAAACACTTCGGTCATAATAACAATTGGTCCGCACAGTATAAATACAATGCATTACAGTAATATTAAATTACTTCAATTATTACGGAACTTTATGGATTAAAACTGTGTAAAATGACAGTTTTTCATACTTAATGCGGAGATCTTGCTCAACTGTGCTCAATCTGTCCAGTCTTGTAAGCTTAATTTATAGAATAACCAACATAAGAATGCAACGAATTTCCATTGTATCCAACGTAAGAAAATATGTCGGTGCACATAACACGGTTTGCTCCGGTCATATCAGTGCACAAAATTCGATTTGAAACGACAGGCACTTTTCAAGACTTATTAACACCAAGAATTTTCGGTTTGACCCAGCGTAACACAGCACACGTAAAAACTACAAGAAACAGCATCCAACTGAGTTCTGTTCATGGGTGGATATAATGCGGTTTGCAACCATATTTCTCATATGTTCTCGCAGATACACCGCTGTCGTTTTATGATCAGTGACTCTGTCCCTTCTAAGGTTTATTTCATCGCTCAGCAAAATATCAGATTACTGATCACAGAATGACTACTACTGAAGAGGGAGGCGGGCCTCTTAGATGGTAACGGCGTCTCTCAGGCCTGGAGATGTGCTGCGGTGAAGGAGATGCTCTGAGAAGGTGAGAGGGTTGGCGGCCGTGGCCTATACTAGGAACTGTCCCGACATTCGCTTTAGTGCAGGAGAATGGACAACCACGGAAAACCATTCTCAGGACAGCCGACGGTTGGGGCCAGTCATGAGGTCCAGACCTTTCCCGTCTCCCGAATACAGGGGCGTACAGCCACGGTAGAGTCGTGGCCACCCCTCCTCTGCTTCGTTGGCCGGACAGAGTGCAGAGCTGTTGGACCACGGGCCACTTGTGGGTCGAGACCCACTCTGCATCCACCGACCTCACAGAATGAACACACCGGGCGAGTTGGCCGTGCGCGTAGAGGCGTGCGGCTGTGAGCTTGCATCCGGGAGATAGTAGGTTCGAATCCCACTATCGGCAGCCCTGAAGATGGTTTTCCGTGGTTTCCCATTTTCACACCATGCAAATGCTGGGGCTGTACCTTAATTAAGGCCACGGCCTCTTCCTTCCAACTCCTAGGCCTTTCCTATCCCATCGTCCCCATAAGACCTATCTGTGTCGGTACGACGTAAAGCCCCTAGCAAAAAAAAACCAGAATGAACAGAAACAGAATACACAGAAGAATGTTGTTAGGAGGTCAGGACCCTAGTGGTGCCGTTCCAGTTCGAGTGCGATTCATATAATATTATTGGACTCGTTGGCTGAACGGTCAGCGTACTGGCCTTCGGTTCAGAGGGTCCCGGGTTCGATTCTCGGCCGGGTCGGGGATTTTAACCTAAATTCATTAATTCCTACGGCACGAGGCTGGGTGTATGTGTTGTCTTCATCATCATTTCATCCTCATCACGACGCGCAGGTCGCCTACGGGAGTCAAATAGAAAGATCTGCACCTGGCGAGCCGAACCCGTCCTGGGATATCCCGGCACTAAAAGCCATACGACATTTCATTTCATTGGTTAAAATAAATAGAATTGTTCTTAATTTTCTTTCTCCATCGATAAGAGGACATTAATGACGAGTTTCTAAAGATTATTTAAATTTACCGTATGTTTACGTATATATGTTGGGTTTTCAGCCCGAAGGCTGGTTTGATACCCCACAGCTTCGC
Organism: Anabrus simplex; assembly: GCF_040414725.1. Taxonomy (NCBI): domain Eukaryota; kingdom Metazoa; phylum Arthropoda; class Insecta; order Orthoptera; family Tettigoniidae; genus Anabrus; species Anabrus simplex. The sequence continues at coordinate 24,354,811 of NC_090278.1, read as the reverse complement.
CAACAGCTGTCATAAATAGCCTAGGAGTCACTGAAGAGGCGTACTAGGGAAATGAGGAGTGAGGTAGTTTCCCGTTGCTTTCCTCACCGAGCCAGAAGTTGCCATTACATATCAGTCTGCCAAGCCCACTGAAATGCATGCACCAACCGACCCTATGAGCGATATTTTCACATCATTCATAACAGGGACTGGCTGCACAACCAATGGTATTATTAGCATCGCTCATACCTCAGTCACTTTCATATTGTCAAAGACAAGCATGAGACTGACACAGGTCAATGAAAGCAACAAATTTCTTCTACGCCATACCAGAAGACATAGTGCACTGTAAAGGAAAATCCTCAGCCTGCTTCCAGTTTCAAGAGGTTCTGGAATGAAATGAATGAAGCCTCCACCTAGCGGCGAGGGTGGGAACTGTGCCGGCTGCCGAGGCCTGTCACACTCCTCTGGGGTAATGAATGATTAATTGATGAATTGAAACGATATTAGAGAATGTTGATAGAATGAAAGATGATAGGGAAAACCGCAGCACGCGGAGAAAAATCTGTCCCGCGTCTGCTTTTCCCTGGATTGATCGGCAGTCGGATTCGGGACTTCTTCACCACAGGGCTGGCCAGACTTCTTGTACAATTAAGAGACAGATGATATTGATGATTATTGTTGTTTCATGAACCAAGCGGTCATCTCCGGAGAGAGACAGACAGTGTTCTCGGGCATTGCCTCCAGTGTTACATTGACAGCTTTAGTGCACGTAACTCTCTTCTCGGAACACGACCGTGTCTATTAGCAACATGGTTATCAGTTGGCGGAAGTGTCGTAGCCCACCTACTGATAGCAGACCACTTAGGAACAACAGGGCTACCGCGGATCGTTCCGGCGCGACGCCGTATTTCTTGCACAAGCCCAGTGTAAGATACAGAGCGATTCTCTCAATACTCTGGCAAGTGTATTGGATATTTTTTTTTTTTTTTTTTTTTTTTTGCTAGTTGCTTTACGTCGCACCGACACAGATAGGTCTTATGGCGACAATGGGACAGGGAAGGGCTAGGAGTGGGAAGGAAGCGGCCGTGGCCTTAATTAAGGCCTACAGCCCCAGCATTTGCCTGGTGTGAAAATGGGAAACCACGGAAAACCATTTTAGGGCTGCCGACAGTGGGGTTCGAACCTACTATCTCCCGAATACTGGATACTGGCCGCACTTAAGCGACTGCAGCTATCGAGCTCGGTTGTATTGGATTTAGTATAATACTCTTGCCATATTGTCTGCTTTGTTGGTGATAGCCTGCCACCGAATGCCATCTGACATTGCTTAACTCTTAACTACTGACGTGACCATGCCCAAGTGTCGGATTATAAAACAGGGATATTTCAAAATTTAGAATAAAATGGGTTATATTTCGTTTTCCACAGTAGTTCTTCTTATTCTTTATGTGCCGTGTCTAGTGCTCCAGACGTTGCCGGTCTTGTGTCAGGTGGAAAAGCTGCTGGGCATTGTGGATGTTAGTCCATTCCATTCCTCGGTGTCATTTAGCCATTATTTCCTTCTGCGTCCAACTCCACGACGACCCTCTATTTTCCCTTGTGATGTAACTTGTAAAAGATGGTATTTGTTTCTCCGCATGATCAAAATATCATCATCTGTTTACCCTCCAGGGTCGGCTTTTCCCTCGGACACAGTGAGGGATCCCACCTCTACCGCCTCAAGGGCAGTGTCCTGGAGCTTCAGACTCTTGGTCGGGGATACAACTGGGGAGAATGACCAGTACCTCGCCCAGGCGGCCTCACCTGCTATGCTTAACAGGGGCCTTGTGGGGGGATGGGAAGATTGGAAGGGATAGGCAAGGAAGAGGGAAGGAAGCGGCCGTGGCCTTATGTTAGGTACCATCCCGGCATTCGCCTGGAGAAGTGGGAAACCACGGAAAACCACTTTCAGGATGGCTGAGGTGGGAATCGAACCCACCTCTACTCAGTTGACCTCCCGAGGCTGAGTGGACCCCGTTCCAGCCCTCATACCACTTTTCAAATTTCGTGGCAGAGCCGGGAATCGAACCCGGGCCTCCGGGGGTGGCAGCTAATCACGCTAACCACTACACCACAGAGGGGGACATGATCAAAATATACTATTTTAAAATGATGAAACAAACATCTCATGGATACGGATTGTACTACATACAAACCTTATTTCACAGAAGTAATTACATTAAAAATGAACTGCTAGTTCATGTACTGCACTAACTAAATAATACAAGCAGAGCATCACAAAGAAATCTCAAAACACCTACTGTGGATCTTGTCTCTCCCGAAGTCAATTACAGTGGAACCTCCATATGTCGAATCACCTCGGGAGCTAAATTTTATTTCGAGCTATCGAAATTTCGAGATATCGAGAATACAATTGATTGAGCATGTGTAGCACATAATTGAATCATATGCATCTACGGGCTTATACTGAATACATTATTTTTAATAGTATTTAAAAATATACAAACGAACTCTATTATACGGCATCACTTTAATTATGTCCCACTCGTTGGCTGAACGGTCAGCGTACTAGCCTTCGGTTCAGAGGGTCCCGGGTTCGATTCCCGGCCGGGTCGGGGATTTTAACCTTAATTGGTTAATTCCAATGGCACGGGGGCTGGGTGTATGTGTTGTCTTCATCATCATTTCATCCCCATCATGACGCGCAGGTCGCCTACGGGTGTCAGACAGAAAGACCTGCACCTGGCGAGCCGAACCCGTCCTGGGATATCCCGGCAGTAAAAGCCATGCGACATTTCATTTCACTTTAATTATAACCCTCATTATAGTAACTTTTTAGAGGACAGGATACGGTACAAACAAGAAACCTACCTCGGTTAACACCTTTGGAAAAATTCCGTTAGTCTCTTCTGTTTGTTACTGTTAACTTTTCCTCCCTTCACGTGGAAACTTCTCGTCAATACCACGCAGCCGAGATTTGTAAATGGAGCTTGTCATCCGTGACCTCGCTGGTACGTGACTGATACTTAGTTCACACCCGCCGATCATTAGAGGTTTTTGTTCTTCGGTTCCCGTCATATTATCTCCCAGCATCACTGTAAACATTTCTTTAGTTATTCCTCACAAAGCACAAATGCCGTATTGCACCAAATTCGAGTTACAGAGTATTTTTTGCTTCAAGGGAGGAAATGTTTGCTTCGAGAAATTCGGTTAAGTTGCCGTGTGTGGCTTTTTATTTTCAATTTGCATTACGTCCACAGACACGAAGATGGGATTGCCTGGAGTGAAAATGGGAAACCACGGAAAAGCTCGGTGGTTAAGATCTCCCAACTGTCATCAGTACATTCTTAACTAACAAAAGATCGTTAAGATGCATTTTAAATAATTTTAAAACACGACACGTCATTGCTCTATTTCATCTGGCTAACTGTTGATCAGTTTATAGAACACATCAATTTGAGTCTGTTATTATGACCTATATTTCGACGCCTGAAATGAAAACCTCGTGTCGCATTTTTCTGAAAATGAGATATTTAGGCCAATGTTGAAAATATCATTTGACGAAAATCAGAATCATTCCGCCCTCATCATCATCATCGGTGTTCTGCCATACGGCAGGTCTTCATATGGCAGCTCTCCACGCAATCCTGTCTCTTGCCACCCTCTTTGTTTCCTCATACTTGTATTCTATCCTGATACTGTCCAGCATCTGATATCTTCTCCATCCTCTTTGTCTTTTTCCATTTACCGTTCCTTCTATAGCATCTATAAGCAAGCAATCTCTCCTCATCCAATGACCAATCCAATTGTGCTTTCTCTTCTTGATTACTTTTAATATATTTCTCTCTTCCCCAACTCTTCTCAAGACTTCTTCATTCTTTACCTTTTCTGTCCATTGTATACTTTCCATTTTCCTCCAAATCCACATCTCAAATGCTTCCACTCTTCTTTCGTCTTCTTTTCTCAATGTCCAAGTCTCAGCTCCATACAGTGCCACGCTCCATACAAAGCACTTCACGAATCGCTTCCACAAGTCTCTATCCATGCCTCCACAAAAAAGTCTGCTCTTCTTAGTAAATGCTTCCTTTGCAATCGCAATACGTGTTTTCACCTCTCGACTGCACATCATGTGGTCTGTTATTACACTTCCCAAGTATTTGAAAGCATCCACCTGTTCTATTATTTCCTGCCCTAACTTTATAGTTATCACCATACATTTTGTCTTTTTCTTATTAATTCTCATTCCAAATTCTTCACAGACAGCATTTAGATCTGTTAGCATCGATATCATAGTTCGTTCACTTTCTGCCATTATGACCATGTCATCAGCAAATCTAATACATTCTATTCCCCTACCACCAACTTTCACTCCTCTTTTTCCATTCATGCATTTCTGGATAATCTCTTCCAAATAGATGTTAAAAAGTATGGGCGAGAGACAGCAGCCTTGTCTTACTCCCCTTCTAATTGTAGTTTCCAATTAGTAAACCACGTATATCCAAGTAGACAGAATTCAGTGTGAAATACTCGCTGATAATGAAAAAATATTTTAGATTTAGTTGTCTATAATAATGCTTATTTGATAAAATAACTAATGAAGGATCAAGCTGTCAAATTAGCCGTTGCAGACACCTAAATTAACTAATATTTTCAACAGGCGCATAGTGTCTATCCATGGATATGTTGGAAATTTTAAATACTTCATGAATTTATTGATTTAGAATTTGTGTGCGATATTATAATTTCGTTTAACTTTCCTTAGTAAATCCGCATGCTGGCTGGCGCACACACTCTCAACCCCCATTGCAAGGTCGGCCGTCGGAACTTCCGAGCCCCATGGATGCGCAAGATGACGAAGTCGTACGAACGCATAGTTATCTTCCGTATTGCTCTTTAGTTTTCCATTAGGTGCATTCTCAAAGTCGTATATTTAATTAACGTATGGTGTTATGTATATAGGTGAAGTGAATTTTACTTGAGCTAGAGATGAATTAAGTTTTATGTTTGAGTCTTTCAGTACGCTGCGAACTAGCGTAGATTATTTTTCTTCTTCCTGATCGTTACTGGACTCCGCCTAGACAGCCTCCATCCAGCCAATAACTAGTGTTTGTGACGTCCTTAATCTTCATTTCCTCACACACAACATTCCACACTACCGCCATTCCAATTACACGCAGGTTCATACAATATGGTGCCAGTAGGGGCAAAAGATCCACAGGATCGACGCCCCGAACAAATAGCATTTTTAACACACACCAAAAAAAAAAAAAAAAAAAAACCGCACTGCGGTACACGGATTACAGAAATTAGTTGGAAGTGTTCAATTGCAAAATACTTAAGGCTCCTTCCTTTCTTTCTTTTTGTTACATTTGATGAGAAATTAGATATTGTTGAAAATGATTCGCCGAAGCTAACTCTTTGTTTGAAAACAAAGACATTTACTCAGCATTTCAACGGATTTATGACTCTATACTGTGGCTATGTGACTAAACGATTAAATGTAGAATGTATTGTCGGCCCTGCCTTTTATTTTCCGAAAGAAAGGAACATACGGAACACAAATCGGTACGACGATTTGAATAACATTTATACAGCAGATAAAAGGCATACTTCTGAAAATAAAATTTAAAAAAGCGCGAATTAGGTTTTGTTTAAGAGAGCAGCATATAAGAGCAATGGAAAAGCGCAAAGAAACTATTAAACAGAACAGAAAAATTATATGTATTTTAACAACTACTACCGAGCTCGATAGCTGCAGTCGCTTAAGTGCGGCCAGTATCCAGTATTCGGGAGATAGTAGGTTCGAACCCCAATGTCGGCAGCCCTGAAAATGGTTTTCCGTGGTTTCCTACTTTCACACCAGGCAAATGCTGGGGCTGTACCTTAATTAAGGCCACGGCCACTTCCTTCCCATTCCTAGCCCTTTCTTGTCCCATCATCGCCGTAAGACCTATCTGTGTCGGTGCGACGTAAAACAACTAGCAAAAAAAAAAACAAAAAAAAACCTACTGTTTACTTTTTGGCTCTCAGGGACTTAATTTTAGGGGGTCAAAAATAAAGTAGTGTATCTTTGAACCTAGACATCTATGGTGCAGATTTTGAACATCCTGGCACGTTACGACAATCAACTTTGAACCTACTTGGACACTTCAGTAGTTTTTCGTGGTACTTCGACATTCAGAATTATTTAATTCTTTCTCTCTCTTTCTCTCTCTCTCTCTCTCTCTGAGGGGTTGACTATAACAAGCGCGTATTGTTTCCTTAATTCTTACCTTGAAGATGGTTCGAGTCCCACTGTCCGCAGCCTTGAAGATGGTTTTCCGTGATTTCCCATTTTCACACCAGGCAAATGCCGGGGCTGTACCATAATTAAGGCCACGGCCGCTTGCTTCCAACTCCTAGGCCTTTCCTATCCCCTCGTCGCCATAAGACCTAGCTGTGTCAGTGCGACGTAAAGCAAATAGCAAAAAAATTCTTACCTTACTTATCCACGAAAAACCGCAGAGTTGATCTAGTTTACAAGAAGTAAGATAAGCAATATTTTACTTAAATGCTTTCAAAACCATTCAGTAACTGTTAAAAAGCTAAACAACTACTGTGTTAGTTTTAACGATAATCGCAAATGAATTCAATAACATGTTTTAGTTGACAGCTTCCTCGAAGTAGAAAACCACGCTAGTCCCTGAAAATGTCTCTACTTATAATGAAAACCTCTTAACCGTGCAAGTTTGAAAAACTCTTGTTTTTAAGTTTCTAAGGCGTTATGGAATATCATTATCAATAAAGCACTTATCAAGGTGTACAATAATATGTACAACAATTCTTCTCTTCCTGAACATCTTGATCTCCCTGTTATTAACAGGAAGATACTTCGCTCTCGTCACCCTCCATTGAATACTCCAAGGAAGCTTGCTGAAAGTAATTTCAACATGACTGACAGCTGGAAGCAATTATGGAAGACCTCTGCAACACCAGGACAGCAAGCTATGCCATGCATCACATCTAAGCCACCAGGTTTTGAGCTCGCCAGAAAAATTTGGTGTACTCTAAACCTAATCAGAACTAATTGTGGTAGATGTGCAGACTCCCTTTATAAATGGAAGAAAATTCCATCTCCCGAGTGTAGTTGTGGTGCTGAAAGACAAACTGTTCAGCATATTATCCAAGAATGCCCTCTATCAGCCTTCTCAGGAGATTCAGCCGAGTTCCTGATGGCTACTCAAAACGGTGTTTATTATATTAGAGATACCAATCTGACATTTTGACTTAATGTGTTCAGATGTGAAAACAATTTTAAAATACTTTTATTGAGATGTGATTGTAAACCATACCATAAATAAATAAATTATCAATAAACCTATTGAGAGAGACTTCGAAATCTAAAGGCAAATTATTTTTCGCTTCTCCTGAAGTATCAAAATTGGACAAACGAGGCTTTCATTCTTAGGCCTCGATTTACTTATACGCACGAAAGAAAAAATGATGTTAATTTAGAAGAACAGTTTAAAAAATGTCGGCATGATAATAAACATCAGAAGTAGCTTCGACTTGATTTAGCTTGCATTGGTTTAGTCACGAAATGAGACAACCTAAACGGCACATAACGCCGCTAGTCCTGACTACATCCACAAAAATTGGGAAATGTGGAAGACATATTTTTCTTTTTACACTTTGTTTTATGGCGACGATGGGATGGGAAAGGCCTAGGAGTGGGAAGAAAGGGGCCCCGCAATTTGCCAGGTGTGAAAATGTAAAACCACGTAAAACCATCTTCAGCGTTGCCGACAGTGGGGCGCGAACCCACTATCTCACGGATGCAAGCTCACAGCTGCGCGCCCTTAACCGCACAGCCAACTCGCCCGGTACCTCTAAATTCACAGAAGACTAGCCAATAAGGACTTAGTCAGGACTGTAAAATACGGAGAGAGCCGACAGCCAAATGAAATAGGGGAAAGCTGGACACAGAGACTATAGAAAAGCAGGTACTTGCTCGAGGGAGCGTGCCTATAGTGTCCATGTTCTAGATTGATCGGTTCATAGGTCGCATTTCACACGCGATGGCCGTTCCTTTGTCTTGAACATATTAAAAATACACACGTAGGCGTCAACACGATATGACTGTCTCAGAATAGCGTCTGTGACTGGCCAAAGGGCACGCGTCAACCCAGTCTTGACGAACTGCACTAGTACCGGTACTCTGGCGTTTTGATTCCAACGAGGAAGGCAAGGATGTGCGCGCAGAGGCGCGCGGCTGTGAGCTTGCATCCGGGAGATAGTAGGTTCGAATCCCACTATCGGCAGCCCTGAAGATGGTTTTCTGTGGTTTCCCATTTTCACACCAGGCAAAAAAATGCTGGGGCTGTACCTTAATGAAGGCCACGGCCGCTTCCTTCCAACTCCTAGGCCTTTCCTATCCCATCGTCGCCATAAGACCTATCTGTGTCCGTGCGACGTAAAGCCCCTAGCAACAACATCGGCTTCTGAACCTCATGTATGCTAAGTTCGTACTGGATAAGTAGTAACAAGACTGGTTATCGATAAACCGTCACACTGCACACTCAATTTAAAGGGGCCCATAGACGTGCAATATTATTGTGCAATATAATTGATAGTTTGTACTTCGTATTGAAGGGTTGTGCAATATATTGTACGAAATCAAAGAAGTTTGAAATATATTGCACAAACCACAAAATACTGTGCCGTGTGTGGGCAATATTGTGCAATATCCCGTCCTCCCGCCAGTTGTTATCAACAGGTGGGGGAGAACGTATCGCGATGGCAGACAAACAGGAGGAGAAAAAGTTTCTTTTGGAATTTGTCGAAGTGTACCATGACCTTCCGGCTCTATGGGGCGTTAAGAGCAAAGATTACAGTAATCGCGTTAAAAAAAAAAAAGTGAACAGTACGAGGTGCTTATTGATAAATATCGCGAAAAATACCCGAACGCCGATAAACAAGAAGTTATTAAAAAAATCAATTCTCTGTGTAATAGTATTCTTTTTCTCAATTTGAGGCGTAACCAAAGCGGGAAGTTCATCAATCAATTCACCATTCATGCGCAGAAAGTTTCGAAAATCATTTGGCTCGCAGTTTTTCAGTTCAGTGAGTAAATTGTCATGAGTGTACCTTTGTCTGTCCAGAAACCACTGTTTGGCCCATGTCCTCCTTTTCTGCTTCTTTTTGGCACTTACGCCCACGGCGAGCAAAACGCAGCAAAGATCAGTGTCACTCAACATGTTCACCAAACAAAATAACGGCATGGATGACTATATATTGCAACGCATATTGTACGTCTGTGACCGCTTTGCACAATATATTGTACAACCCTTCAATATTAAGTACACACTATCAGTTATATTGCACAAACCCCGATATTGTGCAATAATATTGCACGTCTATGGGCCCCTTAAACTTCATCCAAGTAAGACAAAACAGATAAGTGACGTAAGAAATGAACGACTTTCATTAAAGACGGGAAATAAATTATGGTAGAGATCCCAAATGACATTGCGGCGGGGTTAGTGGAATGTCGACAGAGGCGCCGAGTTAAAAATACCGTCCTTCGGCCATGTGCTCACGTCGAGTCTAGTCTCTTTGACACACAGGCATGCTTACATTACCAACCCTCAAAGTAACATTACCAATAATAACAGTCATATCTAGACTAGGACTAGAACACTGTAACATCACCATCCTGTACATGTAAACACAGTCATGTCTAAATCAGCACTATGGAACTGAAAAATTATCCTCAACAATATTAAGCGGATCTTTCTTGCACTAGAGAACCCTTGTGCTAATAATAACAACAACAATAGGCCAAAGGCAGACATTTACACAAGTGGGGGCACATGCTTCCCCTAGTGCACCGTCACTTCATTGTCCTTGCAGTGGTGTCTCAACGGCGCACTAGCTGAGCCTACTGCTACACTGGAGCGAAACGCTGGTAATTTCCCGATCGAAAAACCATAATGAGCTTAAATGTTTTTAACAACAACAATGTTACGAATAAAACACTGTCTGTTTTTTTCGCTCTAATTTATTTCAGGATGACCCAATAAATGCACGGTGACTGAATGGGTTGCTATATTTCTAGAAAACAGATCTCAGAGAATGAGAGTAGGCGAAGCTTTATCTGATCCTGTAATAATTAAGAGGGGAATTCCTCAAGGCAGTATTATTGGACCTTTGTTTTCTTTATATAAATGATATGAGTAAAGGAGTGGAATCAGAGATAAGGCTTTTTGTAGATGATGTTATTCTGTATAGACTAATAAATAAGATGCAAGATTGTGAGCAACTGCAACGTGACCTCGATAATGTTGTGAGATGAACAGCAAGCTATGGTATGTATAAACGGGGTTAAAAGTCAGGTTGTGCAGTTTCACAAATAGGAAAAATCCCCTGTGTTTTAATTACTGTGTTGATGGGGTGAAAGTTCCTTTTGGGGATCATTGTAAGCACCTAGGCGTAAATATAAGGAAAAAACTTCACAATCACACAAATATGATTGTAAATAAAGGGGACAGATCTCTGCGCATGGTTATGAGGGTGTTTAGGGGTTGTAGTAAGGATGTAAAGGAGAGGGCATATAAGTCTTTGCTCGACTAAGTGGCATGTTCCGAGCTGTCAGCGGAGAGATGGCGTGGAATGACATTAGTAGACGAATAAGTTTGAGTGGTGTCTTTAAAAGTAGAAAAGATCACAATATGAAAATAAAGTTGGAATTCAAGAGGACAGATTGGAGCAAATATTCGTTTATAGGAAAGGGAGTTAGGGATTGGAATAACTCACCAAAGGAGATTCAGTAAATTTCCAATTTCTTTGATATCATTTACGAAAAGGCTAGGAAAACAACAGATAGAGAATCTGCCACCTGGGCGACTGCCCTAAATGCAGATCAGTATTGACTGATTGACTGCACACACTCACACACACATTTATATTATATCCAACCACGAATGGCCACTCTTACTAATTGCTGGTTATTTACTAGTCTCCGTTCTTCACACACAGCAGGCGGTCCGCCTCGTTTAAATTATCTTAGAGGGCTATACCTATTCACAGGCCCGCCTTACTTTCATACATCCAAGTCCAATCACTCCACACAACAACTGCGTGCAGACAGCTAGGTTACTGGCCACACAACACACGATGGCTGTTCCTTGGTTTCAGAGGCGGATCCAGGATTCCCTAAAGGGAGGGGCTAACTTAAAGAAAATACCATACCGCAAAGCAAAAAAAAAGTAGTTAAGAAATTTTACTTTCGTAGTGGTTAAATTTCCCAAGTTTATTTGAAGGAAATTGTCACAGTATAGTAAACGCTAGTTAAGGTAATTTATTAACATTTATTTCGCTACAAAATTCCATTAAATAATGTTTAACGTATGTCAACTTTACTATGTATTAGAAGTTCACATCAACCAACATTTGACCAGTTAGAAATATCCAGCCTTCATGGTTTTGAATTATTTATTTATTTATTTATTTATTTATTTATTTATTTATTTATTTATTTCCTCTTAATTCAGCACTTGTCGCTGTGCAATCTGCTTCATAGATCTCTGCTGCTTGAATAATTTCGTCTACTGAAAACTTAGAAACACTACTGGGAATAACCCCTTCTAAAGGCGTCACTTTGTTAACATTATCATAAAGGCTTATTAAGGGGTTGGAAAAAAAAGACAAGAATAGCCATCTACCTGCATGAAGTATTCCTCACGATCCTTACATGACACATTCATTCTTTGAGTTTGCCTGGTTTTACATTTTTCATCGATAATTTTTCTCCATCTATTCATCTCACTTCACACCCGACCCCGTAGAGAAACGGGACAAGGGCTGGACATACACATTCAGACTTCGTATTACGGTGCCAATGTAAGACAATGCAGATGATAAATAGTGTTTATGATCTTGCAAGAACTTGCTTAATTTCACAGTGTGGGCCAAAGAGTGAACAGCTGTTTCCAAACCAATTACAAACTCACTTCTTCTCAGAGACACGCCTAAGGCAACAGCTTTAGTTGAAGTCTCACAATATGGATTTTCTTTTTTTTTCAAGAAGCCTTACAACATGTAGGCCTAACATTAGTTCCTGAAATACAATGAAGCTATCATATCTCTCTACCCAATGAGTAAGATAAAATGTTTTTAACTTGTTTTTTTAAACTCACTGATATCAGGTTCATTAATAACACTCTTTGACGAGTAGATATTCTTTTCGCAGAAGCAGAGACAGATGCCGTCACTGATGAGATAATCCCTAACATATTCTTAATTCGTCTGATTTCACAGCATTTTGTAATGCAAGAGATCAGTTGATAGCTGAAGCAGTGTACGTAAAATGCCAGAAGTTGCGTGGGTTCCAACATATTCGATCCGACATAAAACCTCCTAGCCAGAAAATCTCGAAAGTTTAATAAGACTTAAATGTATAGGCAGGGGGTGGGGCTCTATAGCCCTCCTAAGTCCCTCCCTGGATCCGCCTCTGCTTGGTTCGACTCCAGAGACAGTCCAGTAATTCATACAGTCAAACACAGAGAACAACTAAACAGTAACAGTTCAACAAAGTTAAGCAGCAGAGTAATACTCCTCACAACAACGACCACCGCTGTTCCAGTTACACTCACGATAGCTGCTCCAATCGTTGAGTCTACGACGGTCTTCATTCCACGGAGGCACACAAAGAGTACACAGTCTTCCGTTCCGTACATTACAATACTCAGACTCTGATGGGACAATGGCCTTCAGTCCAGCTACTCACTCGACACTCCGAAGCAACAACTCCTCGTTCAGGCTCCGGTGAGACACTCGCGACAGCCCACACCACTGTCGACCTCTGCCCGGTCCCAAAAACACTGAGTCCACCACTGACTCACTGTTCGCGGCTAGTCTCCTTTTTTATAGCTCGGGTGATGTGTACCGGAATATTCGCGATGTGGCTAGAGACAGAACATTCTTACTGCACCTCGCAGTCTCACGGGGAAATCAGACGAAGAGAACAATACACGGCAAGGCCAGTCATGCCCTCCCGGCCGGCTGGGAGTTCCCCGGTCGTCTGACTCACTAGCGGCTACCAGATCGTGCAGGCATTTCGATTTGACGCTATTTGGGCTGTCAACTTCAGGCTTACTCGACCGGAAGGCAAAGAAATGGATCTCTTTTGGGCGATCTATGGTGATTGTCGGGTAAAGCAGAAATCTGTTTTTGTACAGACATCGCAGTATATGGACTTCTTTCTGCCCTTCGGACATCCGCCGATTACGTGTGCTCAGTAGACCGACACTGTACCAAGAGATCCAAAGACGGTGCCATAACCTTTGAGCGGGAAGTTTGCCTCACCCCTGACCTATGCGGCCTATCCGCTCGACTGAAGACCTTCCATACACCAGACTACTGCTTTTTTGAATAATGCACAGCGGGAAAGAGAAGAGAAAATGTGTATTTACCATTCCACAAACACTGCATCGGTCTGTATGTGTGTTGTAAACCGATGTCATCATTGGCTGGAATAATCGATCACTATGGGCCAGCGACAGTGGTGGCAGGACGAGCACATAAATGAACAGGAAAATAACCATGGACTCTATTTTTGAGAAAATGGAAACAGAAGAGATTATGACAAAAAACAGAAATCAAACCATGTCTCCTCGTCGAATTCAGCGGTTTGGAAAACAACATTATTAATGTTAAAAAGGTGTACATGAGGAATTCGAGTGCAAACCTCTCACTTTATTATTATTATTATTATTATTATTATTATTATTATTATTATTATTATCATCATCAATAACAATAAAATTTTTATATTTACTCGCTCCCAAGATCGCGGGATGAAATCAAGCAGAGGTATTCAGATTTAAGATAAGTCCAGTCCATGACTTACAACCTCGTCTCTCTGGAGACTGGAGCCATTGATGGCGCAACAGAGATCTAATTCTCTGCCATCTAGTACAGTAGAGTAGTACTAGTTTTAGTATTTATTCACTCACAGCATTGTTTACATATTTATTGCATAGCTCTTTTAATACTAACAATTAATACATTAAAAATGTCCGACTCGTTGGCCGAACGGTCAGCGTACTGGCCTTCGGTTCAGAGGGTCCCGGGTTCGATTCCCGGCCGGGTCGGGGATTTTAACCTTAATTGGTTAATTCCAATGGCACGGGGGCTGGGTGTATGTGTTGTCTTCATCACCATTTCATCCTCATCACGACGCGCAGGTCGCCTACGGAGTCAAATCAAAAGACCTGCACCTGGCGAGCCGAACCCGTCTTGGGATATCCCGGCACTAAAAGCCATACGACATTTCATTTTCAATACTTAAAAATGACTTCTACCTCTTACATAATAGATTACATGTTACCAAAACCAAACCCCATGGCGCAACAGCCCCGAGTGGCAGTGGTAGTGATTATTGTTTTAATAGGAGTACAGCTAGGCAACCACGAAGACCGGCAGGTTATGAGATGTCATGTGGTCAGCACGGCAAATCCTCTCGGTCGTTATTCTTCGCTTTCTAGACCGGGAGTGCCATCTCACCGTCAGACAGCTCTTCAAATCACGCAGGCTGAGTGGACGTCGAACCAGCCCTCAGATCCAGGTAAAAATCCCTGATCTGGCTGGGAATCGAACCCGGGGCCTCCAAGTAAGAGGCAGTCACGCTACCCCTAAACCACGGGACCGGCACATGTTACCTAGCATTATTACTATATTAATACTTAAAACTCGTAAATATCTCTTACGCCCATTATTATTATTATTATTATTATTATTATTATTATTATTATTATTATTATTATTATACCTAACAAAATCATACCAACCTCAACAGTCGAGTCAGGATATCAGTAATACTATGTGAGGTAAAACCTTGTATATGGTAAAACCAAACGTCTAAATTGACACGCAGGCTAAAAGACTTCAAAATACCAGAACACGGTAGCTGAGGTCACACAATTATTATACAGGGTGTATGGGAGATAAGTACAAATGTTATTTTTGCTGGTTATACACATGACGTCCAAATAATGTTCTATCTCAAAACTAACAAAATAAAGATGGAAATTGGATCTTTGTAGCTCAGGTAATAATTAATAATGAACCACTCAGGGCTTTGCTGACACATGACAACATTTTCTAGTCTGAAAATGTTCGCTTCTTATGCGTGCATACTATCTGCAACTGTAATGCAGTGATGAACTTAGAACTGCTTCTTACACATGATGCACATGCGCTGTCTGAAGCATGGTACGGCGGGTGGTGTAAGCCGAGGGGCAAACGAAGTTACTACCTATCACACAAACATCACATTCTACTTCAAGCACCATAAACCATTCGCTAAGTTAAAATAAAAACATACTTCCCTAACTGCGGACATCCATCCCTACCTTCCGTAAGGTTATTTATACGTATACTGTATATACATAGCGGAAGCACGGTTAATTCCATAGTAACTGAAATACGACTTTACTGCAGCTTTACCCCAGGGTGAAGAAAAGGTCTGAATGGCTTAGTGAAAATGAAAATCCACAGCCTGTTTCCAGTCATTTGACCGGGTCAGGAATGGAATGAAGCCCCCATCCAGCAGCGAGAATAGGAATGTGCCGGCTGCCGAAGCCTGTCAAACTCCCCTGGGGCAATGATTAATGACGGGCAGATGAAATGATGTTGGAGAGTGTTGCTGGAATGAAATATGACAGGGAAAACAGAGAAAAACCTGACCTACCTCCGCTTTGTCCAGCACAAATCTCACACCGAGTGACCGGGATTTGAACCACGGAACCCAACGGAGAGAGGCCGGCGTGCTGCTGCCTCAGCCAAGGAGGCATAGTAAGTTCTCTCAACATCTTATTAAAGTCAGGACCGTATTAACACATGGGCCATGCCACAGGCCGGCAACTTTCGAGAAGGACGGGGGAATTTTTGTTTCAAATCAGGATTTTTTTATTACATCATAAGCGAGACATCTACACGTTTAGCATTTGCGCTCATTGTTCAGTTAATTGCAAGTATTGATGTTTGATATCACTTCCTTCAGGCTAGCAACCCGTCGGAAAGACATTTGATTGCTTTCAAGTCTTGCAAAAAGTAAAATGCAAGACCGTAACGGGTCACATGGCCCAATACGTGGAAGGAAGATGATGATGATGATGTTTGATATCAGACTAGCTGTACTGTCGCATCACGCTTGAACTTCATTATTTTTACGGCACAGGGATGTGTTGTGTGTATACGAAGAGATATGTATTAATACGAACACAAGCACCCAGTCCCCGAACCATACGCAATTCAAATCTCTGACCCGAACGGGAATCGAACCCGTATACCTAGAGAACCGAAAGCCACTACGCTGACCATTCAGCGAAGAAATAGGACTCACGACGCCCGTTAACCGAAATACTGGAGGGGGGGGGGAGGGAGTTACACGGTTTTGGACAAAAAAAAATGATTTTTTGTATCGAACGGTAGAAAATTACTCGTACAGCATTTTACCTTGAAATAATTGATTTTTAATTTATGTTTTTGCAACTGGCTTTACGTCAACAACACCGACACAGACAGGTCTTAGAGCGACAATGGGCTAGGAGTGGGAAGGAAGCAGCTGTGGACTTAATTAAGGTACAGCCCCAGCATTTGCCTGGCGTGGAAATGGCAAACCACGGAAATCCATCTTTAGGGCTGCCAACAGTGGGGTTCGAACCCACTATCTCCCGGATACTGGATACTGGCCGCACTTAAGCGACTACAGCTATCAAGCTCGGTAGTATGCCTTTAATAGTAGTAACAATGTTGGGGAACTTAATGCAGAATATCAAATATACTGCCCATCTGTGGCAAACCTACTCTTAGCGAGGTAAGTGTAAATGACAACGAATAAGGACATCCAGAAGGTTCTTAAATATATATATATTAAAGTACCGGTACATGCTTTGTCAGCCTGCGTGGCTCAGACGGCAGCGCGTCGGCCTCTCACCGCTGGGTTCCGTGGTTCAAATCCCCGTCACTATCTGAGATTTGTGGTGGACAAAGCGGAAGCAGGACAGGTTTTTCTCCGGGTACTCCGGTTTTTCCTGTCATCTTTAATTCCAGCAACACTCTCCACTATCATTTCATTTCATCTGTCAGTCATTAATCATTGCCCCAGAGTAGTGCGACAGGCTTCGGCAGCCGGCAAAATTCCTATCCTTGCCGCAAGATGAGGGCTTCATTCATTCCATCCCTGACCCGGTCATTGACGGAAAAACAGGTTGCAGGTTTTCATTCATTTTCTTACTTTGTCGATATTGTGTTACATTCTTTAAGCAACATTATGTTACATATTGAAAGCAAGCTTTGTCAATATTCCGGGCAAAGTACGTAATGCCCCCCAAGTACTAAAAATGTCGATAACGTACAGGATACCTCGTGGGTATATCGTGTGTCTGACGTGACGCCGTCATGAATCAGCAAGAGCGCGATAAAGGACAGTGTTTACTGCTGTCGAGTGGAGCATTTTTATCAACTCTGTGGTGAAATGAAATGTCGTATGGCTTTTAGTGCCGGGATATCCCAGGACGGGTTCGGCTCGCCAGGTGCAGGTCTTTCTATTTGACTCCCGTAGGCAACCTGCGCGTCATGATGGGGATGAAATGATGATGAAGACAACACAGACAGCCCCCGTGCCATTGGAATTAACCAGTTAAGGTTAAAATCCCCGACCCGGCCGGGAATCGAACCCGGGACCCTCTGAACCGAAGGCCAGTACGCTGACCGTTCAGGCAACGAGTCGGACCGAGTAAACTCATAGAACAGCGTTGTTCTTGACAGTGAACAACGCTCCTAACCGCCGTCCATCAGGAGGGGGATAGATAGATAGACTGCAGTCCATACAGGTTGTGTGAGGATGGTTGTCCATTTCTTCTGCTATCATAACAAGCTGTGAAAGCTCGCAAGATGACGCACAACACTATCAGGCAAAACATGTCACTACTGAATTCCTTGCACAGGTTGGTGAACGTGTGCGATCAGCCACGGGATGCTAGGATACACCAAAGTGCGCTGACAATGGGTATAGAACGGATGCACAAAGATCTGCGAATGGACACTACACTGCAGTAATTAGTGTGATATCGAATTGTCCTGTGTTTTCTCTCAACGATAGTAACAACTGAAGAATGTATCATCACTTCGAACACAAACTGATACAGCAAGCAATGTAAGACGCTGTACCAAAGGTAGAGGATATGTTCTTCAGTGAACAAGGTTTCGTCATATTGGATAAGAGTTTCTTGAGCTCATAGTAATGTGCGTGCTGCGATCAAACGCAGGTCAGGGATGCGCAGCTGTGGCGTAGCGGTGTCGCTCGATAATGCACGGCCGGTCTGCTGCGCCAGTTTCGTTGGGAAGTGTTGAAACATTAATTTCAAGACACACACATACATTTCGGATCGGATTTGCCAGCATGTCATACACCAGCAGGTATTTCAAACTAGTACGACTAAATGGCCATCGTTACACTTCCCAATCGTAGTACACAAAGTTTCAACCTTTCTGCTCATCTAGAAGTCGGAGAAAATCTTCAAGTCCAATTTTGTAAGAATATTTCATTTCATTTTTCATTCAATATTGTCAGAACGTTGCAAGGCGCATTTTTGACGGAAGACTTCAATTTGATCAGTGGTTCTCAAGTTCTTTTCCTTTTGTGTGCATTTCAGTGTTTTTCAATCTTGTTATTTCTGTTATTATGTCATTGTATATGACTGTGGATTGCTGGCTGCATGGTTCCTTGGAGCTCAAAGCCAAAAATAAAAAAATAAAAATTCTGGTCGGACACACAAACCGACGAAACGATACGATGTATACAGTACATGATAGGTGAATCTCACAATACATTTGCAAAAGCTTAACAGGAATAGCTACCGAAGGAAAGAAAATCAGCCCCAACAATAGCAGAAGTACATTATACTTTTTTTAAAAAAGCAACAACCACCTATACTCTATAACTAGCAGGCTTACATCGGGCCTACATGTTGCTGTATAAGGTAATATGCATAATTAAGAGCAGTAATGGAACTCATTACACACTTGACAGGGTATTATTTTACTGGCAGAGTATGACCAGAAATAGAACCAGGGTCCTCTTCCTTGCCAGGGAATTGGTTCCATTCCAGGTCGTGCCGCACCATTTTAGCTCTATACTAAATATATCTATGATTTATGCAATGTACGCCACACGTTCTAAGAATAGAATACATCCATATGAAGTTAATGAGATCATTTTTTTATAATCTGCTTTACGTCGCACCAACACAGATAGGTCTTATGGCGATGATGGGATAGGAAGCGGCTAGGAGTGGGAAGGAAGCGGCCGTGGCCTTAATTAACGTACAGCTCCACATTTTCCTGGTGTGAAAATGGGAAACCACGGGAAACCATCTTCAGAGCTGCCGACAGAAGGGTTCGACGCTAACCACACGGCCAACACGCTTGGTAATGAGGCCATGAAAACAGCCTTCAAAGGGTGTAACGATATCTACGACTGTTAGCAGGAGAGCCGACTCTATGGAAAGACAACGTGTCAAGCAGATCAAACAATAACTACTTTTACGGTTTTGGGAAATGCCGTGGTGCCAGAATTTCATCCCGCAGGAGATCATTTAGGTGGCAGTAAAACTTTCGACAAGAAGAGGCAGGCGTATTGCAGCACCTTCAAATTCCACCGGATTGAGTCGGAATCGAACCCGCTTACTTCGGCTCAGAAGGCCAGTGCTCTACCGTCTGAGTCATTCAGCCGGGAAATGGAATCACGCGGAATGCTTAGTTGACAGAGGAGCAGTGTTTGGTTCCCTCTGTGGATCAGTGGTAGAGTGTCGACCTTCAGACGCCAACACTGTGGGTTCAAACCTGGCAGAGCTAGGCAGATTTCTGGAGGGCGGAAGGCAGTACCTTCGACACTTCATGTTGTCAAGATATCGGAATGTAAAAGATCTCTGCTGACACATTCAGTGTTTACCCAACATACACCGTCCAACAGATTCGTTCTTCTCCCACCTGGTAGGCGGCACGTTGAAACTGACACGCAGATATCCTAAACAGCGTCAAACAGAAATGCCTTCATACAGAAGCAGAGGCCATATTATTATTATTATTATTATTATTATTATTATTATTATTATTATTATTATTATTATTATTATTCGAAATGAACCTCTATGGACTTGGGGTTAACAACCACTCTCATTTTCAGTGTCAGTGTCTTGTTCGTCTGCCGACTTTGACATCCTGTCAGTATCTCTTGAGCCCGTCGATCAGCGCTTTCTTCCATTCTTCTAGTAAAGGGTCTTCTTCTTCTGCAAAGAGACCGGTGAAACAAGTTAGTTAGCTTTATGACTTTCGCCTTGTAATCCTTCCAAAATCTATTCATGAATTCTCTGTGTTTCGACAACCCTCACTGCTCAGAAGAGCCTGGAGAAATGGCCGACGTGAACCACATCATACTGTCATGTAAGAAGTACTCCCAACAGAAGAACCATCTGCACTCTTCTTTGGTGAAGTTACAGTACATACCCCACTGCCCACTTCAGTTGCCATCATGTTATCAAACCTAACTCCAGAATTATGCACTGTAATTTGCCAATATTTATCAGACTATAATATTAATGTATAAGATCTGACTTTTTCTCTTCAACCACGAAATGTATGTACCATAAATGTTTCCTCACGCTGTAAATGCTGGCCGCATGGTCTTCCGAGGCCTAACGCCATTAGTTAAAAAAAAAAATAAAAAAAAAGTTCTTCGTGTTGTTTCTTGCGTTCTTCTGACCAATTCTTGCCAGTTTTCTTTGTTATTAATTTTTCTAAAACTCCCCAATTTCTTACGTCCCGCCGACCTGAATCAGCATAACGGCGACTCATAGTTGGATGTCAGCCTCCCTATTACGCTCAACAATGACGACCACCACAACGACTTCCGTCCTCGCCTTTTCCTCCCACCCTATGATGACTATTACGTCATCCCATCCTACACCACTTATGTCCTCATCTTTCTCCGTGCCACAAACTTTTCCTCAGATCAATGTACCACCTGCTCGCTTTCTGCGCCGCAGTTCACCACCTGTCTCTTTGTCTGCACAGCCACCATCTACGACACCGTCAACTCCAGCCGCATCACCGCCATCAACATCAGATACCAACACAGTCTTCAGTTGCATCGTTCCCGGCGTCGACCCACTCATCTCCGTAACATAAGTCCAACGCCAGCTACGCCTTCACGCCATACCAGTCCGGAGGGCGTTTCGGATCTTCAACTCCACCGTCCCAACATACTTAGTGCGCATACAGCTACAAACTGCAACAGCCGTCGACCATCTCATCGCCACCGGTGCCCCCATCTACGGTCGTCTCCATAACGTCGAACCCTCTCCTTCCCCTCCACAATCAAGACATCCCCTCACCACACCACATCGCCGCACCCGGCCTGATCATCCTCCTTTTCAATCACCCCACAACGTCCGTCCACCATCTCCCCCATTTAATATTTCCTTCCCACCGCCGCCAACCCTCGAACATCTCCGACAACTCACAACTATACTGTATCATATCGCCTCCACACTTTACCACCTCACCCTTCCCCGCAACTTCCCTTTAAGCACTGCCGTATAAACGTCCATTTCTTCCCATCTCCATAATCAAGATAACCCATCTTCTCTTCCCATTAAATATTCACATCGCTTTACCCATCCTCTTCATTCAGCCACACCGCACTGCTCTCTTCGCATCTCCCGGCCCGAGCGACAGCGTCACTCTCTAAGGGGCCCGCCCCACTCCTTCAGGGCAGGGAATGAAAACGTGCAAACGTAACGTACTGCACGTCCTTGCTGTGTCCTGTGTGAAGCGATTTGAAGAAACTGCGTAAGGTTTTTGTCAAGGGCATAATTAGAACCTCGCGCGGATATACAAAATATTTTCCGCATCCACAAATGGTTATCCGCATCCGCGAATATTTATCAGCGTATATTGTAAATAGTTAACTGCAGTATATTACACCCAAGGTCTTGAAACGCATAGATCTGTTAACATAATACAAGAGGTCTGATACCTGGCACCAGACACCCACAGAGAGGGGTTTTCTCTTGCGAAAACTACCGACATATTGACGTTTGTTTCTTCCTTCCATTAATTGTGGGCACAGCCAGTTAGGCTTAAGTCGGCTTTATGGTCTAAATGCTCTTTATATATCACCATTCTCCCATACCAATGTCAAGGGTCACTTAACCACAAGCAAAAATAAGAATATACCTGAGTGAAAAGTAATACATTTAATTATTTAGGAATTATCCGCACTGCCACACAGTTCGCATCCACCAAGACACTAACTTCGCGGATATCCGCATCCGTGCAGGGCTCATAATCGGCAAAAGAGATAACATTTCTCTCCGGAACACGTATTGAAAACTATTTGTTGTCATGTAAAACAAAAAGTGCAATAAATTAGTATCGCTTTCATCGCTTGCGTGAAAATCAATTGAGTGTGTGCGTCTATAGTGTGATAGCTGCTGAGAGTCATAAATATGCAAATGATTTTCAATCTAAATTAACTGCCTATATAAACGTACACGTAAACAAGAGCGTTAATTGAAAAACTTGAAACTGGCCAATTTGAGAGAGGAGCGCATGGCTGGCCTTCTTCCGCACATTCACGTCGCTGAATCTTCAGTCAACTGGACACGGGCTGTCTTCATTGGCGTTACTGTTGTTACCATAGCATTAACACATCAGTTTAATTTGGGGGTGACGCTTGCTTCTCTTCTCCACTACCTTTCTCTCGCTAAAAGTCTATCTGTGTCCAGAGAACGTTAATTTACTTGTTTCCTTCATTCTTTTTTGTTACGTAGAAACCAATATTTTTCTAAAAACCTAAATTGAGAGTCGCATTTACTTATTGATTTGTTATATAAAAATGCATGTATATTTTAGGTAAAGAAGCATATTACGAAATATGTGACATGTTAGGGAGTAGTAAGTCGCGGGCTGCTATAGTAGTAATTTTTTATACCGATTGGTAGCATGCGACGTAAAAGAAACCCCAAAGGAGAAGTAAATCAGTCACCTTCTTGACGTGAACGAAATCCCAAAAGAAAAGTAGCCTATATCATGGGCATCCTCTTGTGGCGTTTTTCTGGGCATGCTAAGAACCAAGGAAGACTTTCCACTGTTTTTACAGGGTTGGCCAAGACTTAAACAAATGTTTGTTTATTAAATCAAAGTGTTATTTTCTAATCATGCAAACTCGTAATGAAATGCAAATTATGTAATTTCTTAATTGATGGCCGCCGTTGCATTAGCAGCAGATGTGGAAAGAGATTTTTCCTCGTTGTGGTGGAGTGCATTCACATCTCAAAAATAAATTAGGGACGGAGGAAGCTTTCAGACAGGCAGTCTGATGGGGTTTGAACGACTATAATATATATTTCTTTTAATAATTGTTTAAAAATGGTGTAAGAATCTAATTCTGAATTCATATTCTGTGTTATAACCAAAATACACCCTACTACTTCTGATAATACCATCGACTGATACAAATAAAATCATTGGACTGTCGTGCACTTTCAATTTTCAAATACAAATATACTAAAGAAGCATATTAAGCAAAATTATCCGTTTATTCAAGTCACGTTTAAAAAATACAAGCCCGACCCAACGCACAGGTTGAATTGAAATTGATGATCGAATTATCAGTAAATACTTTAAGTTAAAACATATTTGACATTTTCAAAAAATCATTAGATTTGCTCATCCCTCCATTTTTCTTTTTTGCAAAAGAAAACCAAAGTCAACACAAAAAAGAAAACGCTCGCCAATAAAATAATACAGACAAATTTTACACATCCTCATGAATCATTTCAAATATGTTAAAATGGAATTCCAACTAGTAGATGTACACAATGGAGCAGTCTGCTTGATGAAGACTTGAAATACGCATACCTGGCGCTGTTGTCATGGCGACAGGACCCTCCTCAACAGCGCGCCCCTCTAACCCAGTCTCGCCATGACCTCGCCAGCCAGCTCTCCCGGAAATCCAGCCCCCGGCCTGCCAAAACATTTGCTCAATGAACCCGCTTACCAGCTTCTCACATCCAGACGATATATCGAGGGCGAATGCACAATCGATTAAATACTTCACTCAGATCGATCAATATGGGGCTCGTGGCTCATACCGCTGTCTGTGGACTGGGAATATATTTGAGTCTCTCATACCTCTACAGCAGTGGTTTTCAAAGTGTGGTGCGCGTACCACTAGGGGTCGTCTCGAGCGGTACGCAAGTCTATAGTGGCTTCTTACTGTTTTCAGTGAACAGTTCAAAAAAGAGTTCAGCCTGCTCATTTTCAATAAAATCTTGTTTTGATTTAGTGTTTTTGTCTACCACTTCACAGAGTCCTCTTTCTGAACTATTCATTCTGAAATATACAACCTGTGACATGATCAATGTACATTTTTGTTTTAAGCTTGGCAAGACACTGAAAGAAACGCATGCGATGCTGGTACGTGTTTACGAAAAAATTTCAGAGCCCAAAAGTCACGCATCAAAACGATGCTCATCACCTTTTTCGATAGTCAAGGCATTATCCACAAGGAATTTCTACCTGAGAGAACGACGTTGAATGCTGCACGGCACATTGAAATTTTGACCCGTTTCAATGAACGTCTACGCAGGGTACGACCCCAGTACGCACAACAAGGTTCATGGTTTTTGTCCATGACAACGCTCGCTCACACACAGCCAATATCATCAAACAGTTCATGGCAAAAAACGGGGTGGTGCAACTTGAACATCCCCCATACTCGCCAGATCTCAATCCTCCTGGCTTCTTCCTATTCCCACGACTCAAACTCGCTCTAAAAGAAAAGAGATTTGACGATATTCCTGACATCCAATGAAACGTGACGAGGCTTTTGAACACCACCCCAAAGGAAGCCTTCTTGCAAAGTTTTCAGGAGATATATCGCCGATCTAAGCAGTGCATAGTTATGCGAGAGGACTTACTTATGCTGCATTGTACTTTTGTTAATGTCATCTTTCGAAATTCACTCATTCACTTCAGGATTTTTTCTAGTAGCAGTGTAGGCCTATATACCGGTAGTACAATAGTAATTGTTGCATTATTAAATATACTCGTGTGTGTGTGTGTGCGTGTGCGTGTGTGTGCGTATGTGTATAATTGTATCGTTCCTAGACAATGAAAACCTCGTAATTCCACTCACGAGAAAACCACGTTTCTCCATCTGTCTTTTGAAGGCTTGCTGCGTTGCCTGAGAAGGGAACACCAGACTCCAATGGTCGAATATTTTGGCCTATCGTTTGGCAATGAAAATGCCAGGAACAGTTTTACGTCCATTGTTGACCGCTCAGTTTTGGGGTGTAGGAAAGTACGCGCCATCATTGCTGTCGACTTCACATTTTGGCCGCTGGGACGCCTGTGGACATAATTAAGGTAGAGTCTGATGTGAAAATGGGAATCCACGTGGGAAAAAAACATCTTCCGGGCTGCCGACAGTGGGGTTCGAACCGACTATCTTCCGCTAACAGCTACACGCCACGAATCCCGTAGCGAACTCGCTCAGATTACGATTAAAGCCTTTCCGACCGATAAATGTTGATTTCTGAAAGTGAAAATGGTTACAGGTTAAAGGGAGCACTCAGCTGCACCGTGTTATTATTATTATTATTATTATTATTATTATTATTATTATTATTATTATTATTATTATTCCTCCCGACAGAAGGTTGCCAACTACCACGCAGTAGTAATTTCTGAATTACGATAGTTGCCGCATCATAAAGTCGAACCGCTGTCGCGAGCTTCCACACTCACATCAGCATTTCCCTTCTCTCTTGCCTCCTACGATCAGTTGCATCGGAATGTACTGCATGTGTAATTTTGGAAGAAAGGATTTCCTGCGTTTTGTTCAGTTTAAGACTTTGCATGATTTGTCAACACGACAGGTAGAGCCGTGCAAAGCGACATGTAGACTCGTTCAAACTCATTTATAAGACATGAGTATCGCTCAGTATCTCCAAGTCTAGTTCCCTGCTGAGCACTCTGGTCTATGAGTGAGAACGCCCAAATTTACTGAACAAGTGAGTCTACTGAACAGTCCATGCTGTATAAACACAATGAGCAGTTCGGAAACTGGGAAGTTCAAGTCCGCACTCGTCGGTACACCGTTACTACATGCACTGGTCCTCAGCATATAATTTTTGTACAGCTATCATGTTTATGGTGTCACTACATATAACGTCCGGCTCCATGGCTAAATGGTTAGCGTGCTGGCCTTTGATCACAGGATCCCGGGTTCGATTCCCGGCAGGGTCGGGAATTTTAACTATAATTGGTTAATTCTCCTGGCACGGGGACTGGATGTATGTGTCGTCTTCATCGTAATTTCATCCTCATCACGACGCGCAGGTCACCTACGGGTGTCAAATCAAAAGACCTGCACCTGGCGAGCCGAAGTCCTCGGACACATTCCGGCACTAAAAAGCCATACGCCATTTCATTTTTTTAACTGCATATAACACACGTGAATCAGGAGCAAGGCAATAACTCACAGGCTGATCCCTACTGAGTGACCGAACAACTGAGAAGACTGGGTCGAGTTTCGAAACTACGTCGACATAACACACAACTCGCTGGTTGAATGTCACCCACTTAACTGAGCAGACTCGTACTTTATGTCTTCCAGGCTCGCTCTCTGATCGAAGCGGAGAGGGATCTTCAACATTCTGAGACAGATCTATATTGCAAAAGCCTGTAGTCGGCTCCTTGACGAAGCCGTCGACACTGTAAAGCAGCAACAATAACACGAGACCTGTCAACAAGTTTCGAATGGGAAGTCAAGATTGGACACAAAAGTGTATTAAACTCTTGTAATGCCAATTCTAGTGTTTAGGCGACAGCACCAGGTTGCCCAATCGTGATGCGGTTTCTGTGCTAATTTTCAGATAAAGTGGACCGACATACATGCTGCCTAAATGGTATCAAATCAAAATACTAGCACCCTACCGCTCAGGCCATATGGTTATTATATTCACTCTAACAGGTACGCGGGTGCAGAGTGATTTAACAGTTTGCAGCCAATCTAAATTGTTGATATCCCGGTACTTTTTGCTCCTCTTTCTCGCGTCACGGTCAGGGTAAATCGCTTCTTAAGTTCCTTGGAAGGAACGTGTATGATATTCCCTTGAAGGCGTAGCCATGTTGTTAATGTAGCGACACGTGATACTATTTACGCCAGAACACACTTTTTTCTTGTTAATTCTTCGTAAAGTGTCCAAAGATTATTCCTTCTGTACTTGTATGATTCTAAAAGCTAGCATCGGCAAGAAAATAGAACTAAAGCTGTCTATAAGAGTTACGGAATGAAAGTGACGGTTTTACTGTAGGGAGAAAGAGGATTTACCATTCCTTTAACCCTGACTTTTTGACCTTCACTGACCACAGCCGTGACAACTATCGCACCCTTCACTCAACCTGAATTCCGCTTTCCTATTTATTTTTAGCCCATTATGCTACGCTCATCAAGGCAGAAGAGGAAGAACTACCTGTTATGCTAGAAAAAGATGAGGATGAAAGTTTTTTTTTAAAAAAAAAGACAGAAATTATTACTTTCTGGAAGATGTATTCCAAGGAGTCTTGAAACTGTGCCCGAATTCATATACCTCGCCTCAAGTATCATCAACAATGGAGACTGCAGCAAGAAAATCAAGTGCAGAATCACAAAGGCCAAGAGGACAATGTCACAACTTAATCCCATTGACTTTTGAAGTCAGTGGAAGGTGCGACTAGTTCAGAGACTCATCTTCTCTACCTCCACGGTGCGCAGACATGACCTGTTAGCGTATGAGACAGGGAAAAAAAAAAGATGCTTTTGAGATGTGGTGTTGGAGAAGAATGCTCCATATTTCTTGGACAGAACATTAAAGCAGAAGTTGTCCACTCTCTGTCTCCAACAGTTCTTTGGCTAAACTTACACTGCACGGAGAAGCAGCTAGTCGTGATAGGGTGGTCCCCATGCCTGGTGCCAACTAACGCGTATAACAGTGATGGAGGATGTAAAATTGAGGTATTTCAGACCCTCTGGAGTGCAAGTGTGGAACTGCTAAACAAACTGTGAACCACATCACTAGTGTCTTCTTACGAGTTCCACCGGAGACTGGGAAGAAATACCGTAGGTCACCTCTACGGCAGTTAAGTAGTTATACCATTTCACTGTAAATCTCTAATCTTCTTGAGTATGTACTTGTAAAAAATACGTTGTATATCGATACTTTTAATCACCTTCCCCGTAAACATGTAGTCTTCATCGGGTTGTCTTTTTAATGTATTATTTTGTACTGTAATTCTTTGAATTATCTTTTAGTGCTTCGTAATGGGTATTTCTAATTCTTTTTCTACTTCACTGTTAGTTACTTCACAATCACTTGTAAGAATACACGTATTAAGACTAATGAGGCAATGCGGAAGAACAATTTCCGACACAGTATATAAGACGCCCAAGAGGAAATACAAAAACTCGAAGTCCAGCATTGATGTTCCAGTCACTGAGAAAGGGGAGCCGGATGATGACAGCCAGTACGAGGAATGTCAAAACGACTTTTGTTGCATTTAAATGAAGAAACCTACAACCTATTTTCCAGTCAGAGACCGGGTCAGGGATGTAATGAATGAAGCCCCCATCTTGCGACGAGGATAGAAATTGTGCCGGCTGCCGAAGCCTGTCGCACTCCTCTGGGGCAATGATCAATGCCTGACAGATGGAATGAAATGGTAGTGGAGAGTGTTACTGGAATGAAAGATGACAGGGAAAACCGGAGTACCCGGAGAAAATACCTGTCCCGCCTCCGCTTTTGTCCAGCACAAAACTCACATGGAGTGACCGGCATTTGAACCACGGAACCCAGCTGTGAGAGGCCGACGCGCTGCCACCTGAGCCACGGAGGCTCTACTGTAGCATTTAAATATTAATATTTATTAAACTGATTCTAACAAAGATTTAAAAATGCAATACATTGTGTTTCATATGGTTCATTTTACATGGAGGATAATACCATTCGGTCCTGCCAGGCAACTTTTCCGTGGGCACTAAAATAACTCACATAATTCAATCTGCTCTGCTTTTTAACTAATGTCTATATTTCACATCGGGCATTCGTAGACTATTTTTCAAGTATTTTTCACTTGTGTCTTTGAGCATGTTTAAAAGATGAACATGTGAGCACTCCTCTCTTTCTCGTAATCAGTCGTTACACCACGAGCTCTGAAACAACCCAACTCGTCAAGCACAATAACAACAGCCGCAACGCTCATTTCCACGACAAGTGTGAGACGAAGTTCTTCGTGCTGGGTGAAGGTGTGTGTAGAGAAACAGAAGCGAACTTGGTTCGCGAACCAACTTCAAAACCAAGTTCACCGAGCCATGTTCCTATGTGTATAGGGCGCTTTAGGGCCGGTATTATAATAGAGGTTTAAACTGTTTGTTCAGTTTAAACTTCGGTTTATCTGTTAGTCGCGTATTATAAAACTTAATCTTAAGTTTAACTACAGATTAATTTTACTGCCACTCATCTACCGTTTAAACTGAAGTTTAAGAATACATAACCTTACAACATGGCAGAACGAATGGATCTCGAAGATATTTTTGAGGTGTTTGAAGAAATACTAAGCGATGATGAAGAAGTGATTCAAATTATTGAACGACCACGGGCACCACAAGTTTTTCGAGCAAGGGCACGTCACTTTCTTATATAGAATGAAACAGAGTTTTTAAACAGATTTAGGCTTACAAAATAGTTTGCCATAACCCTATTTCAGCAAACTGGTGCTAGAATAAAACATGCAACGAAAAGGCAAGAATGTAAAAATGACTTTTTGAACTGTTTGAATGTCAAAAGAGTAAATTTTAGAAAATAAAGTAACTTCCTTCTATTTCAGAAATCATGGTGTAGAACCCCTCAGTCAGCTACTAAATAGCATTGCGGTTTTATGCCTCCGGTAGTATGTTTATTACAAGGGGAGATTTCGGAGGAATTCTTAAGGCCATTGTTTCACGGACTATATAAATATTTCTGTACAAGCAATTCTATTTTCTTACAAGTAAAATGAGGAAAACGTTTATTGTTTTTATCCGCCATTTTACCTACAAGAAGTAAACAAAACATTATCGATAGTCATCTTTTCTTGCAAGTCACTGCAAAACATAATCGACAGTGAATATTGAATTTTCACGACCGCATTGTAATCGAAACAGACTTTCAACGTATTAGGTCGTGTTACGTACATGTAGTACGTGTTGAAGAGATGTTAAGTACAGAACAAAAATGGCCAACCAGACACCAGTGGGATCCGAACCCATAACCTCCCGATTTCGCGTCGGTTGCTCTACCAATTGAGCTATGGTAGCCTAGGCCATCTTTCTTCTGTTTGAAAGGATCTGAGCTACAGGTCTGGCACTGCTGCTAGCACACTGTAGAGTGCGTTTAAGTTGTTCAAACAGAACAAAGATTGCCTAGGCCACCATAGCTCAATTGGTAGAGCAACCGACGCGAAATCGGGAGGTTGTGGGTTCGGATCCCACTGGTGTCCGGCTGGCCATTTTTTTTTCTGTACTTAACATCTCTTCAACACGTACTACATTAACACGACCTAATACGTTGAAAGTCTGTTTCGATTATCGACAGTCATATTTTCTCGCAAGTCACTGCTTCGAAGATCGTTTATTTCCTTCTTTACCTCGGTTTGACTTAGGCCGGCCATTATAAGACTCAACATCGGTTTAAACTCAAGTTACACTTTAAGTCAATCTTCAGTTTAAATCTTCATTATAATACGGCCCTTAGCTGGAGAACCTAAGATGGTGGTTCGGTATTCCTCGTAGCTACCAGCAGAACTAAGATGGCCAAAATGATCACGAACGTCTGATGACGGTTATGGCACTTGAAGAAGAAGAAGGAGAAGAAGTAGTAGTAGTAGTAGTAGAAGAAGAAGAAGAAGAAGAAGAAGAAGAAGAAGAAAATGGCAATGAAACGACAATAGCGAAGTCTTGGATGAACAAAGTTTCCATATAAGATCTTGAGAGACAACTAAGCCGAACCAAAATTTATCAGGAAGTTCAGAAAATGAGGAACTATTTCCAGAGACAATTTTAGATAAATTCTCCAACAAACATTCTGGGAACTGCGAAGACATTTAAATTAAAAAGCAGTATTTCTTTTTTTTTTCAGGTTGCTTTACGTTGCACCGATACAGATAGGTCTTATGGCGACGATGGGACATGAAAGGGATAGGAGTGGAAAGGAAGCGGCCCTGGCCTAAATTAAGGTACAGCTCCAGCATTGGCCTGGTGTGAAAACGGTAAATCAGGGGAAAATATCTTCAGGGCTGCCGACAGTGGGGTTCGAACCCGCTATCTCTCGAATACAAGCTCACAGCTGCGCGAGAGCTCGGTAGCAGTATTTCTAAACATTACATTGAATTCTTCGAAAAATACATGCGAGTGATATGAGTTTATTGGACACCGGTCTGACGATTTCATTCCGCGAATGGGATGTACTGACCCTTCGACACGAGACGAGCAACAGGAGTAGGATATAGGTCAGGTTACCACATGACACAACAGCCCGCAATGTGAACATTCCAATACCCTCACCACATCATCTTCAGAACGTAATGTGTCTTTCTAATTAGGAAATTCAATCGAGTGGCGAGCAATCGATAAGTCACCGAGTGTTGTGATTTCCCTCTCGTGTTCCTATCAAGGTGGGCTACCCCGCACTACTATTGATCGCTCGTGGCACACATGCGCGCTCTGAAAGCCTGTCCTAGCAGCAGCAGGAACGTAACAGCCGGGCCGTAGAATGAATCATACGCACACTCCGCAGGTTTATCAACATGTTACTACAACATTTCAAATAATTGGGGCATTATTAATTGTCCTTAAAGAGTAAAATAGAACTAGATTTTTTTTTAAATCCCATATCATCATCGTCATCATCAACTAAAAGGCAATGCCTTGTCGCTGTAGCCACATCTGACGATCTTCTGCTGGCCTCTTCATGTTGCTATATGAACCACGTGCCAGTTCACCGACGGAGTTCCTGATGTTTGATATTCTTGGTCGTCCTCTGGGTCTCTTTCCCAGTACTTTACCTTAATGATGGTTTGGAGAAGAGGGTCATGTGTTAGTACGTGTCTAAGGAACTTTGTTTTCCTCTTCTTTGTCGTATTTAATAAACATAGGTCCTCCTTTACGTTCTTTAAAACAAAGTCATTTGTTTTTAATCCATCCAACAAGTTTCTGTAGTTCTTCTCCAAAACCACATTTCTTCAGCCTCAAGTTTTGTTTCTTCCCGTTTCCCTAATGTCCACGTTTCACATCCATACAGTAGCACACTCCAAACAAAGGCCTTGAGATATTATTTTCCAGTCTCCAAACTGAGATAGTTGTTTAGCAATAAGTTTTTCTTATTTCGGAAGGCTTGTTCTGATACCACTATTATTTTCTTGATTTCCGAAAGGGACCTGTTACCAGAGGTAATTAATTACACTACCCAAATAGGAGAATTCTGTGACTTGTTCTATGGGTGTATTATTTAATTTTAAGTTTTTTTTTCTACCTGTAGGCTTCTTTTTGTCTACTATCATGAATTTTGTTTTCTTTATATTTAGTTTACATTATTCTAAGGATTTGTTGAATGTTATTAGCATCAGAATGAGCTAAGATAGCAATATCATCGGAAATAAATTCCGATCAGGCAAATTTACGTAGCCTCGTCTCAAATGAGGGGTCCAGTGAGAAAGATGCCACAAGAGGAATTTGAGTAAGTTTCAGTCGTGTAAAAAGAAGACATGGAATAAAAAGGGAAACTGCACACAATCTATTAAACATTGGCTCAAATATAATCACATACTACGTATTTATTTTCCATCTTAGTGAACAGCGCAATTACTATGTGGTATATGTCCGTTACGTATACAATGCTTCGTTTGGGAATGGATTCGCGACAGCATAATCATTCTAAACGAGATAAAAGGTAATGAAGTAGTTCAACTTTCATCGACAAATTTGATAAGAACCACTGTTTGGCTCCTTGGCTGAATGGTCAGCGTTCTGGCCGTCGGTTCACAATGCCCCCAGATTCGATTCCCGGTCGGGTCAATAATTTTAACTGCGTACGGTTAATTCCTCTGGTTCGGAAACAAGGTTCTTGTGGTCGTATTAATACACACAACACAGTGACCCATTCCTCCACAAAGAACTGACGTAGGAGGGGGTCCGGCGTAAAACTGTGCCAAATTCACAAGTGCCAACCCCAATTAATTGGGAAGTAGGCCAGAAATAAGAAGAGAATTACAAGAACCAGTGATCAATGACAGACCACTACAATGTATCCAGATCCTCATGAATTGTTTTCTTTTTTTTCTTCTTCTTCAAGTGCCAAAACTGTCATTGGACGTTGGTGATTATTTTGACCATCTTAGTTCTGTTGGTAGCAGCGCGGAATACCGATCCTGCGTCTCAGATTCTCCAGCCACGACATGCAAGGTCTCCCAGACCCCTCTTTCCCTCTATCTCCCCCTGTATTATTATTTGCAGGAGGGTGTAAGTTTGCGGGTGCCTCATGAAACGGCCAAAGTAGGCGAGCTTCTTGATCTTAAGAGCCCTGCACCGTTCTTTCTGTTAACACGTCCTGATCAATACCTTGTCATTGCATATTCTGTCTACCCAGCCGATACGAAGCATGCGACGGTAAACCCACATTCCAAATGCCTCTAATCTTCTCATGGTGCTTTTGTCACAGTCCGGGACTCTACTCCGTACACCACGATGGAGAACAACATAGCTCTGTGCTATCCTAACCCGAAGCTGTAATGGTAGTTCTCCACTCGACGGAGGCTTGCAAATGCTGCCCTGGCCTTCACAAGTGCGGTGCCGTATTTCTTGGGAATGGTCCAAAGACAGATCTACGAAAGTGCCCTTGCTCACAATCATGTATTTAGTATTCTTTAAGATCAAGTTTAGACCAAGGTTTTCGCAGGTCTCTAACACCTTCGACAAAATCTGCTGCAGGTTCTCAGTGAACATTACAAGGCATCTTACCAAGTTTATTCATAGGGACTGGGTGTGGGGGGTCTCAAACCTCGACAAAGGTTCGGGTTTAATGCTGGGCGTGTGTTCCTCCACTAAGCCAACTGTTTGCATTCAATTACAAAAGGAGTTGGAATTGTCCGGAACCTACATTGGCAGTGCAGAGATTGGCGCTCATAGTCAAAGACATCTTTGTTTGGAGAGATACTCCTGCGTCATCAGAGGAGGAGCTTGTCGCACGAATTCGCGCAGGAACTGAAATATCCAACACACAGTCATACGTCTGATACTTGGTTCGATCACTGTAATCTGCATATCAAGACAAACTTATTTTGGATAGGAATGTATGTCTACTGAAGTAACCTGTTGACGCTAGGGGAAGTTTACAGAGTTTTTGAAGGGAGAGGTGTAGAAAACTAGGAACAGGTGCTCGAAGGTGCTACCACCAGCATATATGCATGCATAACAACGTCTGGGCAATGCCTGTTATACACTTTCGATAACTCGCAGCATGACTTGAGCCGTTCCAGTGACGACAGAAGTTCGTAGATGGAACCTTGTCCACATTCAATGAGCTGCTTGACATGTCCTCAGACGAAGACATGAGATCATCCTATCTTGATAGCCTATCTATCGCTTCACCCTTCACAGCATTGATGTTCACTGTAAAGTGGTTTCTGTATGAATGCAGACGAGGAGAGGAACCTATCGATACCAGTCATTCACTTCACCACTCAAGTTAATAGTAACCAACTCAAACAGGTCTCCATGGCTAAATGGTTAGCGTGCTGGCATTTGTCACAGGGGTCCCGGGTTCGATTCCCGGCAGGGTCGAAAATTTTAACCTTAATTGGTTAATTTCGCTGGCACGGGGGCTGGGTGTACAGTATGTGTCGTCTTGATCATCATTTCATCCTCATCACGACGCGCAGGTTGCTTACGGCCGTCAAATCAAAAAAGACGAGCATTTGGAGAGCCTAACCTGTCCTCGGACACTCCCGGCACTAAATGCCATACGCCATTTCATTTCAACTCAAACAGGCCCAAAAGAACGACTTTGTATACATATACGCATGCTAACTGCCGACATTGGCGGACATACATTCATACATAAAATACGGTCTTTGTGTTCTCTGTCTTTGTATTAACTGTAGAGAGCTTTACAACGCCCTCTATTTTTAGATACAAAAAGATGTATGTTTCCCTTCCTGCAAATATTCATATAACTCTTCACCTTATTCAAATACACTATATTTGAGTATGACTACTCTGAGATCTCGTCTTTGTGAGAATCCCACGAGGATTGCAGATCGCTTCTCTACCTGCCATAGCAGTCCCCGAGGGAAGGAATGAGATGGCGAGTTTTACGATCGTCTGGCCAGGACCGCCTTTCTTTATAACATACACGTTCTTTAATTTAAGATCACGGAACGTGACACATTCTCCCAGAGCTAACTGGGTACTTACACATCTCCGGCTTAGTTTTATTAACCAGCCATACGGTAGGAGAGAGCTCACTACAGCCAGCAGAACGGATAGGAGGAGAATTAGCAGCAGTCAATAAAATAGACTATCAAGGAATTGTATTAACATCTAACGGCAAGGAGCCGCTCTATCAGATGAAACGACTACAGCAGGGTTTGCTAAACTTTTTGTCCCTGAGGACC
This sequence comes from Anabrus simplex, assembly GCF_040414725.1. Lineage (NCBI taxonomy): Eukaryota > Metazoa > Arthropoda > Insecta > Orthoptera > Tettigoniidae > Anabrus > Anabrus simplex. The sequence continues at coordinate 24,319,033 of NC_090278.1, read as the reverse complement.
CCCTGAGCATATGGCGTGCATGTCCAAGGACCCGTTAGCCACAGAACAAACAAAACAGAATTTTGTAATGATTCCATGCTTGCTTTTATTCGTATAATTTAGGAATTTGAAAGTTTCATTTGAATTCACTTATATAAAGATACTTTATACAAGCGCAGAAATTACAAAACAGTATGGCACTTGGCTAATAATTACAACAGTCTGCATCTGGAAACCTACTTGAAAAAATTCACCTTTTGCGGTTGCTGGATCAATGGGACAGATAGTGTTGTCTTCCAAAGACCAAGCGTTTTAAAAGCGCAATCACTCTGACCGAAGATCAGCCTCTACATTAGCTCTGTTTCTGTACTTCGTTTTAATTTGTGGGAAAGCAGAAAAGGTACACACACACACACAGGTATGTTGTAGGCAGTCTTTTCTTCCTGGAAACTGTAGGGTATAGGGGATGTCGTGGTTACAAAAGTCAATCAGAGACGTGGAGTTTTGATACACATTCATGCAACTTCCTGGAGCTAAACATACCGCTCCATATCATATTTCAATTTATTTTCTACTTTCTCTCTACCAAGACACTTCGGCTAGTTGATCTTCCTCAAGGGAGGTCATTTTATGTTCAGTTTCCAAGAAGGGATTCCTAATCCACGAGATTTTCCTAACCAAAGGCGGAAAATATGGTTTGAGTGTGGATACTAGCAATTCCAAGTGTCTCACAATTACATCACACTGCCTTGCAGTATTTCTTCCTTTTCCGTTGCTAACTTGTACTATCTATAGGCCAAGTTATGAGTTACATATACTCTATGTATGTTATACAACAGTGAAAACATAGTTACTAAATTTTATATAATTGTATATATGAACTGTGTGTGTACAATAACACTCCGTTATTTTAAGTATTTACAACTTATATTACTGCGGAACCCTTGGATTATTGCCTTTGCTGGCAGGACCTAGTATTTACAGTGCTCTATGTCTTCTGGTAGAGGCTATAGCAATTTTGTTACTTTCATAGATCTGTCTCTGTCTTATCCTTGGCTTTGACAATATGAAAGTGACTGAGGTATGAGCGATGCTAGTAATGCCAATCCTTATGGAGACAGTCCCTGCTATGAATGGTGTGAAAATGTTGCTCATAGGGTCGGTTGATGCATTTCAGTGGGCTTGGCAGACTGATATGTAATAGCAACTTTGGCTCGGTGAGGAAAGCAACGGGAAACTACCTCATTCCTCATTTCCCTAGTACGCCTCTTCAGTGATGCCTAGGCCATCTATGACAGCTGATGGCAGAGCTGTTGAGGATCCCACCAGCGGCATCGCTGACGGACTGAACATACATACATACATACCAGTTTGAGAATGGCTGATCTACAGGATTATGGCTGGGTAAATAAGGTGAAAAGGATGCTAGACAACGGGAGACTGCTGGGATAAGAAGATTCAGAATGAAGAGAAGATGCTGAGTAAGATGATAAGAGTACGAGCAAGGTATACTGGGAAACAGATTACCTCGTCAGAATGTAAGAGAGAGAGAGAGAGAGACCGAGCGGCTTTCATTGCGAAGGTAGTGGGTTCAAACCCCTCAATGTCGACAGCCCTGAAGATGGTTATCTGTGGTTTATCGTTTTCACACCAGGCTGTACGATGGGACATGAAAGGGATAGGAGTGGAAAGGAAGCGGCCGTGGCCTAAATTAAGGTACAGCTCCAGCATTGGCCTGGTGTGAAAATGGGAAACCACGGAAAACCATCTTCAGGGCAGCCGGCAGTGGGGTTCGAACCCACTATCTCCCGGATACTGGACATTGGCCGCACTTAAGCGGCTGCAGCTATCGAGCTCGGTGGGAAGATTTCGATAATAACTGGGAAAGGCTTCATCAAGTGGCAGGGAAATCTTTCTGAACTGATAGGGAAGTGGAGGGGAAAGGAGACGAATAGTGCTTTGGGTAAATCAGGCGAACTCACTGTAGATCCCAAAGAAGCACTAGACAAATGGATTAGTTATCAAAATATTTTCAACTTTAACGGAAATATTTCTGTTGTATGCCAGACTGAGTGGCTCAGGCGGTTAAGGCGCTGGCTTTCTGAGCCCAATTTGGCAGGTTCGATCCTGGCTTAGTCCGGTTGGTATTTGAAGGTGGTCGAACACATCAGCCCCGTGTCGGTAGATTTAGTAGCACGCAAAAGAACTCCTGCGGGACAAAATTCCGGCACCTCTGTGTCTCCAAAAACCGTAAAAGTAATAAATTAGTGGGACGTTAAAACAGTAACATTATTTTCTGTTTTAGTACAAAACAACCGAGTTCATGGGGAAGAGAATGATGGAAGAGAGATATGCGATACAGTGGAAAGGATGGTGTAATATAATGGGAAGGCAGGAATGAAGAGCTTCAGAGAGTAACAGGATTAAAATGGAATGTGATTAAGGTACCTCCTGATTGGACGAAAGCAGCAATTGCACCTATGTAATAGGCCTTAGCAAGGGAACAGGAAGAATTGCAACAACTATCGAGGTATTTCATTGATCGGCGTAGCAGGCAATGTAATCATAGACAGTTTCGAAAGCATGGTACGATCAAGGATTGGGAGTGAGTTGGATAAAAATCAGTGCAGTTTCAAACCACACAGCAGCTGTCAGGATCACATTTTCAGCATGCGTCAAGTAAAAGTGCTATGAGAGAATTAAACAGTTGTGTTTATGTTTTGCAGATCTTGAAAAGACATACGAGTTCGTATAAACCGGCTTTGACAGTGGGGTCATGTGAGGCGAATGGAGGAGAATAAGGGACGCGATTATGGAGGGTAAGATGACGACTGTTAGACTCAGTTTCTAACTATTTAGTATGGAACTGAACAGAGTCCGCCTGGTGGCCGTGATCGTTAAGGTCTGACACCGTGGTTAGCCAGTTCGAGTCCCGTTGGTCGAAAACATTTTCGCCGTCAGATTGTTGCCCGGCAGGGTACGAGAGATTGCGTGCTTGGATGAAATTCCAAAGCTCTTTGCAGCGTTCATATAGAGTGACGCTGTTGATGGCGATTCGTCCGTCGGAGGGCGACGTTAAGCCTTGATTAGACCCCTTGGTGCTATTCCACAAGAGTAGGCTATGTGCCGTACCGGGTTTCACCATCTCCTTTCCTACCATCATATCTCACGTCATTCATTTCATATCATTAATGCCTCTGGTGATGATGATAATTCTTGTTGATTCAAGGGGCCTAACATCTAGGAGTGGGAAGAAAGAGGCCGTGGCCTTAATTAAGGTACAGCACCAGCATTTGCCTGGTGTGTAAATGGGAAACCACGGGAAACCATCTTCAGGGCTGCCGACAGTGGGATTCGAACCCACTATCCCCCGGATGCAAGGTCACAGCCGCGTGCCCCTGACCGCACGGACAACCCGCCCAGTAATAATGAATTTAAAGTAATCAGTGGATCGAATTCGCAATGCCTCATTTTCTGATAAAATGAGAGAAAATATGGATTAAGGAAGAATAAGACACTGCAATGAAGTGCAGTCATATAAATTATTCAAATTAATATTTTTTAAAACACAGTCAAATATACAAAGAAAAACTGAAACAGTCAACACAATAAAACGTAGTAAACAACAAAATAAAAACTAACAGAAAATACTACGTTTAAACACAATAAAACAGGCCAGTATCCCTCATAAAATCGATGCCGAGGTGTGCTGATGAGGATGAGGGAGGTGGTTTTAGACTACGGCGCAGATCAGCCAGGTCCACGCACTCGGCAAGGATGTGTACCACGGTAAGATTACCGCTGCAGGTACATGCGGAAGGGGGGGGGGGGGCAGGGAAGTTTCACCCTTCAGTAAGTAGGAGTCCGTTACATTCATCTGATGAGGTTGACGTCAGGAAGGGTATCCGGTCGTAACACCTCGCTAACAATGATTCATATCGCTTCATAGCTGTAGGGAAACGGGATAAGGGTTGAACTAAACAAGACCACAGACTTAGCTGCTGTTGAGGCGCTGAGGCTCGCAGAAAGGTATAACAGTCTATAATGAAGAAAGATGTATGCTGTCTAACCTATTCTCTCTCCAGGTTTGTTAACGACGCCACTTTATAGCCATCTTTCCTGCGGCTTTATTAATCACCAGGCAAAACTAAACTAGCAAAAGTTTGTATTCATTCCTCACAATCCGTGGCGTATAGCATGTCCCTACCCGCTGACGCTTTATTTCGCTTTACCTTTCTCCCTTTTTTCATTTTTTTCCTATTCTCTCTCCCTCTGAGCCCGCTACTCTAGTTTCGGACAAGAATTAATTACTCTCCCGAAGTTGAGGCAGTTTCAAAGTCGCTAGCTGGACGACCTGCCATTTCCATAGCCTTTCTTTCTAAAGAAACAAATGAGTCTGCATTTAAGAACAAATTACTGTTGCTATTGCTAAACTTTTACTCAAACTTACAATATCGTACAGTAGATTACCAGATTTTTTAAAAAGTTTCATATTCATTCTACACATTATTGGATTGTTTTAAAGCCCTACATTTTTAAAACTCATATATTATAGTATCCTCCCTTTCATTATTTGCAATAGTGCTCACTTTATGTTCTGGTATTTTTCTTTGTCGGCCCGAGTGGCTCAGACGGTTGAGGCGTGGCCTTCTGACCCCAACTTGGCAGGTTCGGTCCTGGCTCAGTCTCATGCTCAGATACGTCAGCCTTGTGTCAATAGATTTACTGGCACCTAAAATAACTCCTGCAGGACAAAATTCCGGCACCTCGGCGTCTCCGGAAACCGTAAAAAGTAGTTAGTGGGACGTAAAGCAAATAACATTATTATTATTATTATTATTATTATTATTATTATTATTATTATTATTATTATTATTATTATTATCTTCGTTTGCTGTCGCAACAGAACTACTCAGAGCCGTACGAACACCAGAGGAGTCAAACAAAATGTTTCGCCAGGGCAAGGACTTCAGCGCCGCCATGAATATCAACGATGAACCACCAAGTCCTCCGAGATTCGGCTGAAAGCTCGAGCAGATGGAGTAGCTACTTCTCCAAGATCAGCAACGAGGAGTTCCCCCATCTACCAATTCAGAGAGCTAGCAGCGTCTATCGACCAGTTCCGCCAAGCTCAAACGCAAGATGGAGAATGGGAAGGCAACCGGCCCCGACGACTTCACCGCTGAGACTTGGCCACCCCTGTTCAACAAGAATTTGGAGAAAGACACTGTGCCACAAGCCTGAACCACCAGACATTACGGTGCCCATTTGGAAGAGCAAAGAGTGCGCCAACTATCGACCCATTCGACTGCTCTGTCTTGCAATGAAGATCTTCGAGGGCATCCTCGACAGCCGCCTCCGCAGCTTCATCAAATCACGCCTAAACACTGTGGCTCCGTGAAGGACAGTGGAAAGACAGATGTCATCGACCGAATGCCTCATGATCTGATCTAGCAGGCACTTTGGTCTCATGGTGTTCCCGAAGAGCATTTCCGTTGGACGCAGCTCTTGTACTGTAACACCAGTAGTATTGTCCGATGTCCTGCTGGATTTCATAGTATTTCCCGATCCGAGTTGACGTCCATCAGGGACCGACTCCCCTGCTATTCGTCCTTTGCATGGGCATAATGACGGCGGATATCCAAGCAGCGCACCCTAGAACACTCCTATATGCTGACGAAGTTCTTGGCTCCCGAGGAGCGCCGGGATCTTCAGGAACAAACGCAAGCGTGAGAAGCCAGACTTCCAAAACACGGACTGCAATTAATCATCAAGAAAACAGAGAGATGGAACTATCTAAATTGGTGGACAGGGTCTAAACAAAGCAGACCAGTTTAAATACCTCAGCCTCCTCGCCTGTGCAGAAGGCGGCACCCTTCCCAATGCTCGTGCTCGTGTCAATGCGGCCTGGAAAAGTGGGGGCAGGTAACTGGAATAATCACCAATCTGAAGACCAAGTTTTACAACAGCATCGTGCGCCCAGCAGTCGCCTTTTATGGATCTGAATGCTGGCCGGTCGCTCTGCAATGTCATGGAAATGCGCATCCTCCGATGGATGCTGGCCTCACGAAACTATTAGACCATATCACGAACGAAGATGTCCGGGCTGTTGGCTATGTTATACGTAGTAACGAATAGTCTGTGGCCACAAGGGCTTTCAGAAGGACGCCGACCCCTTGGTCGACCCAAGAAACGCTGACTTGATCGGCTGACGACATGAAACTCCTCAGTGCCACGTCCTCGACCGGCAGAAGTGGTGGTTGGCTCTTAAAAAACCGCCTCCTGCATTCAGGCGGGACAAACAAAAGGAAGGCGATTTTCCTTTGCTCTAATTTTTAATACAAAGTAATTTTGTTATCTTTCCCGATGAGCTCCACTCTTTGTTTAATACTTCGACGATTGTCAGCGATTCTTTCTTTATCTTTTAACCGTAGATTCACTATCAATATATCAGTTAATGGTCTATTTAGGTCTCCAGATTTAGCTTCCTTATTCCCCCTCCATGTCCCATCCCGTAGTACCAGAATGAAGACCCTATTCCATATTCCTTACTCCCGGCTTTCTCTCACTCAAAGGTCCCTTTCTATACGTATTCCAGCAATGTTTAATACATTATCTATCAACATGAACCTAGACATCTTCGTAACGTTTCCTTCCTTCTGTCATGATATTTCTAATATAACTTAATTTTCCTTCTTGTTCTTTCCCGTTCTGCTCCTGTATTTACTGTAAATGTATTTTTCTTTGTTAATATCGTTGTTTATGTAAATATGTATTATATATGATTGTACAGTTTTTATTGTGTATATTTGTGTAAATATTTATATATCTTTCATTTCAGATTCATATCTGTTGTACATAGCTCGGATCTTTGTAATTCGGCATTATGCTGTTGCTGATCCTGAATAAATAAATAAATAAAAATAAATATTGTACGTAATTCTGTCGCCCTTCAGACTTACAGATGTTCCTCTTCCATTGTTTCACCACACATCAAATAGTGATTCTCTTCGTCTATCTCTTTTTGACCTTTATTCTGCTACATGCCCATTAACCATCAGCCCATACCTATTTACTTCTCTATTCGCAAGTCTTTCTTTCTTTAGTTATTTTTCCTTTTGCTAACCTGCTCTGAGGTGTCGAAGAACCAACTGAAGGGCTTTGAAATGTGGATGTATCGTAGAATGTTCAAGATCTAACGCGTTCCCCAATATGTCGCAAAACACAGGACAGCAGCCCACTTGAATGCAGCCAGACATAACTGATCGTAGACAGTAAGGAGACGACGGCAAGGATGGAGCGGATTATACCGAGATCCACGATACAACTCCATGATGTTCTTCAACGTTCTTTCAGGGCATATCAGAAGACGAAGAAACATAACATTTATCTAACCCCGAAAACGAACGTAGCAAACTAGATGAATGATTAGTGCCGTGGCCCACGCTCCTCTTTCCGCTATACCTTCTACACTCAAACATCCCTCAGCGAATCAGTGGTTGAATGTCGCCCTGCGGATCCCACTCCCAGCAAAGGTAGTCAGATCTCTGGACACTCCATGTCGTACGATGTTGGCCCGTCAGGGATCGGTGGCAACACATTTGGTGTTTAACGGACACAACTAATTAAAACTCAGCAGCAGATTGTCCAACAAGAGTAACTGACGCGCAGGTAGCCCTAAAGGCACCACGATATTCGAGGCCAAACTACTACTACTACTTGGAAGAATATTTACCACATTTCACGACTCAATTATGTAATTTCTCTTATTAATTTATAGATACTGAAATACTGCATGTATATGAGCTTTAGAACACATGACTTCATTGTAACTGCCTTAGCCCTCTTCATAAATTTCTGAACGAGATTTATGGCCAAAGCACTGGCCTTACTGAACAGGTTTTAAGGTTTTGTTTTCTTCAGAATTTTTTTCGGAAAGCTTTGATCTGAACTGGGTTTTTGTCCTTGAAAATATGCTAAAAAGTCTCACAGTTGGCATTGCTATGTAAGTTAAGTACGCTAAGTAAATAATTTAACAGAAATGTAATTTTAAAAATACAACAGATAATTTTTAACTTATATAGTAGTACTAATAACAAATATGGAGACAGTAATAATAGACGTAAATTATAGAATGTACATGACAATATAAACAAAGATGATAACTATAAAACTAACAATAGTAACAATAAAAGACCAAAGACGTTTGCAACAAAAAGTCCATATCCTTGAACGCAAAACTCAGACATTACTGTACTGTCATAAGACCACAGGCTTTGTATGCAGCGGAATCCCTTGCTATGAACAAGAAAGGCCTGATAGAAAAATTGGAAATTAAAGAAAGAAAGAAAGAAAGAAAGAAAGAAAGAAAGAAAGAAAGAAAGATCTTAAGGAAAATTCTTGGCCCAATTAGAGAAGAAGATGAATCTAGACGTCAGCATAACTAAGGGCTGTATACTCACGTCCAGAAGATCCCTGTTGTCATGCGGAGAAGGATTGCTAAGACTGAAACCCACACAATTATCGAACCAGATCTTTGCCAATTTTAAATATAAGAAGACCCAGCCAACTTGGTTCAAGGAGGCGGAAAGAGACCTAGAGGAGATGGGGATCACTTGTGAAGAAATACAAGAACGCAACCCACTCAGGAGGAAACTAAAAGGCCACTAGGGTTTTCAAGAAAGGCCAAAGTTGAAGACGGGAAAGACGTGGAGGGAGGAACACTGGCAACGAATGAAGGAACACTGGACAGAGATCAAAGCCCAGAGAAGATGTCCTTAGTAGGCCGATACGAAAAAAGAAAGAAGGAAATACAATAAAAACATACAACTAGCACATTTCTAATTTTTATGAAAATATGCTCATTCACACTTCACTCATCTTACAAGTCAGAAGTATTCAGAGTTTTCGTGTGGCTATTTCTAGCAGCCCTTGTAAGGCAGACCCTCCGACGAGGGTGGTAGGCATCTGCCATGTGCAGGTAACTGCGTGTTATTGTGGTGGAGGCTAGTGTTATGTGTGGTGTGTGAGTTGCAGGGATGTTGGGGACAACACAAACACCCAGCCCCCGGGCCAATGAAATTAACCAATGAAGGTTAAAAGCCCCGACCCGGCCGGGAATCGAACCCGGGACCCTCTTAACCGAAGGTCAGTACGCTGACCATTCAGCCAACGAGTCGGACATTCAGTAAGTGATTTAGGCCCATCTTAAATCTCCTACGAGAACGCAAATCTCTAATGTTAGCAGGGAGGGCATTCCAGTGACTACAAAGGAGCAGTTGTAAGCCCTGGACTGACTGGCAGATACAGTTAAAGAGGAGCCAGATCGTGTAACGTGGTCATGATAGGAGAGGTAATTAAAGTTTGATAAAAGATAATTTGGCACAACTGAATTGAGAACTCATGCAGAAGGGGTAATATGACGTTCGTGCACACGAAGCCATGACAACTCCGTATAATAGGGTGAAATGAGAGAATGTAAATCTGATACGTACAAGTGTTTTAACTCCGTTCGAGCATCTTATTACCGTCTTGAGATATGTCCGTAAGTACAGTGTCAAAGTAGTCCAGAACAGGTAAGATTAAGGACTGTACCAGTTGTATTTTAAAATGTTTTGGAAATATAATAGAGAAGCGTTTGAGAGGAAAAAGGGTTTTCTGAACTTTACGGCATGTATTTCTCACTTGTTCGTCCAATTTAGCGTCTAACTCATTATAACACCTACGTTTCTTACTGGCGTACAATAGGGCACGACAGTATTATTTAATATAATTGGGGTACATGTCTACTTTTTAACAAGTTAACGTTTCTTTGGGTACCAAATATTATAGTTTTGAGTTATGTTAGGATTTATTAACAAGCTGTTACGTTTGGCATAGTCATTAAGTCGTCGTAAGTCAAACTTTACTCTGTCCATGGCTACATATATGTCTTGTGGATATGAATGATAATACATCGGAAGATCATCTGCATAGATAGGGGACGCATTGAGATATAGCAAATACCACATGTCGTTCACACTAACAGTAAATAAAAGTGGGGCCAAAACCGACCCCTGCGGGACACTTATGATTTATTATGCCATCCTGAGTACATTGTTACACTGATACTCGTTGCCGGCGGTCAGTGAGGTAGGAGTTAAAAAAGTTAAGATGTCCCATTAAAGTTGAGACTACGGAATTTGAGCAGTAGTAACCTAGGGCTGTGTCAAAAGCATTACGTTAGAGATTCTGTCATATTTCAGTGGCTTGGTTCTAAAATGGCCAACGTCAAAAAACCTATTTTTGAGCTATGAGGACTTGAAGTTTTGCTTATAGTTTTCCAATTATTTTTTTCAACAACTAACTTTAAACAACTTTATACTTTCTTTGTGGAAATCACCTCATTAAACGCTAATTTTTTCTATCGTATTCTTTAAAAATTGCCAGGTCTCTAGTCTTTATTGGTAATCTAACATTATCGCGGCAAGGGCTTATTTAATTAAACGTTAACTGTTCGTTTAGTACTTAACAGAGACATTGGCCCTTTTAACATGTTGCAAGCCAAGATAAAACGCGTTTGTATCATTTAATATCTCAATTTCGATTTTAAAAAATGACATTGGCCCTTTTAGAACCAAGCCACAGATTTAAGAACACCACTGTGTTGCCACTGTCCAATCAACATCAATTCTCTCCAGCTAATTAAAGAACGAGGATAAACCTGGGATTTTCAAAAAATACAGAAATACTACTGTAAATCTGTTCTCAAAATCAGGAGATAAGTGTCTGCGAACAGGAGAGGGTAGAAGGACCAAAAATAGGGAGTCTCCCGCTTAAATAGGGGAAGTTAACACGTCTGTACATTATTATTATTATTATTATTATTATTATTATTATTATTATTATTATTATTATTATTACAAACTGAAAATATCCTCAGCCATGTTCGTCACAACAATTTTTGACATCTCTTTCTTAAGATAAAAAAAAAAAACACAGCCCTGACCGGCCTTGGTCTACCCAGTGACCGATATTCAGCCCGTAAGCAGAAGATTGCGTGGTCAGCACGACGATTCTTTCCGACCGTTACTGTTGACTTTCTAGACCGAGACCACTATCTCACCGTCAGGTAGCTCCTCCGTTGTTCTCAAGCAGGCTGAGTGGACCTCACACCAGTCTTCAGGTCCAGGCCGGGAAGGAGGCAGGCACGCAACCCTTAGCTACGAAGCCGGCTACCAAAAGGCAAGCATCACACAAATCGAGGTTTTCGAAATCGTACTGCGGCGTCAACTGGCGACTATCTCAATCTTCGGCAGCCCCAGCACCAAAAGGACTCTGCTGTTGGGTGCCTTGTCTAGTACTTAATCTGTGATCGGTGCCCCGCAGAGCCGGTTCAAAGTATCGATTCCTCGCAGATGCGAGCAGGAACGAGGGTAACCTTGATCATCTTGGGCGCGAGCAAGGTCACTAGGTCAGAATTTAACTCGGCGACGGTCTAGCCAATCGAACGACTCTGGCTAATATTTAAAAACATTACTAGAGAAGCCATATCAAAAAGAAAAACTCTCGGCTCAGAAAGTATAACCAAACGCAGGCATGATGTACTCAGGGATTAGTCTCGGTTCGTATTGCGGTATGGTACATGGTGCGCGGAGCGTCCGGAACACAAATGCGAAGATCAACGGACTAAAAGGTTATTCTCGGCCATACTGAAGAGGATTTTCCCTTGTTTTATTGACGTCACCGCTAATGTACGCGTAGCTGTAGCCAGCTATAGTGTAGTTCTGCCCAGGAAGAGCCAAGCATTATGATGTTAAAAATAAAATATTTCTTATGACCTATAACCAAGTTTTCTTTACCTTCGCCTCTTCCAATAAAGGTGGATGACGACGCCTTATAATCCCTGCCCTGTGAACCTTAGTCACGTTTGTAATCTACCGGTGAGCCGTGTTCCAATTATCTGAGGCGAGACGAAACGTGACGTTCACTAAATAGTGACACGTACTTCAATGAAACAATTCGTCACGTTATTGAATTCTTGGCGATACATCACTTACGTCCGTGCTGATCTGCAACATACCAAGATCCGGAAAATGAGATCACGTCACGCTAATACTCACATCAAATGTGTATCACCAAGAAGGATAATGATGATCTGGGCTTTCAATGCCAGCAGCCATAATCTGAATATAACAGACGCGGGAAACAACTGAGCTGTACTTGGAAATCCAACTGGCTGATTTAAGAAGAGCATCAGTGGTGGTTGTGGTGGTTATTGTTTTACGAGGAAGTACAACTAGACAACCATCCTCTATATGACACTAACCAGAGAGAAAAATAGAAGGGATCCACAGTTTGAAAAATAAAGGTATCGGACAAAGAAAGACAAGGGCCACGAAGGGCTAGAAAATGAAAGACTCCCTAGCCCTCGAGTGTTCTAATACCGCTGGAGTCGGAAAAGAACAAGAGCTGACCAAGGGGGGTCAGATAGGATAGATGAAATAAGGTGCCTGATAAAAGTGGAAGCAATGCTAGGACTCAGCTAATGGCCCCATGGTCGCCAACCCCCGCTCCAAAGTTCAGAGCCCCTGGAGCCCCTTTTAGTCGCCTCTTACGTCAGGCCGGGGATACCACCCCCACCCACAGGAGGATAAGGCTAATGTTAAATTTGACAGATTTACATTCCGGTTTCTCTTGAACGGCCCAAGGTAAAACGAAATGTTGACAGAATGTAGAATCATGTCTAATACATTTACTGATCTACTTTCTTGCTTATAACTTTATTAGAAATGAAGATAAGGATTTTAATTTTTTTTTTGCTAGGGGCTTTACGTCGCACCGACACAGATAGGTCTTATGGCGACGATGGGATAGGAAAGGCCTAGGAGTTGGAAGGAAGCGGCCGTGGCCTTAATTAAGGTACAGCCCCAGCATTTGTCTGGTGTGAAAATGGGAAACCACGGAAAACCATCTTCAGGGCTGCCGATAGTGGGATTCGAACCTACTATCTCCCGGATGCAAGCTTTTTAATTCTTACATTTAAATGTATTTACTTTAAAAAATACGTATGATGTGTGGTACTTCTACCATTGTAGATCCATATACAAAAAATAATGCTGTTAATGAGAGGTAAAAATTCCAGAGCTCTATCTTAAGTAGTTTCTGAGAAAATGGGAAACATTCGCGAAAGAAACAGGTAGTTTCTCAGATATCACATTAATGTCACTTACAAGGCGTGGATGCTAACATGCTTCTTACAAATAAACACCGAGCTCGATAGCTGCAGTGTCGCTTAAGTGCGGCCAGTATCCAGTACTCGGGAGATAGTGGGTTCGAACCCCACTGTCGGCAGCCCTGAAGATGGTTTTCCGTGGTTTCCCATTTCACACCAGGCAAATGTTAGGGCTGTACCTTAATTAAGGCCACGGCCGCTTCCTTTCCACTCCTATCCCTTTCATGTCCCATCGTCGCCATAAGACATATCTGTGTCGGTGCAATGTAAAACAAAGAGCAAAAAACAAAAAAACAAATAAACATCAGATATGAAGTAATACCAATGTAGCCAACTTATGAAGCAGGATGTTTATAATAAATCAATATAAATTACCGCCTTCTTGTCCGGCTCCATGGCTAAATGGTTAGCGTGCTGGCCTTTGGCCACAGGGGTCCCGGGTTCGATTCCCGGCAGGGTCGGGAATTTTAACCTTAATTGGTTAATTTCCCTGGCACGGGGATTGGGTGTATGTGTCGTCTTCTTCATCATTTCATCCTCATCACGACGCGCAGGTCACATCAAAAGACCTGCATCTGGCGAGCCGAACTTGTCCTCGGACACTCCCGGCACTAAAAGCCATACGCCATTTCATTTTTACCGCCTTCTAGAGCAAATAGTTCCCGAGATATTGTCTTAGCTGAACAAGTGCTCACGAAGTCTGGAGAGATGGGTTGCGCAGTACCACACTGTTTTTTAAATTTATAAATACTTGCAGTCATCCCAAATCAATGAAACATAGATCAAACTGAAGAAGAAACCCAAAATAATAACTTCCTATAAAAACTAACTACTACTACTACTACAATAACTAAAACGTTTAAATTCCTCCCCTGAAGGGGGAGGCGGGCCTCTAAGACGGTAACGCCGCCTCTCAGGCCGGGACATTTGTTACGGTGAAGGAGATGTGCGGAGAAGGTGAGGGGGTTGGCGGCCCTGGCCTATACTAGGTACTGTCCCGGCATTCGCCTTAGTGCAGGAGAATGGAAAACCACGGAAAACCATTCTCAAGACCAGCCGTGAGGTCCAGCCGTTTCCCGTCTTCCGAATACAGACGCGTGGAACCACGGCCACCCCTCCTCTGCTCGGTTGGTCAGTCGGAATGCAGAGCTGTTGGACCACGGACCAACAGTGGCCACTCTGAGCTGAGACCCACTCTGCATCCACCGGTCAAAGAAAAAATTAAAAATCGACATTTCTTACTAATGCCACCTTTTGTACTCCCCTTAAGGGTTTTTAGTTTAATTCACTAGTCAAGAAATCTACCTATACATATTACTGTATAAAATATAAAAGTATTGCACCATACGAATATAGAGCCAGAAATTCTTACTACCATTAAGAGAAGGAAGCCAGAATACTTTGGTGATATGGTGTGGAACAGTAAATACCACCTTCTACAAGTAATGAACACTCTAAGGGAAAATTCATGGAAAACGTGGTCCGGGACGAAGTAGAACATCGTCGTTTGAGGTCATATAGCTTCCTCTATTCAGAACAGCTATGAACAAAGAGGAGATCATGCTACTCTACCAATCGCCAACGTTCTGCGAGGACATGGTACATGAAGAAGCAGTATAAAATGAAGTCAGTGTTAACGCCGTCTAATTTCCAGAACCACCTTTCAGACTTTTATGCGTCTTTCACCACTGTATAGAGCAAAGGTTTAGGTGTATGAAACATTCAACACATCTAGGATAAAGCGAAGCTGATTTCAATGAAGAAAGTCGAAGGAAAAACGGTCATCCGAGCGCTTTCGTCGCCTTACGCTGCCTTAACCGTCAGCGACAGACTCCAAAGTACATGTAGAAGAATAAATTTAAGAGCATAAAAGGCTCTACAAAAGAGTCCGCGGAAGTATACACCCACCTGTAAAAGGTCATCCTCAGTTTTTATGTTATAGTTCTGCAGTAAAAAAAAAAAACATATTTTGAGATTAATCACGTAATCCTTTTCACAACAAACTGCTTACTCACCTCATTAAACATATTAAGATAAACACGTTTTGTCGATATAATTTTCAAGAACGGTTTAAATACCGTTTGGGAGAAAGGGGCGAGTTAGCAGACAGGTGGAACTGAGCTACGTACAACTCACGTCATTTACAAGGAAATCTTATAAAGCCTCCTTACCTGGAGCTGGCAATCATATAAATTAATCTCTGTTTTATGGCACCGACCCTGCGTGAAAGGATTATTTACGCCTGTGTGTTTCAGTAGGGGTTTGAAATGAAGATAGCCAATCCTCACATGGCCGGGTACCCAGGTACCTCTGAACCGAAGAACTGGAAAAAAATACTCCAGGATGCAGGCTTGCAAAGGAACTGATAAAAGGACCAAACAAGAAGCATACTAAAGAACTGTTGAAACTCAGCAGAGAAAATATAAGATGGATAGTAGGACTGTTGACAGGACAATGCCTACATAGAATTGGAGTAATAAGAGACAATACATGTAGGAAATGCAATGAAGCAGAGGAATCAGTTGAACACATACTTTTCGAATGTGAGGCGCTGGGTAGAATCAAGACTCTCCACTCTAGGACTATGTGAAGAGAGAGAAAAACTCCAAGAAGACCCAATAAGAACAACCTGCAGCTTTGTGAAGGGAGCAGGTAGCCAAAGATCTTAGAGGTCGACGCTAATTAGGAACTAATATTTAGAGGCTCCATGAGGGAAAGAATAAGAAGACCTCTGTACCGAAGGCCACCTCGCGATGCCAGGGCTGGCCGCTAGAGATAGGATATATAAAACAAGTTTCATCAGTAAGTGGCCTCAATCCTCCATAGCGTGACCAACATCCACCGCTCGTCTCTTATCTACGCCCAGTTGCTGCTAAATTTACTGCACCCTCACACCAACAGGTAATCAAAATAACTGAGGGTCAAGGCAATTACCATTCTAACAAGTTTTCCCAGGCAATGCACCGTCTCCTCGCATAAGGTAGCGAACATCCCGTGTATCAGAGTATCCACTGTCGGAGGTACTTCTACGTCCAGAAGTACAACGCAGCTTCAAAAAAATAAAGTAACAAGAGCTTGCACGCACAAACTTTATTTTATGGGCAGATACAAGTATACATAATAGCAGGGCGCTGATACGCATTACTATTCAACACTGCCCAAGCACTTGTTCCAATGGTACACCAAGACATCGATGCCGAAATGGAATTCCAGTCCAGGCCAAGACAAGTTGAACGGCCGTATCAACGTTGAATCAGGTGCTTCTTCAACGGTCCGAAGAGATGGAAATCCTGAGTGTCAGATCAGAGTTGTAGGAAGAATGGTCTAGTACCTCCCAAAGGAGGCACCTTAACAATTCACGCGTGCTCTTGACTGTGTGTGGCCTGGCGTTGTCGTGCAGTAACACAACACCTGTTGAGAAAAATCCTTGTCGTTTTCTATGAAATGCTACCCGCAACGCTCCAGTGTGTCATAGTATTTGCTGCCGCTCCCCTGGTGAGGAAATAAACCATCTGGATCTTCAATGAATATTGAATTTTCACGACCGCATTGTAATCGAAACAGACTTTCAACGTATTAGGTCGTGTTACGTACATGTAGTACGTGTTGAAGAGATGTTAAGTACAGAACAAAAATGGCCAGCAGAGCAACCGACGCGAAATCGGGAGGTTGTGGGTTCGGATCCCACTGGTGTCCGGTTGGCCATTTTTGTTCTGTACTTAACATCTCTTCAACACGTACTACATGTACGTAACACGACCTAATATGTTGAAAGTCTGTTTCCATCTGGATCTTCCTCCATACAGGAACCGGTGTTCTTTTTTTTTTCAATTTTGCAGTGACCTTTGCAATTAATTCAGCCAAAGCTTCTATACGACATAAAAAATGTTAAAACTGGCCCGGTAGAACTCTAAAAATAAGCGTCGAGGTACGAAGCCTTAACCAGGTGAATCCCCGCGAAGACATGCGTGAATTAGGGCCTGCCTAGCCGAGACGGTAAAGGCGTGGTTAGCCGGAGGGACGTGCGCTCGATTTCCCGTCAGGAAGTTGAAACATTTAAACAACGAGTTGTTCCACTTCTGAAGCGGCACATACCCCTGATGTTTACACAGCGAGTACCAGGTTAATTACTGGGAGCACAGAGCTAACCACTTCATCCCACTCAGTGCCGAAAAGGACCTTCATTGCCTGTACACAGATGACTTTGACACCAGGATGTAACTTCCTCCGCATTGCTTGTGTTGTTGTAATGTTATATCTCATAAGCAGCAAGGTAGATGGTGAATGCAGTCTTGTTAACATAATTAAAACTTCTTTTCAATATCGTGTTTCTGTAAAAAAAAAAAAAAAAGGAAAAGTAATTAGTAGGACGCAAAACCAATAACACCCAGTCCCCGACCCAGAAGAATTAATCAAGCACGATTAAAATCACCGACCCAGCCGGGAATCGAACCGGGGACCCTCTGAACCGAAGGCCTCAACGCTGACCATTCAGCCAATGAGTCGGACAAAACCAATTATTGTGTGAAACTTTCTTAATAAATTCAAAACACGATTTATGCATTGTAAATCTCGTGCATGGCTTTATCTAAAAATTCGTGTTTTTTCACTAAAAATTCGTTCTTCCTTGATGTAATTCGTTGCGTACCACTGAAAGTATTGGTCTGATTCTTTTTTGGCACTTCTAGAAAGTTGAATTTATGTAGATGATGACTGAATAAGTTCGCATTCAAATCTGAATGGAATGACTCGCTCGCAGCGAGGGTAATAAAACATGTTCACATGACAACGAGGCGCTGAGAAAAGAGGGGTACAATGCCACAGGGAGGGTAGTTTTGTGGCAGTTTATCTTACGGCTATCTCTGCTAGTTGCTTTACGTCGCACCTACACAGATAGGTCTTATGGCGACGATGGGACAGGGAAGGGCTAGAAGCGCGAGGGAAGCGGCCGTGGCCTTAATTAAGGTACAGCCCCAGCATTTGCCTGGTGTGAAAATGGGAAACCACGGAAAACCATTTTCAGGGCTGCCGACAGTGGGATTCGAACCTACTATCTCCCGAATACTGGATACCGGCCGCACTTAAGCGACTGCAGCTATCGAGCTCGGTACGGCTGCCTCTGCTGAGAGGCAGTAGAGTAATATATCAAATCGAACATTCTATTCATACGCCATGCACATTTAGCACCTTTCACTGATGTTTGCTTTGCGTCCCACGAACTACTTTTACGGTTTTTTCGGAGACTCCGAGGTGTGGTAGATCTACCGACACGAGGCTGACGTATCTGAGCACCTTCAACGAGCCAGGATCGAACCTGCCAAGTTGGGGTCAGAAGGCCAGCGCCTCAACCGTTTGAGGATGTCTCTCTGGCGTACTGAACTCCACTGTAGGTCGTGAAGTCACGGCCGTTCCTGCCTCGTCCAGTGCAACCCTGTAGAGCGTACCAGGCCTCAGTCGTATGTCAGACATGCTGTAAATGCCGACAGTTCCAGTAATTTCCACTCTGAACAGCTTCCAAGAGCACACGCCCCCGGAACATCGTTCACCGTTATAAATATCCGTCTCAAACTTACAGTTCGCGACCCGGTTATAAACCTAGGAGTAAGAGGAAGAGCAGGATTTAGACTAAGAAATCTACGCGAGTAACGTTTGGATTGATAGATGGTACTAGGCTCAGGGTTGGCCAACCTGATACCTATCAAGAGCCAAATTTAATTTAAGAAATCCATCAGCGACCTGAGAATGCAGTACTTCCTCTTAAAACAATAATGACCACAAACAAAATTAGAATAAAACTAGGCGACCCGTGGGAGAAAGCTCGCATGTTCATAAACTATGTGGTGGAGTAGCCTCCTGGTGAACAAAGGAATACACAAATCAGTACAATATTAGACAGTCTTACTTACCACTTAATATAATCCTTGATTTTTTAACATTTATGGAAGCAAATGCAAGTGCATTATTATAACGACGAATGCATTATTATAATGACGAAAGTTCCGGAAGTATTTTTTTTTTTGTTTTACTATCATTCTTTTCTTAACTGATAATTACAGCATATTATAATGACATAAGGGAGCCTCCTCCATGGCTCAGACGGCAGCGCGTCGGCCTCTCACCGCTGGATACCGTGGTTCAAATCCCAGTCACTCCATGTGAGATTTGTGCTGGACAAAGCGGAGGCAGGACAGGGTTTTCTCCTGGTGCTCCAGTTTTCCCTGTCATCTTTCATTCCAGCAACACTCTCCATTATCATTTCATAGCACCTATCAGTCATTAATAAATCACTTTGGGAGTGGCGTCCCCATCGTACTAATAGCCTATATATATATGATCCATTCATTTCATCCCTGACCCGGTCATAGACTGGAAAACAGGTTGTAGGTTTTCATTCTTAATGACATAAAACAAGCGTCTCAGGGGTCAAAACGTGAAGTGGAGAGCAATGATGGCGCGTATTTTCCTACAGCAACAGTATTTGCAAACCGCACACTTCGTACTGTTTTAAAACTCATTTTTTGAAAGAAATTATCGATATTTATGACATGAAAGTGCAATTCGTCATTGCTAATGTCTATTCTATTTCTTTTGAATGCTCATTTGTCACGACCGGTTACTTGTGAGCGCCGCAAAAGGGATCTATGCTACTGAAATATGTGTGATGATCTTTCTGCAGAATGAGCATAAAAATCTTGTTAACATAGTTTTATAGTCGTTAAATAATTGCTTGACATCCTTCTGCACATGCTGTTTAATGAGAATACTGAATATAGAAAAAGACATGTTTTAAAACCCACGTCTAATTGTGAGGTTGCTGATGACACGGAGTCTGAAAGCCTGTTTCTGCTGGTGAAGAAAAATGGGTAGATGCTTGCAAAGTGATCATGTATACAGCGCAGTATACACTGTGAAGCGTTCCAATAAAAGCTACATACTATGTGGATTGTGTTGAAAAGTGAACGTCAGGCTTCTCCGGGGGCCGTAATTTGGCACCTCGCAGGCCGCCACTGTTGTAGCTGCTGTATCATTCAGGCTTGGATGGCCTCAAACCACAGGCGTTCTTTAACCTGATGCTCGTGAGCACGAACACACCTGACGTATTTTCTTCAATTCAAACTTCATTATAACAGTGTTATCCAGCCATTATGATATTGGGGGAATGTAAACTCACCGCTCCAAATCCTGTACTATAGTTAATTCTTAGACCCCGCCACCCAGAATGACTAAGTTCCGAAAACCACTCTCACACGGGAGAAAGGAAAATTGATTAGCTGGTGTCAAAAGACATTGGAAACGAAAGAGAACATCCAAAAAGAACTAGTCATTAGCGCTCCATAGTGCACTTAAATAATAATAATAATAATAATAATAATAATAATAATAATAATAATAATAATAATAATAATAATAATAATAATAATAATAATAATAATGTACGTTACTAGGAAGTCCAACTCGCTGGCTGAATGGTCAGCATTCAGGCCCTAGGTTCAGAGGGTCTCGGGTTCGATTCCCGGCAAGGTCGGGGATTTTAATCGCCTCCGATTAATTCTTCTGGCTCGGGGACTGGGTGTTTGTGTCTGTCCCAACACTTTCATCTTCATATTCAGACAACGCATTACACTACCAACCACCACAGAAACACGCAATGGTGATTACATCCCTCCATATAGGGTTGGCGTCAGGAAGGGCATCCGAATGTAAAACAAGGCCAAATCCACATGTGCGACACACTTCGCACCCGCGACGCCACAGATGTGGGGAAAAGCGGTAGAAGAAGAAGAATACGTTACTAGGAAGGGGATAATTATTCCACGAAAGCGAAAGACCGATTGAGCGAATGAAGAAAAGTAAACTCAAATTTTATATTTTTCGATAAATAGTTCAGGGAGATAAGAAAAATCTTGAGCAGTCTGGATTAAACCGGGAAGACATCGTAAACCGAACAAAGTATAGATCAGTGATCGACAGCTTCAGAGGCTTCCATGACGAACAGAAACTAAATAGGCGATGGACAGAGGATACAAGTCCGGCTCCATGGCTAAATGGTTAGCCTGCTGGCCTTTCGTCACAGGGGTCCCGGGTTCGATTCCCAACAGAGTCGCGAATTTTAACCATCACTGGTTAATTCCGCCGTCACGGGGGCTAGGTGTATGTGTCACCATCATCATTCCATCCTCATCACGACGCGCAGGTCGCCTACGGGAGTCAAATCAAAAGACCTGCACCTGGCGAGCCGAACATGTCCTCGGACACTCCCGGCACTAAAATCCACAAGCCACATCATTTCAGAGGAGAGAAGACAGGCTGCGAGAAAAAGAAGGCAAAGATTTTGGGCTGCAAAGAAGGCTTCCAGTTGTTCGGCCCCGCGGTGTAGGGGGTAACGCGTCCGCCTGTCACCCGACGGCCCCGGATTCGATTCCAGGTTGGGACAGGGGTTTTTAATTGTAAATGATTAATATCCCTGGCCTTGGGACTGGGTGCTTGTGTCGTCCTTAACGTTCCTTTCCTCACATTCAACACGTTACACTTCCGCTATTTACAAAATACACGCAGGTTCCTCACATATGGTGCAAGTAGGGGCAAAAGATCTTTCTAGGTCGAAGCCCCGAACAAATAGCATTTTTTTTAAAAAGGCTTCCAGTTATGTGTGATAGTTGCTTAACGTGGTCTCAAATGGCCGTAAACCAATAATTATTATCCCAGGAAATATCAATTTTATTTAAAAGTATAAGTAACAAAATACAACTTCCAATTTTATACATGCTATATATCAACGGCTGACGTGGAAATACTGTTCAGTCGTCATGGTAACGATGGTGATGGTGATTGCTGTCATAAGGTACAAAAGCACTAAACATTGGCCCCAAACGATAATGAACTATCTTTTTTATTTGATTTACGTCACACTGACAGGAGTCTTATGGCAACGATAAAATAAGAAAGAAGCGGCCATGACCTCAAGTGTAAATATGGAAAACCACGAAAAATCATCTTCAGGTCTGCCAATAGTGGAGTTCAAACCCACTATAACCCGAACGCAAGCTAAGTGGCTCGACCCACCTAGCCAACTCGCTCGGTATGATAATGAACATCGAAATGAGGAGAAAAAAGATGACTGGAACAATGAAGTAAAAACAAAGGAATTATAGAACGGGGTCATAAGAGTTCAAAGCCGAGGTCTTGAATGCCTTAATATCACCCAAGTAGGGAGAAAGAATGTACTGACTGACGGCTGCCATTACTGTGGTACGCGAACTATCAGCGTGGTAATGAGCAACCTTCGAGGGAAATGTTGAAGAAATACGAAGGAAGTTCAACATCCTCATATCGCTGACACTGTCATCAAGTTCACGATCCGCTTCACCATAACTGGTCGATGCAAGAGCGCGTTTTCATCCATGGTATACCTAAACTTTAGTACGGTACCCGCAGTAAAGGAAATGTCGAGCCAGACCTCGCTTGACAATTTTACCTGGACTGCCAGACATCAGACAACTGTGTCGCATCATGCAAGCACACCCATCCCATTGAAAATTGGATGATTTAAAATTTCTGACTAACAGAATTAACAGTAAACACTATTTATTCATAGTCATATTGCTATTGAGCCTAACGTCCAGCGCGTCGTTAAAAGTGCTGTGTTTTTTTATTATTAGAGATAAATATTGCAGGCACTAACAGGTTAGAATGCAAACGAATATGAACAAGGCGCAAGTTACATCTAGCCGTTCTACACTCCTGTTGGTGAGCTGCATACATTTTAGGGGTTCTGATAGTTCACATCGCTAATAGTTATACAAATCTCACAGCAGAACTGTTGAACGGGTAGAAAACATTTGCGTCTTGTTCAATACGTTTGTATTCTAACTTGGTTGTGTCCCATTTGCGATCACAGCAAAAGTTGTCCCATTTGCGATCACTCCCATTACTGTGGAAAGCAAGAATGTGAAGAAAGATCTGTTCGTTGCCCATTTGCGACCACTGCAAAATTATCAGCAGCCTATCGGGGTTTTCCAACGTCCATGCAGCAGGGGGACTGCTAATTAGGGCGTACTCCACACAACCTCTCTCTTGAAGGTTTTTGGAGATAATATTACTCTATAGTTTTTAACATACTGTAATTATTCCATCGCTGATGTAGCTTTTGTTGTTATGTTGTTATCTGCGTACTTACTTACGACATGCAGGTCAATGAGACGAATAAAGGCAAGCCTTGTGCTTTATATAATGGATACTCTTACAGAAATTTACGGAAAAGTCAGGGATGTTTGGTGACATTGGTTTTTCATCGCCGGCTTTACATCGCACGTACAAAGGTCTTATGGCGACAATGGGATAGGAAAGGGCTAGGAGTGGAAACATAGCGGCCGTGGCCTTAAAGTACAGCCCCACATTTTTTTTGCTTGTTGTGAAAATAGGAAACCACGGAAAACCATCTTCAGGGCTACCGACAATGGGATTCGAACCCACTATTTCCCGAATGCAATCCCACCTTTTCGCGCTAACTTATCATTATAGAATTATCATTTCTTCAAATCAATGTAATCTAAGTATTTTCTTGACATTAAGTTCTAGAATCTTGTACATTTAATCCCAGCAGACAGACAAAAATTATCATTTTATTTATACAGGTGAAAGTAGGCTGAGTTGCCGCGCTTTTTAACGTGCTACGGCTATGGAGCCAAGGTCTGCTTTCGGGAAATATGTGGGTTCGAACCCCACCGTCGGCTGTTCTCAGAGTGGTTTAATATTTTCACTTCCAGGCAAATGCCGGTACAGTTCCTATTCATAGGCCAGAGCTGAGTCCTCCCACCCTTACCCAATTTCACTCACCATAACACATTTCATCTTCATTAGCTCCTCAACAGAGGTTGGTGCCAGGAAGGGCATCCGGCCGTAGAAACATTCCATATAGCAAAATCTCATATCATCCCGACCCGGTATCAAGAAACGAGAGTAAGGGGTAGACATACATACAGATAGATGAAAGTAGGCTAATTATATTTTGAGCAGCTGCTTACTTAACGTGTCAATATGAATGTTTGAACAGTTTGAGCATTATTTAAGCAGTAATTTAATTGTGTCCCCTATTGTATAAGAAAGTGTAGGTTAACTGTTACAACTGCTTCAGAAAAGGTAGCACTATCGAAGAAGCAAAGAGTTACAGCAAAATCCTTTGTTTTGAAATCGGTTTTAATACGCCCATCTTTTGTCCTACTTCTTAAAGCTCATTTAACCGCCTTTACACCCATAACCATCTTGTAACTCTAAATAAAAGGTTCGTTTGAGTCCTGTTTATTCTGTCAGTCCCAATATTAACTCATCAGTCTCAAACGGTAAATATAAGTAATTTAACGAGTTTCAACATACGATTCGTTTTTTTTAATTTTTTTGTTTTATTTTTGCTATTTGGTTTACGTCGCACCGACACAGATATGTCTTATGGCGACGATGGGAGAAGAAAGGCCTAGGAATTGGAAGGAAGCGGCCGTGGCCTTAATTAAGGTACAGCCCCGGCATTTGCCTGGTGTGATAATAGGAAACCACGGAAAACCATCTTCAGGGCTACCGACAGTGGGGCTCGAACCCACTATCTCCCGATTACTGGATACTGGCCGCACTTAAGCGACTGCAGCTATCGATCTCGGTCATACGATTCGTAAGAATCCTAGTATGTACTGTAGTTTCGCCAGTTGCTTGAGAGATGTCTTCCTGTACCAGTCCTTCAGTAGGGAATTCCCTCACAGCAACCTGACTGTCACAGATAAGAGTGATCGCAAATGGGACAGTGCTTAACCCGTCAAAAATAATTAAGTCTTGTATTCTATCTTATCGCAAATTGGACGACACCTCTAACTTATGCATGCCTTAAATTCTCACCTCTATTTATTATCATTGCATAATTCTTTATACAAGCCCCCTGGTGGCCATGATCGTTAAGGCGTGAAGTATATGTGTTCTGACACCGTGGTTAGCTGGTTTGAGTCCCGTCACCATCAGAATGTTGGAGCCAGGGTAGTGGAGGTGGTGGTACACAATTTATAATCACTTGATAGCGAGACAAAAACTGCATTAAATTCCAAACCTGTCCATAGTGTTCATTATGGAATAAGGACATATGACGCTGTTGATGGTGATTCGACCGTCGGATAGATAGGTAAAGCCTTGAGCAGACCCCTTGATGCTTTTCGACAGGAGTAGGTTATGTGCCAGCACTGGGATTCACCCTCTTCTCTATTACTATCATATATCACGTCATTCATTCATCTCATGAACGAAGTTGACGTCAGGAAGGGCATCCGGTCGTAAAAGGTCGCTACGATGATCCATCTCACTTCATACTCAACATTGTATGTAAATTTTATTTCATTTGTCGATCTTGTCCTATTTACAGCACGTATTTTAAGTACTGCACATCATTTATGGAGGTTTGTATTATAGAGGGTACATTGAACGTTTAGTGACGAGGTTTGAGAACCTCTGAACAGCTGCCGCCCTCTCTCCCGATTTCGCTCCCTAATTCGGCTATTATTTCGGGTCACGTGACTACTGTGGGGTACACGAAGACGAGAAGGTCGCGCACAGGCAGCTAATAACCAATACTCATAATATCAGCAATAAGAGAGGCCAAACAGATAAACAAGAACAGATTGGAAGTTATTGATTGCGCGAGACTTCGTGACACATCGAAACTATTCGGCTCTTTCCGGCCCGAGTACGTCATAAATAAAAAAGAACAATTGAATCACTTGTGGAAAGGACAAGCGCTCATACTTGATGTATAACCGCTTTGTAGTATGTACAGTACATTCGCTCAGAGGAAAAAAAGTATGAGCATGCGAGATGACCGTGCGGTTAGGGTCACGCAGCTGTGAATTTCCATTCAGGAGATAAGTGGTTCGAACCCCGCCGTCAGCATCCCTGAAGATGTTTTTCTGTGATTTCCCATTTTCACACCAGGTAAATGCTGGGACTGTACCTTAATTAAAGCTACGTCCGCTTCCTTCCCACTCCTAACTCTTTCCTATCCCATCGTCGACGTAGGACCTATCTGCGTATAGGAACACGTACTTCGCAGGTACACTTTTCTCAGAAACAACTGAACCTATAATTATGTGTAATGTTTGCTGCGGGTGTCTAAATGGGAGATGAGTTATATTTTTATAATAATTAAAATTAAGTGGAAATAAACTGTCGGCGTATTATGGCATGTTCAGTAGGGTACAAGATGGCCAACCGGATACCAGTGTGATCCGAGCTTGACAGCTTTACGATTCCTACTGTACTGTATGTAACCGAACACGGCCTATTTCGAGTAAAATGCTCTGGTGAAAGGTATATATCATCCCATTCAAATTAAGGCTGATAAAATACCCGTTGTGTTTTACTCTAAGGTGTCAATTCCTTCTATCTAGTTCTGTATTTGGCTTGCGCACACACGAACACTGCCTTCTGTATCGTACACAAGAAACGGGCTTTCAACAACAAAAATAACATCATATCACCATTCTTTATCTTTTTCGCAGTAATCTTTCCTCGGTTAGTTTTATTTACGTAAGGTTTTTTTTTCTTTCTGACTGTCCTTCCATTGTAACAACATCAACACTCCTGACTGTTTTTGGGGTGCTCATCTTCACTTGTTGACGGACGCAGTTCGGTCGCCAATTTTCGAGGACTAATTACCTTCCTCATAAGCATTTTCTTCTCTCGCTCACTCAGTTTCTGTGGACGTACTGTTTGTGGCAAAGATTCAATTCTGTCCTCCACTATGTATCTTCGGATTATGTCTCCAACCGTGCTCCGTGGTATATTCATCCTAAGCAATATTTATATGTGTATGTTGTATGTCCGGCGCTCCCTTCTCGCTCCGCCAGCCAGCTACACGCGCGCCAAGTGTCATTCTTCTAGCCTCGACGCGCAGCCCTCAGTGCGCGTGCCTGAACAGTCGTGTGTGTACTATAAAGAGGAACTCCCAGCCTGTCCAGATGCCCACTTGCCCCGGTGTCCAGCTCCAGAATACACCCTACGTCGAGCACGGAGGCTACTCCTCTTGAAAATGTGCTTCGACCAGGTGGACTGAATTTCTGGCAGTACGAGGTCTTACCTCTGGTCACCGCTCCTCTTCCGCTGCCCATATCCAGTCATACTATTACATACCGTCATATTTCCTTAATTGATGCAAGCTCCCTTGGTTTCGCCAAGTAAGAATTCTTCCAACATTGAACTTGCTTTTATGAACTCAGCAAGGAAGGACTTTCCAAAACATTTATGTCAGTACTTCGGATAGTTTTCGACTATCGACTTTTCTTATCACAAGGACTATCTTTTCTAGATAGAAGTGGATGTAAATACTGTAAACTTGTATATAGTGTACAAAAGATAGACTCTTTCTCAAGATTCCTAATTCATTTGCTTCAAGTTAAATTTCATTTTTATTTGTGTAAATAGTGTATTTTGCATTTGAAGCGAATAATAAAGTTGTGTTTTGTAAATCTCAACCTTGGTTACAACAGTGTAAGATATTTAGCATGACGAAATATCACAAGTTGTCGCTTTTCAAATGTGCTCGTTCCTCTGCGTCCCATCTGACTTTTCCGTACACCACGACAGCATAGCAGCACAGGTTTGTCACTGATAGTAATAGGATGCGATCTTCTCTCTTTTTAATACTCATTTCAGCGGATGAATACTAGCATACCTACGACTGACGGAATATTTAAGTGGCGCAAGAATATTATGCTTTGAAATCAAACGGTACGTACGATCTATATACATTTCTTTTATATATGTATTATCTGTAGATTAATTATGTCAAGTGTAAGAGAGGGTCACGGGCCTAACTTCGCCACTGCTAAAGTCAATAAATAAATAAATAAATAAATAAATAAATAAATAAATGATTGCTGCAAAAATCTAAAATTACGGGATTTATTTAATATTCTACTTACGCTTTACAATGAAGATAAAAATTGTTTAAAATCAATTTGTAATTTTAAATATCTCAGCATCATGACGTAAAGTCTTCTGTGACCGAATATTTATGTGAGTACCTGTACTGTACCTGGCATCAAAGCTAGCGGAATGGTACCGAAGCGCGGTCTTACACACCGTCTAAGCGGGTTTCCCAGAAACATCGACTCCAATGTATCCTAGTATTGAAAGCAATGTATTAGTTCTCTTTTACGTCCGCCTCCGTAGCGTAACGGTTAGTGTTATTAGCTGCCACCCTCACGGGCCCGGGTTCGATTCCAGAGCTAGAAATTTAAGAATGGCAGGAGGGCTGCTATGTGGTTGCAATGGTACATGCAGCTCATCTCCATTGGGGGTGTGCCTAAAAAGAGCTTCACCACCTCGGGATGAGGACACAAGTTTACTTACTTAGCTCTTCTACATAGTATGCTGTTGACTGCTCAGGAAATGCAATGATGCACAGCTTATTGATTTGTTAAAAATGTAACCATAAAGCAAAAACTAAAATTAAGTTTAAATTTGTTACAGTTTTTAACTGCAAATCTATTCATATTTGGTCTCACGTTTCCTGTACATGATGACTTACGATTTTGATAGAATCTATACATTTCAACATTTTATCACGTCATTCAATTTAGCTTTTTATTGTCTTTTTATTATCAACAACATGCTGCTAGAAGCCTACTGTAAACACACGCCTTTAATTGCTTTTAAGGGTCTTTTACAGGACAGAAACACGAGTTCCGCTGCAAATCAAAGACTGCCGATTATAGGAGCGTGTCGTTATCACACCAGTAATAATAATAATTAAAGCCCGGATTATCATGCGGTAATAGGTTAGACTGCAAACTAATTTGGTTAGTATGAAATGTTGGCCACCCGCTCTTCCATAATGTAGGAAGAGTAACATAATTTATAGGGGTTGTGATGGGCCGTACCCCTAATGTTTATGGAATCCTCATAGCATAGTAGTTGTGAAGGTAGACTATACTTGCTTCTCGCTTCAGTAAGTTTGCATTCTAACCTATTAACGCATAAAATTCCGGGCTCTAATAATAATGGTGTATGGCCTCCGGAGAGGCCTGGTGCGGGTCTTTTTCTCTTACATAGGATGATTTCTAATGGTGAATACGCCGCACATACCCAGCCCCCGAGCTATTGGAATGAACCAATTAACGTTAAAATCCCCGACCCAGCCGGGAATCGATCCGGGAGCCTGTGGACCAAAGGCCAGCACGCTAACCATATAGCCATGGAACCGGACATCACACCAATGACACTGCGTCGGGGGGAAAATTAATATGAGACCCTAAGGATCCTCTTGAGTACTCTATTAAGGTTATAGCAAACAACACTCGACTGATAATCACCTGTCACCGCGTCAGATCGCATCCAGGACGTTGGAGAGCTCTACGGTTACACTCAATTGTGTTTTTAATTCCTCGAACATTTTATGAGCGGTAAATGTAGGTTCATGTCGACTTTTTGAAAAACAATTTACTTTCCGTCGCACCGACAAAATAGGTCTTATGGCGACTAGAGGACAGGAAAGGGCTAGGAGTGAGAAGAGTGCGGCCGTGGCTTCAATTAAGGTACAACTCCAGCATTTGCCTGGTGTGAAAATGGCGAACTACGGAAAACCATCTTCAGCAGAGCTGCCGACAGTGGGGTTTGAACCCAATATCTCCCGAATACACATACTTAAAATACCTGATGAACAAAGAACCAAAATCCACTAACATTCTGAAGGACATCAAAGTGTATACTTCCTATGAATTAATCTTCAAATAATACACAATTATTACTAAAAGAGCAAGAATGTCGTTCTATCGCACTTTGGATCAGTGTCGGCCTCCGGGTCAAACCTGGCAGAGGCAGAAAGAAGTCCGTTCGACACTCCCATGTCGTACGACGTCGGCGCTGGCAACACCCGACAAAATCTATTAAAACTCAGGCCCAACTCTACCATTCAGTAGAGTAAAAAGCGTCGAAATTGACGCACAAGAAAGCTAGATGGCGTCATATTAAGACTGAGGCCAAAGGATTATTATAATTACTGTGTATCTGCAAACAGACTGCCTCTGTGGTGTAATAGTTACTGTACTATGATTAGCTGCCACCCCCGAAGGCCCGGGTTCGATTCCCGGCTTTGCCACGAAATTTGAAAAGTGGTACGAGGACTGGAACGGGATCCACTCACCCTCGGGAGGTCAACTGAGTAGAGGGGGGTTCGATTCCCATCTCAGCCATCCTCGAAATGGTTTTCCGTGGTTTCCCACTTCTCCTCCAGGCAAATACCGCGATGGTACCTAACTTAAGGCCCGGTCGCTTCCTTTCCTCTTCGTTGTCTATCCCTTCCCCTTCCAATATTTCCATCCCCCCCAACGAGGCCCCTGTTCAGCATAGCAGGCGAGGCTGCCTGGACGAGGTGCTGGTCCTCCTTCGCAGTTGTATTCCCAACTCACTCTCCAGGACACCGCCCTTGAGGCGGTAGAGGTGGGATCCCTCGCTGAATCCGAGGGAAAAACCAACCCAGGAGGGTAAATAGATTAAGAAAGGAAGAAAAATCTGCAAACAACTGGGAGGAAAGCTAAGTTTATAACGCAGGTTTCTGTATTGCTATTGAACCCTCAGACATACAAACTATCACTGAAAGTACCGAGAGAATAAAAACGATCTAATGAACCATACTGTAATGTCACGAATTGAGAAAAGAAACTGTGTTTGTAAATAAAAGAGAACTTGAATTAAGCACATTTTAATTTGCTCGATGTTTTGCGATCGACAAATATAGGTGATATAAAAGAACCAAAGCCATCAATATTCCGAAGGACATCTAACACTGTAGTGACTTTTGAAGTTTTGAAATCAGATCTTCAGCAACCACGGCGTTTATACATGTGTAATTTAGGATTTTGAAGAAAAACAGAATTTGAGTTAATTCTGATTAGTAGGTAATGGCTTTTCATAACATTAACGTGAAATTAAAATCTCACTGCATATAGCTAATAGTAAAATAGAATGCAACAAGTTCAATAAAACTACATAGTAAATTTATAAAGGCTAAAGAAATACGTACAAATTTACATTTGCAAAATCAGAATAATGAAAAGAAAATATACAAAATGAATTTATGTTCATGAATCTGTGAGTCTGATGAAGAACATACTTGAACATTTTGTTCCATCATCCGTGTTCTTCTATCACTTACGGATATATCTCACATCTTGCTAGATTCCAAATACACTGCAGAGCTGCTTGGATACACTCTTAACGACCAACAGCAGTTGTAGGCAGTCCAAGAGGGCATAAAGTCCTTGGTTAAGGTTTCCAGAAGAAAAATAGAAAACATAAATAAAGTTTTATTTGAAAAGATGGAATGTTTGGTAAACATTTCGCATTTTTAATGGTTTTTAAACTAGATAAAAGTAGTTTAGAGGCAATGAAAAATGAAAATACAAAAGTAGCCTACAGTCCTTTATAAACATGTCACGCAATAGGTCCTATCGTCACGAAAAGTCAACCTCCCCTAACAATATCTTATCGGCTCATTTTGAAAGTATTCAATCGTGAAATAACAAGTGTTTCGTCTCATCAGGTGGACTGCCACACTTAAAACTTTTTCTCACAGAGTGAAAACGTAGAGCGATGGTTCGAGTTGCGCCACTAAGGGAGTCAGACTTAATTTGAATACTTAAAAATCTAGTAATAAATAAATAAAACCACGTAAGTTCTGTACTCACATTGAAATGATGAAGTGGTACCAAAAACGATGGAACCTGCAACAAAGATAAAGTAACTTTTAATATTATGATAAGAACCAGAAAAAATATCCTCCATAAGTTATGTGGCACTACATGGGGTTTCTGCGCATCACTGCACCTGGATTGATCTATTCAGTGGCAGAATATTGTTCTCCAGCGCTCTCACAAGAAAAGGTGACACTCAGCTAGACAGAACAATGCGAACTATCAGTGCAACTGTAAGAACAACGCTCACCTTCTGGTTACCAATCTTGAGTCATACAGGCCTACCTCCTGCAGACCTTCGGCGGAACAACGCTCTTCTTCGGGAGTACAAGAACATTTTAGACAACCCTCAGCTTCTGATACATAATGATATAGAAAGTTACAAAGACTCAGGCTAGTATCTTTTTTCTTTAAATTGGCTTTACGTCGTACCGACATAGATAGGTCTTATGGCGACGATGGGATAAGAAAAGAGTGGGAAGGAAGTGGCCGTGGGCTTATTAAGGTGCAGCCCCAGCATTTGTCATCCATTTTGTATTTAAAAAAAAACCACTCGGCTCTTCCGCATTGTTTCTGTTTTCTATGTTCCGCTATATTTCATCATTACTTCTTGATTTCCAGAGTTCTTAGCGGACCGAGTATTTTCCGTATATTTTTTCTTTCCAGTACTTCTGATTTATTCAGCTTGTACTAGACATTTATTATTATTATTATTATTATTATTATTATTATTATTATTATTATTATTATTATTATTATTATTATTATTATTATTATCTTAACGAGACCTGCAGACTTGTTACAGGTTGTCTAAAGTCTACTCCAACTGAAAAGCTCTATCGTCTTGCAGGGATAGCACCACCCGGTGTGCGAAGAGAAGTAGCTGCAAATAAGGAAAGGACAAAGGTTAAGCACGAAAGTACTCATCTACTGCATGGACATGAGCTTCCAGTAGAGAGACTGAAATCTAGGAAGAGCTTCCTACGAACATCTCAGGGAACTTATAGTACCAGCTGAGAAGGCAAGGATACAGCTATGGAAGACGAAGATCCCCCAAGGCTCTGAGCAGATGGCGGTTGAGGAACGTTTGCCACCCGGTTGCAATGAGAGCTGGACAATCTGGAAATCTCTCAATAGGTTGAGATCAGGAGTGGAAAGGTCCAAAGTTAACTTGGCAAGATGGGGCTTCATCAATGGCGACAACACTAAGTGTGAGTGCGGAGAAGATCAAACCATCCAGCATATGCTTCAGTGTCCGCTGTGTCCATCCTTGTGCACGCAAGATGACCTGCATCGAGCTACGAAGAGAGGACTCGAAGTAGCGTTGTATTGGTCCAAGATTATTTAAATGTTACTTGAAATTATTGTAACTGTTTTCTTTTTGATGTATCTGACACGAGAATAATAATAATAATAATAATAATAATAATAATAATAATAATAATAATCTGGGCAATCATGAAGGCACTTCAAAATGCCATGATAAACTCAAGGTATATAAAGCTTCTGGAAAACATTTATGATCAAGCAACAATGGTAGTCAGAGTGGACGAAGACCTCATCACCAATAAAATCCCAGTTGGCAAAGGAGTTCGACAAGGTGACACAATCTCTCCAAAGCTGTTTACCCTTGCCTTGGAAGATGTATTCAAAACCCTTCATTGGGATAATACAGGAATAAAAATCAACGGGTTATATTTGAACCACCTGCGTTTTGCCGATGACATTGTGCTCATAAGTGAAAATCTAGATGAGCTAGAAAGCATGATCCAAGAATTAAAAACTGCTTCTGCTAAGATTGGTTTGGAAATGGACATTGATAAAACGAAAATTCTAAGCCCAGAGAGTCGACCACTTAAAATGGGAAACCAATATATAGAAGCT
This sequence comes from Anabrus simplex, assembly GCF_040414725.1. Lineage (NCBI taxonomy): Eukaryota > Metazoa > Arthropoda > Insecta > Orthoptera > Tettigoniidae > Anabrus > Anabrus simplex. The sequence continues at coordinate 24,285,235 of NC_090278.1, read as the reverse complement.
GTCGATGAGTACATCTATCTTGGACACAAGATAAAACTTGGAAAAGACAACCAACGTGCAGAAATTCCTCGCAGAATAGGTATGAGTTGGACTGCATTCCGAAAACTAAGATTCATCCTCACCAACAAGGATGTTCCAATTAACCTGAAGACCAAGGTTTATAATACGTGCGTGCTGCCAGTTACAACTTACGGTCTGAAAACGATGACTCTGAAGGAAGGAAAGTGCTCGTAAGCTTCAGCGAACACAACGAGCCATGGAGCGACAGATGCTAGGCATCAGCCTTAGGGATAAGATCCGTTCAGAGGACATCAGGAGAAGAACTAATGTAACAGACATCCTAGAGATAGTAGCAAGACTAAAATGGCAATGGGTAGGACACGTAGCTCGACAAGACTACAACAGGTGGGCCTCTAGTATTGTTCACTGGAGACCATGAGGACATAAGAGAGGCATTGGAAGACCCCTGAAGAGATGGCTCGACGACATAAAGCTGTTGGCTGGAACACGCTGGTTCCAAGTGGCTCAAGACCGAAGACGATGGAAGCACATGGAAGAGGCCTATATCCAGCAGTGGATTGAAATAGGCTAGAAAAGAAGAAGAAGAAGACGATTATTATTATTATTATTATTATTATTATTATTATTATCATCATCATCATTCATAATCTACTAGACCTAGAAGCAATCTTCTAGGACATCAAGACAGACTTGCTTGCTCCAGAAATTGCAGAGAATAACCGTCATTAATGGAAAAATATCAACTTAATTTGTTTTCCTTAGCAAACATTCATATTATGTAGAATAGCACGTGGACTAGAAAATCGTCAGGTCAGTGAAAAAAAAAATCACGATCTTGTTTAAGCACAATACGAGCCATTACCTCCCCACAGCTTTCCGCTGAACAATATGTACTTGATTGAACACGTGCACGCCAACATCACAATTGAATCTCTCACTGTCTGGAGCAACTCAATTTATTTAAATAACTCGGCGACTTGATCTGTCGCATCATGTACAGTTGATTGAATGAGTGTGAGCAGTGCAGTTTTAACTCGCAGCGGCGATAAAATGGGTACCCAGTCGATCTATTAAACTGTACTGCAGATAGCTCTGTGCAGGTCTCCTTTTCTTTTACTGTACATGAAACAGGACACCTCTAAAAATCCCTAAAAGTAAAAAATAACACCCAAGGCGAATCTCACCCATCTTCGCAATCTCCTGAACGTTTTACGATCTTACTGAATTTTTGCCATCATCTATGGAACCAACTCGTCCGACTTTTTAGCTGAATGGTCAGCGTAACGGCCCGGTTCAGAGGGTCCTGAGTTTGATTCCCAATCGGGTAGGGAAATTTAGCCGCGTCTTACTGATTATCTGGCTCGGGGACAGGATCTTTGTGTTCGTCTTCATGTTCACACTATCAACCACCAGAGAGACAGGCAATAGTGGATACCTTTCACATGGGGAAGGGCATCCGGCCATAAAAATGTACCGGCCCCAAATACCTGAGAAAAGGCCAGGAAGAAGTAACTCCTACTGTCAGCCGATTTCCAGAAGCTCAATCTATGTCTCTCCAACGTTTTATCTCATAGAACCTGAGAAACACTGTATGGTGCTACCGAATCTCGACTAAAGTCCTGCTTCTCGGCGTCGAGGTCTTCGGATCGATTCCCCGCCGGGTCGGGGATTTTAACAGTATCCGGTTAATTCCCCTGACTTGGAGACTGGATGTTTGTGTTCCTCCCAATGAGTTAAATGATTCACATAATCCCTGACTGTGACCTATTTCTAGGGATGTACAATTATCACTTTTTGTTGTTTTCTATTATGTATGATTTCTTTCATTATGTTACATCTTTCTTTTGGGTTCTTGTTACGAATTCTAATTGTTCAAGTAATATTTATTCTTTAAGTACATTTTTTTTGCTAGTTGCTTTACGTCGCACCGACACAGATAGGTCTTATGGCGACGATGGGATAGGGAAGAGCTAGGAGTGGGAAGGAAGCGGCCGTGGCCTTAATTAAGGTGTGAAAATGGGAAACAACGGAAAACCATTTTCAGGGCTGCCGACAGTGGGGTTCGAACCTACTATCTCCCGAATACTGGATACTGGCCGCAATTAAGCGACTGCAGCTATCGAGCTCGGTCAGTTCATTTTTAAACTTGTTACATTGTGTCTACACTTGCGTTATTCCTCACTGACACAGATGTTATTCTTTTGGGTAGGATTTTTAAGTTTTGAATGTAAAACGTCACGTCGCTTAATAAGGGTGAGAAGTTCCAAAGCTTAAAACACACACACAAAATTGTGAATAGGGCTGGTGTCAGGTAGGGTGTTCCGCCATAAAACAGGACCAATTCTACAGAGTTGGCACCAGCGAACAACCAGAGTGCTTATCTCGTACCAAACTCGTGACCTCGCCTAATCTCCTACGTGACCTCATCTAATTCGTACGAAAGTCGTGACCTCACCTAATCTCGTACGTGACCTCACCTAATCTCGTACCAAACTCGTGACCTCACCTAATCTCGTAAGAAATTCGTGATCTCACCTAATCTCGTAAGAAATTCGTGACCTCACCTAATCTCGTAAGAAATTCGTGACCTCACCTAATCTCGTACGTGACCTCACCTAATCTCGTGACCTCACCTAATCTCGTACCAAACTCGTGACCTCACCTAATCTCGTAAGAAATTCGTGATCTCACCTAATCTCGTAAGAAATTCGTGATCTCACCTAATCTCGTACGTGACCTCACCTAATCTCGTGATCTCACCTAATCTCGTAAGAAATTCGTGATCTCACCTAATCTCGTACCAAACTCGTGATCTCACCTAATCTCAACGGACCTGACCGGCTTCTCACCATGGCGTCGTGTTCAAATTCCAGTCAACATAAAGTAAAATAATAATGTTACGTTCCAGTAACTACCATTTACGTTTTTAAGAGACGCCGAGTTGGCGCGATTTTGACCCAGAGGAGTTATTTTATATGCCAGTTCATTTAGCGACACGAGACTGGGGTATATACAACCGGAATCGAACCTGCCATTGATCTACCGGCTGACCTACTCAGTCCGACATGTCCCCATGGTTCGGATACCGCAACTACAACGCCGTAGACAGTGGAGCTGACAACATGACCTCATCACTTACAGAATTCCTAGTAACCTTACGAATCTCAAGACATTGTCTAGAAAACCCCTTTTGACTATTTAAAACCCAGTATAAATCACACTAAACATCAGCGAATCGGGAGATAGTGGGTTCGAACCCACTGTCGGCAGCCCTGAAGATGGTTTTCCGTGGTTTCCCATTTTCACACCAGGCAAATGCCGGGGCTGTACCTTAATTAAGGCCACGGCCGCTTCCTTCCACTTCCTAGGCCTTTCCTATCCCATCGTCGCCAAAGACCTATCTGTGTCGGTGCGACGTAAAACAAATAGCAAAAAACAAAAAAAAAAAACAAAAAAAAAACCATCAGCGACCTTACGAATCGCCAACACACACTCCGGAACAGACTTCTTCCAACAGACGTAAACACACTCCGACGAATTCAAACGGGCATCCAATCTGTCTGATTCCTACAAGAATTAGTAACTCCTACCTACTTTGGCGAATACCCAATAACTTTTCAACATGCTATGACAACCGAATTACATCAAGACCTGCCATAAAACACATAGGGACTCTACCTGAAATCTAAACGAGTAATAATAATAATTGTTACCGTGTTTTAGCGGTAGGTAGAGGTGAAAGAAGGTGCGGGCTTGAACGGGTCTCAAACTACGGAATCAAAGTTAATGTAAAATTTAACAAGGTTATATTTTCTTTTCAAAATTAAAAAAATAAAACAAGTACGGCAGGTACAGAGTAGCAAGGCAACAAAAGGAGCAATTACAGTATTTACAGTATTTGGGCTTCGAGCCCTGAATTCACACTTCTAGGGCAATTAGCCCAATTTTACTCCAAAAATAAGTTTTACCAGAGGGGCAGAAAACCCCATTCATGTCCAGGAGCACTTGCTCCAAATTACACAGAAAAGCCTCCTCGAGGCATACAACACTCAATTTTCAAGAAAGAGCCACACGCTCTCAACCTTTAGGCCTCTCAAAGGCCACACCAAACTCCAGCTTCAAGTTGTCCTCTCAGGACATAGACACAGGGGTAACATACCCAACCTACTGAGGTCTATTAAATGAAAAAGGTTAATTACATGACCTCTAAAATAACAATTTGAGAGGAGGCGATCTGCACTCCTAATGTATTTGTTTCAAAACCTAATTTGGCTCTAGGCCACTAATGCAAGGGCTAATCCCATACTACTGAGGTGACTTTAGAAAAGGACAATTTACTTTACAATTAAGGAAGAATCGGTTGTGAGAAATAAGTTCACCTCAAAACAAAATGAGTGGGAGCTCGAGAGGGTTAAGCACTCTCTATCCCAATATGTAGCTTTAAAAGATAACAGTTGCTAAGAGTAGTTACATTTTAGGAAAAGGTTACATGATAGAAACGCTTCGGACCCGCCCCGAGAGTTAAACTGCTGAGCTAGCAAGAAAAGAAGTTATTAAAAGGCCATTACCTTGGTGTAGAACTGCTCCCCGAAGAAAGAGGCGCTTCCCGCCCCCCGCTATGTACTTTACACACTAAAAGATGGAACAGAAGTGGCACCGAGACCCTAAAATCAGCAGTTTATATACTCTCGCGGAAAGTTCGAGGCGTTTCAGGGAAGAAAACGCCCGCCCACAATCACTTTATTGGTTAGGGATAAGCAGCATATTCAAGTTGGGGGAAGATACATCAGATTGGTCAGAAATTAATTAAAGAAATTCGGGATTGGCTAAATACAAAACAAGGGGAAAGAGAGGGGTATACAGCCAACTTAAACAATAACAGAAAGAAATTTAACAAGAAACAAACTTTTGAAATACAAATTTCTCCAAAAAGCAGTTCTTTCACATCGCACTAGGGTGCACCATAGTAATTTTTCAGTAGTGTCCTCTAGAAGAGAAAGTTCACACTTCTTACTACCGGTAAAACAAAAATACATCAAAAGTGGCACAGTTCAAAAACTCCAAACTTTCCAAGTAGTGACATCTTCTGAGAAACTTGAAAATTAATACCGTCAATAAAGTCCAGACTTCCTCCAGCAGAGGAGTTTCAACTGGCGCAAATTTTAAATTAGCGGCGTGGAGGTGTACCGCCCGGTACAATAATAATAATAATAATAATAATAATAATAATAATAATAATAATAACCGTGTCCAAAAACTCAGAAGAGCTTATGGGAGAACAAGAGAAATCTACAACAGAAATGTATGTCTCTCCACGTTAAGATTAAACATTACAATACAGTAATCAAACCTGAGGCTTTATATGCAGAGGAAACTCTAACGCTTCATAGAAAGGGAGAGCTGGAAAATATCCTAAAAGAAGAGCGAAAAATCATGAGGAAAATTTTAGGAGCAAGACACACGGGAGAAGGGTACCGCCTCCAAACCCGGAAACCCACAGAAAAATTATCTAATATTGCGGCAGACCTCAGGAAAAGAAGGCTGAAATTTGATGGACATGTTAAGAGGCTTCCAGAAAATAGATTAACCCACCAAGTTCTTGAAAGAGTTGATAAACTGAAGAATTTCCCTTGGATACAACAAACAAAAGTGGACATGAAGAACGCACAAATTCAACCTTAAGACATTTTGAATCGAAATATATATAGAAAGAAAATTGACAAGTGGGAAGTTACTCCAGAGAATGAAGTACCACAAAGAGCAGGTACCAAGTGGACGGAAGAACGGAAAAGGATCTTTAGTCAACAGATGAAAGCATCCTGGATCCTCCGCAAACGAAATCATAAATAAAGCTTCATGTGTTCCAAAAGGGACCATTCACGTATAATAATAATAATAATAATAATAATAATAATAATAATAATAATAATAATAATAATAATACGTTCCCTAGCTGGTGACTTCGTGCTTCTCGAGGGGGTTTTCTTTCGTTCTGTAGCAGTGGCTCGGGCTTGTGGTATCTTGAGCCTTAGGTTTTTGAGGCAGTGATCAATCTGTTTAGCTCGGGTCTTCTTGAATGTTGTCTTTTGGATCCTGCACTGTGCTGGTTGCAGCTGACGCCAAAGAAGTATGGATGGTAGGTATCCTGTTCTCGTCTGGATCGCTTCTTAGTTGCTGGCTGTCACCACACTAGTTAAAGACGGTTTCACTGCCTGTGTGGATCAGTGCTCGAGTGTCGGCCTCCGGACACCAACATCACGCATTCAAACCTGACAGAAATAGTCTGATTTTTGGCGGGGGGAGAGGGGTTTGAGGAGAAAAGTCTATTTTACACCCCATGTCGTACGATGTCGGCATGTAAAAGAACTCTGGTGGTAAATCTGATGTTCACCCCAGAAAATCAATTTAAAATCTCAGCCATAGATTGTCCGGCAGAGACTGAAGCGGAGGCAGCCTAAGTGGCGTCCACTTAACAGCTGAGACCATATTATTATTATTATTATTATTATTATTATTATTATTAAATCGTTATGTCCATCTGTGGAGCGCGATAGATTTAGGTGATGATTTTTTCACTCCAAAAATCTCTTCCTGCGTTCTTCGATCCATGATTTATTGGTCTTGGTATTCATTTTCTCGTCTGCCTCTGTGGTGTAGTGGTTAGTATGACTAGCTGCCTACCCCCGGAGGCCCTGGTTCGATTCCCGGCTCTGCCACGAAATTTGAAAAGTGGTACCAGGGTGGAACAGGGTCCACATAGCCTCGGGAGGTCAACTGAGTAGAGGGGGGTTCGATTCTCATTTCAGCCATCCTCGAAGTGGTTTTCCGTGCTTTCCCACTTCTCCTCCAGGCAAATGCCGGGATGGTACCTTACTTAAGGCCGCGGCCGCTTGCTTCCCTCTTCCTCGTCTATCCCTTCCGATCTTCCCATCCCCTCCGCAAGGTCCCTGTTCAGAATAGCAGGTGAGGCCGCCTGGGCGAAGTACTGGTCATCCTCCCCAACCCAGAGTCTGAAGCTCCAGGACACTGCCCTTGAGGCGGTAGAGGTGGGATCCCTCGCTGAGTCCGAGGGGAAAACCTACCCTGGATGGTAAACAGATAAAGAAGAATAAGAAGTATTCATTTTCTCAACAAAATGATAGTTGTTGATTGCCTTTTTTCAATTGGAGTCGATCTTTAATAATTTCCTGTGGGACGCCAATTTCCTGATGGTCTTTTTTCTATTTCACTAAGCCAGTTGTTCTTTACTTTCATTGAGAGAGCAAGGTTGAGATCCTTTTGGTCAGTCTGTCATTGTTCATTCTGACAACGTGGCCATAGAACTTTAATTGTCTTTTCCTGATGGAGTCGGTGATCTTTTCAGAATGCTGATTAAGTTCCCGAGACTTCCGTTTCATCCAGATTCTCTGTGAGTTGGCTGGACCAAAGATTTTCCTCAATATTTCCCTCTATATTTTTAATAAGTGATCTGCCTCTAGTGATCAAGGTTTCCGAGGCGTACAGTGCTTCAGATTTGACAACGGAGTTGTTATGTCTTAATTTTGCGCTCCTGGATATTGATTTTTTTTTGTTATATCTGTTCCGGTTGAGTCTATAGGCCTTCTGTAATTTTGAAATCCTCCCCCTATTTGCTTCACGATTCAAGCCTGATGGCTGAATTACTTCTCCTAAGTACCTGAACTTATAATTATTGCGTGCGTGGTCATGGAGAGCAGCACCGGCAACTGAAGAAGGCGTCTCATACACTTTTCGTTTCAGAACGATCCCCGTCCCGGAACTTTACAACAGACGCGCACGAAAGAGGCAGATCTTGGAATATATCCTCGAATACAGGACACCGCAAGGACCGGCCGTCAGTTCGTTCAGACTTCAACGTAGCTGACAGAGAATCAATATGGCTGATGCATAACGAACTTTGAAATAATGAACTCTTTACTGTTGCCGTCTGCAAGTTTTTAATCGATTCCTCAGAAGAGAGGTAGAGAGAGACACAGATGCAGCTAAGCTTTCACAAAGTTGCCCAAAACGTCTCATGACACTTGTTAACATGTCGCACTCGGCAAGTTCTGACTAGTATTTTGTCAATACCGCAGTCAGAAGTTTTGCAAAGTCTCACTGCTGCACTCAGCAGATAAGGCAGTAGAAGCAAAGCTTGAGAGGTGGTGCATTCAAACATCACCTCCAGACAACGTAGAAAAGTATTTCGATATCCATTATGACGCACTCCAGTCACCTACAGAATAATTTCTTCAAGATATTGAATGCCCGAATACATCAGTGAGCAGCCCCCTGGATTCCATCTAACCAGGCACCACTGGAGCACAACCGGCCAAGGAAGACGTGGAGCAACACAGCACAAACCGGGATGGAAGATCTCTTCTTGCTATGACGAAGAGCAGCTTCAGAGAGCCCCATAGCCTTTAAAAAACCCATCGGAGCTTAGTAGTCGCCCCCCCCCCCTCCCCATAGCTAGAGCCCTGGGCGGATATAGACCTATCAAATATTATCCGCATCCGCGAATGGTTATCCGCGAATATTGTAAATATTTAACAATTGTTTATTACTCTAAGCCGGCCCCGTGGTGGAGGGGTAGCGTGCCTGCCTCTTACCCGGAGGCCCCGGGTTCGATTCCCGGCCAGGTCAGGAATGTTTACCTGGATCTGAGGGTTGGTTCGAGGTCCACTCAGCCTCCGTGATTAGAATTGAGGAGCTATCTGACGGTGACATAGCGGTTCCGGCCTAGAAAGCCAAGAATAATGGCCGAGAGGATTAGTCGTGCTGACCACATGACACCTCGTAATTTGCAAGCCTTGGGGATGAGCAGCGGTCGCTTGGTAGGCCAAGGCGCTTCAGGGCTGTAGTGCTATGGGGTTAGGTTTTTATATTACACTAAGGTATTGAAAATTATAGATCTGTTAAGACAGCAAAATGAGCCTGAAACCTGGCACCAGAACCCCTACAGTCAGAGGTTTACGAGGGATGTGCTCTTGCGACAACTAGCGACGTACTGACCTCTGTTCCTTCCTTCCATTAATTGCGGGCAGGAACCAGTTTGGCTTACAGTAGAACAGATTTACGGCTTTAAGGTCTCAAGGCTCTTTATGAGTATCACCATTCTTCTATACCACTGTCAAGGGTCACCTAGCCACAAGCAAAAATAAGAGTATACCTGAGTGAATATCAGTACATTTCATTATCTAGAAATTATCAGCAAAATTATCCGCACAGTTTGCATCTGCCAAGACACTAACTTCGCGGATATCCGCATCCGTGCTGGCGGCTCCAAAGAGAGGTCCAGTAAAGGACCAGCTTCAAAACACACGAGCCGGCCAGCACTCTTCTGAATGAATAAAACTTCGCCCTATAACGGGGATATGTCGAAGCTCCCGCATACAGCACTGAAAATGTGTCCGTAGCGGGAAATAAAACCTCGGTGACTAAATAGCATATCCCAACTGCGTGAATTGCATTTTAGGAAGAGAGGTTTTATAGTTTCAGCGAACGTGCAGTGGGAAAACAAAGACAATAAAAAGCTAAATTGAGCGATGTGATAAAAATGATCAAAATCGTAAGTCATCATGTACAGGAAACGTGAGACCAAATATGAATAGATTTGCAGTTAAAAACTGTAACAAACGTAGACTTTAGTTTTTGCTTTGTGGTTACATTTTTAACAAATCAATAAGCTGTGCATCATTGCATTTCCTGAATGGAACATCATTATCATCTGAAGCAACCACAGGCTGGGTCTCCTCTGAACATAAGCCTCTCCATCATTTTCTGTCCACCCACCACTTTTCTTCTGTCACTCTTGTCCAGTTCACTCCCTTTGACTCGATGCTCTTCTTGACACCATTCAGACATCTGTGCCTCTGTCTTCCTCTAGATCTCCTTCCCTTCAACTTCATTTCTAACGTCTTTCTTGGCATCCTCTCTTCTCCCATTCTCGTAACATGTCCATACCACTGCAGCCTTCTTTTCCTGTAGGAGAACCTCATTTACAACTTACCGAGCTCGATAGCTGCAGCCAGTATCCAGTATTCGGGAGATAGTAGGTTCGAACCCCACTGTCGGCAGCCCTGAAAATGGTTTTCCGTGGTTTCCCATTTTCACACCAGGCAAATGCTGGGGCTGTACCTTAATTAAGGCCACGGCCGCTTCCTTCCCACACCTAGCCCTTCCCTGTTCCATCGTCGCCATAAGACCTGTCTGTGTCCGTGCGACGTAAAGCAACTAGCATTTACAATTTCCCGAACTCGCTCATTTCTTACTCTGTCCATTCTTGTTAATCCTACTCGACACCTTTGAAACTTCATTTCCACTGCTTGTATTCTACTTTTATCCCCCTCCTTCATCGCCCACGTTTCTGACCCATATGTCAAAACTGGCACAAAATAAGTCTTGTAGATAATTCCTTTACATCTCTGTGGCACATCCCTGTTCCATATCAAATCTCCCACACTCTTAAAAAATCCATTTGCATGCCTTATTTTATTTTACTTTCTTCTTAATGAAGTTTTTTTTCGACCTGTCTGTGATAATGTTTATAAAAATATTGTTCATGATGGTACTGATGTTGCCAAAGTGTGAAAATATGGAAATGAACTAGTAAACTTGGTATGCTATCCCATTCTGTTCACTTCCATGTATTCTTTCTAACTAAACAGCACAAAAACAGGCAAGGGAGCAAGAATTTACAAGTAAACTTTTAAATAACATATTTTACAAACTGAACAAAATATGAAGTCTAAAAATTAAAAGTTATTTGGGCTAAGAAAAGAAACATAAGCTGTCATTTTACTGAAAATTAACGTTGATTGTGTTCTGCCCTTATTATTCTGAGCGCCTCGATTGTGTTCAGAGCAGTGAAGCTTGTCTGTGATTGTGAAAAGCAAAGCGCTTTCCTAGTCGGATAAATGAGAAATTTTGCGAAAACAGTTATCTTAACTAGAAACATTTGTCTTATGTGAAAATGGGAAACCATGGAAAACCGTCTTCAGTCTTGCCCACAGCGGGGTTCGAACCCAGTCGCTAACAGCTACGTGATCCGAACAACGCAGACAGTCGCTCGGTAAGAAATACATTATAGAGTCCAAACTAACGGATGCGATGACGTCCGCGCAAAAGCGGAATACGTGGAAAAATGTTTCCTCAGATTTCAATTCTAGTAATATACAGTAAATCGGCCTAATCGGTCTTGGCAAACATAAAATTTGTGCTTTCCAGAATTTATTTTATTTAGCTTATGGTAAAAGTTAGCCGCGCACAAACAGAGTAACATTGTAAAAATATATATAAAAAGCGAAGATAAAACAAAGTAGAAATCGAGAGAAATATTACAACACAGAAAAAATAGAAAGAAAAAACAAAACACAGAAATGATGTAAAATATATGCAAATACATAAATGTCCGGCCCTGAGGTGTAGGGAGCAACGCGTTCGCCTGTCACCTGGTAGCCCCGGGTTCGATTCCCGGCCGGGTCAGGGGGTTTTTAATTGTAAATGATGGCCTGGGTACTGGGTGTTTATGTCGCCCTTAACGTTCCTTTCCTCACATTAAACACTTTACACTTCCGTAATTTCCAAATACACGCAGGTTCCTAACATATGGTGCAAAAGATCTTTCTAGGTCGACGCCCCAAACAAATAGCTTTTAAATTTTAAAAAATACAAAATTAACAAATGAAAAATGAAAACTAAACTAGGATGTCCAGTTGTTGCAGCCATTGAATAGCCGTTGTTGAAGCTGTCAGGAGGTCGTCGATAGTTCCGCGGAAGGCTCTATGTGGGCGTCTGAAGGTGATGTGTCGCATTGTCTGGAATTCTTCATCACAGTCGTAGCTTGGAGAAGGTCCCAGGCCCCAAGAATGCATCGCAGCGGCGCTTCTTCCATGCCCAGTGCACACTCTGTTTAGTGGGACCCTTACACTCCGCGGGAGGTGAAATTCGTCGGGGCCTTAGCAGTCCATTCTTCATTCCAAGTTCGCATTAGTCCACAGTAGTTTTCTTTGATCAGTTTTTGAACCAGCAACAGGGAAGGGTGTCTGGATTTCAGTCGGGTTGAAGCGATTCTTTGGATGCCTTGGTGAACTGGAAGTGATTTGTTGGCCAGTATTTTTCTTGCTTCTCGGACGAGATTGTTCATGCGGCGTAAAATTTGTAAAGAACGAAGAAAATATTTGCCCATGAAAAGGTAAGTTATAAAACATACGGAAATGTTACATTGTTGTTAAAAACAACGCAAACATTCACATAATGCTATTTTTAACATTCAACTGAAGAAGACTGGAGATACCTCGAAGAAATCACACATGATTTTTCTCACGTCAATTTGTTCGGAAGATATTTTGATGAACTCGTGTTTCAGTGCACTGAATGTCGTACAGTACATGCAACAAATCACCAACTAACTGAAAAATTCCCGTGACAAAGAATCTCTAAGTTAGTAGCAGCATGTGCACTGGTTGGTGACCTTAGTTCTAGCTGTTCCACGGTCTCTTTTCCCAAGCGATACTTCAGTTTAAACTTCTTATTATTGCTAGTTTCTCTCACTGGATGTCATCGTTCATAAAACACACGGGGAGCCAAACGAAATTAATAATTTTTATCAGAAGATATAGTGGTGGTGATTATTGTTTTAAGAGGAAGTACAACTAGGCAACCATCCTCTGTTAATACTAATCAGAGGGAAAAAATGGAGGATCCTGTCACAAGTAAGTGGAAACAATGCCAGGATTTAGGTACGGGCCCCGTGGTCGCCAGCCTACGTTCCCAAGTTAAGAGCCCCTGGGGACCCTTTTAGACCCTTCTTACGACAGGCAAGGGATACCGTGGGTATTGTTCTACCACCCCACCCACAGGGAGATTAAAATATATATCCGAGTAATAAGACATCTGTAAACTACGAACGAAATAATATAATGACTTAAGCAATAGATAGAGGTTATGTTGTAGAATTATGTTACACTGCTTTATAAGAAGCGTGATGTTGCCTACCAGCTGGTGTACCGTGCTTTGCTTCGGAATTCTGCATTGTATACAGAATTCTAGATGAAGTCATATACACGTTGTGAATACTATTTTATTTAACCGCATAATGACATAGGTATATACACTGACTGAGCAAATGTCATGGGATAGCGGAGCACTGATGCGCAGGTGTGTTGTATGCGCACCACACGCCCCCTGTGCCAGAGGCAGTTGTATAGGAGACCTTGTAAGCAGTGGCTGTGCATGTGACAGGTGTAACATGGAACGTCGTCGTGAGCTGACACCGTTCAAACGGGGTATGGTGGTCGGTGCCCGACGGATGGGAAGTGCGATTTCGGAAGTGGTGAGGGAATTCGGCCTCACACGATCAACCGTGTCCAGGGTGTATCGTGAATGGTTGAATGCGGGTGTCACCGTCCACAACAGACGAACGACCGGCCGTCCAGCCACCCTCGATTACCGTGACCGGCGACATCTGAGACGGATTGTCAATAGTGACAGACGGGCAACCGTGCAACAAACCACGGCTCAATTTAACACAGGCCGTGCTAGACACGTCTCCCAGTGGATAATCCGTAGGAACATAGGTTCTATGGTGTATGGGAGCCGGCGCCGCACACGGGTGCCACTGTTAACCCAACGTCATCGGGCACAACGACGCGCATTTGTCGCCAGTCACCAGGATGGACACTGGAATAATGGCGTAAAGTGATATGGTCAGACGAATCACGATTTCGATGGTCGGACGAATCACGATTTCAACTGCACCATGCCGATGGGAGGCACTGTGTATGGCGCAGACCACATGAAGCGATGGATCCCGCCTGCCTCGAAGGTGTGGTCCAGGGCGCTGATGTCTCTGTAATAGTCTGGGGCGCATTTTCCTGGTATGGGATGGGCCTCCTAGTTGTTCTGGAAGACTTTGAATGGTACGCGGTATGTTGAGCTGCTCGGAGACCATCTCCACCCATTTTTGGCCTTCCAGTGCCCAGACGGTTCTGAGGTATTTCAAGATGATAACGCGCCGCCACATCGCTCCCACGTCGCCCCGGGAATGGTTCCAGGAACATGCAGCGGAGGTCCAACGACTGCCATGGCCACCCAGGAGCCTTGATATGAACCCTATCGAGCATATTTGGGATGTCCTGGAACGCAGACTCCGTGCCATGGATCCTGCACCCACGAACAGACCAGCATTGGCGGCCGCTCTGCAAACGATTTGGTGTCAGCTGCATCCAGAGGACTACCAGGGACTTGTCGACTCACTTCCACGGCGTCTCACTGCAGTTCGCAGGGCCAGAGGAGGCCTCCCACTCTATTAGGTGACTATCCCATGACATTTGCTAAGTCAGGGTAAAAATTAAATTACAGGGACCTTCCCCTAAACTACCATTTCACTCAGCATGAATGAAGTTAATTATTGCCTATACTGTAGCGCTTTATTCCCCAACTTTACATATCGATTTTAATTGAAGTCTGTCCCACCAATTTCCCATGGCTCGGCACTGATATGGACTTAGCAACGAAAATCGAAATTCATGAATATCTCAGCCAGTACGACCGAGCGAGTTGGCCGTGCGGTTAGGGGCGCGGAGCTGTAAGCTTTCATTCGGGAGATTGTGAGTTCGAATCCCACTGTCGGCAGCACTGAAAATGGTTTTCCGTGATTTCCCATTTTAACACCAGGCTGTACCTTAATTAAGGCCATGGCCGCTTTCTTCGCAATCCTAGCCCTTTCCTACCCCATCATGGCCATAAGACTTATCCGTGTCGGTGCGACGTAAAGCAGATTATAAATAAATAATAGCCAGTGCGGTAAAAACGTATAAGATATACATGATCGGAAATTTAATTCTACAAAACTTTAGTTATGCAGTATTTCTCGATAGGACCACGAATAACATAGATTTTTGTGAATTGAATTTTAGGCTTTCCGCTAAACTACCATTTCAATGAGCGTGAATAAAATTATTTATAGCCTAGATTGTAGTGCCTCATTCCCCGCCTTTACATACCGATTTTTATTAAATTGTCTTCAGCCATTTTCTCGTGATGCACATACATACATACATACATACATACATACATACAGGCAGACAGACGTAATATTAATAAGTGCATTTCCTTGTTACTGAGGACATGACCGATGCATGAATACCGTTCTTTTTAAATTCTGAGCAATGTACAGACAAAACTC
The DNA here is from genome assembly GCF_040414725.1 of Anabrus simplex. Lineage (NCBI taxonomy): Eukaryota > Metazoa > Arthropoda > Insecta > Orthoptera > Tettigoniidae > Anabrus > Anabrus simplex. The sequence goes on along the minus strand of NC_090278.1, from coordinate 24,270,027 downwards.
GTATTATATATATATATATATACGGACAATAATTATGGCTAGCAATGTATGAGGTTAGTCTACTGTGTATTTTCTTATCGTAATATTATATTCACAGTCGACTGTTATTGTGACTCGAAAAGAAAACAACCTCTTGTGTTAAGATCACAGAGTTTGATCGGAGAAATTTCTCCAGTCAAATATAATCCTAGTTCAGTGCAAATTTATCTCAGATTAGCGTTTATATAACAACAAAAATTCGAATTTAGCGTGAATGAAATCCATTTCGTCTCTGTTCTAAGATGGAACTGTTTATACAATCGGCCCTTAGTGTGTGGTGAAGTGCCATCCGATTGTACACAGTATGTTGTTATACTATTCCCAAGAAATCAAGTGCTGACAAGTATGAAAACTACCGCACCATTAGTTTAGTATCCACTGAGCGAGTTGGCCGTGTGGTTAGGCTCCCGCAGCTGCGACCTTGCATTCGGAAGATAGTGGGTTCGAATCCCGCTGTCGGCAGCACTGAAGATGGTTTTCCGTGATTACCCATTTTCACAGCAGGTAGATACTGGGGCTGTACCTTCCTTCGTACTCCTAGCCGTTTGCTATCCCATCGTCACCATTAACACCTATCTGTGTAGGTGCGAAGTAAATTTATTTAAAAAAAATTAAAAATGGTAACGCACACTTGCAAAATGTGAACATGGATTATTTGCAGAAGAATGGAAAGGCAGGTTGGAGCTGAATTAGATCAGTTTGGCTTCAGAAAAAATGAAATGAAATGGCGTATGGCTTTTAGTGTCCGGGAGTGCAGGTCTTTCTATTTGACGCCCGTAGGTGACCTCCGCGTCATGAGGATAAAATGATGATTAATACGAATGTATACCCCGTCCCCGTGCCAGAGAAATTAACCAATGATGGTTATTTTTATTTCTAGTTGCTTTACGTCACACCGACACAGATAGGTCTTATGGCGACGATGGGACAAGGAAGGGCTAGGAGTGGGAAGGAAGCGGCCGTGGCCTTAATTAAGGTACATTTGCCTGGTGTGAAAATGGAAAACCACGGAAACCATTTTCAGGACTGCCGACAGTGGGGTTCGAACCTACTACCTCCCGAATACTGGATACTGGCAGCACTTAAACGACTGCAGCTATCGAGCTCGGTCCAATGATGGTTAAAATTCTCGACCCTGCCGGGATTCGAACCCGGGACCCCTGTGACCAAAGGCCAGCACGCTAACCATTTAGCCATGGAGCCGGACTTGGCTTCAGAAAAAATGTAGGAACACGCGAAGCAATCCTGATTATACGTCTGATCCTAAGAGGACCGAATTAAGGACAAGCCCACGTACATAGCATTCGTAGACTTAGGGAAGGCATTCGATAATGCTGAGATTCTGAAAGTGATCGGGATGAGATGCCGAGAAACAAAGATTATCCGCAATCTATAAAAAAAACAGTCTGCAGTGATAAAAATCGAGGGCTATGAAAATAAACAATCCAGAAAGAAAGTGAGGTAAGGCCGCAGTTTGTCCCCTCTCCTTTTCAATGATTTTACAGAAAAGACGCTAAAAGAAATCAAAAAGTCATTTGGAAATCGGTCACAATCCAACGAGAGGAACACCCACGCTATCCTCTGCCTGTCGTAAGAGGCGAGTAAAAGGGGCTCCAGGGACTCAACTTGGGAGCGTGGATTGGCGAACACGGGACCCTTAACTCAGTCCTGGCACTGCTTCCAGTTACCTGTGCCAGGCTCCTCACTTTCATACATCCTATCCGACCTCCCTCGGTGAACTCTTGTTCAACAGTTTTAGAGCATTCGAGGCCCAAGGAGTCTCATTTTCACGTTCTTCCTAGGCCTTCGTTGTCTTTCCTTGGCCGATACCTTCATTTTTCGAAGTGTCGGAACCTTCAACTTATTCCCTCGGATTAATGTTAATAGAGGGTGGTTTCCCAGTTGTACTGTACTTCCCAGTACCCAGCATTCGGGAGATAGTGGGTTCGAACCCCAGTATCGGCAGCCCTGAACATGGTTTTCCGTGGTTTCCCACTTTTCACACTAGGCAAATGCTGGGACTGTACCTTAATTAAGGCCACGGGTCCTTCCGACTCGTAGTCCTTTTCTGTCTCACCGTCGCCGTAACACCTACATGCGTCGGTGCGACATAAAGCAAACTAGCAGCAAGGAGAGGAAATAAGAACTCAAGAATTGTCTGCAGAAGATCTGGTGAAATTGCTGAATGGAACAGACAGTCTTGGAGAAGGAATACAAGATTAAAATACATCTAGCACAAAAAATAGAGTGCAGTCGACCGAGATCAAGTGATGCAGGAGATATTAGACTAGAAAATTAAGTCTTAAAAGAAAATAACTTTCTTCGCCTTTTCCTACTTATTTCTGGGGTCTCTGCAGCTATCCCGGCTCAATTTGGCCAGGGATTTAAAACCGGATGCCCTTCCTGACACCACGTGATTCTCGAGACGAAAATCTCATCCCAGAATCGGCCACTAAACTAATCAAGACCCCCAAGGTCGTAAAGGCAAAAGCAAAGTCATCTCCATACAGGCCATGAAGGCCCTTGGAGGGGTGGAAGGTAAAGGCTTCCACTAACCGTAACCTCGGCACTTGATGGGGTAGAGTGGTTAGCTTACGCTCAGCCGCATTTGGCCCCAGGAATTAACTTGGTACACATTTTTTGGTGTAGGCTGAGTGAACCTCAGGGCCATATGCACCTCCGGAAGTGGAAATCTCGTTTCTTAAATTTTTCGACTTCCTGGCGGGGAATCGAACCCACGCCCTTCCGGGTGAACAGAGCACGCCTTTACCACCTCCGCCAGGCAGCCCCTGAAGTCGTAAAGGAAGTGGCTGAATAACGTAGCAAAACAACTCACGATGACAGAAGTAAGGTCATAAAATGCAAACTAGCGCAAGCAAGGAAGGACTTTTTTACGAAAAGAAATTTGCTCAACTGCAACACTGATATAGAAATTAGATGCTTTTGAAGATTTCCGTATGAAGCGTAGCAATATATGGGCAATAAATAGCTCAGAAAGAGAACAAAAGCTTTTGAAATATGGTGTTACAGTAGAATGCTGAAGGTGAGATAGGTAGATCGTATCACGAATGATGGGATGCCGAATCGAGTTCGTGAGAAGCGAACAATCTGGCGAAATTTGACCAGAGGACGAGATAGAATGACAGGACACATCTTTGACACCCAGGACTTGTTCAGTTGGTTTTTGAGGGAAGTGTAGGTGGTAAGAACAGTAGCGGTAGACCAAGGTATGAATATGACAAACAGATTAGAGTAGATGAAGTAGTAATGTAGAAATGAAAAGGTTAGCACACAATAGGGTGGCATGGAAAGCTGCATCAAACCAATCCACGGACCGATGAACCAACAAAAACAACATGCACCATTAAAAAGATGGTGATGATTGTTGCTTAAGCTAGCTCATCGGCCCCTAATGAAACAAGGTGCAACGAAATTAAACTATAATATTAAAGCTCAAAATGTATCCACTGACTAACATATAAAACGAATGATGAAAAATTGACCATGAATCGAAAACAATCAGTAGATCCAATTACAATACCTTTTTTTCTGAGATGCTGCTTGTTAAAAAAGGGGTCCAAAATCCAGGTCACCAGCCCCTCATCATTTCACTAACCACTGGTAAAGCAGAACTATGGTGTTCCTCCTATAGTGGTACTCATCACATGTAACGTACACTCATGGTGTTCCTCGCATGGTGGTACTAATCACAGGCCACGTATTCTATTGGTGCCGCTCACCTGGTGATACTAATCATAGGCAATGCATACTCACGATGTATCACACATTATGGAAACCACCAACAGGCAACAAAGACCCATGGTGTTCGTCCCATAGTGGACCGGGGGTCTTCCTCACATAGTGGTACTAATCACAGGCAACGTAGACCCGTGGTGTTCATATGGTGGTACTACTCACAGGCAACGTAAACCCGTGGTGTTCATATGGTGGTACTACTCACAGGCAAAGTAGACCCGTGGTGGTGTTCATATAGTGGTACTACTCACAGGCAACGTAGACCCGTGGTGGTGTCCATATAGTGGTACTACTCATAGGTAGTTCTGAATACAGGAGAACCGACACATCCCACCACAGCGTACGGGACCTTTTCTCGCATGGACATTAGTCCACGCAGCCGAGTGCCCCCCCCCCCCCCCCGCTTCTCGGTGGGATACACACGATGGTACAGGCAACGCCCAGATCCGTGGTGTTCCTCACATAAGGGTACTACTTCTAGATAACACAGATCAATGGTGTTCCACGCAAGGTGGTACTAATCGCAAGCAAATTCGACGCATGGTGTTCCTCACAACTAGTCTCATGGTTCTAATTACATCATCCCTTGATCGCCCCTTTTGGTCGTTTCTTACGACAGACAAGGGATACCGTGGGTGTGCTCTTCGTCCGCGTCTCCCACCCACAGGAGGTCACCACCAAAAGGCCATACATATTTGTTTACCTTGAATTAAGAATGATTTTATTCTGTACAAATTCGGATAAGATAGTTTAGACTATAGAACAAATTCGTAAACTGGTTTGTAGTACAGATTCGATGATTGTTAACAGTTGGTCTGACTGTGCTTTCAGAGATTATAATAATAATAATAATAATAATAATAATAATAATAATAATAATAATAATAATAATAATAATAATAATAATAATAATAATAATAATAAACACGGACGATACAGATCATTTGAGCAGAAGATTGATTTGGAGCCACTTACCTGATGTCTTATGCCTGATGCAAACGACTTGCAAAGTGACGCGTGTTCACCATGGTAACCGCTTTAATACCTCGGAGCCACGCCTCCAAAATGTGCTAACGTCACCGTGACTTGCTCCCACTACTCCTCTCCCAGTTCATCTTGCAGATAAAACACAGAACCAAGTGTCCATCATCCAGCTAGACTCAACAACATAATCTTGGGTTTAACCTGCTCTAATACTACTTCACTTCTTAATAAAGCTCATTTAAGTGTTTTATTCAGGCGTACGGAAATGTCACTGCCTAAGAGACCTGCTACTAGTTTAAAACTTCGACAAAATCGAGAGCTCCGAACGCCTATCCTGACAATATTGATTTATGATTTTGAGGTACTTTGCTCATATTTAAAGTGCTTAAAACCTACAGACTGCATTTGATTTTGAGTTTCTGCCACGGGCGGTGTGCGGTATTGTTACAATGTTGCGCAACTCCCAATAATTTTACACTTAATATGTCGTTTTACTTCTTTTTTTTTTTTTTTACTTTAATAAACCTAACATATATTCTCAATATGTTAAAATCAACAATCTTTGGTCGCTCGATGTATTAATGCTTCGTAATGCACCAACAAACACTGCCGGCTTCGAATCAGACTCAGGGGGTTTGCTATCCTACGGTACCCCCAAGCTGTAAGCTTAAGCCTGTACGCTGCATGAGGTAGCCCGTTCACCAGTATCGGTCCTTGGGTGTTGCACAGGACCAGCAAACCCCCTATCCAGTAACAACTCTGAATGTCCCCGTTAGATTGCACCACTCTGCAGAGATGAATAAATGTAATTATACCAGGACGAATAGAAATGCATAGTGTGACGACTTCTGCTGGTTGATGAATCTCAAACGTGTATGTGTCTATAAAGCTAAGTGATATTTCATTAATTCACCACGAAATCAAACTTCTTCTTCTTCTTTTCCTGCCGCTTTTTCCCACACCTGTGGGGTCGCGGGTGCGAACTGCGTCGCACATGTGGATTTGGCCCTGTTTTACGGCCGGATGCCCTTCCTGACGCCAACCCTCTATGGAGGGATGTAAGCACTATTGCGTGTTTCTGTGGTGGTTGGTAGTGTAGTGTGTTGTCTGAATATGATGAGGAGAGTGTTGGGACGGACATATACACCCAGTCCCCGAGCCAGAAGAATTAATCATAAGCGATTAAAATCCCCGACCCGGCCGGGAATCGAACCCGGGACCCTCTGAACCGAAGGCCAGTACGCTGACCATTCAGCCAACGAGTCGGACTCACCACGAAATCAAACTAAGTTGCAATTATCAATTATAACCTTAAAAACACATGTTCAACTGTTAGTGTACATGCTACGTAATATAAAGATATTAAAACTCTGCAGGCACCCACATGATTGTTATGTATCGGTATGTCATACACATTTAATTCCTACATAACTAATTATATTTATATCTTAACATGCTCAGCTTGAATCTTACCAGCACTTCGCCCCATCAGTCAGTTAACTGGGCACCTTGGACATTTTCCGGGTATGTTTTGCGGTCATATGAGCTTGCATTTGTTTGCTTATTTCTTTTATTCGGAAAAAGTCGGCATCGTATGTACTGGAAAATTATTTTTCTTACCAAGTCCTGAGCATGTTCAGCACAGTACAGTACAGCACCCAAGTCGATGAGAAACAGTAATTGGAGGTAAATTATCCAGGCATTCTTGAAATATTTCTCGCCATAATGCTTCTTGTACACTAAGATTTCTCACAACTTCCTCTACAGGCGAGAACATAAATAATATTCATTCGATTGAGCTAGTTGGATGCGTTGCAATATTAACGTTCATTAATTAGCGTTACAATATTCTTCTAGACTTGTTACGGCAGAAAACCAACTGCCTTTTGCTTCCTCTGTATTGATTTGCAGAGCACATGCTGCAACAGCCTGTCACTTTGCTTGCATGTTTAACAATATCCCCACAGAAGTAATGAATAACACTGATTTTTGAACTGGTGAAAGCAGCTATTTGTTCATCTTCCCAAATTGATAATGGTGGCTGATCAAAGGTAAGCTTGCTGTACTTTTGTTTCCTGAGCTGTACTTATGATTTTGGCATTTTCTTTGACAACTTTTGCCATGGCTCTAATGTGACTGAAAAATGATGTTAAGGGTACTATCAATCAAAGGCAAATCTTGACGTGGGATAGCCTTCGACCACTTTGAGAACAGAGTGGGATCTTTTGGGGGTGAAACAAAAATGCCGTTTTTCTTTCGAATGTTTATCGTAACCTAACTTGCAACCCGAGACATAGGAAGTTATAGGCATATTCACATGCGGTAGTAAATTGAAGCATATGCCAAAGTATAAGTCCTACTTCTCAAATGCTTAACCTTTTTTTTCACTTTTTAGTTCACGGATAGTTAACATCAGATATTTTGCACGTATAAAACTGGAGAATGTAAAAAACTACCGAATAAGACCACAAACTATTCACACACTTCCACATTAAGCCGACAAAAAGCGCGAGAACTTGAACTTTTTTATCGACAGCAGCGCTGCGGGTGGCGGAGAACATGTACACCGTGTCTGTTAACATGTGATTCAGAGGGAGTCGTCACACTATTCATTTCTATTCGTCCTGGTTATACTATAAAATTAGCCTCTTATCTCCTGCGTTTTAATTGCCGCATATATTTCACTTTTAATAGAAATGTAGTTCATTGCTTAACGATAGTAGAGTTTCTTCTTATTTCTGTAAGCTTCTCATATAAAAATGTGACAATGAAAAATTTGGTGCAACACCCAGCTTCAGGTACCAGCAGCCGTCACTGGTTTTCATGAGTGGTTAGTTTTAAGAATGTTTCTCCAGTCTTCATAATTCAATCAGAAGTTTTAAGATTTTTTTAATATCATGTTAATGATTGAACATACACAGCAACTTCTCCAACATGCACATAAGGTACTGTCAGTAATTACTGTATTTCAACTTCCTAATAGAATGCATCACAATGCTCTACAACCAGCTGCGGGATTATCGGGTGATTTTCCTGTTTCCGTGCGGGTTCATCACAAATCAGCCCTCTCGCCAGAGAGGCCGGATTTTGAAAATTAGTGGGGAGGGGGGGTCTCTAACTTACAGTCCAACCGAGTAAGTGGCTGAGCGGTATGGGTCACGTAGCTATCATCTTGCATTCGGGAGATAGTGAGTTCGAACCCCACTGTCGGCAGCCCTGAAGATGGTTTTCCGCCGTTTCCTATTTTCACAACAGGCAAATGGTGGGGTTGTACCTCAAGTAAGGCCACGGTCGCTTCCTTCCCACTCCTAGCCCTTGGTGAGTCTGTCGCTGTCCATTCTATAGACATGGCCATACAATTTCAGGCTCCTCTTACGTACGGCCTCTGAAGATAAAACTAAACTTTAACATCAAGTCGAAGCATGACACAACCACTTTGCAGAAGCCTCGTTGTAAATAAAACAGAATATCTGACTACAGATCCAAGTGATTTGGATACCATCAACATCAATGGCACTGGCCTGCCAATGACAAGGATATTTACGTACCTTGGCTCCCCATTTACTGCTGAAATCCCTAAGTGCTTGAGCAGTGAATGGCTCAAATGGCTGGTGTACTCTGTAAGTCGAAAGTATACCGTATTGTACTGAGTAGTCCACCCATTTACCCTGAATACTAGCCCTCATCTTAAGAAGACATCTGGCCTGACACTTCATGCATCACGCCACCAATGATTTTAAGTTCGTAGGCGATATGGAGCGACACCAATCACTGAAATCGCTGAAAAGATTAGAGAAAGCCGTCTATGTTCGTTCGACATGTACATCGAGCAGAAGCAGCAACAACGGCAGGTTTTACTTTACAAGTAGATGGGAAATGGCCGGTAGGCGTTGGCTTGGCGCCCTATAGTACTCTTCACGTAAGACTATACACTAAAAGGCAATTATCGCCGCCCTATTCTCTTTCTTCAACGGCTCATCACCACTGCCAACATGACTAGTTATATTGAAATCACGGGACACAACCATCAACAAACTAAACTCAATGTAAGTATCAATAATGGAGGTTCCCTTGACCAAGTAAATGATAATAAATGATCAATCAAGATATTCATAATTAAGTCGGTTTTCAAGCTTAACGAGGATACACACTCTCTCTCACCCTCACTCAATTTAATGTTATATATCTCTGCATTTATTTGATATACGCATTACTGTAATCGTATTCTTCGGTGTTTGCCTTTTTGAACTTTGCTATTGTTTCTCAGACTGAAGAGCAACCACGCTGATAATACACACAAGAAAATATAGGCCTATTACATGTGCATTTACCGTCAAAAGGAATACACAAAGGCTAATTCTGCAAACCGTAGCCTACCAAAGTCGTGACAAGGTTAGGTTAGGTTGATAACGGAATTTCCTTCCATTTGAACAGAGAGGAGATAATGTTGCTTTCCTTTTCGGAGTAGTTCTTGCAGATTCTACTTGCTTCTTAAACATCCTAATCGAATTCTACTGGACAAAATAAAACCGTAATTTATAAAATGCTGCGATCGTCATTTCACACCAACTACGTTAGTAAATGCATTATTCGAACACGTCACAATTCTACTTACCCGGTATTACTCAAACAGATTTACAATCCCAAAGAAAAAGAAAATATGGTTTAATTATACCCACAAGTGTAACACTAGTGATTTTAACAATACGGCAGGGGCAATACGCAATTGTCGTAAATCACGAAATAAACCATGACTGTATACATGGGCGCCCGCAAGGGAATTCTAAAAATGTTGATGATCAATTGTTTAATATCATACCAGATTATTTCATAAACTGAACTTACTGACAGTCATCTAGCATCTGTTATAACTGGAAATTTTTGTAAACAATTTAATGTTGCTGACGTTATATTGGTTTTATATTCAAGAAAATTGTTAATGTGCCCCCCCCCCCCTGGAAAAGATCCTGCGGGCGACCATGACTGTATAGTGCCAACGTGCCACATTAACAGTAAGACGTCGTATCGGCAAGTAGGGTTCCTAAACGGTATGGTTAACGACACTGCATCGAACCCAACAGTTAGAAAATAAGTAAAAATCACTACATTCAGTACTAAGGCGAGAAAGAGTAACGTTGTACCCTTCGTGTAGGGAGTATACACGAGGATCTCGAACGCGGGTACATGCTAATATACAAGATTCACTATCACGATACTTGTCCAGCTCCTTGGCTGATTGGTCAGCGTACTGGCCTTCGGTTCGATTCCAGGCCGGGTGGTCTGCGTAATTCCTATGATTCGGGAACTGGATGTTCTTGTATGTCTCAACAAACTCCTCTTCATCTACACACAATACATCACACCACAAAACTGCACAGAAACACGCAATAGTTTAGACTTCCCTCCACACTGTCGTAAAAATGTGCTAATCCCAGGAAGAAGATGGAGAATCATTTCAATGGATGAGCGACAGGATATTGAAATTCTTCCTTATAGATGAAGCAACATCATAAAAGAGGCGTGCTAAAAGCGTGACCAAATGCAAACAAGGTTAGGTGTCATAGGATGCTGTTTGAACAAGGATGACTGTGAGATAACCTCACGGTTGTAAATTAATTAAAACTACTCATACATTCTTATCTCTACCCGCTCTGTCAATAGCACGTACCTGTACAGTGGTACACTATCGAACGCGTTATGCAATATTTACGTTAATTGTCAGTATAACTTACCTCAGCCCAAGCCAGTTATCAAAATGATAGTGATTAAAGTCTTAAAGGGATGTACAACCAGATAATGATCAATTCTAAGAGAAAGGCTTTTTTTAAAACTTGCTTTACGTCGCACCGACACAGATAGATCATATGGCGACGATGGGACAGGAAAGGGCTGGGAGTGGGAAGGAAGCGGCCATGGCCTTAATTAAGGCACAGCCCAAATATTTGCTTGGTGTAAAATGGGAAACCACGGAAGACCATCTTCAGGGCTGCCGACAGTGGGGTTCGAACCCACTATCTCCCGAATACTGGACACTAGCCGCACTTAAGCCACTGCAGCTATTGAGCTCGGTCTAAGAGAAAGAACGAAAGAATCGATTTTTAAAAAAACGAAAGTTTGTTTAGGGCTATGAAACTTTAAAATTCCCTTGTCTTGCGAGAAGGCCAAACGAGCTCCGTGGCGGATTAATGAAAACCGCTGTAAAAAGAAAAAAAACAAGAGTTCGGCTGACCCATTCCAATGCGTGAATAGCGGACAAGTTATTTACAGGTTTAGATTTTGAAAGGAGCCGAATATCTGATAATTTTGTACAATTATAGGCTAGACCTATAAACCAATAAAGTTTAATTTTATTTATAATATTCTTCACAAAACTTAAACCACAATATTAGCACCACAAATATACTTCGACAAATACAAATTACATTAACTTAAACATTAGCGCTACCATTAACATGAAACTTAGTTTTCTAATATAGGTCATACATTTTGTACACAGATGCCACATTTACCTCCACTTCTTCATGTCCTGCAGAAGCAGCGTCCACTTGATGGATCCTTGAACGCCATTTGGCTCTGTTGCATCTAAGAGACGCAGTTGTGTTTCTCTCTTATTTCTGGGGCATACATGGTATCCCCTGCTTGTCGTAAAAAGTGAAAATGAAGACTATCGAACGGAGTTACCATACGTCCGCATTTTTTATTTTTGGGAAGTAAAATCTTTTGATTTGATTTTCATCTCGTACCGTCAACAAGTTATTTTTTTAAAAATATAGATGATTGAATTACACTGTTTGTTATTCGTTTACAATCGATGTGTTATGTTAGTAAAATCGAAAATAGATTTACATTGCTTAAATCGATGTATCGATCTTTCTGTGATAGCTGTATAGTCGTGTACTAGTGAAGAACAATTTAGTGAATTACTTAAAATTCCACAGTTCTTCTTTCCACTGCCAGGCCCTAACGCTTGTGTTGAGAGGTTGTTCTTAACAGAGGCACAGTGGACAAAGGAGAGAAATAGACTAATAGTTGATCCTATAAAATGGTGACATTTAATTTTACACATCTGAATTGCAAAAAACGATTTCAAATAGCCTATTTGTGTCAACAAAAGAAACTGTTTAAAATGTTTCAGTCCAGTGAGAAAAATCCAAGGGACACGGGCTCTAAAGTGTAGGGACAGTATGTGCGATGTATTTTTTTTATAAATTTTGTTTGTTATGTAAATATAGCTATTTGACAACATAACATTGAACTAATGACGTTCCATGCGGGATTCGACAGTCCTAAGAGCGTGTTGATCAATCCCATTGAGGGTATCCTCATTTTGGGTTTTCACAATATGGTAACCCTACTATCGAAGGAATGATTACTCGAAGAATTAGGGAAAAAGGAATAGTGAAATTGTGCGCAGGCACGGTTTGAAGAAAACAAAATGTGATGGCCTGCAATGCCCTAAGCTTCAAAATTAGCATTACACTGTTAGTTGACTGCACTACCGCCGCAAACACGCTCAGTGCGGTTAGAGTCTCATAGCCGTGAGCTTCATTCGGGGCATCCCATCGTCGGAAGCCCTGAAGATAGTTTTCCGTGGTTTCCCATCTTTACACCAGTCAAATGTTGGAGCTGTACCTCAATTAACGCCATGGCCGCTTCCTTTCCAGTGCTAAGCCTTTCCCAACCTTGCGTCGCCGAAAACCTTCGATGTTCATTGGGTTAACGTCCCACTAACTACTACGGTTTTTTGGAGACACCGAGGTGCCGGAATTTAGTCCCACAGAAATTATTTTATGTGCCAGTAAATATACCGACACGAGGCTGACGTATTTGAGCACCTTCAAATACCACCGGACTGAGCCAGGATCGAACCTGCTAAGTTAAGGACGGAATGCCAGCGTCTCAACCGTCCGAGCCACTCTACCCGGCCAAAGTCATCTCCGTAAAGGCCATGGCAGCCCTTAGAAGGGTGGAAGCCAAAGGCATCCATTATCCGTTACCTCGGCACTTGATGTAATGGTGTGGTTAGCTCTTTACCTCCAGGAATTAACCTCGTACTCATTTTTGGTGTAGGCTGAGTGAAGGCAGTGCAACGTTAAACCACTACCAAAACAGCTAGATCTCAGGATATTTTCTTAATTCTAGTTGAACTTTCGTTGAGGAACTTGCAGGTGCTATAGGTGGGCCGGCAAAAGGTTGCACTTGACAGCTGTAATTCATGTTGGCACCACTACAAAAATGAAATGAAGAACGTTACCCGTCAATCAGAATCACCAATCAACTACCGTACTTTTTATGTCGGATACAGTTACGCATTTTATTCATGTTAATTCGTACTTCATTCTGTATAGTGCTTATATTTTATTTGCTTAGACAAATATGAGCATTAAAAAAATATGTGGTTTAAGCGAGCCACAAAATACATACGAACTATTTTCAGTTGATTGTTGGCAATATGGGTGGTATAGTGCTGCCATCTATATCTAGCTTGACTACTGTATCAATGCCTTCGTGGCCGTACTGCAGAAAGCGCGCCAAGCCCATCAGCTGATCAACTGAGGCGAGCTAAGCGAATGTTACAAATTGTACTTGTGAATGAAAATTATAAGGATTGGGGGCATTTTTTGGATAATTGCGATTCTTGAAAGACAGAACTTTATATTTAAGTATATTGCATGTTTGTTCTTTAAATTTATCACATCAATACCTTAACAGCTGTTATTAAGATAATGAGACCTCACAGTTTATGTTAGGTATGGTATCTTCTCGTGGGAGTAATATAAATTCAAGAGGCGTAATACTTCTCGTGGAATTTGTGCGTACCACGGCGAAAATACAACTATAGCCTACTAGTAAATATACATTAATATTTTCATTTTATACGTATGAGGGCAGGTTGCCTTTATGGAAAACGAAAATCCCACGCGCAAAATTACCTCTTACGAAGAATAAAGGAGTATGTTTCACTCATTTTCCCGAGCTGATGACGAGTTCTGCTTATGACTTTCTTGTTACACATCTTTACAGCAGGGCGTTTTATTGCTGATACAGAACAAGCATAAAAGTGGACAGTAACCAATCGAACCTACGTATGATTAATTCTCGGGTTAGTAATGTTGAGTATGCTCTGCATTTTCTCCCCAAAATTAATACGGGTAAAAACAATTCCTCGACAATTTCCGTGAATGTGGGAAGTAACTAACAGACCTTGCTGGTCAGTGCATTCATATTTTGTAAAACATGGGTTATTCCTAAACAAAAGGGATACAAATGCTTGTGTAGAAGAAGGGTGTCAAAGAAATTCTTCGAAGGATAGTACCAGAAGTGTCAAGAAAAACAAACAAGAAAGCTACTGTATTTATGGCCATCTAGATGTATGGAGAAAGTCGATTATTATTATTATTATTATTATTATTATTATTATTATTATTATTATTATTATTTTGCTATTTGCTTTACGTCGCACTGACACAGATAGGTCTTACGGCGATGATGGGATAGGAAAGGCCTAGGAGTTGGAAGGAAGCGGCCGTGGCTTTAATTATGGTACAGCCCCGGCATTTGCCTGGTGTGAAAATGGGAAACCACGGAAAACCATCTTCAAGGCTGCCGACAGTGGGACTCGAACCCACTATCTCCCGATTACTGGATACTGGCCGCACTTAAGCGACTGCAGCTATCGAGCTCGGTATTATTATTATTATTATTATTATTATTATTATTATTATTATTATTATTATTATACGTTTTTGTTAATATTTGTATTAAGGTGTATTTGTTGGGTACATTGACGAGTAAAACACTCAAGCTTTGACCGCGTAGATCGTACTTCAAACCTACTTCTCCTAAAACTGCAAAGACCTGACTTACGAATTATGCTGCGATTGCAGGTGTTCGTGATCTCACCTGTTATATTAATACAACATTTGTGAATATTTCATAATTACAAGGCACAGACCTATCATGTCCTTGCATTGCACGAGTCGGACGGAGGAAACAGTTCGCCTCTTTGCGTGACGTCATCGGAGCTACAGAACGGCCTGTACCTCACGAATGCAGTGACCGTATTGAAGTGTTGCCGTTTCGTCTGTCGTCGCTAGCACGTGGTGAGGTGTGATTTGCGCGTTTGTGAAAGTTTTGTTTTCTTTGTAAGATAATTGTGAAATTTTATTTTGACGAATGCAGTACGATGTCACGGAAACGACAACATAGTTATGAGAACCACGAAGTGATAAATCTTTGCGCGGTGGAGTGGCCCTTAACAGTCAGGCATTAGAATTAGTGTGGAGAACTCGTGAGTTTTACGAGAGGGAGAGGAAATTCGTACGCTTGTATACCGTCTATCTGTTCTTGCAGATCATGGTGTGGAACGCATATGTCAAACATTAGGGCTTGCAAAGCGTACTGCTATTCAGACAGGTGTCCGGCTCCATGGCTAAATGGTTAGCGTGCTGGCCTTTGGTCACAGAGGTCCCGGGTTCGATTCCCGGCAGGATCGGGAATTTTAACCATCATTGGTTAATTTCACTGGCACAGGGGCTGGGTGTATGTGTCGTCTTCATCATTTCATTCTCATCACGACGCGCAGGTCACCTACGAGTGTCAAATCGAAAGACCTGCATCTGGCGAGCCGAACATGTCCTTGGACACTCCCGGCACTAAAAGCCATACGCCATTTCATTTCATTCAGACATGTGTTCGCCTCCAAGAACAGAAGGAAAAAGGGACTGGGGAAACGGGGCTGATAGCGACTTGTTTCACAGCACTCCAGGAAACAAACGAATCTTTCTTCTTCTTGTTCTTCATCCAGCGCAATCGCAATAACTGCCAACTCTCTTGTAGAGAACTCGCCTGACATTGTACTGCAACAACGGCCTGGTCTCAACTGAGTGGTCAAGACCGGAGCTTGCCCTTAGGCCGGCCATACACGTTGCGGCGTACCGGAGAGGTTTACCTGTACAGGCGACGACCTCATACACGGTACGGTTTGCCCATCAGTTGACCTCTCGGATTCCTTCAACTTTGTCAATAATTTTGTATAAGCGGCATCTCTCAGTGCACGATTGTGATACTCCTTGCTCTTCACACGTCACAGACAAGGTTCAGATTTGTACAACTCGATAAACTCCTCTAAAACTTGAGTTCGCTTACGGTTTGACATGTTTCGTATAGTATTCTATCAAAACAAAACAAAAAAATCACCGGTAACCAAAAAGAAATTACAGAACAAAACAAACCGAGTGGTTTTGTAAGAACAAATAAACAGAACTCAAGACCCTCTTCCTGCGCTTGTCCTGCTTTAACTGAGCTGAAACCTGTGCAGGTCTTGGGTGAATCACACAGACGTGCAGTTATGTTCAACTGCGCAGGTAACGGAATTGTTTTTCGATTCTTCCTGGCTCGCCTGTACAGGTCTGGCCACCTGTGCAGGTTCATCGAACGTAGGTGCCACCCACGCTCCGGTTTACCTGCGCAGGTCAACTGTACAGGTACACCACAACGTGTATGGCCGGCCTACGCTGCTCGTCTAATGTGAATACCTACTGTTTGTGATCAGACTGTGATCGTACCCATAGTGTGAATCAACCCTTAGTGGAATGGCGGTAGGAAAGAAATATCCCAGCGCATGTGTGTATGACTAAATTAGTCGACGAGGTAGCGAAGGAACAAGGGCACGAGGTTATTAGGTTGCCGCCGTACCACTGTCACTCCAACCTCATTGAGTTGGTACGGTATGGGGTGAAGTAAAACATTACGCACGCACTAATAACAAGTCCTTCACAATTACTGAAGTGGAAGGACTGTTCCGGGAGAGTACTGCTCGAATGGATGCGGCTTTGTGGATGAAGAAAGTTAGCCATGTCGCAACATTCATTAACTCGGCAATGGCAATACATGGCATCATCAGTGACTGTCAGGAGTTGATGATCTGCCCAGGCGATGATGACAATAACAACGAAGGCGACGGTAGTGATAGCAGTGATCTGGAGGTTATCGAGCCTCTACCTGTATGAATCTTTTTTTTTTTTTTTTGCTAGGGGCTTTACGTCGCACCGACACAGATAGGTCTTATGGCGACGATGGGATAGGAAAGGCCTAGGAGTTGGAAGGAAGCGGCCGTGGCCTTAATTAAGGTACAGCCCCAGCATTTGCCTGGTGTGAAAATGGGAAACCACGGAAAACCATCTTCAGGGCTGCCGATAGTGGGATTCGAACCTACTATCTCCCGCCGCGCGCCTCTACGCCCTGTATGAATCAGGTATGAAAATAAGGTTTCTGAATTTTCGTAAATTTTATAGATTTTACTTGAAACCCTTTGTGTTGGCACCGGTGTATATTATTCTAACAGTTATTGGTGTATTTAAAGTGAGAATCTTGTCGTCCGTTTTCTTCCGTATTTTCTAACATCGCGATGATAACAACTTCGTAGTATATGTATCTCGTATCATTTTGTGTGATGAAGTATTTTATTGTAAACTTAATCGGTGTGTTGAAAGTTCGATTTCTGTCGGCCGATTTCATTTGTATTGTGTATCATCGCGATGACATTAAAATAATTTCTCCCACGTTTTTAAAAACTCACGTGTCGTGCAATCAGCTGTTGTTGTGGCGGCAACATCGCTTCGTGCGCCATTGCAGTGTGACCAACATTGTGCGCAGCTGTCATGTGCAACATTACGCCGGCCCACCTATAGACGTCCACAAGAAGAGAGCTGGGCAGCTGAAACTTCTGCAGGTTGTTATGTACCAATTCAGTTATTCCATCTGTACTTTTGTTTCATAAGTTGACTGAATATTTGAACTAAATGTGGTCCCATAGAGTGATATTTGGTCAGTTATGCACCACATTTATTCGCAGTTTATTATTATTATTATTATTATTATTATTATTATTATTATTATTATTATTATTATTATTATTATCATCATCATCGTCTTCCTCTGTTCTCAGGATGATGTGAACGGAGCGGATGTGAACCTGCAGAACTTCGGTAAACAGCGGTCCCTTCATCTTCGGTATCAAGTCAAAATCACAGGGGCTTAAGTCGGGAGAGTATGGGGGATGATAAGTGCACTTCCCAGCCCCAATCAAAATGATGTGAGGCGTCTGGAAAAGTGTCATCGCTTCTTGCGCAACGCTGGTCGCAGGGATGTTCCAAAATAAACAGGTCGATTCACACATCTTCAGGACATGACGGCGCCATCCGTAACGTGACGGCGCCTTCCGATAAAATGAAATATCATCGCCTTGTAAACGAAGTTCCAACACATCCGATGACGGCATTCGCCGTGACGTTCTGTGCTACTCTGTGATCTATGCCAGCAAAACGTATTCGCTCGCCAACGGTATTTTCTTGCGGACGTGATTTCTCTCTTTCCTTCCCGTGCTGCGGTTATCTGTGTGCGTTTACCAGAATTTGGGTAGAATTCAGCTCAGTAACATGAAAGGTACCTAATATCCAAGAACATTCATAATTTCATTTTTTTCTGTTGTTTCAAATACATTTTTTCCTTCAATTTTCTCTAAATTTTACATTTGCACATTTTACAAAATATTTGACTTGTGTATATTTCTGTTAATAAAACATCATGAACATGAACGTTATTCACTTCAGCGAGGTACCTATTTTATTTTAACATAATTTAAACAGACCTAACATAGACATACTGCCGGTACAATTGCAGGCCTCCAGAAAGTGTCCTCCTTTGTTCCATTGTCTTCAACAGAACACTGAAGGTATTTCAGTTCGTTTCATTTCGTCATCCATCAAGAACTTCAAAATCTTCTTTTAAGCTTGTGTGTTTTAATATGGGTTTAACCCACTGCTGCTTCGTTTATTCCTCCTCTTCATCCAAGATTATAGTTATCCTTGGCAGTTTGTCATGGAACACTTAACTACCAAGTTTTCTGCACGGAAATGAAGTGTGAGAACAGTCGTGAAAACTTCATATCGGAAAGGAGGGACACGGAAATGTCCCGGAGATGTGCGCATTCACGGTCTGTCCTTGGGATACGTTATGCATGAAGATAACGCTAATACAGTCGTACACGAGAATCGTCACCTTCACAATGATGGGGTTCTGACGCTCTTTTGACTTTAATATACTGTGAGATAGTTTGGGTTGGATAGCACCCTAACGTATGTATACGGAAGAAACACTAGTTCAGTCTTCCACCATCTACCAACAAGTCAACTCATAATGGTTGCTAATTAAGTACATATGTTGACTGGTGTGGCCCATATATGCTTGTGGACGTACGAGAACCAGCTGACAAGGAGATGGATCTGGTAGAGTGCTTGCAGTGAAGTTAAACAGGCCCAAATCAACAGTAGCACTCGTCCTGCGTGAATGGAAGGGGAATGGGCATTGTGCCAACGGCGAACGTTCTGGGCGACCTAAAATTTTGACAGACAAATCGCAGAACTTTGAAACTTGATATTGTCAAAAAATGGGGCACAGTCGATGGATACTATCCACCAGGCGTTTCATGCAGCAACGGGAATATATGTTTCCATTTGAAGATTACGTACAGAAGCCCAACAACTGGGATATTCCAGAAGAGCAGTGGCACACTAAGCCCCATAACACGAACGACAATAGCTCAGCGAATCAGGTTGGACCGTCGCAACAGGACAATGGAGCAGTGGAAATCGGTTCTATGGAGATATGAATCTAGATTCTCATTATTTCGGTCTGATTGAGATGTACTGGTGTGACGTCTACCCCTGGAGCGGCTTCTGCCGGAGTGTACAGTACCAACCAATCGGAAGTGGTAGAGTGATGATGTTGGACTGTTTCACGTACTTCGGCGTGGGATTGCTCGTGCTTATCCAGGGCAGTACGAACACACAGACATAATGTAACATCCTGGATAATGAAAT
Organism: Anabrus simplex; assembly: GCF_040414725.1. Lineage (NCBI taxonomy): Eukaryota > Metazoa > Arthropoda > Insecta > Orthoptera > Tettigoniidae > Anabrus > Anabrus simplex. The sequence continues at coordinate 24,250,366 of NC_090278.1, read as the reverse complement.
ACCCCCAACATCGTGAATCTTTTACAGAACCGACTGTTATTACTTCCAGGATGACAATGCTAGATGCCATGTTTCGGGGGCTACTACTGCACCAGTATTACGCCTCAACATGCTCGCCGATTGCACTAGTTCACTCAGAATCCCGACCTCAATCCAATAGAACATCATTGGGACGAATCGGACCGCAGGGTGAGCGGCCAAAATCCACAGTCCAACTCTCGGAATGTTGCAAGAGGAATGTCAAGACCATGCCGGACAGGGCGGCTGCTGTTCTAGCAGGTTCTAACTATTGAACAAACACTGTGGACAGGTACCCAATTAGTTTTTGGTAGATAGTGTACATATAACGGTGTTACCACTAATACAGAAACAGTCCTCGTAATACCAACAACATAACAACCGTAAATATATATTCAGTGAATCACTTTTTATTTATTTGCATGATAATTGCCGTCTCTCTCATCGGCCACCTGCAAATACGACTGTCTAATGGTGATTGTTGTTTAAGAGGAAGTACAATTAGGTAACCATCTTCTATGAACAATGTAAGTGGAAACAGAAATTGACATAAATGTAGAGCTATTTATCAAACGGAGGAATTTGAAAATATTTTTTTAAATAAAAAGAATTAAAAATAAATTTATCAAGCCGAAAAGGACACTGAAAACCCCTCGATTAATCTACTCTCGCACATAAAGCGAATGGCGATAACAGCCAGCAGTATTCTCGTCATCCGCTAGTAAGAGTTCGAGTGTTTGTCTTCCATCTCATCTGAAGTCAGAATTGTGCACTAAAACCCAGCGGGAGAGTCCCTCTCCTGTCACCCGTTCAGCGCCCTAACGAATCCTTGAGTTCAAAGTATTTTCACAGAAATTAAAAACTTGTTTTTATATATTTAGCAGAAAACATTTCTAGGCACTTCGATTGTAATGTACATATTTTAATTTACTCCACTTCCGCTATTACAGGAATTAATCCCAATATCCTGCAGCTAAACTCTGAGTAGATAAAAAACAAATGACCTTGTTTTAAAGAACGTAAAAAAAGGATCGATGTTTATTAAATACGATAAAAAAAGAGGAAAACAAAGTTCCTTGGACGCGTTCTGGGACATGACTCTTCTCCAAACCATCACTGAAGGTAAAGTACTGAGAAAGTGACCCAGGGGACGACCAAGGATGTCATACATCAGGAACTCCATCGGTGAACTGGCGTGTGATTCATACAACATGAAGAAGCTAGCAGAGGATCGTCAGATGTGGGTACAGCGACAACGCATTGCCTTTAGTAGATGATGATGAAACGTAGCCTCTTTTCGATCGGTCATTTGCCTCAATCACTGCAATTTGCTTATTTTGAAAAACTAAGAGGAAGTTTTTATTTATGGCCAGAGCATCTGACATGCTTGTACGCTGCTCACTAGCATCATAAATACTTCACAAAACTTGAACAGACACACTCAGTGATGCAATGTTGACAAGCGGATCTTCCAGAGAAGTGGTATTAAATCCCTTTGAAGATCCAACTGCCCCCTTCTTATTTGCTGTCGCACGACAAGCTTTCACTGTTCTACACAATTTTAGTGGAGGCAAATACAGTATACAATTTGAAATCCCTTTACATAACGTGCTCGTGCTTGGCCCAGTTACCAATTTGATGGTCTGGGATCGAGGGCACCGAACCTCGGGAATGGTTCAGTCTCATGTGTATTAATTTGAAAGAAAAACAGGATCTGTATTAAAATGTAACATTTCTACTTCACTAATATCACTCAGTATTTACAGTAGCGGCCAACAAGTCATTACCACGAACTCTCACACAGAACATAACGCCTCCCCTAGAACCTCTGGAGCTAGCATCAAATTGCATACATTTTGCCGGGTTTGCAAGTTTGGCCCGGCATTATAGGAATTGTTCATTTCTAAATGGTACAAAACCACTCCAAAAGATAGCCACTTTTTTCTGTAAGACGTTGCAATTATTACCACCGAGACATTTGTCGGATATGGAATTAGACGAGTGTCTCTAGAAATGCTATTGTTACGTGCCAGTCCCGTGGTAGCCCCCTTTCGGCTCTTCCAGGAAGGGACTAGTGACTCAGTCGACCGAGGATTTCCCAGCCGGCTTGTGGGGTTGGGCCGGCCTTTCCGTGTGTTGTTCTCGTCGGCCGGCTTAGTGACTTTCTTGAAGATTCAAGAGGAATGTTCGGCCTCTAGTCACCTCGCGAAAATTCTGACTCAAATCACCCGAGCTATAAAAAGGGAGGCTAGTCGCGGACTAGTCCGTGTTGGGCTCCGTTGTGGAGTAGTCAGAGTTGGTGCTGGACTCGGGGTCAGTGATGGACTCCGTGGTGAAGTCAAAGCGAGACTCAGTGTGTTGGGGTTCAATGACTGGGCTGAGGGCGACAGAGGTGTTGGCTGCTGCTAGTGTCCCACCGAAGTCTGAACGAGGAGCTGTTGTTGTGGTGTCGGAGAATCCAGCGAGTAGGTGGGCCAGAGACGACGGGACGGAAGACATGCACTACCTGAGAGTACTGTGCGCTTGTGTATTTTGAGTCAGCGAGAGGAGCCGCTATCGTGAATGTGAGGGTAAATGGAAATGTGTTAATATTCGCTGTTGTAAGTATCGTCCTGCTGTCGAATATTGTTGAGCTGTTGCTGTTTGGTTGTTCAGTGCATGTGAATATGTGACCATCTCTGGAGTGGAACCAACGAACAGTTGAATGGCCTGCAGTCCTGTGTTCAGACCCAGAAGTCCACACACAGCTGCTCTATGAGGTGACTGGACTTCGGGTAATGAAAGTAAGAATTAACCGTCCACGAGTATAGCAACGGGCTGGACCACCTGCTGTGCCGTAAGAAAGAGGGACTTGAAAATACACAGTAATTAGTAAGTGTGGCGATTCATAGCTGAATAGACTTGTGTATGTGTGCATGTATGGGCCATCCTGAAATAAATAAGAGTAATATTTGTAACACTATGCAAGTTTTCTTCGTGCTTTTACAGGAAGAAATAACTGGTAGATGGAGACACAGTATAATTGTTCCTATATACAACGGCAAAGTGGATGGGGAAGATTACCACAACTACAGGGAAGCAAAGCTTATTTCCTCACCATTAAGGGTTATCGATACGCGAATATGAGGGTAGGTCTGTATGGCAAAGGAGCAGTTCGGTTTTATGCCTGGACGGTCGACAACGGATGCTGTGTTTCTATACACCTGACATTTAAAGAAAGCCGGCTCAGTGACCATCTCGTTTGGTCCAAAGATCCTGGGTTCGATTTTCGACCGTGTCGGGGATTTGAACCTTCATTAGTTATTTCCTCTGCTTTGGGGACAAGGTATCTGTGCAGTTCCCAACATTAGATTTCATCTTGAATTCGGAAAACAGTGGATTTCAACCACACTGTCGCCAGTCCTGTGGTTTCCCATTTCCATACATAGCTGTACCTTAATTAAGGCCATGGCCCCTTCCTTCCCACTCCTAGTCCTTTTCTGTCTCATCATCGCCATAAGATGTATCTGTGTCGGTGCGACGTAAAGCAGATTGTAAATAATAATAATAATAATAATAATAATAATAATAATAATAATAATAATAATAATAATAATAATCTTAGGTTAAGCCTCATCCTCTCGACTGTAAGTTGTCACCAGCACCAGGCCACAGGTGGTGGTTATTGTTTTAAGTTAGGCCATTCTTACTGCAATATAGCAAGAGCATGTTAATTATGTATTACATAATTATTTCATATGTTTATAACATCTGTATATTACTAAAAGCAGTTTTGGCAAATCCGTCCGTCCGTTCTACTCGACCGATATGCTTCATTTTTGTTTTATTCGCCCCGGAATTACCTGCCGATGAATCATGAGACACTGATAGGTCTCTAAGTTCAGCCAGCTTTGAGTAATCGTAAAATGAAGTCATTAAATGATCGCTCCAATAATTGCAGGCGAAGGGTTACCCTCACCCGCAACACATTCTGTACTTAGCAGGTTGATAAGCGACCAACACTTCCATTAATATTCTGATGTATTGATTTCCAACGACATTAAAGATATATAGACTGCTGAACATACTCGTTACAGTTGCCCTCTGGGGCCTATTCCACAAAAGTATGGTCTTGTACATTACAAGTTACTAGTGTGGGTTCTTGTAATGTATGGAGTTGTACATTTCTGTTCCACAAAAGATTGATAGTATCTTGTATATTACCAGTGAATTGTTACAAGTTTTACAAGTGACGACATATCAATAAACATACTACGTCATAGCATGAATCAGCTGTTTATCTTCGTATTCCATTCGTTGAATTAGGTTATGCTTGCCTCATTTGTCGTAATATCGTATTTTACTGTAAGTTATGCAGCAAAGATTGAAAGAACTAATATTCCTGTGAATTTTTTAATCCTACGATGTTATTTTTCAGTTTATTTCTTTGATGATAGGAAATTACTCCGTTATTATCACCCATTCTGTTCTTCCGCGATCCTCGCGTATGTTCTACGAGAGTCTAACATACCTACCTTGGTCTGTCATTAGGAATCAGATGCCGCTAATAACGATATTCGGCCGCCAAACTTAATTGTTACGAAATTGCAAACTCTGCATGAATTGTTAAAATGATATCAAGAGAAACAAAATTATTCATTTTGAAGGAAGTAGAAGGTAGGAAAGATATTTGTTTCGGTGGATTCAGCGAGAGTCTGAAAAAAACAAGACAAAATAAATGGTTGGATGGAAATATTTGACTTGGGAAAAGCTCATGGAGCTTTTGAGGGGAAAAGTTGGACGTATGTAAGAGATATTCTGCTCATTAATGATTCCAGGAATGTCCTTCTTGGAATATGTTTTTTTTTCCTCAGTATTTTCAGGCCAACAAACAATTTGAGGAAATTTTATATCATTTATTGCAGCTACCACAGACCGAAAATTTTGCCATCCCAAGTATATCTGCAGTACCATGGTACTGACCACCATTTCCTAGCCAATGTAATGTTGTTAGTAAATGTTGTTTAGCAGAGAGAGATTTATTTCTGTTCGTAGGATATTTTAAGCTATGGCCAATATCTATCAAAAGTTCTTCCACTTGTATTGTGCTTAACCTAAAACGTTCATTGTATTCAAATACAGTGTTAAACTGGAAGTTTATTCTTTCCCTGTACAGACGATAGTTTTCATTTTCATCACCATCACTATCACTACTGCTAGACCACATATTTATCAAAATGTATCCAAAATAAGCGTATTTAAATAGGACTAGTACATTTATATATTATTGTCCTTTCACTGGTAGAGAATTCTTCTCAATTCGCTAGTAAGTTACAAGTACTAGTACTTTTGTGGAACACGCCTATAAAAATTCACTAGTAATTTGTAAGTATGGAGTAGTAAAGTACAACTGTAGAAAATTCTTTTGTGGAACAGAAACTCTGGTATTTGTACAAGTTACTAGAGAATTTACTTGTAATGTACAAGACCATACTTTTGTGGAACAGGCCCCTGGTTGAAGCACAGCGAACTAACTTTTGCCTGCAACTGTCATGGCGGCTGCCACTTCTTGGTCTTGACAGTTAGCCGTTATCAGTTCAATGAATTGATGAGATTATACGTTATTGCAAATTAAAGATATATTTAAGAATAAACACGACATTTTCAAACATGCTTAATGTTGCATTGATGTTATAATGAAATAAGCGCAGTGAATATGGTGAGCATTTGCTTGGTTAAAACGGGAATTACGTATGTAGAAGAATGGATAATTCGGCGTCATGCACTAACGATAAAGTCATTCACTACAGAAAGACATGTTATACTTACAGCAGTTCATTGCGGAATTCACACGCGTAGAGAAAGATACCACTGCCTTTTCATGGCATACCTTCAGTGTCATTCTGGTATAATTTTTGAATTTTGCTCCTTTGTCTGGTTTGTTACGTTTTATGCTTTTTGCTACTTATGGCTACTTTCTAAGAACTGCTGTGCAACATGCAGCACATACGTCCGTTGGTTGCGGTGTACAATATCTCTACGGCATCCTCTGCCCGTAATAAGGGGCCACTAAATGGGGTAACCCCAGATTCTAAAGTTGAGAACACCTGACCCTTGGTTGAGTGTAGCATTCCTTCCACATACGGTATCGTACCAGCTTTACCACTTTAATATTTCTACCGCACCTCTCTTGGTCAAACCTCGCCTGACTTCATTCGACTGAATTCATAGCCTACATTTATTTATTTATTTATTTATTTTAACGTTGCACACCTTCTCAAAGACCGTACTCCATCACACAACAACTTCTGCAGAGCCTTTCTATGCCAGATTCAGAGGAAATAAGCATATGTTTTGCCTACAAGTGTCATGGCTGCCAGTGGTTGGAGTAGATTCAAAGATGGCCATTAGATTAGCAGTCTATATTTTTAATGTCGTTGGTGATTTCCATACTTAGTAATGTGATTGCATGCAGCCATGTCTGATTACTACCTGTCAAGCCAGAGAGAATACACTTCCTCTGATGATAGAAGAATGCTATTCTGTGCTATACACTCTTTGATTCTCTGGCCCTCCCCAGCTTCTAAATAGTCTCAACAGATGGCAGAAATTTCCTAATAACTTACATGCTGCTAGAAGAAATCCTCGACGTACGAACAGACGGGAAGGTGTAAGTCGACTAGCCTTCTGTATGACCAGTAATAAAGCGCAGAGACAATCTCTTAAAATGTGCGTGTCTGCTTACCCGAACCCGTATTCGCCACGGCCAATTGTGTGTTACACTATCTCGGGCAAGATCATTAGAAAATATTAAGATCCAGATACACCTGAATGGTGGAAGAAGTGTTATAAACTACATAACGAATGAATCGAGTATTATGCACCGGTGTTAAATGTTCATAAACTATTGAAAAATGCAGGCAAAATAATATGATAGTGGATTAAAAAGGCAGAGAAGTTCAGATACCTGGGAGAATGGATCCAACCCAATGGGCTAGACAAAGAGGCTATCAAAGGAAGAATCAGAAAATTAGAATTGGCCTACAAACTAATCCAGAGTATGTACAACAAACGGGCAATAGCCAAAATCCGACACTATCATTCAGTAATCAAACCAGAAGGATTGTATGCCTCAGAGTGTCTTATTTTGAATAAAAAAGGGGAGGTACAAGAACTGGAAAAGAAAGAAAGGAAGATCCTAAGGAAGATTCTGGGACCCCAGAAAACTACTGATGGAACCTAGAAAAAAAGGAAAAACAAGGATCTTTATAAACATACGGAAAAGATCTCAGACACAATGAGGAAGCGAAGGTTGAACTTCTACGGACATCTAGTAAGAATGGATGAAAGCAGACTGACCAAAAAGATCTTTAAGTACATTTGAGGATTGAAGGCCACCACTAAGTGGGTAGAAGAGGTCAAAAGAAATGCAGAAGAAGTTGGAATTACACTAGAGGTGATCAATAAAAGGAAAATCAAAATTTTTGAGGACAAACCACCTAAAAAGAAGCCCAACCGCATAATCTCTGAGGAGGAGAGAAAAATACGAAGCGAGAGAATGAAAAGGTTCTGGGAAGAGAAGAGAAGAAAGGCCAACAAGCCTTAAGTTCTATGCGGTCCACAGTTGGCCAAATTCGGAAGAAAAAGAAGAAGAAGAATATGATAGTGGGTTCGAGCTCCAGTGTCGGTAGCCCTAAAAATGATTTTCCGTGATTTCCCATTTTTACACCAGGCAAATGCTGGGGCTGTACCTTAATTAAGGTCACGCCCGCTTCCTTCCTACTCCTAGGCCTTTCCTATCCCATCGTCGCCACAAGACCTATAGGCAATGTAGTATTAGAAATGATTTTAATATTCTGAAAACGCTTTGATGACATTTGCATTTGAAGTAAATGAGCACGCAAGTAACCAAGTTAGTCCTAGAACCGCTAATGGTCAATACAAACACTTGATAATCCTAGCTGAATTACATTAGTACTGCCTTGGAGCGCCACAACAGTGATAATGTCCGACAACGTAGCTAACACTTGTTGGAGTATGATGTAACACGGCACTCAATCGCCGTCTCCTACTATTACGCAACAGTGGTGTAATATTACTCCACTTCGTTCAAGTTAGTACCACAGGCTATTAGTACTGTAATGCTAAGCTAAGACTGGTTGCGTAGTTGCTGATGCCTGATATGTATCAATGAATGATGACACGGCGAAAACTGAACGCAACATCACCATTGGACTGCCACCACTTGCACGTAGGGTTGCCGTCCACTGCCTCTGTAACAGCTACTTTTCATTCCTCCGACGTCCGGTTCCATGGCTACATGGTTAGCGTGCTCGCCTTTGGTCACAGGGTCGGGAATTTTAACCTTAATTGGTTAATTTCGTTGGCAAGGGGGCTGGGTGTATGTGTCGTCTTCATCATCCTTTCATCCTGATCACGACGCGCAGGTCGCTTACAGGTGTCAAATCAAAAGACCTGCATCTGGCGAGCCGAACTTGTCCTCGGACACTCCCGGCACTAAAAGCCATACGCAATTTCATTTCATTCCTCCTACTTGTCAGCGTAACAATTACCAGCAATGCCAAGATTCAGCTGCGGGCCCCGCGGTCACCAACCCACGCTCTGAAGATGAAAGCCATTGGGCGAGTTGGCCGTGCGGAGAGGAGCGCGCAGCTGTGAGCTCGCATCCGGGAGATAGTAGGTTCGAACCCCACTGTCGGCAGCCCTGAAGATGGTTTTCCGTGGTTTCCCATTTTCACACCAGGCAAATGCTGGGGCTGTACCTTAATTAAGGCCACGGCCGCTTCCTTCCCATTCCTAGGCCTTTCCTGTCCCATCATCGCCATAAGACCTATCTGTGTCGGTGCGACGTAAAACAAATACCTTAGAAAAAAAAAAAGAAAAAAAAAAGGAGATTCAGCCCCCTATAAGGTCTGCACACGCCAAAGTGGGACGCAGGAGCGGGAGGGATCCCGTCGCGAACTATTATGAGTACAGCAGGATATGAACCGGAGCGCCACTCTCCCGCCTACGTGGCGGGATTGCTGCGACCCATTTTCAGTTCGCTGCATGCAGCGTTTTCCCGTGTCTCGGGTTCATTGTGAACAATGACAATGGCGACTCAACTGTTGCTAGAATTCATTACGAAACGTCCGGCTCCATGGCTGAATGGTTAGCGTGCCGGCCTTTGGTCACAGGGGTCCCGGGTTCGATTCCAGGCAGGGTTAATTTCGCCGGCGTGAGTGCTGGGTGCATGTGTCGTCTTCATCATCATCATTTCATCATGACGCGCAGGTCTCCTATGGGTGTCAGATCCAAAGACCTGCACCTGGCAAGCCGAACATGTCCTCGGACACTCCCGGCACTAAAAGCCATACGCCACGCCGTGCGGAGAGGAGCGCGCAGCTGTGAGCTCGCATCCGGGAGATAGTAGGTTCGAACCCCACTGTCGGCAGCCCTGAAGATGGTTTTCCGTGGTTTCCCATTTTCACACCAGGCAAATGCTGGGGCTGTACCTTAATTAAGGCCACGGCCGCTTCCTTCCCATTCCTAGGCCTTTCCTGTCCCATCATCGCCATAAGACCTATCTGTGTCGGTGCGACGTAAAACAAATACCTTAGAAAAAAAAAAGGAAAAAAAAAGGAGATTCAGCCCCCTATAAGGTCTGCACACGCCAAAGTGGGACGCAGGAGCGGGAGGGATCCCGTCGCGAACTATTATGAGTACAGCAGGATATGAACCGGAGCGCCACTCTCCCGCCTACGTGGCGGGATTGCTGCGACCCATTTTCAGTTCGCTGCATGCAGCGTTTTCCCGTGTCTCGGGTTCATTGTGAACAATGACAATGGCGACTCAACTGTTGCTAGAATTCATTACGAAACGTCCGGCTCCATGGCTGAATGGTTAGCGTGCCGGCCTTTGGTCACAGGGGTCCCGGGTTCGATTCCAGGCAGGGTTAATTTCGCCGGCGTGAGTGCTGGGTGCATGTGTCGTCTTCATCATCATCATTTCATCATGACGCGCAGGTCTCCTATGGGTGTCAGATCCAAAGACTTGCACCTGGCAAGCCGAACATGTCCTCGGACACTCCCGACACTAAAAGCCATACGCCATTTCCATTTCATTACGAAACATCCAATGCTTTACGACATGAGTAATGAAGATTATAAGAATGTAAAGAAGAAAGATATGTTGTGGGAAGAAATAGGAAAAGAACTGTGTATACCTGGTAAGTATTAATTCTTTAGTTATCACTGTCTGTCTGCGACTTTTTTCACACAATTCTCCGTTTATAAACTTCCAGATATATGTAAGATGTATGCTAAAAGTATCTACCGTGGTTTCCCATTTTCACACCAGGCAAATGCCGGGGCTGTACCTTAATTAAGGCCACGGCCGCTTCCTTCCAATTCCTAGGCCTTCCCTACCCCATCGTCGCCATAAGACATATCTGTCTCGGTGCGTCGTAAAGCAAAAAAAGTATCTACACACTGTTGTTTGCATGCCAACTTCACAAATTTCTCCCGATCAGCGAAGCTAGAGAGGGTGCACCATCTTCAGCAACTGCTAGAAGCAGAAGCACTTCCTCATCTGACGCTACTGTTTCCCGCTCCCGCTCTCGCTTCCCGCGTTCCGTGTTGGTGTGCGTGCACACCTTATTACAGTCCGGGGATACCGTGATGCATTCTACCGCCCCCACCAACAGGGGTATGCCAACGGTGGAGTTCGAAAGCATCACCCCTCGAGGCTTACAGCTATCGTGAAATCAATTCACCCGGGAAATGTACTGTATGTACAACCCTCGTCCCGTTTCTGTACACGATCGAGTATGAAGCGAGATGAATCTTCGTAGCGAGCTTTTATGACCGGATGCCCTTGCTGACGTCATCACAGAGTCAATGAGATGAGATGAATGACATATGACACTAGGAAGGGAGAAGGTGAAAGCCGGTGCCGGCACATAACCTACTCCTGTCGAATAGCGCCAAGAAGTCTGCTCGAAGGCTTTACGTCTCCATCCGACGGACAGATCAGAAATTGTTTAACACCGGGATGGGTTTTTCCAATGTTTAAGGAAAAGAATGAAATGGATATGGTGCCATTACTGCAGCTGCTAAGTTTTGCAATCTCTTTGAAAAAAAGTCCAAAATATTGGAATACGGCCCTTTTCTTGAAGTAATTCATACGCATGGTCAAGTTATGTTTTTATTAGTGTTTTAAGTCGATTCGTTTGTTATCTCATTTTCACAGTATTGTAACTCTTAAAGTAGGCTACTGTTTCATTGATCATCATCATCATCATCAACAGCAGCAGCAGTGTTAGGTACAGGCCATTGTATCAAATCACCATATAAATACCTGTATTAATGTGGAATATAATCTAAACGTTGAATGTCTTGTATTTTATTCTTGTTAATAACCATTGGTCCAGTGTAAGCCTTTTCAAAATTAAAAACAACAGACACTTCCGGAAATAAAAGATCGAATATATGCTTCTGTAATCCTCTTATGTATTCAGAAGCCACAACACCTGATTATAAGTTACTAGGTTCAAAATGCATAAGGAACATGATTCAAACCTGACTTTCCGGCTTGTTTGGAACATGCCTACCTTATGATTCGTTCGATAACTCCCCTTTCCTGTAGTATGCTAGCCATCACTTAGAGAAATTGTAAATATCTTGAGTTTCTATTAACTTTATGGTGAACGTACGAGTTTGGAAGCCTTGGCGATCATTTCACATTATTCTTTCACCGTATACACTAAATCAGCTCCTCCTGAGGGTGGAAGTGGTAGAATAACACCCACGGTATACCCTGCTTCTCGTAAGATGCGACTGATGATGATGTTTGTTGTTTTAAGGGGTCTAACATCGAAGGTCATCGGCCCCTAATGGAACGAGATGGACGACATGATATATGGCAGTTAAAATTTTAAAACGTATCCACTGGCTAGAGTTAAAAAAGGGTAATGGAAAATGAGTATGAGATTAAAACAATCAGTGGATCTAATTCGCAATGCCTTATTTTGTAATAAAATAATAGAAAATACAGGAGACAAAGGAATAAGGCATTGCCTGCTACTACAGATATATGTACATAATTTACATTAGACGTTAAAATAACACATTAAAATACGCAACACAAACTAAAATGAAGTCAATGGGATCAAAGCGCAATTGACATAAACACACTAGGACAAAGGACATCATTAAACACGATAAAACAGACCACTATCCCTCATAAAGCGGATGACGAGGTCTGCTGACTGCTCGTCATCTCGCAAGATAAGGGAGATTGTACCCGGGAGGTTAAGACTACGGCGAAGATCGACCACGTCCATACACTCCGTAAGGATGTGTACCACGGTAAGATGGTCGCCGCAAGTACATACCGGAGGGGGTTCTCCTCTCAAAAGATGCGAGTGAGTCAGGATACCATGGCCGATCCGAAGACGACATAATACCACGGCCTCCCTCTGGGAAGCCCGAAGAGAAGTCCTCCATACCTTCGTTGTTCCTTTTATCGCTCTCAGCTTATTGGGAAGTGGAATGGTCTGCCACTCCATCTCCCAATGAGACATAACCAGATGTCTCAGCTCAGTGCGAATATCACTTGCTGGAACCTTGGAAGGCACCAGGGGCAGTGTAACTGCCTCCTTGGCAGCCTGATTTGCTAATTCATTTTCCTCTATACCCATGTGGCTCGGGAGCCATATAAACGTAATTCTGGTGCCGGCATCCGAACACCTGGCCAGCAGGTCCTGGGCCCGCTGCACCAGAGGGTGTCGGGGGAAACAAGTATCAATAGACTGGAACGAACTCAAGGAGTCAGTACATAGTAGAAAGTGTCGGCGCTCATTGAACAGTGCGTACCGCAGAGCTTTACAGGTAGCATAGAGCTCTGCCGTGTACACACTACAGGTTTCCGCAAAAGCAAAAAGAAACCTATCATTGTCAACAACGAACGCACAGCCCGCCTTCGAGATTGTTCTCTTTGCGGCGTTGCTCGCAGGAGCAACCGCCACCTTGGGCGCAACGATCTTCTGGAAAGGTGTTCCAGTTGAAAATGAGGAGCCTGGCAGGGACTGTGCTATCAAGCTGAAGTCTAGTGTCTTGGCCGGTGCATTCAGAGAATTAAACTTACGGCGCGCTTCCTGGTAGGAAAGACCATCCATGGTCTTGATCTCCTGGATCTTCTTCTCACTCAGATAGGTCGGACAGTTCCGATCCCGAGGAGAATGAAGACCAGAGCAGTTAGTGCACTTGTACGGAGGAGTGCACTCCTCCGCGCCGTGAGCAATTTTCCCACATGTACCAACACTAACTGATTCGAACAACGAGATACCATGTGTCCGAATCTCTGGCATTGATAGTAGGCGGGATGTACGGCCTCACATCGCAACGATAGGTTGTTACCTTGACTTTCTCTGGCAACACTGACAATTTGAAGGAGACTATGAACGCACCCGTGGCAACGTCTTCACCGTTGACTTTGCGCGTAATGCGCCGGACGAGTGTCACGCCACGGTGCTTCATGTCTTCCGTCAATTCATCGTCAGTGTTTAGAATAAGATCGCGGTAGAAAATAACTCCGCAGACCAGATTCAAGGTTTTGCGCTCTTCCACTTTGACGGGGATATCGCCAAAGTGGTCGCACTTAAGCAACCGATCTGCTTGGAGCCCAGTGCTCGTCTTTAGAAGCAAACCACCATTGGGCATTTTCTTAAGATCAAGTTCGCCGTATACACCTTCAATGTGTCGACTGAAGAGAATCGATTTCACCAGCTTGAAATCGTGCCCATCGGTTCTGGTAGCAACCAGGAACCGAGGGAAGCTGGAACCCAGACTAATTCGCCGCGCTTGTTCCCAAGGGGTTGCCCCTCTTAGGGAATCAAAAGTTAAAGATTCGGGTAGCGAACTACCCGAGTAAGAGGCGACTAAAAGGACCCCAGGGGCTCTTAGCTTGGGAGCGTGCACTGGTAACCACGGGGCCCTTAGCTGAGTCTTGGCATTGCTTTCACTTGTTCCAGGCTCCTCACTTGCATCTATCCTATCCAACCTCCCTTGGTCAACTCTCGTTATTTCCAACCCCGACGGTATTAGAGCATTCGAGACCTATGGTGTCGAATTTTCACGCCCTTCGTGGCCCTTTGGCCGATACCATCATTTCTCTCCTCTGATAAAGGATGTGCGCAAACCATTTTTTATGCAGAAAGATGTATCTATGTGCACAGAATCTGGTACCGTTCTTAACCCATTTTGTCAACATTTGGAGTAAGGTTCTTTCAAAAATGACCGTATCATATACATTTTACGCCTGAACGATCATGGCCACGAGGCGGGCACAATTGACTCTATAAATATATTTTAGTTAGTACTCGTCTATTTCAGCTTTTAAATTAATGCGGTATTCTATTTATTACTACATCTTGTTATTAATGGTTTGATGGTTAGGCATCGCTCTTGAGAAGTGTTGCAATCTGCAGGGGAGTTTCTGTAGGACTGGTCTGCTTTCCAAACGCTGTTCAGACGCAAGCAAAGGCCGTTTTCCTCCACTCAAGACGACTTTTAAACGCAGCATTTAACTCCTCTAACATCTTGTGGCCGGCGGCGGTGCTTCTAATTTATACAAGCTTCACAGGACACGGAGAAGGAGCAGAAGAAAAGGAAGCAAACCGACATTTATACATAGTATAAAGTCCCCGATAGGGACTGATCTCTATAACCACGTAACAGGTTTTGATACAGTTTTTACCGGTGTACACCGGGCGAGCTGGCCGTGCGGTTAGGGGCGCGCAGCTGTGAGCTTGCATCCGAGAGATAGTGCGTTCGAACCCCACTGTCGGCAGCCCTGAAGATGGTGTTCCGTGGTTTCCCATTTTCACACCAGGCAAATGGTGGGGCTGTACCTTAATTAAAGGTACGGAGGCTTCCTTCCCACTCCTAGCCTTTTCCTGTCCCATCGTCACAGGGCTGTAACGAATGTGATACGGCCCCGCCTGCTTCGGGACCCCTCAAATAAAATATAAATGTCATTACTGCTTGTAGTCTATGAATAATGTAATATATCGTCAAGTTGTATACACAAGGGCATTATTCATTATTGTAAGATTATTAAAAATAATGTTTAATACGTGTTATTTGACTGCCTCCGTGCTGAACTGTCAACTTCACACCGCCTAGTTGTTCGTACATAACTGGTTTCTTTATTTAGTAACTACAGAACTGTACTCTTAAAGCCGATACCGAAGTCTCAGTTATGATTTCTTCTTCATCTGCTTATTATTATTATTCTTGTTTTATGACCGCATAGGATCACTTTAGTCAGTCCATCGTTCAGGTCTCTTTGAAGGGATTGTTCGGGCTTTGCGGTCCTCCCAGTACTTCTTCAGACGCTCCTATGTTCGTACCCTTTTCTGGGTTGAAAATGTGCGTATTGTGGGTTTGTTTCGCGTAAGGGTAAAGCGAAAGTTTGTATTCTTGAGTTTTATATTCAATTTTATCTTATTTATGGTGTCTTCTGTTATAAGGCCTATTTCCTTCACATCCTCTCTTACTTCTCTGGTCCATTTACATCCTGTTGTGGTATTTTTTGAGATGAGATTGTGTTGTGCTAGGTGTTTTCGGAAGTCTGAAATCTTGCATCCTCATGATACGTCCAAAGAGTCTCAGTCTTCTCTTACGCAAAGTAGGCTATCTGTAATGGGTTCTAGCTCTTTGTACACGACTTTGTTAGGCATTAACCGCCAATGTCCATTTTTCTGGTGTTTTTTGTTGATGCAGGTTCTTCTAATCCTCCTTTCAATTTTCTGAAGCCTGTCAGTCTTTGACTGTTTATTCAGGTGAAAATTTATTCGATTACAACACAGAAAAGTATACGAACAAAATTAAATGAAAAACTGTTCAAATAAAGTGTGAAATATATTAAACCGCACAACAAAAGCCTGTTATTATCTTCGCACAAAGAACTGTTTAATTTATTGTTGTCATTACATAAACGTTGATGTCGAATAATGTGTGATAAAAATTAAATGTTCAGCAAAATTTGTGCCTAACAGGCTCCGGATGCTCTTCACATCAAATAAGTATCATTTTCTAACTATATATCATATTCTGGTATCCATTTTCATTGCTGTGATTATTTTTAAATAATTTGGCGCAGGTGAGGAAATTGTTACGGTGTTGCGAGGAACAGCTGTACACAATTATAATAACTGCTGCAGCCGAATGGCAATTATTCCTCTACGTACGAATTGTAAAATAAACCATTTCGACCGATTGTACAAACCCGTCTTGACCAGTTCCAAGCACAGTGATATTAGGCTAGATGTACTATACAGGCCTATTTTTGTATTCCTTGCAAGGAGTCTTGGGCTCCAGTAAAGGCGCGGGCCCGCCTGCAATACTGCAGGAACCAACGTTACGTCCCTGCATCGTCCCCATAAGACCCATGCCATCTGTGACGGTGCGACGTAAAGCCAATTGAATCAACAACATTCGCCAACGACAAAAGGGAGCCGAACGGCGGCGATCTAACTGAAGGAAGTTGAAGAAAAACTGGTCTCTTGGCTTACGGTGCCTACACCGTCAATGATAAATCACAAGTACAACATACATACATAATCATTATAGACTGTTATGCCTTTCAGCGTTCAGTCTGCAGGCCTCTGTGAATTTATTAAACGTCGCCACAATCCTCTATTCGCAACTAGTGCTGTGGCCTCATTTACTTCAGTACCTTTTATCTTTAAATCGTTAGAAACTGAGTGTAACCATCGTCGTCTTGGTCTCCCTCGACTTCTCTTACCCTCCACGACAGAGTCCATTATGTTCCTAGGTAACCTATCCTCCTCCTCCATTCGCCTCACAGGACTACACCACCAAAGCCGGTTTATGCGTACAGCTTCGTCCATCGAGTTCATTCTTAAATTAGCCCTTATCTCCTCATTCCGAGTGCCCTCCTGCCATTGTTCCCACCGGTTTGTACCAGCAATCATTCTCGCTACTTTCATGTCTGTTACTTCTAATTTATGAATAAGATACCCTGAGTCCACCCAGCTTTCGCTCCCGTAAAGCAAAGTTGGTCTGAAAACAGACCGATGTCAAGATAGTTTCGTCTGGGAGCTGACTTCCTTCTTACAGAATGCTGTTGATCGCAACTACGAGCTCACTGCATTAGCTTTCCTACACCTTAATAATTTAATTTCATGTGGCTATTTCTAGCCGGGTGCAGCCCTTGTAAAGCAGACCCTCCAATGAGGGTGGGCGGCATCTGCCATGTATAGGTAACTGCAAGTTATTGTGGTGGAGGATAATGTTATGTGTGGTGTGTGAGTTGCAGGGATGTTGGGGGCAGCACTATCACCCAGCCCCAGAGCCATTGGAATTAACCAATGAAGGTTATAATCCCCGACCCGGCCGGGAATCGAACCCGGGACCCTCGGAACCGAAGGCCAGTACGCTGACCGTTGAGCCATTTGCATTGGCTGTTATCATGTCGACATGTTAATTCAATTTAATCAAAACAAAGTAATAATCTTGTTGTACTACTGTAATGGCGTCTTGCCACTTCACTTCGTAAGAGTTAAAATAATACCATGTGTGTACGGGAGATGGCGGACATCTCGGTGTTGGTCACCGAACGTCAAACTTTCTGCCACCTGGGAATCTTTTATCTCCTTGCCTGTGTTGGTTCTGTTATTTTTGGGAAGAGTAAGAAAAATGGCTTCCCTGCACATTGGAGCAGCGTTTCTGATTTATGAGGATGTTTTTAAAAGCTTTAAGTGTATCTGCTACAACCTTACGTTTTTCTGTTTGAGTCCTTGATAACTGAGGAACAGTTCGGCTTCCGGCGAGGCCATTCCACTGTCCACCAACTAACCCGCCTAACGGAGGAAATTACCACAAACTTCAACAACCGTCGACACACTGGAGTCTGTTTTCTAGACATTTCCCGTGCGTTCGATAAAGTTTGGCACGACGGACTCATTTACAAATTAAGGACACTAGGTCCCCCCCTACGTCCTACGTTTACTGACGAGCTACCTAGCTGACCGAAAATTTCAGGTTCAGGTCGGCGCTGCACTGTCGGACCCTCGCCCTATAGAGGCGGGAGTTCCTCAGGGCAGCGTGATCTCACCAGTGATTTTCAATCTATTTATGACTGATATGCCCAAACCAACGCACGGGAAATTGTATTTGTATGCTGACGACACAGCAATCTCCTCTGTCTCGTGGCAGACATCTAAAGTTAAAGATTACCTTCAAGACGCGCTCTCCACTCTAGAGCCCTGGCTCGAAAAGTGGAGAATCAAAATTAATGTAGACAAAAGCAGTGCTACACTATTTACCAAACGCCGTCCAGACCCTCCACAGCCCCTGATATTTTTTGGCGAAGTCATCAGGTGGACTAACCACCAGGCAGCCACTAAGTTCTATAGCAAGCTCCAAATGAGCACCAACCCCCTCATTTCCAGCCTGGGGAATTACGATACCGAAGGACTGCGCTATCGTAGACCCAAGGATATTCTAAGCAAACCAAACTAAGGTCTTCGCTATCGCAGTCCTAGGGACACTCCAAATAAAGTAATCTAACACCACTCCACCCCTTCTTGGGGTGCAGGCCATATCCTGGCCAATCAGATCCCCTAACAACAGTCCACACACTACCACAACAATGCAGTCTTAGTTAAAACTAATTATGAAATAGCACTCAAGGTCTTAATAGGTCGATGGGCTAGAATCCCTCATCGGTCCCCCGGGACTAATGAGAATTGTGGTCTCTCACTCACTGAATGCTCCTGTATTAGTAAGTTATCTTATATTTAAATTTGGCTTGTTCCTATTTTCGATATGCAATGTTTACCCCGTTGTATGAACGGACGGCGTGCATGTGATCTTGGCACTTGAATGATATTCCTTTTGATTATGATGATCCAGCATACTCAGTATAATTGTGTCAGTTTTGTTCCTTCCCATAAACCATCAGATTGTGATTGGCTTTCGTGTCATCGCTAGAACACTTTTGCCTTGTACGAATCGCAGTCGTGATGGGAATGCTTTGGTAGTTTTGGGTTACACGGTCTTGCTGCCGTATTACCCGTGCACGTTTCTGTGCTCATCTGAGTGACCCTTGGGCGTCCTTGGGGTCGCGATATTTGTGATGTAATATTACTGTTGGATCTGTGTGCCCTGTCTTATGTTTGCATATCAGTGCCGGAATGTATGGCGGTGTGGGTGTGTTGGAGTACATGTCTCATATCGATAATCCGTTTTAATTATTCATTTCCATTTTATCTTTTATGCCGATTCTAGGCTTGTTGTTTTGTGCCCGTGTTGGCTTCTCAGTGTATTATTTTCTTTTATTACCTACACGTTCAATTTATTTGGTCCCATCGTTTTTCGCACTGTTTTGATCTCAGTCATTTGTTTTGTTTTGTCATCGGTGAGCGAGCTCATTTGCCTTTCTTTTAACTTCCTGGAGCTCTCGGAACATGTATTACCTTTAGTAGCGTATACGAGTCCAACACTCGGCCACATGGATTTTAGTACTTCATTCTCAGGAGTAAATTTCCACTTGTCAATTTTCTTTCTATATATATTTCGATTCAAAATTTCTTCAGGTTGAATTTGTGCGTTCTTCATGTCCGCTTTTGTTTGTTGTATCCAAGGGAAATTCTTCTGTTTATCAACTCTTTCAAGAACTTGGTGGGTTAGTCTGGTTTCTGGAAGCCTCTTTAGCCTTCTTTTCTCGAAGTCTGCCGCAATATTAGATAAGTTTTCTGTGGGTTTCCGGGTTTGGAGGCGGTACCCTTCTTCCGTGTGTCTTGTTCCTAAAATTTTTCTCATGATTTTTCACTCTTCTTTTAGGATATTTTCCAGCTCGCCCCTTTTATGAAGCGTTAGAGTTTCCCCTGCATATAAAGCCTCCGGTTTGATTACAGTATTGCAATGTTTAATCTTAACGTGGAGAGACATAATTTGTTTGTTGTAGATTTCTCTTGTTCTCCCATATGCTCTTCTGAGTTTTTGGACACGGTTGTTTTGGGATATTTTTTCTTGTCCGGTAGGTTCGAGTATTTCGCCCAAATATTTGAAGTGAGGGACTCTGTTGATTTGTCCGTATTTTGTATTGAGACTATGGATGTCTAGTTTTGAACATTAAAATTCAGTTTTCTGGAAGGAGATATGCAGTCCGACCTTTCTGGCACATTCTTGGAGAATTTCAACTTGCTGTATCGCTGTGACTCCATCGCTGGACGAAGTTCCAGGTCATCCGCTAAGGCTAAGCATGGAATTTCAAGCTTTTTTTTTTTGTGTCCCAATGTTTACTGGGTTCCAGCTATTTTGCTCTTTCAGTTCTTTTTCCCATTCCCTCATCACCTTATCTAGGACGAGGTTGAAGAGGAGGGGTGACAATCCATCTCCGTGCCGGACACCAGTTTTTATCAGGAATTCGTCTGAGATTTCTCCCATGAATTTCACTTTTGACTTCGTGTCAGTGAGGGTCTGTTTGGTCAACTTTAGCGTTTTGGAGTCTAGTCCCTGTTCTTTCAGGATGCTGAACAGAGATTGAGGATCAACTGAATCATAGGCCTTCTTGAAATCTACGAAGGTACAGATGACTGGAAGATTTCTGAGGGCCCTGAATTTTAGAGCGGTTTTGAGGTTGAAGATCTGTTCAGTGCGCGATCTGTGAGGACGGAACCCAGTTTGATATTCACCAATCTTATGCTCGAGTTGTTCTTGTATTCTTCTTTTCAATGTTATTTTCTTTTTCAATTTTTGTTTTTATTATTACATTGTCAATTACATTTAACGTCCGCCTCTGCGGTATAGTGGTTATTGTGATTAGCTGCCACCCGCGGAGGCCCGGGTTCGATTCCGAGCTCTGCCACGACATTTCAAAAGTGGCATGAGGACTGGAACGGGGTCCACTCAGCTTTGGGAGGCCAAGTGAGTAGAGGTGGGTTCGATTCCCACTTCAACCATCCTGGAAGTGGTTTTCCGTGGTTTTCCACTCCTCCTCCAGGCAAATGCCGGGATGGTACCTAACTTAAGGCCACGGTCGCTTCCTTCCCTCTTCCTGTCTATCCCTTCCAATCTCCCCCCCCCCCTCCCATAAGGTCCCTGTTCAGCATAGCAGGTGAGGCCGCCTGGGCGAGGTACTGGTCATTCTCCCCAGTTGAAATGAAATGAAATGTCGTATGGCGTTGAGTGCTGGGATATCCCAGGACGGGTTCGGCTCGCCAGGTGCAAGTCTTTCTATTTGACTCCCGTAGGCGACCTGCGCGTCGTGATGAGGATGAAATGATGATGAAGACAACACATACACCCAGCCCCCGTGTCATTAGAATTAACCAATTAAGGTTAACATCCCTGACCCGGCCGGGAATCGAACGCGGGTCCCTCTGAGCCGAAGGTCAGTACGCTGACCGTTCAGCCAACGAGTCGGACTTCTCCCCAGTTGTATCCCCCGACCCAAAGTCTCACACTCCAGGACACCGTCCTTGAGGCGGTAGAGGTGGGATCCTCGCTGAGTTCGAGGGAAAAAACAGATTAAGAAAGAAAGAAAGAAAGAAAGAAAGAAAGAAAAAAAAATACATTTAATTGATTGAGTGCATGTCTAAACTTTCTCGTATCATACCTAAATAACTGTACCGTCGTTCGATGAGGTGCAATTATATGCAACAAGGAAATACTGTATATCGGCCGGGCTGAGTGGCTCAGACGGTTGAGACGCTGGCCATCTGATCACAACTTAGCAGGCTCGATTCTGGCTCAGTCCGGTGGTATTTGAAGGTGGTCAACTACATCAGCCACGTGTCGGTAATTTACTGGCACGTAAAAGTACACCCAGCCCCCGTGTCATTAGAATTAACCAATTAAGGTTAACATCCCTGACCGGCCGGGAATCGAACACGGGACCCTCTGAACCGAAGGTCAGTACGCTGACCGTTCAGCCAACGAGTCGGACTTCTCCCCAGTTGTATCCCCCGACCCAAAGTCTCACACTCCAGGACACCGTCCTGCAGTACTAAGTACTGCAGTACTGCATGAAATGAAATGTCGTATGGCTTTTAGTGCCGGGATATCCCAGGACGGGTTCGGCTCGCCAGGTGCAAGTCTTTCTATTTGACTCCCGTAGGCGACCTGCGCGTCGTGCAGTACTTAATTTTGGCACCTCGGCGTCTCAAAAAACCGTACAAGTAGTTAGTGGGACGTAAAGCCAATAACATTATCATTAGAAATATATCGGAAATTTCGAGGTTTTTCACAAAAAGCACGCTTGTGTAAGAGTTTTATCACATCATGTGCCTGGTCTTGCACAGCTTCGTACGTGCAGTAAATCTGGCATCGTGCGTCCCATTTAACGCTATGCACCAGGAACGAATAAGCGGTTGAAGAGAATTCACCCGATCAGCAGAGTCCATTTTGAAGTGACCAGCTCAATATCAGCGTTTTAACTGTTCGTGTAGAACAGCCGAGCGCTCTGATCGCTGTTCAACAATAGCATTTTGAAGGTAACGTGCAGTCAGCAAATTTTACAGGCGACGTTTGAACAGCTCGTGTAGCATGGGCCAAATGACTGAGTAAATCAGATCTCTGTGGGCAATCTATGGTCGAGGAAAACACCAAATACGACACAAAGACATTTTACACGCTGACATGCTACGACATGGAACCCTTCAAATGCTCGACTACCTCGGCTGGGATTGAACCCGCGATCTCGCGATCCGGACGCCAACAATTTACCACTGACCCAGAAGACAGAATTAGGTGTTTAATCGACAGAATTAATTAAAACTCGCCCCAACAGAGTAAAATGACTTTAAAAAATGAAACTCAAATTAATAATTTACATCTAACACATACGAAACCCTCTCGGCTGTTATTCTTGGCTTTCTAGACCGGCATTGCCATCTCACCATCAGATAGCTCCTCAATTGTTATTACGTAGGCTGAGTGGACCTCGAACGAACCCTCCAGTCCAGGCAAAAATCCCTGCTCTTACCGGTAATCAAACACGAATAGGCATGCACGCCACCCGTATATTTGTAATACCACGAATTCCCCTTCTGCTATTGGTCACAGGGTCTTTGAAGGTTTTGTGAATTTAGTCTTCACTCGTGATTCATTAAAGTTTCTGAGTACGGTATTACAATTTACGCGGGCTGGTAAGTTATTCCAATCCCTGACTCCCCTTCCTATAACGAAAATTGGGGCAAATATTCGTTTATAGGAGGGGGAGGGGGGTAGGAGTTGGGGATTGGAATAACTTACCTAAGGAGATGTTCAATAAACTTCTAATTTCTTTGAAATCATTTAAGAAAAGCCTAGGAAAACAACAAATAGGGAATCTGCCAATGGGCGACTGTCCTAAATGCAGATCAGTAGTTTTTTTTGCTATACGTCGCACCGACACAGATACAGTAGGTCTTACGGCGACGATGGGACAGGAAAGGCCTAGGAATGGGAAGGAAGTGGACGTGGCCGTAATTAACGTACAGCCCCAGCATTTGACTGGTGTAAAAATGGGAAACCAGGAAAACCACGTTCAGGGCTGCCGACAGTGGGCTGTATTCTTTCCCCCCATGCTTTTCAACATCTATTCAGAAAAGATTTTTCGAGATGCTCTTTACGGAAAGACTCAAGGAACTGTGGTTAATGGTTTCATCATAAATAACATCAGGTACGCCGATGACACTGTGCTACTTGCAACCAATCTCCAGGATCTACAGGAACTACTTAATGCTGTCACTGAAGCCAGCAGCGCAATGGGCTTGAAGCTTAATGTAAAGAAGACCAAGTGGATGGTTATAAGCAGGAAAGAAGATGGCATTCGAGGTAATCTCACAACAACGAAGGAACAGATCGCGAGAGTAACAACATTTAAATACCTGGGATGTCACATCAATGATGACTGGGACCTTACTCACGAGATCCGATGCAGAATTGAGGAGGCCAGAACTTCTTGTCGGAGACTTAGGAAACTTTTGACAAGCCGTGACCTTTCCATTTCACTACGGACACGACTACTCCGGTGCTACGTTTTCAGCATTCTGTTATACGGCGTTGAGGCATGGACACTAACTGAGACCATGTGCAAGAGATTGCAAGCATTTGAAATGTGGACGTACCGAAGGATGCTGAAGATACCTTGGACAGCTAAAATGACCAATATAGACGTTTTGCACCGTATGAACAAAGAACCAGAAATTCTCACTACCATCAAGAGAAGGAAACTAGAATACTTTGGTCATATGATGCGGAACTCTAAATACCACCTTCTGCAAGTAATACTCCAAGGGAAAATTAATGGAAAACGTGGTCCGGGAGAAGTAGGACATCATGGCTCGGCAACTTGAGCCAGTGGTTTGGGGTGACAAAGCTTACTCTGTTCAGAACAGCTATGAACAAACAACAGATCATGCTACTGATCGCCAACGTTCTGCGAGGACATGGCACATGAAGAAGAAGACAGTGGGATTCGAACCCACTATCTCCCGGATGCGAGCTCGCAGCTGCGCGCCCCTAACCGCACGGCCAGATCAGTAGTGAATGATATCTGCAACCAGTGGTTAATTTCGGCCGAAACGTCCCGGCACCTCCCAAGGATTTTTTTTCGCAGTGTTTTTAAAGGCATCATCATAATCATCTAGCCACATCTGACGACCTACTGCTAGCCCCAGTGGCGGCCGGTCAGTACGTGCTACCGGGCTCCAGCACGTAGCTTGGAACTGTAAGGAATATTATTTATGTAAAGTACAATTATCCTGGTGCCTTTTCGTTGTTTTTAGTACGATATGAATTTGTGTTTTGTGAAAATCAGGACGAGATCTGTCGAACACCTAGCGCCGTTCTCCCGGGGAACAAGGCTCGTGCTCATGTGAAGTGAGCCCTTGCCTGTAGTCTGAAGGAAGCAATACGCAGGCGCAGCCAAGCTTGCAACACTCCCTCTAGCCGGCGGAGTATACCGTAAACCGGGATCAACTTTCACTGATCCCGTTTATAGTTACTTCCTCTCCCGCAAGGGGATAGAATTACTCGATGTCTCCTGCTACCCGGAGCGCAGCGAGGGATCCAGTCGGCCGTGCTTATGTTGAACATGGTAAGCGAATCTGCCACTAGATAGTAGCATCGTCTGGGTTCGAAAGTAAAGCGTAAGTGAAGGCAATCTATCTCACACATGCTTATTAAAATATCCATCTTCCTTTTGTGTCAAAAATAAGAAATTCGTAGGTGTGTCAAAGAATCTTTGACTGACCCTAAATGTTATCCCGCGTTACAATGTAATTTACTCTGGTGAAATGAAATAGCGTATGGCTTTTAGTGCCGGAAGTATCCGAGGACATGTTCGACTCGCCAGATGCAGATATTTTGATTTGACACCCGTAGGCGACCTGCGAGTCGTGATGAGGATGAAATGATGATGACGACAACACGTACACCCAATGATGGTTAAAATTCCAGACCCTGCCGGGAATCGAACCCGGGATCCCTGTGACCAAACAGGCCAGCGCGCTAACCATTTAGCCATGGAGCCGGACATTTACTCTGGTAACCTAATAGGGGAGGTCTCAATGAATCAGTTGGCAGCTCTTTCAGTTGCTTTGTGCAGTTTTTAATCCCGCGGTTACATTACTGATGCGTGTTTTTCCTGTCATTGTGTTAGTGCTAAAGTTTATACGAAGATTTATCAAATTATTTATCCACTGCAGTGAATATAAAGTGAAATTAAATTAGTGTTCTTAGTGGGGATCTATATTCCCACGATTCTATTTGCACTGACGTAAGTTGCGCCATTAGGTTAGTAAAAACAATATTTCTTCAATGAATTATTTATCTCGTAGACAGTTGTCGAAGAATTCATCTGCTTCCAAATTAATGTTGTTTTTGTTTGTTCTGAGTAATAAATTGCGAGAAAAGTTGTATTATTATTATTATTATTATTATTATTATTATTATTATTATTACTATTTCTATTATGATTATTAGTAGTAGTAGTATTATTACCAAGTTTGAAGTATGCGTTTTTCATCATGGCAATATGCAGATTTAAAACAGCGTATTTAGCTTGTTTTTTGTAGCACGTAGGATGATTTTTTTCACGAGCCGCCACTGGCTAGCCCCTTCATGTTGCTATATGAACCACACGCCAGTTCACCGACGGAGCTCCTGATGTATGATATTCTTGGTCGTCCTCTGGGTCTCTTTCCCAGTACGTGTCCAAGGAACTTTGTTTTCCTCTTCTTTATCGTATTTAATAAACATCGACCCTCCTTTACGTTCTTTAAAACAAGGTAATTTGTTTTTTATCCATCCAACTTGTTTTTGCAATTCTTCATCTGCAGCCTCAAGTTTTGTTTCTTCCTGTTTCACTAATGTCCAGGTTTCACATCCATACAGTAGCACACTCCAAACAAAGGTCTTGAGAAATGATTTTGTGGTCTCCAAACTGAGATGCTTGTTTAGCAATAAGTTTTTTCTTATTTCTGAAGGCTTGTTTTGCTACTACTATTATTTTCTTGATTTCCGAAAGGGACCTGTTATCACAGTAATTGCGCTACCCAAGTAGGAGAATTTTGTGACTTTTCCTATCTACCTGTAGGCTTCTTTTTTGTCTACTATCACGAATGTTGTTTTCTTCATATTTATTTTTAGTTTACATTTTTCTAGGGATTTGTTGAATGTTCTTAACATCTTACTCATATCTTGTTCAGAATTAGCTAAGATAGTATCTGTAATAGGTAGCAATAGAACTTAGCGGTCGACGCTAATTAGGAACTAATATTTACAGGCCCCATGAAGAAAAAAATCTGTAATATCATCTGCAAAGCGAATACTGTGCACCTGAATACCATTAGAAGTTACTGGAATAATTATGTTCGCACATGGTTCATACAATTTTGTTACAAGTTTTCAAATACCGGTATCGAAACTTGTAACGTTTATGGTGGAAAAGGGGGCAAAATGAGTGGGCATGTGATCCGACATCTAAAATTTTAGAAATTAACCATTGTCTGCAACACGGTAGCTGAGGTCATATGCTTATTATTATTATTATTGTTAGTTCGAGAAAAAGTGACGCAATCAATCAATAAAATGTGAAAAATGTGTAAGCCTACGCATGTTCCTAATTAGAAGTAACCGAAACCCATTCAATGAAGCAACTCTGACAATGACTTACTAGAAAAAAGGGGGACCAGACTCTTCCATTCATCCATCTGTATTAGTTGCGCAGACAGGTACAGCAGTGGTGGTGATTACTGTTTCCTTTTACAAGTTGATTTACGTCACACCGACACAGATAGGTTTTATGCCGACGACAGGACAGGAAAGGGCTAGGAGTGAGAAGGAAGCGGCCATGTACGTAATAAAATGGGAAACCACGGAAATCCCATCTTCAGGGCTGCCGACAGTGCGGTTCGAACCCACTATCTCTCGAATACTAGTCGCACTCAAGCAACTGCAGCTTTTGAGCTCGGTGATTACTGTTTTAAGAGGAAGTACACTTGGGCAACCATCCTCTTAGCACCAATCAGAGGGTAAAGATGGAAGGGGACCGACAATTCGAAAAATGAAGGTATTGGTCAAAGACAATGGCCACGAAGGGCGTGAAAATTATACCACTCCCCAGGACTCATAAACTTTTTTTTTTTTTGCTTTACGTCGCACCGACACAGATAGGTCTTTGGGTGACGATGGTACAGGGAAGGGCTAGGAGTGGGAAGGAAGCGGCCGTGGCCTTAATTAAGGTGTGAAAATGATGGGAAACCACGGAAAACCATTTTCAGGGCTGCCGACAGTGGGGTTCGAACCTACTATCTCCCGAATACTGGACACCGGCCGCACTTAAGCGACTGCAGCTATCGAGCTCGGTACAAAACAAAATCCCATCAGGGTCGGAAAAGAGCAAGAGTTGACTAAAGGAGGCCAGATAGAAAAGATGAAAGTGAGGAGCCTAACATAAGTGGAACCAATGCCAGACTCGGCTAGGGGAACACCGGTTGCCAACCCAGGCTCCCAAGTTGAGAAAACCTGGTCCCGCAGACAGGTAGAGTCCAACAATAACGAGTTAGATTAAAACTGTGATCGATGGCTACAGCAACCACAGATGTAGACATGCAAAATAAATCCTACGGATCAAAACTCAACTCCAACATTAATTAAGGGCGATAATTAGATTTTAGAGCCTCCGTGGCTCAGACGGCAGCGCGTCGGCCTCTCACCGCTGGATACCGTGGTTCAAATCCCGGTCACTCCATGTGAGATTTGTGCTGGACAAAGCGGAGGCGGGACAGGTTTTTCTCCGGGTACTCCGGTTTTCCCCTGTCATCTTTCATTCCAGCAACACTCTCCATTATCATTTCATAGCATTTATCACTCATTAATAAAATCACCTTGGGAGTGGCGACCCCATTGTAATAACAGCCTATATATGTTTCATTCATTACATCCCTCACCCGGTCAATGACTGGAAAACAGGTTGTAGGTTTTCATTTTCAATTACATTTGAATGCGTTCAGGTGTCCACTAGAATGACACGGAAGCTTTTGCCAATGATGCCCTTGTGTACTGTTGAGGTAGTTCTTATTGTGCATGGAATTTCACAAAACCACGGTTATTTTTTTTAGTCATGAAACCCTTCCACTGCCATAATAAGTTCCATAGAACTTCCTCCTTCACAATGTTTATGTTAATGTTACCACAAGACAGTTTCGTTATGCCACTTTACAGACACAGAATTTACTGCACAATCGGAGTAATTTAAGAACACAACGAATGAAACAATTTTTACGTAGATATAGAGGCATTGTAATTTAAAAAAAAAAAACAATATTTTCTGGTAATACAGTACCGTATCTAATAATAGTAACTACGCTGAAAAACGGAAGATACCGTTTGGAATAAAAGTTTTTCTATCAACTCACTTCAGCTGTACAAATGTGAACTGTGCGATGGTTGAACAGTTACAAATATCGAAGGTTCGGTTCCATAAAGACTGTACAATGTGTAACCAAAAACAAAGAATAACTTGTGGCCGAAATAACGATTACAAGATCAATGCCATTAAACCGTAGACAGCGGTAGAGCATATGCATACAAGTATACTTATGACTATAAATAAAGTTTCGCTAGTCATGACATAACATTTAGAAATACGGCCTATATTTTTTTAAATCAAGAAAATACTGACGACTGGGTAAAATATCTTCCACACAAACGTACTGAAACATGAATATAAATGTTGTCGGATTTATTCCTTCATGATAGACTATACGAACATTAATGACAACGCGATCGTACGGACTGTTGTTTTCTTGATATCATTAATTCGACCCCAGATGAAGTCAATAATCTACATTTTGCACGACTGCTTATCTCTGCTGTTCATACCGTATATATACAATATATAAATATATATAAACCAACAAATCATTATGTATAACAAGAACATGGCAAGAACAATCTGATTACCGGGTGACCTCAATTCGCAAATTTTCGCTTTGAAGAAAATATATTGGCATAATTAAATATACCATAATGTAAAAAAAAACACTCTATTTCAATAAAAATGATCAATATCTCACTGCAGTTGAAGAATAAATTATTCCCCCAAAATAAATGTATATACCTTCGCTATTGATTTCACGCGGTGAAATACTTCAGCTGACAAAATACTAAATAAACTTTCGTCCCTACACTCAAATATACTGGACTACATCGGTGACTACTTTACGGACGCGGTGACGCAGGGCAAAATCACTCATCTATGCATATCAATGAATAAAGAATTCCAAGCCTCGTACAACACGTGGTTTGATAGCAACATATCCAGAAGATACAT
The DNA here is from genome assembly GCF_040414725.1 of Anabrus simplex. Lineage (NCBI taxonomy): Eukaryota > Metazoa > Arthropoda > Insecta > Orthoptera > Tettigoniidae > Anabrus > Anabrus simplex. Next base: position 24,220,516 of record NC_090278.1, on the reverse strand, counting down.
GAATGACAGTATAAACAGAGATCATTAAACTACAACATATCACACATATGTGAGTTAGTAATTCGAGGTAAAGGGATTTTACAGAATTTGTAAATGCCTTTATCTCACGCCTACCTTGATATTTCAAGGCAGAAATATCAGCAACAGCCGGAGCGGTCAGTTTATGCACCCAACACAAGCCTAGACGGCGAAACGAAGGATGCAAAGAAAATTTGATCGATCGGTCTTGCAACGATTATCGAGAGAACCTCAGCGCGCTAAGCGACGCCGCTCCTGACATCTACTAATGGTGTTTGGTACTGATGAACTGCAGTGAGAAGTACGTGTTTTAAGATGTCGCTTGTCTTCACAGAGAATAACACCAAAAACCTTGTTGTAATATAACATCCTTGATAACACATCCCGTCGTGATCCTTGTGGTAAATAAAACAATTATCGGGTTATACTGAGGACATGAACTGTCAGTCTCAAAAAATGCAGTTTGGTTCGCATCACGCGATATAAACACACATCTATAACTTCTTCATTTTCTTCTCGTCTGTAACTAGAAATAGCATACATACAGCAGATACCTTATTTTTTAATTGTAGTTACGATACGTAAACTTTCGGAGAAAAATAAAACCATGTAACCCCAAGAGTTCTATTACGGTTTCCCTCGCATCTGACAGCCAACCAGAATTGACCAATGACGTACCGGTAACATAGGGCCTGCAATGCAGGAGAAAAAAAAAAAAAAAATGAATACATAATTTTACTTGAATGCCACTCTGCACGGAAAACGTGCCTGGCTTCTTCTTCTTTAGACACTGTCATCTTTCTTCTCCTCTCCTTCTTCCCATAGCAACATCTATGGTGCCTAACCACAGGGAGTCAATTTCAGATTTCTGAGCAGGCGGTTCAAGGAAATACCCACATTGACTATCAAACATCACTGATCTGTCCAGCTCCACGGCGTGCTGGCCTTTGGCCCAAGGGGTCAGGAGTTCGATTCCCGACCGGGTCGGGGATTTTAACCTTCATTGGTAAATTCAAGCGGCTCGGGGGCTCGGTGTATGTGTGTGTGCCGTCTTCAGCATTAGAATTCATCGGTAGTAGGCGCCCTGTACGGCGTCAACTCGAAAGACCTGCGACAGGCCTCTCCAGAGGTCTCCGCCCTGTGGGTGGGGGTGGTAGAATAACATGCACGGTATGCCCTGCCAGTCATAAGAGGCGACTAAAAGGGGCCCCAGAGGTTCCCAACTTAGGAATGTGGGTTGATGACTGTGGGCCCCGAGCTGAGTCCTGCCTTTGCTTACACTTACTTGTGCCAGGCTCCTCACTTTCATCCATCTTATCCGACCTCCCTTGGTCAACTCTTGTTCTTTTTTTACCCTGACGGTATTAGGTATCGAGACCTGGGGAGTCGTTCATTTTCACACCTTTCTTGGCCCTTGTCTTCCTTTGGCCAATACTCTCATTTTTTGAAGTGTTGGATCCCTTACATTATTTCCCTCTGATTAGTCTTAGTAAAGGATGGATGCCTAGTTGTACTTCCTCTTAAAACAATAATCACCACCAGAGGTCACACACCATTATTATTATTATTATTATTATTATTATTATTATTATTATTATTATTATTATTATTATTATTATTATTATTATTCATCCTAAACCATCTCCAGTTTCCCGGGTGTGGTATATGAGCCTCCTCCATCTCATCCTGTCCTTGTACCATTCTTCCTCCACCAACTTGTCCCAATCATCACCTCTCAGCAGTACATCGCTCTTAACTAAATCTATCCATTTCCTTCGTGGCCTTCCCACGGGTTGTCTTCCTTCTACCTTTCTGTCAAATTCCTTCCTTGCAGTTCTGTTTACTGGCATCCTCTTCATGTGACCAAACCACTTCAGTCTTGATATCTGAATCTTATTGAGGAGAGAATCATCTATTCCTACTTCTTCTCTAATTTTCTCATTCCTAATCTTGTCTTTCCTGGTTTTCTGGATCATAGTGCGTAGGAATTTCATTTCAGCTGCCTGAAGTTTGGAATTATCTCTATTGGTCAGTGTTGTGGTTTCGAGACTGTATGTAAGAATTGGTGTATAATAGGACTTGTACAATGTCATTTTTGTTTTCATGGGTATTTGCTCATCCCACAGCAGGTGTCTTACCTGGTGGTAGAATTGTGTTGCCTTATTGATTCGATTGTTCACCTCATGTTTTGCTAGGTTTTCATTTGATATAACGCTACCCAAGTATTTGAAAACTGGAATGCTGTTCAGTTGAGCTTCATTTAACATGACTATTGGTTCTGCTCCTTCCCCATACACTTTCATCACCACCGTCTTGGTCTTGCTGATGTTTAAACCATATTTCTTAAACTCCTCATTCCAGCTTTGTGTTCTCTCTCCCAATTCCTCTTCTGAGTCTCTCCAGATCGCAACATCATCTGAAAATGTGAAGGCTTTGATATCTCCATGTTCTTTCCTTTTAATAGATTTCATTACTACATCCATTACAATAATAAATAGAAGTGGTGACAATGAGCTGCTCTGCTGCACTCCTCTCTTTGTTTCAAACTAGTCCGACAAACCACATCCTACTTGAATACAGCTTCTGTTTCCACTATACAACATTTTCATTTTGTCTATAAGGCTGTCTCGCACTTGAAGTTCTTTCATGCATTGCCAAATTCTTTCCCTTGGTACACTATCGTATGCTTTCTCAATGTCCAAAAATATTAAAAATAAAGGCTTGTTCTTCTCCCAGTATTTTTCCATTAGCATCCTATTTGCAAATATAAGGTCTGTAGTTTACCTACCTGGTCTGAAACCATACTGCTCTTCTTCCAAAATTGGTTCAACAATATCTCTGATTCTGGTCTCTATTATTTTTTCCAATATTTTCAGGACATGAGACAGTAGTGTGATACCATGGTAATTAGTACATTTTCATCGGCTTCCTTTCTTGAACAGAGGTACAATGATGCCCATCTTCCAGTCCTCAGGAATAGTATTTTCCTCCCATATCTTGTTAAGCAGTCTGTAGAGCCACTGGATTCCTGGAATTCCTGCTGCTTTCAGCATATCTGCACTTAGTTCGTCTATGCCCACTGCCTTTCCTTTCTTCATCTCTTGAGCGCATTTTCAACCTCAAGCCATGTAATTAGTGGTTCAGTTGTGGTTCCTCGGCTTGGCTCTCCTCTATCCGTTGTTACGTTTTCTGTATCTCCATTCATCAGCTGTTCAAAATAGATCTTGAGTTCTTGTTTAATTTCTCCCTCTTCTTGTGCCAGAGTTCCATCATCACGTTCTATTGCTTTTATGGTCTCTTGATCCCTTCGCTTGTTTTTCACTACTCTGTATAGCAATTTCATATTTCCTCTACTGTCCTCTTCCAGTTTGTCTGCAAACTCATTCCATTTCTTCTCTTTTTCTTCCCTTACAATGTTCTTTACAGCAAGTTTCTTGTTCCTGTATACTCCTTGAAGTCTTTGTATTTCTTGTTCATTTCGTTCTTGTCCCTGTTTTTTGTTTTTCCTTGTCCAGTGCCTTCTTTATTTGGTTTCTTTCTTTCACCGCTGTTTTCACTCTATCATTCCACCATGGTGTCTCCTTTTTTCTTTTGATAGAACTTGTAACTCCACATAGATTTTTGGCTTCTCCCACAAAGGTGTCTTTGAAGGCCTTCCATTCTTCATTAACGCTGGTTACTTCACACTTCGGCAAACTCTGTTGAATCCTTAGTTTGTATTCTTCCTTTATTTGGACTTCTTGCAACTTCCAAGTTTTAACCCTTGGTTTTTTCGTAATAAGTTTCTGCGTTTCTTTTGCCTTATGTTTGAAGTCTACTACCAACAATCTGTGGTCACTGTCCATGCTTTCACTAGGGATGACCTTTACATCTGTGATGTACCTGCCACCATCTTTATTTGTGATTACGTAGTCAATCAATGTTCTATACTGGCCATCCCAACTGTACCTTGTTATTCTGTGACTGTCTCTTTTTTTGAAGAATGTATTATAAGATCATTTCTTCTGCACAGATCTAATAGTTGTTCTCCTTCTGGGTTCCTTTGTCCAAATCCATGTAAACCAATGATGTTCTCGTACCCAAGTCTGTCTACCCCAACTTGCGCATTTAGATCTCCAATAATAATAATAACATTTTCCTCATTAACTGTATCTACCAGGTCTTGCCAAAATTTCTCTTTGTCTTCCTCACTGCAGCCTGTCTGTGGGGCATACACTTGTATGATGGTGTACTTAGTGTTCTCCAGTTTCATGAACATTTTAATGATTCTATCACTTTTGCAGATAACTTCAGCTGTAGCATCAGTCCTTTTGTTAATTAAGAATCCAACACCATTTTTCACTACCTTCTCTTGTCCACTCCAGTATAATTTATAACCTCCACGAAGTGTCTTACTTCCAATCCCTTTCCATTTGGTCTCACTTAATCCCAATATTGATATTTTTCTTCTATCCATCATGTCTAGGAGTTCTTCTAACTTTCCAGTTAATGATAGAATGTTCATAGTTCCAATTCGGTATTTGGGTCTCTTTTTTATTTGGGGTTTCCTTTCAGAACATTGTATATCATCAGCCTTACGGTCATCATACTTTACAATTGTCTGAGAGGACGTGTCAGTCCGGTCTATAATATTCTTTCCGAGGCTCTTTTTCTTATTGAAAACAACTGCACTCAATACTCTCCTGCTGACTTGCTAGGCCTAACGCATAAGAGGATTTTCTTTCAGGGTTTACTCCCTTAGCCTTTGAGGATGCCTTCCTTGTCCTACAAGGCAGTAGGTTTCATCCATTCATTCATTCATTTATTTAGCTTCCATAGACTGTACAATTACATATTTTGAAATATGCCAACAGTATAGGAGTTGTCAAGTGATTTCCTAATACTAACAATAATATATGCACAACAATGAACATTTTGAAAAAGAAGAAGAACAGAAACACCACATACCTCAATGTTAGGACAGCACATCTTAATTTTTAAAATAATATTAATAACCAATATTTATAAGACAAATAAAAATATATTGGTGTGGTGTTAATAATGTGAACATAGTCAATGTGACATTAACATATTTTTAAGGCTATATACTAGATTACAAGTTAATAAGTAGTAGCATCATTACCAGCACTTCATCATGTATTCTTCTGTACTGTAGAAGCAGCTACTCAGCAGGAGATTTTTTAAAGCTGTGGTAAATGAACTGACGGGACTAATATCTTTAATCGTATTTGGAAGCTTATTATACAATCTGATTCCAACAGAGTCTACATGTCTCAAGGCAATGGTTTTACTCTTGTGTTCGATAAAAATATTATTTCTTGTTCGCGTCTGGTAATTGTGATTGTCAAAATTCTTTCTGAAGTGATCAATATTTTTTTTCACGTGTAGAATGCATTGCATGATGTATATACTTGGTACTGGGAGTATCCTTAGTCTCTTAAATAATGGTTTGCAATGATCTAACCTGTTACGTCTCAATATAATTCTGATAGCTCATTTCTGTATTCGAAAAATAACATCAAGATTTGATTTGTAACAGCCCCAGAGACCAATAGCATAAGTGATGACAGAATGGAAATATCCAAAATATGCCATTCTAACATATTCTTCACTACAACTATTAGACAAAATCCTTAAGGCAAAACAAACAGAACTCAGAGACTTCCCTATTTTTTTAATATGACAATCCCATCTTAATTTTTCATCTATATGGACACCTAAAAATTTTGTGGTCAACGTATTTTCAATTGCATTTGCATTTAATATAAGGTTGTGTTTTTTTGCAGTTTTGTCATGGTAGTTAGATGCCTTGAATTCCATGTATTGGGTCTTTTTAAAGTTCAATGTTAATTTGTTTTTCCTGAACCATGATTCTAACCTAGACAGGACTGTATTTGCTGTAGTTTCTATAGACGTAGGGTCAGGATTATTAATAATTATGTTTGTATCATCAGCATACAGAACTGCTGTTTCTACTTGATTATTGTGAGGAAGATCATTCACATAGATCAAGAAAAGAACAGGCCCCAAAATACTACCCTGCGGCATACCTAAGTCTATGCTTTTTACCTGAGAGTGATATGTCTCATTATGCCCTTTACTGTTACAATGTGTAATTTCAACAAACTGGGATCATTTATTCAGGTATGATCTAAACCAGTCATTAACAATTCCTCTAACTCCAATCTGATATAATTTGTGCAACAATATTTCATGATCAACAGTATCAAATGCCTTTAAAAGTTCAAGAAATAGTCCTATCACAGTTTCATCATTGTCAAGAGCATTTACGACCAACTGTGTAAAATGTGATAAAGCAGACAAAGTACTTCTGCCAGCTCTGAACCCATGTTGTGCATTATTTAACAAGTTATATTTGACTAAAAATTTAGTAAGCTGATCTTTCATAGCACATTCAAATATTTTTGAAATAACAGTAAGTATTGATATTGGTCTGTAGTTATGTAAATCGTGTAAGTTTCCACTTTTAAAGACTGGGATAACTTTAGCTATTTTTAGGAGATTAGGGAACTGACCACTAGAAAATGATTCATTGATGAGATAAGTTAAAGGCTGTACCAGATAGGGAGTACATTTTTTAATGAGTTTTGTGGGAACTTCATCTACACCTGTGGAAGTTTTGTTCTTCAAAGATTGTATGATTTTAAAAACTTCCAGTTCTGTTACTGGAGTTAACTGCATAGAGTTTTGCACAAAGGTTGGGAGTTCTGGTAATACATCTGATTTATTTGCATTTTCAAGTTTGTATGGTAGGGATAGAAAGAAATCATTTATATAATTAGCCAAATGATGAGGGTCATTCATTTGTATTCCCTTATCATTTTTTATGGCAGCAACTTTATTTCCAACTGCATGTCTGTTGGTTTCTCCCTTGATTACCTTCCATATGGATCGTGATTTATTGCACGACTCTTTAACTTTCTTGTTATTGTGCATTATCTTAGCCATCCTAAGAACTCTTCGATAGACTGATTTGTAGTTTTTAACATACTTACAAAAAACCTGGTCACAACTCTGCTGTGCTAATCTACTTAGTAATTTACATTTTTTACTTGAGATCTGTATACCCTTCGTGATCCATGGCTTTTTTGAAGATTCATTAATTACTGCAAGTTTTTTTGGAAAGTGTAATTCAAATTCCGTTAAAAAAATGCTTAAAAAGGTTCTATACTTTTGGTCAATGCTATGACCGAATGTAATTGGAGTCCAGGTCTGTACACCCCAGAAGGATGGGTTGCCTCTTCTGCCATCTCCGCCATACCGAAGTCCATCTTCTCCGCCGTAGATGCCGTTGAGGACTTCACCCTTAACCCAGGGCAAGGGCCCTCCATATTTATGACCCCTGGAGAGAGGGTGTCCCAGTATTTTAAAATCCCCAGGAATTGGGCTACCTGTTGGTCCGCGGGTTGTATTGGTTATTTCAACCAGCCCTACATACTGTAGGGGCCCCCTATCCGCCACCTGGGGACGCACTCTGTACGGCTCAGGTTCCCCTGGTTACTTATTGGAAGTTAACCCCACCCACAAGGAGTAAGGTTATTTGCAGAGATAATAATAATAATAATAATAATAATAATAATAATAATAATAATAATAATAATAATAATAATAATAATACTAATAATAATAATAATAATAATAATAATAATAATAATAATAATAATAATAATAATAATAATAATATGAAATGGATTATATGAAATTATATGAAATTATTATTATTATTATTATTATTATTATTATTATTATTATTATTATTATTATGCAGAAAAGGAGGCATGCTGATATTGTTGTAGAATGTGCAGGAAACGATTGTTTTTACTATTTGTAAGTAGAGTTATCCTCAGACAGGCCTGCGCCAAAATTATTAGGGCCTATAAGAAAAACCAATGAAAATTTGTACCAAAATAAATTTTAGATCTAATTATTCCTGTAACTGTTTATTCCACAAAACAATCATTTTTGAAACTGAGATGTATAAATGGTATGACCCTAGATAGACAACAAACTCAGCCTCCTCAGCATCGAATGACATCCACTGATGTCATTGAAATCATCAATGCCTCTGCATTCTGCAAAAGTACAGTGAAAATGAAAATCCACGGCATGTTTCCAGTCAATGGACCGGGTCAGGAATGGGGATGAATGAAGCCCCCATTAAGAGGCGAGGATAGGGATTGTGCCAGCTGCCAAAGCCTGTCGCACTTCTCGGGGCCAATGATTAGAGACTGGCAGATTAAATGAAACGATATTGGAGACTGTGGCTGGAGTAAACTGAAGTACCCAGAGAAAAACTTGTCCCGCCTCCCCTTTGTCCAGCACAAATCTCACATGGCGTGACCAGGATTTGAACCAGGAACCAACCGGTAAGAGGCTGGCACACTGCCGCCTGAGCCATGGAGGCTTCTGTTAGTACAGTAAAGTTTAAAAAATGAAACAAAACACAGAAACATATATTTATTTATGTTTTACAGGAGTTCAATCCTTAAAAAATATATAATTTTCAAAAAAATATTAGTATTTTAACAGCCAATGATGCAACAGTGCAGAATGGCCTTGGCCTACCTAGCGACCACAGCCTCAAGGCCCGCAGATTACGAGGTATCGTGTGGTCGGCACGACGAATCCTCTCGGCCATTATTTTTGGCTTTTTATACCAGGTTTTTAACAGTAATACATTGTAGATATTAAATGGACATAAGGGGGTAAGGGTGTGTTCTGCCGGAAGGCAGGTCCGAACCTCCGCAGAGGTGTTCCTGAGCCGGAGTTTACGTGCGGTAGGGTGGCCAGTTCCTTTCTGCTCCTCCATTCCCTTACCCCCCCACCAACAGCGCGTGGCAACCCATCCAAATCTTGACCACGCCCAATGTTGCTTAACTTCGGAGATCTCACGGGATCCGGTGTTTCAACATGGCTACGGCCGTTGGCATAAAGTAAGGGTTATTCTTCCCGAAGGCAGGTCCGAACCTCCGCAGAGGTGTTCCTGAACCGGAGTTTACGTGCGGTAGGGTGGCCAGTTCCTTTCCGCTCCTCCATTCCCTTACCCCCCTACCAACAGCGCGTGGCAACCCATCCAACTCCTGACCACGCCCACTGTTGCTTAACTTCGGAGATCTCACGGGATCCGGTGTGTCAACACGGCTACGGCCGTTGGCAAATGGACATAGATTGTATTAAAGTAATATTTGTATCACTGCTGGAGATAAGTTTATATGTGTTATTGATAGATTTTCTACAGTTTCTTTGAAGGGGCGCAATTTTGTTTCCTGTAGGCGGGCCCATAACATATTCGTTATACCTCTGGCATTGACAAAATGTGACATCACTGGGAAGACTTGGTACTCACTACCCACTTTGAAATCTGCGTTATATTAATTTGTTTTACAATATGCTTTACGTCGCACTGACACATATGGATCTTATAGCTGCCTCTGTGGATCAGCGGTAGAGTGTCGGCCTCCGGATCCCAAGATAGCGGGTTCAAACCCGGCAGAGGTAGTCGGATTTTTGAAGGGCGGAAAAAAGTCCTTTCGACACTCTATGTTGTACAATGTCGGCATGTAAAAGATCTCTGGTGACACATTTGGTGTTTACCCAACAAAATTCATTAAATCTCAGCCATAGACGCCCAAGAGAGTTTCGGTTTACTTGGTCTGCCATCTAGTGGGGGCCTACAGTAAAACGGAACGTCGAAATTGACGAGCAGACAGCCAGATGGCGTCAAATTGAAATGTCTGCAGGTGGTAGCTGAGGCTATACGATTATTATTATTATTATTATTATTATTATTATTATTATTATTATTATTATTATTATTATTATTATTATTATTATTATTTATATGGATCTTATGGCAATGATGGGATAGGAAAGGCCTAGGAGTGGGAAGGACAAAGCCGTGGCCTTAATTAATGTACAGCTCCAGCATTTGCCTGGTGTGAAAATGGGAAACCAAGAAAACTATCTTCAGGGCTGCCGACAGTGGGTTTCGAACCCACTGTCTCCCAGATGCAAGCTCACAGCTGCACGGCCAACTCGCCCAGTCGTTATATTCAATTCTTCAGGCCATTTTCTGTCTCCTGAATTGCTGAAATTTGTTTTTACTTTCTTCCATGGATAGTGTATTTTGAAAGGCAGTAGGGTGATTGAAACATTAACATCTACCGTACACTGAAGATTTCTGAAACGGAAGGGAAAATTGTTGCCTTATAAATGTGAGGAAACAAATATTCATCCACATGATTATTTATTGGTGACAAAAGGTCCCATAATAATAATAATAATAATAATCGTATGGCCTCAGCTACCGTGTGCAGACATTTCGATTTGATGCCATCTGGCTGTCTGCTCGTCAATTTTGACGTTCCGTTTTACTCTATGCCCACTAGATGGCAGACAGAGTAAACCGGATCTCTCTTGGGTGTCTATGGCTGAGATTTAATTAATTTTGTCGGGTAAATACCAAATGTATCACCAGAGATCTTTTAAATGCCGATATCGTACGACATGGTGTGTCAAGTGGACTTTTTTCCGCCCTTCAAAAATCCGACTACCCCTGCCGGGTTTGAACCCGCTATCTTGGGATCCGGAGGCCGACACTCTACCACGGATCCACAGAGGCAGCTAAAAGGTCCCATGAACCTCTGGCTCATGATAGGGACAGTACAGTACATATTTTTCTTAAGGCAACACAATAATTACATTTCATATACAATAGCTTTTTCGGTAAAGTGACAAGTACATTTTTGGATAACTAAGACACGTTTTTTTTTTTTTTTTTTTACATGTTAGCATCATCGTTTCTCAGAAGTATATTCAGATATTGCATGGCTGTAAGGTGTTAAATATGGACAAGATATTATTGTATTAATTAAAGTAACTTATATAGAGATTATATTATATTTCTTCAGTTTTTTCTTAAAACTTATAACCGATTTTGAGTTCTTTATAACAGGAAGCAACACATTACATTCCCTAAACATTGATGATTCTATGCCTTTCACTCCATACTTTACTGAATTAGAGTGAGAGGGATTTATTCTTAATGATCCTTTGGTTTCATATCTATGAATTTCACTAAAATGGGAGAAGTTAACAGTAGAGTGGGTTAATTTCCTGTCTAGCTTATACATAAAGACTGATGATGAAAATGCAATTTGTTTATGGAATGGCAGAGTATTTTACTCTGAACAAACTTCATGTGATGGTTTGAGGAAGGGGAGATCATCATCAGTTTCATTTCCCTTTGTCCAGCTCCTGCCAGATCGGGGTGTTGATGGTACTTCTCCACCATTGCCTCTCCTTTCACCACTCCTCTTTGGTAATTGAATTCCATTCCAGTCTTTTCTTATACTGTTTTTGACAGAGTCTACCCATCTTGCTCTGGGCCCTTCCTGATGCCCTTCTGACACCATGTGATTTTTGAGGTGTTAATTGCAATCCCGAATCAACTGGAAGCCAATCCTCAGCCTTCTGAATGGGAAGCCAACAGCTAAGTTCCCTTGTTACTGATTTTTGTCCACCCATTAGTGCTGTTTCCTGATATAGGGTCGTAAATTAGGCGAGATGTATATGTTGCCCTTCATGTCGTCAACTTCAGTTGAGTAGCTAATGAAAATGAAATTAATGATGGTGAATGAAATTGTGTAAGGACGTGGAAGGGATTGATTGTGGACCTATGAAAAGGAACTGTTCTAACATTTGCCTGGAAGTGAAAATGGGGAAACCATGGAAAACCATTCTCAGGGCAGACGACATTGGGGTTCAAACGCATGTGATATGAGTAAAGATCTGGAATCAGAAGTAAGGCTTTTTTTGGATGATGTTCTACTGTATAGAATAATAAATAAGTTACAAGATTGTGAGCAACTGCAAAAAGACCTCGACCAGCAGACAATGGCATGATAATAAACGGGGTTAAAAGTCAGGTTGTGAGTTTCACTAGTAGGAAAAGGCCCCTCAGTTTTAATTACTGCATTGAGGCGTGAAAGTTCCTAATGGGGATCACTGTAAATACCCAGGTGTTAATATAAGGAAATATGTTCATTGGGGTAAACACATAATCGGTACTGTAAATATCTCTGCACATAGTTGTGAGGGTATTTAGCGGTTGTAGTAAGAATGTAAATGAGAGGGCATATAAGTCTCTGGTAAGACCATAACTAGAGTGTATGGGATACTCATCAGGATTACTTGATTCAAGAATTGGAAAAAATCCAAAGAAAAGCAGCTTTATTTGTTCTGTGTGATATCCGACAAAAGAGTAGCGTTATAAAAATGTTGCAGACTTAGGGCTGAGAAGACTTGGGAGAAAGGAGACGAGCTGCTAAACTAAGTGGTATGTACCAAACTATCAGTGAAATTGCGTATGGCTTTTAGTGCCGGAGTGTCCGAGGACAAGTTTGGCTCGCCAGATGCAGGTCTTTTGATTTGACTCCCGTAGGTGACCTGCGCATCATGATGAGGATGAAATGATGTTGAAGACGACACATACACCCAGCCCCCATGCCGGTGAAATTAACCAATTAAGGTTAAAATTCCCTACCCTGCCGGGAATCGAACCCGGGACCCCTGTGGTCAAAGGCCAGCACGCTAACCATTTAGCAATGGAGCCGGACACCAAACTATCAGTGGAGAGATGGCATGGAATGACATTAGTAGACGAATCAATCAATCAATCAATCAATCAATCAATCAATCAATCAATCAATCAATCAATCAATCAATCAATCAATCAATCAATCAATACTGATCTTCATTTAGGGCAGTTGCCCAAGTGGCAGATTCCGTATCTGTTGTTTTCCTAGCCTTTTCTTAAATGATTGCAAAGAAATTGGAAATTTATTGAACATCTCCCTCATGAATGGTAGTTGGACTGTTGACAGGCCACAATACCTTACAGAGACACCTACACATCATGAAAATCAGTCAGGATCCGATGTGTAGAAGATGTGGTAGGGAGGAAGAGACCTCTGCGCATGTGTTGTGTCAGTGCGAGGCTCTTGCAAGCACTAGACATTGATATCTTGGCTCACATTTCAAGAGGCCTGGAAGACATCAGGAATGCCAACATCTGGACACTGGTATCCTTTATAGGAGCACTAGGGCTGGACTAGGCAAACTTGTTTAAGGGACACAAAGGATCTTCATAGACCTATGTGTGGAGCCCTGCGAAAGCAGGGCTCACCCATTCTTTATCTACCTATCTATCTATCTATCCCTTGGTAAGTTATTCCAATCGCTAACTCCCCTTCCTATAAACAAATATTTACCCCAATTTGTCCTCTTGAATTCCAAATTTATCTTCATATTGTGATCCTTCCTACTTTTAAAGACACCACTCAAACTTATTCGTCTACTGATGTCCTCCCACACCATCTCTCCACTGACAGCTCAGTACATGCCACTTAAGAAACAATGTTAGGTTTTGGTCCACCCAATCAATACACACCACTTTACAAGTGAACTATTTAATTAAAAACATATTAAAATATTTAGGGACATGTTTCGTCGTCTCTATTTGAGACTTCATCAGCCGTAAAATCACGCGATAGATTACAAACTCAAATCAGAAACTGAACAAAATGTAAACGTGGAAGAACTCAATATCTTTTAAAGACTATTTGGGAAATGCAAAAATATAAATATATATTACTTACACAAATTGACCTCACTTCTTGAAAAAAACTTTTGTTTTCAATGTTAGAAATGAAATTAATTTGAAATTGACAAGCCTGCCATAACGGCTATCAAAGAGACGTACTGCTAAACATCCTTGAATGACTCATATACATGTAACTGTAGCTCCTTTGCCATTATCATTTTGTTCCAGTCCAGGTTTCTTCTCCTTGAACTCCTCTTTATCGAATCGATCCACCTTGTTCTAGATCTCCCTCTCACTTTCTTTCCCTTGAACTACAACTCCATCATCTGTTCTGGTATTCTTTCCTCCTCCATCCTCTTTACACATCCAAACCATCCTAGATTAGTCCTGCCAATTTTCTCATTTACATTGTACTCATATTGTGAAGGTGTGACACTTAACTCAAGGCCTGAAATGAACCATCTGTTGAAGAGGAGAGGTCAAATTTGGAAAACACCAAAATGAAATAACATTAGTGAAAGGACAGAGAAGAGAACTACCGAAGTAAATCCTTAATGGCTGGCAACCACGAATTACTTAATTGATAGCCGGCGTCCCTGTTGAAACTATTAATATTTTTACATATTTCCACAGCTTCCCCTATAATCCTAGACCTGTAGAGGTTAATGTGGGTAAGAGCCAGGTGTGGCTTCATAATACGATCTGCAGAGCTGTAGAATCACCAGAATGAAATAATATACAGCGATGAGTGACCCTGTCCTTCTTATTGTGTGTCGTTACTGAGCCGAAGATTGATGCCCATTCAGATACTGGTCATCCGGCAACCTTGCTTGGATCTGTGAAGGACAGAACATTAGGTTGAAATCATGAGAGCACACTTAACTTCTCTGATAGGTAGCTAAGCACCCATAAGGTTCTGTATGTCCTGCACGCCTTCCAGTACGGCTGGCCTACTTGCGTTTATTGGAGAAGCTTGAGTCACTGAGACGCTCTGATTCTTGGAATTATTGACACTTCCTCCCCAAACATCGCTCTTTGGGATGACCTTGTCTTGCTGGATGTGTATTGAAATATCACTGCTCCAGGTTAACACTGTGGTCAAGAATTATTTCAAGTGTTTAAATTGACCTCCTTTCGACAAAGGTTTTTTTTTCCTTCCTATTTTGCTTTACATCGCACCGACACAGATAGGTCTTATGGCGACAATGGGATAGGAAAGGCCTAGGAGTGGGAAGGAAGGGGCCGTAGCCTTAATTAAGCATTTGCCTGGTGTGAAAATGGGAAATCACGGAAAACCATCTTCAGGGCTGCCGGCAGTGGGGTTCGAACTCACTATCTCTCGGATGCTAGCTCACAGCTGCGTAACCCTTAACCGCATGGCCAACTCACCCGGTGACAAAGGTTTTAAAGGTAATGTTTCACTCATTGTAATATAGCTGGCAAGATGAGACAAGCCGTAAAGTTAATTACACCAATATTGAGTGAACGTTCTGCAAGTAATCATGAAGAAGTTTCTCATTAACGGTAGTGAATACTTCTAAGTTAGGTAGTCATGAAAATGAAAACAGGAACATTCGTATTATCAGTTGATGATACATCTCCATTAAGAAAGCCAGCTCCCAAATATGCATGCTGGTCTCGGAACCTCTGTACATATGAGTGTGTTGATACTAAAGCAACATTTTTTTCAATAAGTGGAAGAAGGGCTCTATTTTTGGAACTTTTAAACTGTTTTTTTGTATAACTTAGTTAATTATATTGTCAACGTCTCTTGAAATGGGGGTCTTACAAATTATGATTATGTTTACCTGAATTTTTTTGTAAATTTTTGGGAACTTCAAAGCTGATAGGGCATGCAGGGTTGGAGGATGGGTGCACACGAGCTCTGTTGGCGCCTCCCGTATGCAACATGAATTTAGATTTGTCTATTAACTTACTGCAATAGACTGGGTGTCACAATGCAGAACCACCAACATAATTCAGCATGAGCCGCCACTGGTAAGAGCTTGAACATCTTGGAACACAACATCATGACCTGATGATAGGCCGTGCTCAGCTATTGCTGACTTGTCTGGCTGGTTGAGACAAATATTTTGTTCATGTTCCTTGATATGAATACCAATGGACCGGCATGAGTAGCCAATGTATACCTTGCTGCAAGTACAAGGAATTTTGCATACCCCAGGGGGTAATATGGGGACAATTTGTCCTTGCTTTTACCTAAACTGTGAGCAATTTTAGTGACGTTGCCAAACACGGTTTCGATATTGTGCTTGTAATTTGATTTGTGGTATTGTGAATTTTTTCTGAGGGCTTTGCCTAGTTGTCCCTCCAGGATGCAGGTCCTTATGAATCTATACATCATTGTAACCATTACCATTGAATGTTACTTTGAGTGTGTCCATCTACTCCTGGATATTTCATGGCTCACAAATTCTGGTTGCCCTCATGGTGAGTATCGTGAGAATGACATATTTTTGTGCATTTTTCTTTAAATTGCCAACGGCCATAGCTGTGTTGAAACACCGGATCCCGTGAGATCTCCGAAGTTAAACAACATTGGGCGTGGTCGGGAGTTGGATGGGTTGCCACGCGCTGTTAGTGGGGGTAAGGGAATGGAGGAGCGGAAAGGAACTGGCCACCCTACCGCACGTAAACTCCGGCCCAGGAACACCTCTGCGGAGGTTCAGACCTGCCTTCGGGCAGAATAACCCTTACCTTCTTTAAATTTGTCAATCCAAAGATTTAATTTCTCCTCTACTTCTGCTTCAGTTTCTCACCAAATGAGAATATCATCTGCAAATTACAGAGCGTTAGGCTCTTTGTAATGTACAAATTATGCACAGGAGAGTTTTCCACCTATTTAATACTAAGTTGTATTTACATGTTTTAGGATTTTGCCAGATATCGTGTATGTTTAATATGGCTGATGATGACCCCAAGTAGGCTTGAAACTAGTCCCATGTAATGTAAATAACATTGTTAATATAACTTTGTATTGAATAGGTGGAAAACTCTCCTGTGCATAATTTATATGTTATCTCAGTTCAATATGGACCAACAACATGAAGTTCATAACCCTTGATTCTTTGTAATGTTCTTTGATGGATTTTCTGATCCGATCCATGAAGATGATCTTGTAATTAACGTCTGTATAATACCATTATAGAAAATTACGTGCTGGGGCTGTACCTTAATTAAGGCCAAGGCCACTTCCTTTCCATTTCTAGGTCTTTCCTATACCATCATTGCCATAAGACCTATCTGTATCAGTGTGACGAAAAAGCAAATTAAAAAAGAAAAAGAAACTTACATCACTCCACATCCGCTAGATGGCAGCACCATGAGTCTTCCATTTTTCTTACTGTGCCTTAAGATAGCACTGCTCCGTCTTATTCTAACACAGTGGTACAAGTAGCTTGCCACTGTGGGGTATACTAAGGAAAACAGCTACAGAACTGGCAAGTCAAACATGTTCTTAGACACTCCCTGCACTAAAAGCCATATAGTAAATATAATAAATAATCATGTGCTGACACCTGTTGCTAGGCGTATGTACTACCACTCAGCAACAGCTATACGAAGCCTCGGATAGTTCAGAATGGAAGACCCCTTGTATCTTTAAATTTGAGTATGGTATCACCAAATGGATTAACCCGTGAGTGGTCGCTATATGAGATTTTCTCTCACATTATTTTTTATTGTGATATTACTTCACAGTGATGTAAGGGAGGTGACTGTTCCCTCTTCTAGCTGAGTTTATAACTGTCGTGAGTAGTCAGAACAAAGGTTCCTATGTGTCAGTGCACGCTTCTCTCATCGCGCGAATAATGGCGTTGGTGTTATGTTCAAGTGGAGCTGGAAACTTACGCCTGTTGTACGTGTTAGTATTTGTATTATGAGCACTTCTTGTTTTTGAAAACGTTATTATGTTCAGAAACCTTGCTTTTTACGTAAATATTACTAGATATAATGCATGTGTGAAATTTTATTTTTTACAACTTCAGGACGGAAGTTATTTTTATGTACATTGCATGTGTTCTTAAGTAGTAATTTGTGTCTTTAATAATCAGCTAATCATTTCATTTTTATGCCTGGCTCCATGGCTAAATGGTTAGCGTGCTGGCCTTTGGTCACAGGGGTCCCGGGTTCGATTCCCGGCAGAGTCGGGAATTTTAACCTTAAGTGGTTAATTTCGCTGGCGCGGGGGCTGGGTGTATGTGTCGTCTTCATCGTCATTTTATCCTCATCACGATGCGCAGGTCGCCTACGGAAGTCAAATCAAAATACCCGCACCTGGCGAGCCGAACTTGTCCTCGGACACTCCCGGCACTAAAAGCCATACGCCATTCCAATTTTTCTCATTTCATTTTTATAGAAAATATAGAAGTTGCATTTCATTTCAGCAGTAAATTTCAGCCTTTCGCCCCACAAAACTGTCAAAAATGTCATACAACTTAAATGTGAGAGAAAGTCTCACGCGCGACCACTCACGTTACATTTCGGCTAGCGACCACTCGCGGGTTAAAAACACGAACTTGTGTTGATGCAGACTGTATTAGAAGCTATGAACTTGTTTCATTCTATTTTTAGAACGTCATCAGTTTGAACTCAATCATTGATAATATTAAAAACAAGGTACCATTGTAGGCGAAAATGTACGAAGTTTAAATATTATAAAATTATACTTACAGTGATAAATTGAATAATTTAAAATGCATTTGCATTGTGTTAAAACAGCATCTTAAAAATGATGTAAGGTGTGGTGTGATGAAAGTTCTCCTTTTCAGAAGTGCAGACTTTGTTTAAAATCTTGTACATGCATTTGGTGAAATAGAGTTCATATTACATTGTATGTAATGTTATGCAATAATACTGAATTAAATTTGACAGGTTTGAGTGGGGTTTCATATTTCAGACCATCTGCTGCAAGAAGAGATAACATTTGTGCATTGTTTCATGAAATGTTCTTTGTGGTCAGTGAAACAGTGCAGTGTTTGTGTGTGGGTGTGTTGTTTTTTCCTTGTTCTGTTCCCATCACTGCCTGTCATTAGGTGTTTCTATTCAAATTCCCACCTGAAAAGTTTTTTCTGAAAAAACATTATTGGAATGTTTACAAGGTTTGAAAAAGAAACATATACAAACAAAATATTTCAACCATACATGTTCTGAAAAGTACCAGAACAACCATTTATTGACCAATATTACTCATAGTCTGACACAAATGTTTCATAACTAATTCTTTGAAGAGGAAATGCCGAACAATGATAACAAATACAGTAACGTGTAAATTATTCTGAGCACAGTCATTTTTAGGACTATTTATAACTAATGTTGGCAGAATTATGTGTTCCTGTTAAATACTCTTCCTGCTTTCAAGCTAATTACGAAGGTAATCCCAAAACTAAGGTCTCCTATTTTTTTTAATAAATACATAGACCTGTTTATTTCTACAGTGGTTTACATCATTTTACAGCTTGAATATTTAACTATTTTTCTACATAATCACCATTTTGGTCGATGCATTTTTGTAGACGCTGTGACAGTTTTAGTATGCCCATGTCATACCAGCTCGCTGCCATGCTGTTCAGGAAGTTGTGAACCTCACCTTTTACCTGGCACCCATGTTGCGCACACCTTCCGGTATTTCAACTTTTCCATTAAAATTCTGTGAGCGGCGCTTCGGGATCCAGGGTGATCCGCCGATCTTCACACGTGATTTGCTCTACCTTCATGACTGTCTCGACGGAAATTGACGGTCTCCCGCTCCTTTGTTCGTCGTGAATTTCAGTCCGACCGGCTACAAACTCTCTACACCACTTACGAACATTTTTGATGTCCATGCACGACTCACCATACACTTCTGTCAATTGGCGATGGATTTAAATCGGTTCAGTACCTTTTGCGTTCAAAAACCGAATAACGGCGCGCACGTCGCACTTGACAATAACATTCAAGGGGAACTCCATTCTCAACGGCTGCCAACTCAAGACTGAGTGCCTCTGAGAGCCTTGGCGCGGCATGCGCTTATTTATATGCGAGCGCGGGAAACACTCTTCACAATATTGTGACCAACAGCCACACGAATAGAGTTCTGTATTTATAAAAATATAGGAGACCTTATTTTTGGGATTACCCTCGTAATTGCATTGTAGGTGTATTATTGTTAACATTATTGGGAATCATTGGATTTTCTTCAAAACATGGCAATTAGTTTAATGTCTCTGGGTATGTATCATGTTGCTGAACTGCAAATTTATAATAGATACCACCCCACAGAAGCTTTCAAAAATTGACATTAGCAGAGCATACCTCTATGATACAACAAAAAAATAGCTTCACAATGTAGTGTTATGGTAAATTCAATTTTGAAGCAAAACTGAGAAATTGAGTCCTTTTTATCGATGATGGAAGGAAACTGTGGTTGGTGATGCAAGAATACACCAAAATAAGACTGTTTACTCATAGGAGTAAATTAAAATAATCCCCAGGCTTTCAGATGTTGTCACCCTGTGGGTGGGGGCAGTAGAATAACATCCACAGTATCCCTGCCTGTCATAAGAGGTGACTAAAAGATTCCACCGGGGCTCATACCATAGGAGCGTCAGTTGGCGACCCCGGGACCCTTACGTGAGTCCTGGCATTGCTTCCACTTACTGTGCCTGGCTCCTCACTTTCATCTATCTCATCCGATCTCCAGTGGTCAACTCTTGTTCTTTTCCGACTCCAACGGTATTAGGTTTGCGAATCCTAGGGAGTCTTTCATTTTCATGCCCTTCATGACCTTTGTCTCTCTTAGGTTGATATCTTGATTTTTCAAAGTGTTGGACCACTTTCAATTTTTTCCCTCTGATGATTAGTGTTATATAAAGGAGGGTTGCCTAGTTGTACTTCCTGTCAAAACAGTAATCACCACCATTTTCAGCAGATGACCTAAACAGGGGATTATGTCAGATTAGTTGAAATGTTCACGTTACAAAAGTTTGCCGCAGACTGTAGGAGGCAGGAAGAAGAGTGGGCAGACCAGCAAAGAAGCAGCTTCTAATGGACACTTTGCACAAAAAGCAGTTGAAATCAACTAAACTAGATGAAGACTAAACTGCAGAAGATTGGAAGAGTCGTATTTTCAGGTGAAAGCCATTTCAAATGTTGTGGTCAGCGTGTTCCTTCTGTACATAAAGAAGCACTGAAACATTCTCCTAAGGTGATGGATGTTCTGGGGATGTTTAACTTACTGGGGGCCAGGACCTTCAGTCCCCATTAAGGGTACGGTGAACGGTGACCAAAGAGGTTAGTGTCTGAGTAACAGAAACTCTCTCTAGATTGTGAAAGTACTATACGCGCACTTTTTATTGAGCCCCGAGCTCCCTAGTGCTGAATCGGTAGACCTCGGTTATCTTCGACATCCATATCGGCAACCTTTGAAACACAAACTATGAATCGCTTATTCATCGCTGTGCGACATCCAGCGTACACTTTGCAAACTAGTACTGTTGTTGTTTACACAGCAAAGCCAAACTATATAATTCATGCTAGTAACAAGATTCGCATTGAGAAATGTTATATAATGTTAAATAATGTATGTGTGACACAATTGTTGACGTAAGATAATAAATGTTTAGAAAATTCATATCGATCGATCATATTATCGATTCAATTCAGATTTCATTTCCATCCAGTTGGCAGTATAACCCGAACTGGCAGCACTCCCTCCTTGCTCCTTACCCCATAAAAATCGGGCTCAAGAAAAAGTGCGCGTATAGTATTTCTCAACAAGATCTTGCCCCATGCCACACTGAGAAAGGTCAACAAATTATTTGGAGACAATACACCAGCTTGTGGAGAGTTGAACAGTCGACTGGAAAAGCTCTGTTACATAAGCAGGACAGATCATTCGCATAAAGTAAAAGGTAGATTGCAGGAAACTAACTATGGTAAATATTCATTTGGGGAATTGATTATTGGGATGAATTACCTGCAGCTGTCTTAGAGCCTTTTTCCAAAAAATGTAAGATTTTTCAACAATAAACTCCAGCATTCTGTAAATGTGTGTAAATTTCTATGTGATGGTGTCATATTTGCTCAATCCACTGTAAATTGTAGTATTAAGGCATCTGATCCCCCTGTGGGTGGGGGCAGTAGAATAACACCTATGGTATCCCCTGCCTGTCGTAAGAGGTGACTAAAAGGGGCCCACAGGCTCTGAACTTTGGAGTGTGGGTTGGCGACCACGGGGCCCTTAGCTGAGTCCTGGTATTGCTTCCACTTACTTGTGCCGGGCTCCTCACTTTCATCTATCCTATCTGACCTCTCTTGGTCAACTCTTGTTCTTTTCTGACCCCTACGCTATTAGGTTTGCGAGGGCTAGGGAGTCTTTCATTTTCACGCCCTTTGTGGCCCTTGACTTCCTATGGCCGATATCTTCACTTTTTGAAGTGTCGGATCCCTTCCATTTTTTTCCACTCCACAAATTCATCATTCATCAATCCTTATTTCATTAATCATCCTTCCAGATCACATCTGGAATGGTAAACCCTGACTACGGTCAGAAACATTGATCATTGATCAGATAATCAGCCAAATATGATTAGTCTTCTCACGAATAAATCCACCAGTTTGGACATACAAAATCAGCAGGTCCAAACAAAGACACACCTCGGATACGGTGGGGTGTCACATAGAAGATCAAGGTGAGTCGGAGCGCCTGGAAGCCCAACAGATGACATGCAGACACATCCGGTTAAGAAAAGACTGAAATTCAATAAACCAGGACAATTTTCATTTTTTGCAATATTAAATATCAATTCAATTATGAAAGTTGGCAAGTTAAAACATTTAACAGATGTATTGGACCAGCATAAGATAGTAATAACAGCTCTTCAAGAATTGCACAATACAGATCAGGACCCATTAGAATCTTTTTTTTTTTTTTTTTGCTAGGGGCTTTACGTCGCACCGACACAGATAGGTCTTATGGCGACGATGGGATAGGAAAGGCCTAGGAGTTGGAAGGAAGCGGCCGTGGCCTTAATTAAGGTACAGCCCCAGCATTTGCCTGGTGTGAAAATGGGAAACCATGGAAAACCATTTTCAGGGCTGCCGATAGTGGGATGCCCCATTAGAATCAGGAGGATATTGCCTTTACAAAGGTCCTCCAGGGAAAAGAGTGATGAAGAATGTTCCTCAATTTGGAGTAGGATTCTTGGTCCATAACAGCATATTAGATTCAATTGAAGCTTTTTCTTCGACCTCTCCAAGAATGGCACTCCTAACAGTTAAAGTTAGAGAATAAAACATACACATTGATAAATGTCCATGCCCCAATGAATGACAAAAATACAAAGAAAAGGAAGAAACAGAAAAAATTTGGGAAGAATTGGACCAGTTGATATCAGGTATCTCTGATACACATATTAAAATTTTACTTGGTGACTTTAATGCTAAAATAGGAAAAGAAAAACAATTTCGTACAGTAGTGGGTAAATGGCCAGCGCATAAATTTACAAATAAAAATGGTCAAAGATTAATTGATCTTTGTATAGATCATGGATTAATTTTGGAATCTACAAGGTTTAAAAGAAGACCACAGAAACTAATGACTTGAAAATGCCCTAATACTAAATTGGGGGAGTTCCAGATTGACCATGTGGCCATGGACAAGAATTATCACAAAGAAATTTATAATGTGAAAGTACTCCTTGGGGTAGACATAGATACAGATCACTATATTTCCAAGATTAAAATAAAATTAACACCAAAAAAGAACAAAATATCCAAATCCAATAGGAGGAAGAAGTATGACCCTAGTTATTTAATTAATAATAAACTGTATTTTGAAAGGTCTAAAACTCCTCTAAGCAACAATTTGGGGACGGTAATTGAAAAATTAAAAACCATAGCTGAAGAAATTGGTCCTGTTAAAAAACAAAAGAAACATGCTTTGTGGAGTGTGGAGAGTGACACAGCGATTCAAAACAGGCACAAAGCATGGTTGAATGATCAACAAGTCCCGTGAAGAACTAAATAATGCTAGAAAACATCAACAAAGAAATCAGAAGGGTTAAGAGAAATTATCACAAAGAATAATTAAACGCCATACAACATAAGACAAGGGATTTTTATAAAATGTTTCAACAATACCAATCAAACTATACTCCACCAACACTTATGATGAGAAATACAAATGGAAAACTGGCACATAGTAACCAAAAGAATGCAGAAATTTTAGCTCAATACTTTCAAGAATTACTTAATAGTGAAGAACCAACACAACACCTAGAGTATGACCTTCATTCAAAAAATAAAACATCAATAGAAAAGGTTATACCAGCAGATTACAATGAAGTGTTGAAAGCCATCGATTCACTTAAAAATTACAAAGCTTCAGGGGAGAATCAACTAACTGCAGAAATATGGAAGAATGCTAATACACAAACCATTCAGAATTTACATAAATACCTCATAGACATTTGGAATACTGAAAAAATGCCCGAAGAGTGGAATATGGCGATAATACACCCTTTACATAAAAAAGGTGATAGATCAGATCCCAACAATTATCGGGGGATATCATTGCTGGATATCACTTACAAAATGTTTTCAAAGTTATTATACATGAGAATTCAAGAACAATTTGACTGTGAACTTGGAGAATACCAAGGAGGCTTTCGTCCAGGGAGAAGTTGTCCAGATCAAATTATCAGTTTAAAGTCGATTATGAAACATCATAGGGTTAGAAACAAAAAGTTAGTTATCACTTTTGTTGATTTTAAAAAGGCGTATGATAGTATCCATCGTGAGTCATTATTGAATATCCTAAAAGAATTTGGTTTACATCCAAAACTTATTCGCCTTATTGGAATTACCCTTAAGAACACTAAATCTAAAGTCAGATTTAGAAATGAACTCTCAAAGCCATTTGACATTAATACTGGACTTCGGCAGGGAGATGGACTCTCACCATTATTGTTTAATTGTGTGTTAGAAAAAATCATGCGGGAATGGAATAAGATGTGTCAACCTAACATCAAGATTGGCAGAAAAATAAGACTCAATTGTTTAGCATTCGCTGATGATCTTGCACTACTTGCTAATGATATGGAAGAAGCTAAATTGCAAATAGAAGAACTTGATAACATAGCAAGAAAAGTTGGATTGTAAATTAAATTAAAATTGTGAATAATTTTAAATATCTTGATGAAATTATAACTTGGAACACCAATGAAAAATCATCAATAGAAAGCAGAACATTTAAGTTAAAAAAAGCACAACGAATTACATGGCCAACGTACAAGAAAAAATCTCTTTCAATAAATGCTAAACTTCAACATTAATGTTCCGTCATTAAACCTGAAGCGACTTATGCTTGTGAAACACTATTTAAATTGAACACCAAAGCAACAACTGATACACTGCAAAAGGTTGACAGAAGGATACTCAGAACAATCATTAATAAAAAACATCAGGTGGATGGACAATGGAGATTATTGCCTAATGCAGTGGTTTATAGGGAAAGTGAATCTATAATAGATACGATGAGAAAAAGAAGAATTGCCTTTTTCTGTCATCTTTCTAGATTAAATGATAATAGGATAATAAAACAACTATTTAATTACTTTTGGAAAAGTAAAACAAAACATAATTGGTTTAAAGAAGTTCAGAATGATTTAGAAGAGCTGAATATTACAATGAAGCAAATTGAAAATAGAGAAGAAAAGAGGATTCTCAAGAACAAACAAATAAGACTGTCATTAAAAACTGTACAACAGAAACAATATGTCATATCTGATGAAGAAAGGGCAGCCAGGTCAGGCAGAATGAAGAGGTTCTGGGAAAGGAAGAAGATGATGCAAGCTAAATCTTCAGTTAATTCTTTGTTAATGTAAATGTATTTGGGTTTAATTTAAGTACTCCAATGTGGGCGTAAACTATGTAAATAAATAAATTATGGCGTCTGAATTATTTAAGGTATATATGAATTTGTATATGAATGTGTTGTATTTACAATGCTAAGATAATAGTAATTGGACCGCTCAATCCACTGTGGGTCATAGTGTAAAGTTTTGAAATACTTAAGGTACTGTACATGCAAATTTGTATGTGACGGTGCTGTAATGTTAAGCTGGTAGTAAGCTCAACCTATAGTATTGTAAGCCGTAGTGTTAAGCACTGGAAATACTTAAGTTGTGTATGAATTTGTATTTGATGATGCTGGATTTAGAATGTTAAACTAGTAGTATTTCTTGTAATATTTTCTATCCGTGGTATTGCTTGTTGTTGTTTTATCACACTACTGTAAGTGATCATTGCCACTGGGATATCTGCCATAATAATAATAAACATCAAAACACTCAAGTACTCTGTTGGCCCATAACTCATCTGATATCCCCATTTATGGGCCATTTACAAGAAGAGAATGATGAAAGTGATTAGATCACTGAAATTGGGTGTGATATGTGCAATTAACAAGGTGTGGTTTCAAAATGAAGACATCAAGAATATTTGCAAAGACTTGGTGGAATCCCTACCAAAACATGTCGATGCTGTTTGAAGAACAAAGAAGGTCACATAGAGTATGTAATTGCAGAATTAATTTTCAGTAGTTTTTATTACTCTTTGTTTTCTCATGAGAACACTTTTCTGTATTTTGTTTGGATTAATTTGGATGCTACTGATCTTCAAAAGGCAGAAGTATTCAGTCAGCAGTATGTGAAGATTGTTGGTTACAAGGATAATGTCGAGATAGAGGAGGAGACTAAGGCCAAAGAAGTAATAAAATTTACCTATGACAACAATGACATTTACAATAAGATACAAAAGTTGAAAACTAGAAAAGCGGCTGGAATTGATCAGATTTCTGGGGATATACTAAAGACAATGGGTTGGGATATAGTACCATATCTGAAGTACTTATTTGATTATTGTTTGGTCGGAGGAGCTATACCAGATGAATGGAGAGTTGCTATAGTAGCCCCTGTGTATAAAGGAAAGGGTGATAGACATAAAACTGAAAATTACAGGCCAGCAAGTTTGACGTGCATTGTATGTAAGCTTTGGGAAGGCATTCTTCCTGATTATATTAGACATGTTTGTGAAATTAATAACTGGTTCGATAGAAGGCAATTCGGTTTTAGGAAAGGTTATTCCACTGAAGCTCAAGTTGTAGGATTCCAGCAAGATATAGCAGATTCTGGAGGTCAAATGGACTGTATCGCGATTGACTTGTCTAAAGCATTTGATAGGGTGGATCATGAGAGACTACTGGCAAAAATGAGTGCAATTGGACTAGACAAAAGAGTGACTGAATGGGTTGCTATATTTCTAGAAAATAGATCTCAGAGTTATAGTAGGTGAAGCTTTATCTGACCCTGTAATAATTAAGAGGGGAATTCCTCAAGGCAGTATTATCGGACCTTTATGTTTTCTTATATATATAAATGATATATGTAAAGGAGTGGAATCGGAGGTAAGGCTTTTTGCGGATGATGTTATTCTCTATAGAGTGATAAATAAGTTACAAGATTGTGAGCAACTGCAGCGTGACCTCGAAAATGTTGTGAGATGGACAGCAGGCAATGGTATGTTGATAAAAGGCATTAAAAGTTACGTTGTGAGTTTCACAAATAGGAAAAGTCCTCTCAGTTTTAATTACTGCGTTGATGGGGTGAAAGTTCCTTTTTGGGGATCATTGTAGGTATCTGGGTGTTAATATACGGAAAGATCTTCATTGGTGTAATCACATAAATGGGATTGTAAATAAAGGGTACAGATCTCTGCACATGATTATGAGGGTGTTTAGGGATTGTAGTAAGGATGTAAAGGAGAGGGCATGTAAGTCTCTGGTAAGACCCCAACTAGAGTATGGTTCCAGTGTATGGGACCCTCACCAGGATTACCTGATTCAAGAACTGGAAAAAATCCAAAGAAAAGCAGCTCGATTTGTTCTGGGTGATTTCCGACAAAAGAGTAGCATTACAAAATGTTGCAAAGTTTGGGTTGGGAAGAATTGGGAGAAAGAAGAAGAGCTGCTCGACTAAGTGGTATGTAATACCAATATAAATGGTCCGTTATTGGACATTATAAATTTTCCAGCTAACTCATTCTTGGTTGCCAACGTTTCGCCCTCATGTGCTAGGGTGGGCTCATCAGTTGGTACCTAGCACACCTACCAATATGCTGGCTAGTGCATACCGTGGAGGCCACTGCGTAGGCTAACTGGAGCCACCGGCAGTGCCAATGCACTAAGAGACTTTGTCTCATCACTAAAAATTGATGCCTGCTTGGCCATCAGATGATATAGATGTTGATTCCTATAGGGAATCTGAAATATTTGTCCTGAATGAGTAAATTTATAATACCAATATAAATGGTCCGTTATTGGACATTATAAATTTTCTAGCTAACTCATTCTTGGTTGCCAGCGTTTCGCCCTCGTGTGCTAGGGTGGGCTCATCAGTTGGTACCTAGCACACCTACCAATACGCTGGCTAGTGCATACCATGGAGGCCACTGCGTAGGCTAACTGGAGCCACCGGCAGTGCCAATGCACTAAGAGACTTTGTCTCATCACTAAAAATTGATGCCTGCTTGGCCATCAGATGATATAGATGTTGATTCCCATAGGGAATCTGAAATATTTGTCCTGAATGAGTAAATTTATAATACCAATATAAATGGTCCGTTATTGGACATTATAAATTTTCTAGCTAACTCATTCTTGGTTGCCAGCGTTTCGCCCTCGTGTGCTAGAGTGGGCTAATCAGTTGGTACCTAGCACACCTATCAATACGCTGGCTAGTGCATACCGTGGAGGCCACTGCGTAGGCTAACTGGAGCCACCGGCAGTGCCAATGCACTAAGAGACTTTGTCTCATCACTAAAAATTGATGCCTGCTTGGCCACCAGATGATATAGATGTTGATTCCCATAGGGAATCTGAAATATTTGTCCTGAATGAGTAAATTTATAATACCAATATAAATGGTCCGTTATTGGACCTAGCACACGAGGGCGAAATGCTGGCAACCAAGAATGAGTTAGCTGGAAAATTTATAATGTCCAATAACGGACCATTTATATTGGTATTATAAATTTACTCATTCAGGACAAATATTTCAGATTCCCTATGGGAATCAACATCTATATCATAAGTGGTATGTTCTGAGCTGTCAGCGGAGAGATGGCGTGGAATGACATTAGTAGACAAATAAGTTTGAGTGGCGTTTATAAAAGTAGGAAAGATCACAATATGAAGATAAAGTTGGAATTCAAGAGGACAAACTGGGGCAAATATTCATTTATAGGAAGGGGAGTTAGGGATTGGAATAACTTACCAAGGGAGACGTTCAATAAATTTCCAATTTCTTTGAAATCATTTAGGAAAAGGTTAGGAAAACAACAGATAGGGTCTCTGCCACCTGGGCGATTGCCCTAAATGCAGATGAGTATTCATTCTTTCATTCAAAAAAAAGATATTGTTTACAATTTTAAACATGATTAGAGAAATTCATAAGAAAGATATTCCATCTAGTCTCTTTCTAGGAGGACATTTCTCATATGTGGAACATTTTCAAAGAGCTGTTTTCCATGGAGAAGCACAACGATTCTTGGTTCTACTTTTGTCTGGCACTAGCTGGCCAAACATAGCAACAGAAACACACTCAAGAGCTAAAAGGTTTCCAGCTTTTCAATACCGGTACCGGTACTCATTTATTGTAACCTTAAAAATGTTACATGTATTTGAAACCAGTTTCGGTCTTGCTAGAGACCATCATCAGTTAAAATCATGAAGTTAAGGCAAGACATGAATTATAATAGATCAAATTTATGAAATAAGAGTGTGTTCTTGACATTTAGTGCAAGAGAAGTAAAGAGTTGAATGATAAACACAAATCACAATCATACTTGTCCTAGCGTAAGTTCTCAACATTTTCTTCCAGTTTGAAGAATGCACCTCCCAAAAGACCAGATCAAACACTTAAAATACTGTACTTCAACTGAAACAAGTGTGAACAGAATAATGTTGATGGGAAAGTGTTGAGATATTCATTTGTTTTCAATATGGATCCTTAAAAAAAGTTGAAAGAGCAAAAGCAAAGAAATAGAATAGATGGGAGGAGGAAGAGAAGGGATGTATAAAGTAGCCTAAGGTGGGACTGAGGGATGTGGCATGGTGGGTGATTGCTGGAGAGAATTTGGAGAAAAATTAAAAAGGGGTTTATATTACTGTTACTGGATTTCTTTTTTATCAAAAATAGGAATAATAGATCAAAGAAAGGGTTTCAATGTTATTAGATCAGTACAGCTTGCGCTGTTGCAACGTAAAGATGGCCGCGCCACTCTCTGTTGGCATCAACAGTGTTCTATAATCCGTTTTTTGTGATCTAAGGGTGTACCAGGAGCGGAAATTCACAGAAAACTTATAGCACAATACGGGGACAATGTTTTGCCACAGCAAAGTGTTTACCAGTGGATTGAACAGTTCAAAAGTGATTCACAAATAGAATTAGGGAAGGTTCAACCTTTTCAATACAAAACGTGTTGTATAAGATGTTCACAACATATTATTTACTCTATTATTAGAACCAGTTTCGATGCTCATTGCGTCATCATCAGCTAGAAAAATCACAAATGGGCTAAGTACATATCACAAATATTGCATAAAAGAATCTTGCATGGCTAAATACAAATGGTGGACTGCTTTTCTCCTTAAAGGCTAGAAGCAAATGAGTAAAATATGATGATATGATGTGGCACATAAAAGCGTAGTAATTTGAAGAGTGAGTATTGTGCATAAAATTGGTCTGATGCTTTGAACATAAAGGTCTGAATGTGATAATAAAACGATGTAGTAAAAACGATGTAGTAAAATTGTCCACTCTTCTGTTGCTGTTCAATTAAGACACATAAGTCCAGGTCCGATGTTATATGAGGTTGGCAAAACTATCAAAAAGATTTAGTCAAGGCCGGGACACCTGATGTTAAGCGATTGAATAAGGTTCATCTTCAAATTAGTCTCAGCTCAACAAGGGTGGTGAATCTTGTTCAGCGTGCTGTGTGTGTAGAGTGAGGAGAGTTGTCGACAACTTATAAGTTTTTAACTTATAAGTTCAAAAGTGGTCGCACGAGTGTGAAGGATGAGGAAAGATCCGAGCGTTTATCTGCAGTCATAACTGATGTCAATATTGAACAAGTGTGTGATATGATCCTGAATAACAGACAAGTGACTGTTGATGACGTGACAAACCATATGCACATTAGCCATGGTTCTACATATGAAATCATGCATAACAGGCTTAACTTTCACAAAGTCTGTTCGAGATGGGTTCCAAACCACTCGATGAAGAGCAGAAGTGCAATCGTGTGAGAATCTGTCAGCACCTACTGGACCGTCATGCTGACGAAGGTGATCATCACTGGAGATGAAACATGGGTTCATCACTTTGAACCAGAGAGCAAACAGCAGAGCATGGAATGGAAGCATCCGCCGTGACAAAACATTGTCCCCCATATTGAGCTGAAAGTCTTGTATGTATTTCCGCTCCTGGTACACTGTCAGACCACAAAAAAACAATTACAAAACTCTGTTCTTCCTTGGAGCAAACAGAGAGTGGTGCGGCCATCTTTATGTCACAACAGCGCAAGCTGCACTGATCTGGTAAGGCTGAAACTTACCACAGACATAGACAATGGTGCCATGTAGTGGTTGGTGAGCACACAATGCCTTAGAGCCAACCTAAGGACAATTAGAGAAAAATTGCAGATACTTATTGACTTGCCCTCGTATTTTAAGTTCTGAGACCTGTATACAGCTTCAGAGCTGGTTTTCTTAATGAAGTATTAGATGATACTAACGTTCCTATTTTCATGACTACCTAACTATGAAGAATTCACCTTCATCTGTACCATTACAGAGAAATATCTTCATGATTACATGTAGAATGTTCATTCAGGCATTGATATTATTCTTTTATGGCTTATCTCATCTTAAAGTTAAAAACTTTGCCTCACGCAGTTAATGCTAGCGGATACTCCCTTTCTATTACAGCAGATTTAAAAATAATTTTCAAGTTCATGCTTTCAACATTATCCACGCGTCACATATGGACGTATTTTAGTGCCTACAATATTATCTGTCTCAATTCAACACAATTCACTAGAGGCAATAACAAGTGGCCTGCCTTGTCCTATTCACGCTGTCATCGCTAGCAAATATTTTCACCGGTCTAACGGATTTCGAACTTCAAGTTTGTACCCAACAACTCTACAATTAATCCATGCTTCAAACATCGAAGTTCTTTTTAATGTCTACTATTACATCATTTCTATTTTAACAACCTTTATGATTGTTTTTACTTTTCAGATTATTAATATTCATTGTACTTTATGAAAAATCTTTGATGCTAATCTGTATAATATGTTACAGTCTAATTTTAATACTATACAACCACTTTTATTATAACTTTACCATTCTTTTAATATAACGACATTTTTAACCATTTAAATAAACTCAGGGCCCTGACCTTAAGCTTTGTGTATTTATAGCTGATGATGTTCGCAAAGACGAATGAAACATGTCCTATTAACCAACGTACCTCATGAATATTTTATAAATAATTGAGTGCATTATTTTTGTATTGAATAGGTGGTAATAAAAAGTTTTTAACTTTAATACATTATCTTCAATACGGTCTAATTATGAGATTTATCACATGTAATTATCTCATCTTTCCAACTGAATTACGAACAGTAACCTTTGTCAAAAGAAGGTTAGTTTAGGCCATTAAAATAATACTTCACCACAGCGCAGTCTCTTAACACGATGCCAACCTGGAGCAGTGACATTTCGATACAAATCGTCCAGCCAGGTCTAAAGACCTTTCTTTTCTTTCACATCCTAGAAGACAAGGTCGTCTCAAAGAGGGTGATAGTCCGAGAGAGAAGAGGGTGTGATTTACAGCTGTGCTTGGGGAGGAAGTGTCAACAATTTCTGATTCAATGGCACAGCTCCTCCAATGCACACGAATATGCCAGCCGTACTGCAAACTGTGCAGATCATACAGAACCTTAACACTTTCAACACTATGCCCACATGGCATACCGGCGCGCTGCTTTCGTGGCTGTGGACGGCGCCCGCATGCCATACGGGTGTGATTTTCGTGGGTGTTTATATGCAGCTGCACGTATCCTATATGGTTCCCATCCCTTGCTTGGAGGTAGTAGTTTATCTAGTGTCCACTAGAATGCAGCAGTTATCGGAAAGTTCAAATTGAAACTATACCAAAAAAGGTAGTTTCTCCTTGCTGTGACCTCTTCCGGGTGCAGAGTGCACCAAATCTTTGGCGCTGTCAGCTGTGTTTCTGTACAAACATGTCCTCATGCCTGCTCAATGATAGTGATATCTTGGATATTTTTTTGGGAGTTCCAGGTTCAGCAATAGACGACAGTGATAGAGACTCTGCTTACGAACCATACAACATATTAAGTGACAGTTGGGGCAAGATTTTTATTTGTTATGTCACTTTCAAATGCAATTTTTTAGCTGCATTATTTTCCTCCAAATACAAATGATAAAATACTTCTCCTCTCCAGAAATTTGGGCTTATTTTTTCATTTAGGCAAAGAGATGCAGGCTGATGATTCATCTGTACTGTAAAAAGAAAGTAGATGATGGTGCAAGGAGTGCGAGGTTGGACTGTGCATAGCACAATATTCTGAGGGCTACTATACCAAAACAAACTATTACTAATAACTCAATAAATTTTTTAGACCTCACAATTAAGAGACTGTCTTCCTCACTAGAATATAATATCTATAGAAAACCAACACAAACAGCGACAACTATCAGAAAAGACTCCACACATAAGCGCGCCACTTACTACAGTATGGTAGACCGAGCAATAAAAATACCGTTATCTAAGGAAAATCTAAAGAAAGAACTGAATACTATACGTGCCATTGCTAAATGTAACGGATATAATTCCTCATTCATAGAACGCATTGTCAACAAATGAAAACATAGACCAAAGTCAACATTAACCAAAGAAAGACCGAATCCCGCCCTATATGCCACCTTCACCTTCAATGAAAACATATACAGTGTAACTAATATCTTTAAGAAACATAATATCAAAATTTCATACAGAACCAACAATAGAAATACAGAAATAGTGCATAATTCCAAGTCAATAAACAAATCCGACATTTATGCAAAGTCAGGTGTTTATCGTTTCAAATGTAATAACTGCTTTTCCTCATACATCGGACAGACTGGAAGAAGTTTCAAAGTTAACCTAGAACACGTCAATGTCATTAAGTATAGTACGTTTTCAGCAATAGGCCAACACATCCATGACTCAAAACATAATTTCAGTGCCAAAGAACAAGACTTAGAAATTCTCAAGAACATAAACAAAGGCCCTTTGCTTGACGTTACGGAAAACTGTTTTATTCATTTAGACCATTTTTTCAATCCCAATCTAAACCTCAATGAAATATCAGAAAAACCTAATATTCTTTACGACTTCCTAATCAAAGTCTTTAGAGGCATCAAATCCACGAAGAAGAAATCGATCTTTTACGCTCTGCACAACACACTCCTACGTCGTACACGACCACCACTTCATCCCCCTGACCCACCTTAAATTCCACCTTCCCATCCCCTCCACTCCCCTCCTTTCTCCCTTCCTCTTCCTGCCCCTTCCACCTCCCCTTTATCACACACCCAACTTACTCATATCCATTCACGTTCAGTCCACAGCTCTTCTCACAACACACAACAAGCACGCTGAACAAGGTGAGTCCTATATTCCATCACATACGGCTGCAAATTTACCTTACCCTATCTCAAGCAATCCACTTTATTAACTTAGCTTTTCTTTCTTTTTAGGCTTCACTACCCTTGTTGAGTTGAGACAACTTTAATTTAAAATTCAACCTTATTCAACCACCCAGCTTTAGGCATACCGGCTATAAACAAATATTTGATGGCATTGCCAACCACACATAACACTGGACCTTGACTTATATATCTCCACTGATAATAACAGAAGAGTGGACATCAATTTTATCTCTTCTTCTTCTTCAAGTGCCATATCCGGTTGCCCAGACGTCGGCGATTACTCTGGAGAAAGTTTTTCTGTCTTCTGCTAGTCGGAAGAGTCTCTCAGTTGTCTCAATACCAGTCCACTGCTTGATGTGTTGTGTAACCATGTTATCTCTGGTCTGCCAACTTGCCGTTTGCCCTCTATTTTACCTTGGAGAATGAGTTTTATGAGGCCATATTTGTTTCCTCTTAATATGTGGCCTAGATAAGCTGTTTTGCAAACTTTTATAGTTGTTATTAGTTCTTGCTTTGTCCTAGCTCTCCTTAGGACTTCATCGTTTGTTATCATATCTGTCCAGGGTATTCTAAGCATTCTTCTGTGCAACCACATTTCAAGGGCGGCAAGTTGTTTGATACTTGCGGCTTTTAAGGTCCATGTTTCTGCTCCATATAACAGTACTGACCAGATGTAGCACTTCATTAGTCTCTGTCTCAGCTTCAGATTCAGATGATTATTACAGAACAAAGAGCTCATTGTTTTTTTAATTATATATACCAAGATTTTTACTCTCATTCATCAGACCAATTTAACTGTATAACACCAATGTACCATATTAGACTGTAATGCCTATTATGCGTTACATTACTCCATCATATTTTACCCATTGTTCATTTAGCTCTAAATGTAAAAAAAAAAAAAAAAAAAAATTGTTAATCATTTGTACTTTGCATTGCACATATTATGTACACAGTTTTATGTTATGTATCCTGCCCACTTTGTGACTTCTAGCTGATGATGACGCCAGTAAGCATCAAAACCCGTACGGTACTAGAAACAATAAATAACATGTTGTAAATATCTTACACAACAACTTAGTGCTGAATAGGTTGAACCTTTCCTCAATTCTAATTGTGTATTACTAAATAACTAAATTTTGTATTTCAAATGTAATTGTGTTTATTTGTAGCTCAAGTAGACACATTACATTATTCATTTTTGTTGTTTGAGCAGGCTTATTGGTAAGACATGAATGTAGAAGTTTTTCCCATACATTTCTTTATGTTTATCCACTGCCTGCTCGATCTGCATCTGATGGCTGCTTATACTGCCTGCTCATTACAACATTTTAACATGGCACTAAATGAAACACTCCATTTACAAAGACCAACGGTAGGTGGCAGCACCAACTGGCCCCCGACCTGTCAGAATGAAATAGTGGGAAATAGGGTAGTACTGTAATTGTTTTCAGTGTAAATGGTGTACTGCTGCGTGCCTTTCTGCAAATCAAAGAAAGGGAAACCAGAATGCCATGGTATTTCATTCATGTACAAAATTGAGTTGAAAATGGTTAAATATTATATCCAGGGAAGGAAACAGCAAGGGAAGTAAATGGATTCCTATTCCGTGGTTTCCTCTCTAAAGAACCAGAGAAACAAGGAAATGCCATTTGGTCCTTGTTTCAATGACGGTGAAATCCTGACATTCACCTCCCCGCGGTAGAGAGGGGGGGCAACGACTGCATATAAAAATTATATTTTATATGCAGGTGGCTAACGAATGAAGGGACCGATTATCTCCCGGTATAAGGAGATCCCCTATACCAAGTGCCAACAGTCTCTTTGAGAGTGGATGAGCGGGTATGGGTAAGGGCACTCTATTGTCCTGGGGACAAGAAATTGTTCCCAAAGGCGGAGGAACCAGTTTGGTCAACGGCATTAGGATGCAGAAGGCAATGGGAAACCACTGCATTAAAGATCCTGAGAGATATTCCAATAAATTCACATGGCATGGCTGCAACGTCAAGATCAGAGCTGGCCGTGTGGATCGTCTACCTCCGTTTGGAGACGACTTCTTAAGAAGAAGAATTCCGTGGTTTGCAGTCTACGTTTCATAAATGACAATTTCAAAGTGACCAGTAAAGCACAAAAATTAAAAAACAGGATCTGTACCCAGCCTTTTCCCTGATTATCCAGCTTATAAACAACCGCTACATTCAGCGAAGAGGAAGAGAAGGGATTCAAGCACAAAGACGTCTAACAAGAGATCTTCAAACATCCTTGCAGAAAATAGTAAGCGTTATATAAGGTTTGAAGTATTACATACTAAGTAATATAATTCCTGGGGACAATTGTACTGTTAATGTGAAGGTACAAAACAGAATAATATGCTGTCATAGATTCCATTATGAGTTGTTT
Source organism: Anabrus simplex (assembly GCF_040414725.1). Lineage (NCBI taxonomy): Eukaryota > Metazoa > Arthropoda > Insecta > Orthoptera > Tettigoniidae > Anabrus > Anabrus simplex. The sequence goes on along the minus strand of NC_090278.1, from coordinate 24,183,635 downwards.
GTTAGCAGTATAAAATCGTGTCAATATACTGTTGTTCTTCTTCTTATTCATTATGCAAGTAGGGCCTATTTAGTTGTTTCGGTTTTACAGTTATAGCTAAACTGATGTCAGGTTCTTTCTCTTTCCAGTCAACTCTCCGTTTACGGATACAGAGGTAGGCCTAAATACTAGTAACAACAAACCATGTGACGTTGGTTGTCAAGTTGATATGTTGGATGACAGCAGCATAGAAAATCTGAAGAGAACAAATAAAATGCTTTGTGTTGCACTATTCAGAATGAAGAACAAAATAGTAGATCTGGAAGAAAAATTACACCGACCAAGTAAACAGCTTGAAGATTGTAATACGCAAATCAAACCACTGAACATTATAAAGAAAGCTGACAGGTGAGGGTGTTGAAATGGCCATTTATCTTCAAGATTAAGTGAATAACTTTCAGGAACTGCACCCAGTATGGTTTGAAGAAACTATACTGCATTGTATTTGTTGGTGGATTGCGTCTCCGAAAGGTTACAAGTATGGGTGGAGGTCAAAATTAATACTGTCACCTTCACGAAATACATTAGACAGGTATCTAGGGATGATAAAGTGTGGAGCTGGTATTTTACCACTAATAAAGGAAAGACTGCAAACAGAAGTAACTAATTTGAATGATCTGGAGAAAGTTTGCTCCCTTATTTGCGACGAAATGGCACTTAAAGAGCTGCTGCTATATAATAAAGAAGAGGACAGATTCTACGGACTGGTCGAAGCAGAGGGAGTCTATAACGAAGAGATTGGAACAAACCCTCAACTCGCCAACAAATTTTTGTGCTTTGTGATTCATGGGTTGACGAAGAAATGTACAATTCCGGCTGCCTACTTCATGGTGAAGGCTTTACAAGGACATGAGCTTTTCCTCCTGGTTCAGCAGGTTTTGAAGGCTGTCGAAGAATGTGGTTTCTATGTTATTCGTCTTGTGATGGAGAATCACAGAGGAAATACTTCAATGTTTAAGAAATTTGGTGATGGAGAATTAAAGTCGCGTGTAGTTCATCCATGCAACGCAATGCGACCATTTGTCTTTCGATTACTGTCATATTATTAGAAACATCAGATCTCAGTTTCTTGATTGTGATATGGCAGATAAAGACGTCATCATCACTTCATCTTTCTTAAATGAGCTGTATTGTCTTCAGAAGAATCTTGTAGTGAAACCGGTCAGGAATTTAACGAGGAAGCATGTCGAACCAAGTTATTTTGAAAAGATGAATGTACTCTATGTTGTGCGAGTGTTCTCACCACCAGTCACAGCAGCTTTGCAGTTCCTAATGGAAAACTCATCGCGCCTGACAGCAATAGTCGATTTTTCGGAGGCTGGACCTACCATACGATTTATGAAATCTGTGTATAAATTCTTCAGTGTCCATGACACCGGCGATAAAACACAGCACTTGAGGTAAAATAATCTGGACAAAATGATGTTCTTTTCTCCAGCAGACAAGTGTCTCCAGTGGCTGAAAGACGATTTCTGTCAATATCTTGAAGAGATATAAGAAGCGTCCAAAGCTGTCAATAAAAAGGGACTTACCAAAGAAACACATCAAGCTATTATTTTTGCTGCTTTATCTACTTCTTCGTGCATTGTTCATCTTCTACAGAATGGATTTTTTTATGTGCTGGCACGGGCCTTTTCAGGAGATCCAGTTGAAGTCATGTTTAGTGCTATAAGAATGGGACGAGCATGCAATGACATGACTGACTCCCGGGCTGCTCAGAACTCCATAAAGAGAATTCTGAAATCTGGTATTTTAATGTCCACCAATGGTGCTAGCGTTATCCACAAGCCAAATTCAAAATTTTCTGCCTCATTATCCTCTCCCTGATTTGACGAAACAGAACCAGTGTTGCTCTCTGAGTACGTACTTGATTTACTGGAAGATCTTCGTGAACCCCCTGAGTCAATGTGTGTCACTTTGGAAACTGCTTCCCAGGCATTAGTGTGTGGTTATTTAGTGCATGTAATCGAAGGAAAAACAGAATGCAGCACGTGCTTGAATAACGTTTCCATCTCAGTAAATGCATTTGAACTTGATCAGGCAGTCGGATAGAGGAGGCCTGCGCTATTCCCAGCCACAATTTATTGGCCTAATTATGGGGCTACAAAAATTTGTTGAGGCGGCTCTACCGTACTGCAAGAAATCTGTAAGTCTCCTCCAGACTATAAAAGCTATGCTCTACCTTCTCTGTGCCAGTGTAACATTTGAAGTGTTTTAGGAACAATAATAACCAGGAACTTGTGTCAGAAACTGTGGTGGCCAAATTCATGAAACCTCTACTTAGTAATGTAGGGAAGAACCATACAGACAAAGTTTCCAGGTTTTCTTGTTCATTGAAACCTCTTTCTCAAAAAGTCCTGAAGCTATAACTCTCTAGAGCATCACTTTATACGTAAAATTCTTTAATTTTTCTGTTACTTTCAGATTGTAAATTTTGCTTGTTTCCTTATATAGCTGTATTCACGCGATAACTGGGGCTGTCTGGTGCTGCCATCTAGTCGCAGATTGTTTGCAAGTCGTGTTACACATTTGAATATGGAATGAGCAGGCAGTATAAGCAGCCATCGAATGCAGATCGAGTAGGCAGTGGTTTATCATAAGACTTCTTCTTCTTCTTGCCGGCCCCATGGTGTAGGAGTAGCATGCCTGCCTTTCACCCGGAGGCCCCGGGTTTGATTCCCGGCCAGGTCAGGGATTTTTCTCTCGACCTGAGGGCTGGTTCGAGGTCCACTCAGCCTACGTGATTAGAATTGAGGAGCTATCTGACCGTGAGATGGCGGCCCTGGTCTCGATAGCCCAGAATAACGGCCGAGAGGATGTGCCGTGCTGACCACATTGCCCCTCATAATCTGCAAGCCTTCAGGCTGAGCAGCAGTCGCTAGGCAGGCCAAAGCCCTTTCAAGGGCATTATGTGCCATGGGTTTTTTTTTCTTTGGGTTTGGTTTTTCTTCTTGCGTTCCGGCCTTCTAAGGACCATGTTACAATTTCAATTCTTCAATCAATCAAATCAATCAATACTGATCTGCATTTAGGGCAGTCGCCCAGGGGGCAGATTCCCTATTCCTTTTCTTCCAGTATTCTTTCATTGTTTGACTGTACTTCTTTTTCCTGTCTTCAGTCCACTTTGTGTCTGTTTTCTTTTCCTTCCTCCCTTTGAATCCTTCCATTTGTAAGACTTTCTTCCTAAAAATCTTCCTTTCAGATAATTCTTCTTCTGGTTGATTTCTTTTCCCAAGGGTATTCGAAGATTCGTTTAGTTGGTTTATTGTCATCCATTTTGTAAATGTGTCCAAGAAATAGCAATCTCCTTTTTCTTATTGTTTCCGATATGTTTTCCATGTTCTGGTAAATTTCATTGTTACTTCTTAATTTCCAAAACTCTGCAATTCTAAGAGGACCTAATATTTTCCTTATAATTCTTCTTTCTAATATTTCTAATTTATCAAGCTTGTAGTTCAGTGCTAGACATTCACTGGCATACAGGCATTCTGGTTTCACTACTGTGTTGTAGTGCTTTATTTTAAGTTTTGTTGATAAGCACTTTTTGTTGTAAGTATTCTTAGTTATACCATAAGCCCTTTCCATCTTTTGTATCCTCTCCTCTATAGCAGATTTTTCTAAACTAATTTCTTGAATTGCCTCACCCAAATATTTGAATTTCTTTACCTTTTATATTTGACCAATATCTGTTACTAGAAACTTCGGGGCACTTTTTATATTCGTCAAAAATTTTGTTTTCTCAGCAGAGATTCTCAAGCCTGTCATGTTGGCTGTAAGACTAGTATAATTAAAAATACTTTAGATATGTACTTGCTGATTAACATCTTTATTTTGGATGGCTGACACTTTCATATGATAAAAAAGTCAGGTATATACTATGTTTTGCCATTGTATACTAGGATACTAACATTCAGGAAAAAGACGCAGTTCGCAGCCAGTGTACATGTGAAAATATGGTAGTGTTGATAGTGTTAAGAGTGACTCTTAACTACTGTTTTCTCCAGTAGGTGGCTAACTGTGTTCCCATGCTTTCAACCTACTATGCTGTTGTTCACAGATGCAAACAAGGTTGCCAGATCACCAGTAACTGAATGGGTGTCAATCTTTGGCTCAATAACTACACACGATGTGAAGGATAGGATCACTCATTGCTGCAGCTCTGCAGATTGTACCGGGCAAGTCATTAACTACCTGCAATTTTGCTCTAATTATCTTTAGGTTGGCTCTGTGACATTGTGTGCTCACCAGCCGCTAGATGGCACCATTGCCTACTTCTGCAGTAGGTTTCAGCACTATCAGAAGCATAGCTTGCGCTGTTGCAACGTAAAGATGACCGCACCACGGGATGGACGCGTTGTCCGAAAGATGGTAGGAGCGTCAGGAGGTCTAACCAGGTTGACCCCCAGCTCGATGATCCTGGTGGCATTCTGTAATCCATTTTTGGTGCTTTGAGGGCGTACCAGGAGCAGAAATTCATAGAACAGTCATTCGTCTGTTTTTCAGGATCATATCACGCACTTGTTCAATATTGGCATCAGTTACGGGTAGAGATGGACACCCGGATTTTCCCTGATCCTTCACGCTTGTGCGATCGCTTTTGAACTGTTCAGTCCACTGGTAAACACTTTGCTGTGGCAAAACTTTATCTCTGTATTGTGCTGAAAGTCTTCTGTGAATTTCCGCTCCGGGTACACACTCGGGCCACACAAAACGGATTACAGAACGCTGTTCTTCCTTGGTGCAAACACAGAGTGGTGCGGCGACCTTTACGCTGCAACAGCACAAGCTGTACTGATCTGATAATGCTGAAAACTACCACAGATGTAGACAACGGTGCCTACCTAAAGACAATTAGAGCAAAATTGCAGGTACCTATTGACTTGCCCTTGTATTATCAAGCCATACCTGGTGGTGGGGTCATTTGAGACAAAAGACGGAGATAGATTACCTAGGAGAATAATGAACTTCGTCATGGAGGATGAGAGAAGTAGAGGGAGACTAAGGCAAGGAACTAAATGAGTCCACAGAGCTTGTTGGCAGTACAGGACTCTGGAGCCATTTAGTTCATTTACAGAGGCTTACAGACTAACTGCTGAAAGGCATAACAGTTTATAATGAAGATGTATCAGGAACATTGTATAGTTCTGGTTTTTGATTAAGAAGATACTCTTTGGCATATGTACAAAGTTTCATTGTTTTGTGTTCAATACTGTACGAGAAAGGCTAACATTTACTTTTGTGCTCACTTCAAATGAGAACTCTTCCATGTGTCCATGAGGATATCAAAGGTTGTCTGAAAGCTGTCTTCCTTCCTTGTGCAGTGCTAATCACCCAGTTCCATAACTACAAAACAAGACACTGGATGCAGCAGAGTCACTCTGGCATTTAATGCAAACTGTTTACAGAAGTTGTTTTCCTTACATACCACCAGATGGCAGAACTAGGAGGGTAGTTTTTATGGCTAGACTGAGTACATTATGGAGTTACACAACTTGTAACCATATTAATAGAATTGCTCTTACAACTTCAGCAAGTTTTGTACACTTTGGAAAGGATATACCTACATGTTAAGTAATGAGATTCCAAATCCTTGAAAAGAATTACTTTTCTTGACAAATTGTCTTTGCATTAATAGTTTAATGAATTTTATCAGTTCCACCATTTCAATACAAAGTTTTGCAATGTGTTTACATTACAAGTTAATTTAATTTGCTTCTAGTTTCGACCTAAGGTCAAGGTCATCATCATCCATAGCACAAATTATACAATATATCAAATAGTCCAAGAACAATACACAATACAATGACATTAAAATGAACATGTGAGAGATAGAATAGACAGATACTTTAATATTGTAATGTACCATTACAAAGTTAAAACTGAAGATAAAGGGTGGTCACAATGATATTAAACAATTAAATTGTGCACACAATACATTAAAATAAGGCAATTGGGTGCAGCTAAGGAATGTTTCTAGTTATTTGATCTTGATGTTGAAGAAGATTCTTAAAAATGTGTTGCATTCCATTACAAATGACATAGGTAATATGTGACTCAACTTGCGCTGTGATGTGTAGAATATGGTCAGTTCTTCATGAATGATACGGAGGGAAGGTACGTATGAGGATTGTCGGGGGGATTGGAAGGGAAGTGAGGGTTAGGAAGAACGGAGAGAGCGAAGAAGGGAGGGGAAAGAAAGGAGGGGCTGTTATGTCATGTCATTTATGTCATTTGATCGGCCCTTTTCTTCAGCAGTCCTCGAACTAATTTTGGCTTTTATTATTATTATTATTTACTAGGTCACACTTCTCATTCCGCATTGAACTGTGAGTCTTTACCACCTGCTTCTTAGAAGTAATCTGACCTTCATGCGCAACATTTGCCTTCAGCGTTAAGAACATCAACTGGAAGTCTTTTAACGGCATCAATGTACCTTGTTTTAACATTAATCATATTATGTGCACAACTTAATCTTAAATGTCATTGCTACCACACAACATCATCTGACTATTAGAACTTTGTAATGGAATGCAATACGTTTTTTAAGAATCTTCTTCAACATCAAGCTCAAATAACTAGAAACATTCCTTAGCCACATCCAATTGCCTTATATTAATGTATCATGTGCACAATGTCTGACTTGTTGGCTGACCGGTCAGCGTACTGGCCTTCGGTTCAGAGGGTCCCAGGTTCGATTCCCGGTTGGGTCAGGGATTTTAACCTTAATTGGTTAATTCCAATGGCACGAGGGCTGGGTGTATGTGTTGTTTTCATCATCATTTCATCCTCATCACGACGCACAGGTCGCCTATGGGAGTCAAATAGAAAGACCTGCACCTGGCGAGCCGAACCCGTTCTGGGATATCCCGGCACTAAAAGCCATACAACATTTCATGTGCACAATTTAATTGTTTAATATCATTGTGACCACTCTTTATCTTCAGTTTTAACTTTGTAACGGTACACTACAGTATTAAAAAATCTGTCTATTTTAACTCTCACATGTTCATTTTAATGTAATTGTTAGAGCCCAGATTTCCATGCACTATCAAATCTCAAAATATGCATGCATTTATGCACTATCATATGGCAAAACATGCACAATAAACTGGAAAATATGTACTATCACAATTCAGGTCTATTTGAAACATTGTACAACAACTACCACAATTTTTCCAAATTGTCTTCATTTAAGCTCACCCATTTAACTGTCAGCACATCCTTACACATAGAAAATATTCTTTCTACGTCACAAGAATTGACAGGTGCATGCTTAAATGAAGACATTTGGGACAAAGTGAGGTCAAATTGTACGTCTTTTGCATTTTCACCACAATGCTTCTTATGTAAGTTTGACAAATTCAAAGTCAGGATTTGAACAGATCACTTTGTTTGACCTATCTCTAGCTGCTCCAGCTATTTCTCCGTGCGATGATTGCAGATACTTTTGAATGTCCTCAATAACTGGTAACGATTGCCTGCTGCGATAACAAAGACGTGTGACGAGTGAGAGTTCTGGGTAGGAAATTCTAGAATAACAATGGAAGAGGGTTCAGTACAAAACCAAGCAGCTATCTTAGTTACGCAGTGTCACAAAAGTGTGATATGTGTTTTGTTTTGTTCGTCTGACATAAACGAACAAATGAGCCGTCAATGAGTAATCCACAATTTAAGGTTCAATCTATAGCAATGTATATCTGGGACACCTTATTCCTAAGAATTACAGAGTTCGATGTGGGAACTTCTGGCTTACGTCAATGTATACTCAAGTAACAGATAAGAAAGTGCTTGTTTAATTAATTTATAGGGCCTCTATTGTATGTACTAACTTTGGTTGTAACATAGGATGCCAGGAATACATTCTCTGCATCTCTCAGTAATGGACATACTGTATAACGTGAAAAAAGGGTCCCTAATTCTAGGCACCAACATTCATAAAAGGCATTATCATGCAAATAACATTATATATGTATATGCGCCAAAATCAGAAGAAAAGTCATACTACGTTCAAATACGGTATTTGCTCTCAAATCCAAAATCTTCAAAATATATATTATGCATGAATTTTCTCCTAAGAAGGCCAAAACAACATGCATGGAAAAAGAATGGTTATTTGGAATCTTTAAGCCATAAAACGAATATCTGCAAAGTTTGAGAAGTGTAACCAGCTTATTTAAAAACATGCATTTGCATGGAAATCCGGGCTCTAATAATTGTATTGTACATTGTTCTTGGACTATTTAATATATTGTATCATTTGTGTTATGGCTGATGATGACCTTGACCTTAGGTCAAAACTAGAACCAAATTAAATTAACTTGTAATGTAAACACATTGCAAAACTTTGTATTGAAAAGGTGGAACTGATAAAATTCATTTAACTACAGTATCAGTTCAATACAGACCAATTAACATGAAGTTTGTATCCCTTAAAAATTGTCTTTGTCTATCTCGGAATCCAGTGCAGGTTTCAAAAGTTCTTTCTTCAACGTTTCACTTCTTACAATAACTATCAGGTACTTAAAGCTGCAAAGTCAGGCTGGTAGTCTCAGCTCACTACATCTACCAGTGCCTCCTGGGATGACGAGTGGGATTCTTTGGGCTCTTCAAAATTCAGAGGCAAAGATCTTCTTGGTGGAAGATAAAGGCGTAGTTTCTTCCAGAACTTTTTTTTGCTAGTGGGTCGTGGGTCCCATCTGATAATACGTACAACCCTCGTCACTTGATGCAGCGTACAGTTTCCAGGCCGGCCATCTTCCACCGTCACTGCATCCCAGTCTATATCCTGCAACATAAAAGAACAATATAATGACACTTCATGCTCTCAAAAAGAAAACAAATGCAGTTTCTATAACTCTGGTGACGACATTATGTTATGGGGGAGTAGACGTGGGATGTCAGTTCCGAGGCAGTTCAACAGTTGCTATGGATCTTCTGTTTTTAGTCCCCAACAGTTTGATAACCCAGAGTACTATCACCCAACATTTCTCATGGTAAAACTTTACTAACGGGGGTGAAAACAAAAAAGAGTTAGGAATCCAGCATGGTGCGGCTCGCACAACGTCATAACACACTACACAAGGCTGCCAACTTAGGTGCAGAATACCATTGGTCTTGTCTGCTTGTCTGCTTAGATTATTGGCATTATTAGCTAATAACAAGATCACTGGTCACTTAAAAACAAGGTCACTTTCAAACTTCATTACTTTCATAGAATGTGGCAGCCCTGGGGGTCTCTTTCAGAGAAAATAGCAAATTGCTCTAGCCAATTGTCATCATCGGTAGCTTTAACTTGTTTCCAAGTATTTAACTTCTTCCAATAAATTCACTTCTGTCTGTGGATGAACTTTCGATAGTTGAACAAACCAATTCTAACATGGAATAAGCATCCACATAGATTGCAAAGAATTTTTGGAGGAGGGCGTGGTTGTGCTACACAGAGTTTTTGTACTTCTCTCCTGGCCTCTTTCACATCTGCATTGTTCCCCTTCAAACAAATGGATAGCAACAGGGATGGTCTGGCGCCAGATTGTACGGTCTTGAGCAAGCGTGTACCAGGTTTGTGGATTGAGACCTGTCATCTTCATAGTGTACTTAAGATGGTCCTTGTAGTGCCTCATGGGTGCACCATGAGGTCTGGTGCCGCAGCAAAGTTCACCATACAGGATCTGGCGTGGAAATCAGGTATCACTCAGCTGACGGACATGGCCAATCCATCTAAGCTGATGTCCCGTGATGGATGATTTTATGCTCTTGGCATGAGCTTTCTCAAGAACAGCAATGTTGGTGACATGGTCTTCCCTTTTGAGCCTAAGGATGGATCGAAGTTTTTGTTGTTAGAAACTCTCAAGCTTTTTCAAGTCACGTCAGTAAAGGTCCAAGTTTCACAACCATACAGCAATGTTGTGATGACAACAGTGTGTTTCGTCTTCACGGTCAGGTCTTTATTCATGAACACTCGGTGTGATAGTCGTCCAAATGCTGCATGGGCAGTACCAATTCTCTTCTCCACATCTTGCTCAGTTACAGCACACAGACTGGATACTACCCAAGTACGAAAAGTGGTCTACTTGCTCCAGTGGTGCCAAGACCTTGGTCTTTTGAACATTAATGGTGAGACAAAAATGAACACATGCACTCTTGTAGCAGTTAACCGACTGTTGCAATTCCTCTGGTGTGAGTGTAGGTGATGCAGCATCATCTGCATACAGAATTTTGGTTATCTTTGTAACGTGGGTGAGCCTCTGGGAATGGAGTCTTGCTAGGTTGAAAAGCCCTACATCGAAATGATACCTAACTTCCACACCTGGGTTATTCATAGAAGATTCATGTAGCATGGAAGCCAAATATAATGCAAATAGTGTTGGAGCAAGCACACACTCCTGTTTCAGTTCGTGAGTAATTGGAAAATTCATCCGAGATCCTACAGCCAATAGACTGACACAGACTAGATTTTAATCTTTCTATATAACTTGGCGAACGAAATGGGGAGCTATCAATATTAATGGGACTTATGGAAGAAAGAAAGTAGAACTGGCTGAGTCAGCAAAGAGGATGCATCTGGATATACTAGGAGTAAGTGATATTCGGGTAAGGGGAGATAACGAGGAGGAGATAGGAGATTATAAAGTGTACTTGATGGGTGTTAGAAAAGGAAGGGCAGAGTCTGGGGTAGGGCTGTTTATCAGGAATACCATTGCACGCAACATAGTTTCTGTTAGGCACGTAAACGAGCAAATGATGTGGGTAGATTTGGCAGTTGGAGGAATTAGGACGAGAATTGTCTCAGTGTATTCACCATGTGAGGGTGCAGATGAGGATGAAGTTGACAAGTTTTATGAAGCATTGAGTGACATCGAGGTCAGGTCAACAGCAAGGATAGAATAGTGCTAATGGGCGATTTCAATGCGAGAGTTGGAAGTAGAACTGAAGGATATGAAAGGGTAATTGGTAAATGTGGGGAAAATATGAAAGCTAATGGAAATGGGAAGCGTTTGCTGGACTTCTGTGCTAGTATGGGCTTAGCAGTTACGAATACATTCTTCAAGCATAAGGCTATTCACCGCTACACATGGGAGGCTAGGGGTACCAGATCCATAATAGACTATATCTTAACCGACTTCTAATTCAGGATATCTGTTAGGAATGTAGGGGGTTTTTCGGGGATTTTTCGATGATGCAGACCACTATCTGATCTGTAGTGAACTAAGTATCTCTAGGCCTAGGAGAGAGAAAGTGAAATCTGTCTGCAAACGAATAAGGGTAGAAAATCTCCAGGACAAGGAAATTAGAAGTACATGGATATGATTAGTGAGAAGTTTCGAACAGTAGACAGTAAGCAGGTTCAGGATATAGAAAGTGAATGGGTGGCATACAGGGATGCTGTAGTAGAAACAGCAAGGGAATGCCTAGGAACAACTGTGTGTAAAGATGGGAAAAGGCGAACATCTTGGTGGAATGATGAAGTGTGAGGAGCTTGTAAACGTAAAAAGGAGGCTTATAAGAAATGGCTCCAAACAAGGGCCGAGGCAGACAGGGATTTGTACATAAATGAACGAAACAGAGTGAAACAAATAGTTGTTGAATCCAAAAAGAAGTTGTGGGAAGATTTTGGTAATAACCTGGAGAGGCTAGGTCAAGCAGCAGGGAAACCTTTCTGGACAGTAATAAAGAATCTTAGGAAGGGAGGGAAAAAGGAAATGAACAGTGTTTTGAGTAATTCAGGTGAACTCATAATAGATCCCAGGGAATCTCTGGAGAGGTGGAGGGAATATTTTGAACATCTTCTCAACGTAAAAGGAGATCTTCCTGGTGGTGTTGCAAACAGCCAAGCTCATGGGGAGGAGGAAAATGATGATGGTGAAATTACGCTTGAAGAAGTGGAAAGGATAGTAAATAAACTCCATTGTCATAAGGCAGCAGGAATAGATGAAATTAGACCTGAGATGGTGGAGTATAGTGCGAAGTCAGGGATGAAATGGCTTCATAGAGTAGTAAGATTAGCATGGAGTGTTGGTAAGGTACCTTCAGATTGGACAAAAGCAGTAATCGCACCTATCTATAAGCAAGGGAACAGGAAGGATTGCAACAACTATTGAGGTATCTCATTGATTAGTATACCAGGCAAAGTATTCACTGGCATCTTGGAAGGGAGGGTGTGATCAGTCGTTGAGAGGAAGTTGGATGAAAACCAGTGTGGTTTCAGACCACAGAGGGGCTGTCTGGATCAGATTTTCAGTATGCGCCAGGTAACTGAAAAATGCTACGAGAGGAATAGGCAGTTGTGTTTATGTTTCATAGATCTAGAGAAAGCATATGACAGGGTACTGAGGGAAAAGATGTTCGCCGTATTGGGGGACTATGGAATTAAAGGTAGATTATTAAAACCAATCAAAGGCATTTATGTTGACAATTGGACTTCAGTAAGAATTGATGGTAGAATGAGTTCTTGGTTCAGGTTACTTACAGGAGTTAGACAAGGCTGTAATCTTTCACCTCTGCTGTTCATAGTTTACATGGATCATCTGCTGAAAGGTATAAAATGGCAGGGAGGGATTCAGTTAGGTGGAAATATATTAAGCAGTTCTAGCCTATGCTGACGACTTGGTCTTAATGGCAGATTGTGCTGAAAGCCTGCAGTCTAATATCTTGGAACTTAAAAATAGGTGCAATGAGTATGGCATGAAAATTAGCCATTCGAAGATTAAATTGATGTCAGTAGGTAAGAAATTCAACAAAACTGAATGTCAGATTGGTGATACAAAGCTAGAACAGGTCGATAATTTCAAGTATTTAGGTTGTGTGTTCTCCCAGGATGGTAATATAGTAAATGAGATTGAATCAAGGTGTAGTAAATCTAATACATCGATCTGTTTTCAGACCAACTGTGCTTTACGGGAGCGAAAGCTGGGTGGACTCAGGGTATCTTATTCATAAGTTAGAAGTAAGAGACGTGAAAGTAGAAAGAATGATTGCTGGTACAAACAGGTGGGAACAATGGCAGGAGGGTACTCGGAATGAGGAGATAAAGGCTAAGTTAGGAATGAACACGTTGGATGAAGCTGTACGCATAAACCGGCTTTGGTGGTGGAGTCATGTGAGGCGAATGGAGGAGGATACGTTACCTAGGAGAATATTGGACTCTTTTATGGAGGGTAAGAGAAGTAGAGGAAGACCAAGACGATGATGGTTAGACTCAGTTTCTAACGATTTAAAGATAAAAGGTATAGAACTAAATGAGGCCACAGCACTAGTTGCAAATAAGGCATTGTGGCGACGTTTAGTAAATTCACAGATGCTTGCAGACTGAGCACTGAAAGTTATACCAGTCTTTAATGATAATGTATGTATGTATATAAGTAAGAATATTTGTCAGGATGGGTTGGTGGATCCTGGGGAAGTATGATGGAGTGATATATTCTCTCTGTTACTTCACGTATCACTTCACGTCATCTTTGCATGATTTTTGTATTCCTGAACGTTGCTTCCCGATTAGTGAAACGCTACTGTTCTCTCAGCTACACATGATACTGACATGCATTTCTGCCACGGAGAGCTACAGTTTTCACGTTAACCCTCAGTTGAACTTTACTCACATTTACATTGGAGCACAGCTGGTAGTATTCTAACTTCTTCATTAACTAGACACCAATACATATATGTATGTCATCGGATGGTGGCATTCAGTAGAGTGTGAAATGGATTTTCAAATGGATATAGGATGCAGGGAGGTATATTCGTGATAAATCTTTGATTAAGTAGCATGAAAAATAAGGTTCCTAGAAGGAAAACATATTTTAATTTCATCAATTGCAAATGTTAAAAATATTTAAGCTCTTTTGGCTTTTACAATCGTAAAATTACCAGTGTTTCGCCCCAGTGTGGCAGTGGGCTCATCAGTTGGATTACTACATCTTTGCAATCGATGAAATTAAGTTATGATTTCCTTCGAGGAACCTTGTTTTTTATATAAAGGCGAAAGGAAGGCATTTATACAAGTGGAGGCGCATGCTTCCCCTAGTGCACTGTCACTGCATTGTCCTTGCAGTGGTGTCTCAACAACGCACTAGCTGCCAGCTTCTTGCAAACGAACGAATTTACCTGTATCACGAATATACCTCCCTTTACCCTACTGGATTTACCAGTATTTGGTGCTTTTTTTAGGCATAGTATAAATTGCCATGACAAAAAATGTTTTCTTGATAGCAGAAAGACCGAGCTCGATAGCTGCAGTTGCTTAAGTGCGGCCAGTATCCAGTATTCGGGAGGTAGTAGGTTCGAACCCTACTATCGGCAGCCCTGAAAATGGTTTTCCATGGTTTCCCATTTTCACACCAGGCAAATGCTGGGGCTGTACCTTAATTAAGGCCACGGCCACTTCCTTCCCACTCGTAGCCATTTCCTGTCCCATCGTCGCCATAAGACCTATCTGTGTCGGTGGGACGTAAAGAAAAAAAAAAAAAAAGATAGCAGAAAGTACTGTAGACTAGATCTTTAGCATGAAGTTTTTACAACCTTAGGTTTTAAAATCAGCAAGACCAAAATAGTTGGCTTGATGACGAGTAGAAACTCTCCAACTGTGCATCTAAGATTTGAAGATGAGGAGATGGATACTGTAGACAACTTCCAGTTCTTAGGTAGTGTTCCGTCCTAAGACAATAACCTACAACAAGAGGTTAGCAACAGAATACAGAAAGCTTCCATATTCTATCATGCTGTAAGTCAAATACTTTGGGATGAAACATTTCCGTTAGTTTCCAAGATCAGCTTGTACAAAATATATCTGGTACTTTTTTATCTGTATGGTCCGGAAGCAGCAACTCTTACTAGATCAACAAAGTGTCATCTTCAGGCAACAGAAATGAAGTTCCTTCATTCTTGTCTACAATAAACAAAAATGTATAAAATAAGGACTGTAGATATCTGACACCGAGCGAGATGGCCATGCGGTTAGAGGCACGCGGCTATGAGCTTGCATCCGGAGATAGCGGGTTCGAATCCCCTCTGTCGGCAGCTCTGAAGATGGTTTTCCGTGGGTTTCCCATTTTCACACCAGGCAAATGCTGAGGCTGTACCTTAATTAAGGCCACAGCCGCTTCCTTCCACCTCCTAGGCTTTTCCTATCCCATCGTCGCCATAAGACCTATCTGTGTCGGTACGACGTAAAGCCACTAGCAGAAAAAATAAAAAATAAATAAATAATAAATATCTGACAACAACTTGGATTGGAAAGAAGCTTGTTGGAGAAACTCGAAGTGAAGATATTGCAATGGTATGGTCACATGAAAATAATGGATCCCCATAAGACTCCTCGAGCATACTTTGACTGTGGTGTTCCTGGAAAGAGACCAATTAAGAAGACCTCATGATGTTTGGGAGTAGCAGATTTTCAGTGAGCTTGAAATTAGACATGTTAACTGGTATCATGTATATGAACATCAAACAGGACAAACTGGAGGAGGACCGAGCTCGATAGCTGCAGTCGCTTAAGTGCGGCCAGTATCCAGTATTCGGGAGATAGTAGGTTCGAACCCCACTATCGGCAGCCCTGAAAATGGTTTTCCGTGGTTTCCCATTTTCACACCAGGCAAATGCTGGGGCTGTACCTTAATTAAGGCCACGGCCTCTTCCTTCCCACTCCTAGCCCTTTCCTGTCCCATCGTCGCCATAAGACCTACCGTGTCGGTGCGACGTAAAGCAACTAGCAAAAAAACAAACAAACAAAACTGGAGGAGGCTTGTTCACAACCGCACCCAGCTTCCTGAAGTGATGAAGTGATAATGATAACAAAGACTACAAAATGGTGGCAACCAAAATAAAAGTTCTTATCCTCTTGAGACACTATGGGAAACAAAACTATAAAGCAGCTACTGCAGCTCAGAAAATACGTGAAGTGGAAGGTGAAGGGGTCTTCAGCAAGCAGACAGCCCAAGTATAGTTCCGTCCATTCAGTAACGGGTATACAAAGATTAAAGATTTCCCATGTCCTAGAAGACCAGCTATCTGGGATATTGAGAATACTCACAAAGCTATGCATGAAAATTCATCTACCAGCACAAGAAGAACTTGGTCCTTCAAAAGGTAATTACACTGTCACATTAAAACTGTAAAAATGTTGCTGATCTGTATGTCATGAACTAATGCCACAACAAGCTTAGTGCTGAGTGGATATTTGCTGCCAGCTTCTCAATAACCCTATGGACAGGAGGTTTATTAACCCCTTAACAGAGTTTTTTTTTTTTCTTCACCTCTTCAGTAATTTATTTTGGTAACTTTTTCCTCCTCAAGTATGAACATATTTTGCACTAGGGAAAAATGTGAAACATAGAAATATGAAACACAAACATACTTTCTCTCTCTGAAAGTTCTTCTAGTTCATCAGAAATAAAAAACAGAGAAAAACAAATTCAAAATTATTTTTCTTCTTCTTCTTTGTCCTTTATTGGCTTTCACATAGTGCTACATCCAGATGCTCAAAAATATGTATATGCTGAGAGTTATCCTCAAAGTTTACATTCAAACCAGCATGAGCTTAACAAGAATCTTTCCTGCTATTCCAAACTCTGCCCACTCTAATTGAATGTTAGTAATGTCACTGTCACCTGCACCATCTTCTCATCATTGCCACCATTTGGGTCACTATCGGTCTTCTGAATCTAACAACATACACACAGTATAGTTTTTGTCTAAATCCTTCAGTTTGTTCTTGCCTCCATTAATGAGTTTGTTAAGAAAGGTTGCAGATCTTTTCATATGGTTATGAGAGTATTTAGGGATTGTAATAAGGATGTAAAGGGTAGGGTGTATATGTCTCTGGTAAGACCGCAGTTAGAATATGGCTCCAGTGTATGCGACCCTCAACAGGATTACTTGATACAAGAACTGAAAAAAATTCAAAGAAAAGCAGCACAATTTGTTCTGAGGGATTTCTGACAAAGGAGTAGTGTTATACCATCATAGTTGGTCCATTATTGGACAACATTATAAATTTTCCAGCTAACTCATTCCTGGTTGCCAGCGTTTCACCCCAGTGCGCTAAGTTGGGCTCATCAGTTGGTAAATAGCACACCTACCAAGATGTACGGCTAGAGCATACCGTGGAGGCCACTGCATAGGCTACTTGGAGCCACCGGCAGTGCCAATGTACTATGAGAGACTTGATGATATAGATGTTGATTCCCAAAGGGAACCCGAAATACTTGTCCCGAATGGCCATCAGATGATAAAGATGTTGATTCTCAAAGTGAACCTGAAATATTTGTTCCGAATGAGTAAATTTATAATATCGATATAGTTGGTCCGTTATTGGACATAATACATTTTTTTAAAATCTCATGGCCAGGCAGGTATCAATTTTTGAAAATGAGACAAAGTCTCTGATAGTGCATTGCTACTGCTGGTGGCTTCAAGTAGCCTACACAGTGGTCTCCTCGGTATGCACTAGTCATGCGTCTTGGTAGGTGTGCTAGGTACCAACTGATGAACCCAACCTAGCACATGGGGGTGAAACGCTGGCAACCAGGAATGAGTTAGCTGGAAAACTTATAATGTCAAGTCATGAGATTTGTAACATGTAATATGTGGTATGTTCAGAGCTGTCAGTGGTGAACTGGCGTGGAATGACATAAGTAGAAGAATAAGCTTGAGTGGAGCTTTTAAAAGTAGGAAGGATCATAATATGAAGATAAAGATGAAATTCAAGAGGACAGATTGGGGCAAATATTCATTTATAGGACAAGGAGTGGAATCAATTATCAAGTTTGTTGAAAATATTGAGGAAAAAGCTAGGAAAGCAATTATAAATAAATGTAAATATAAGGTGAAAGAATTGATGGGGAATCTGCCACCTGGGCGACAGCCTTAAATGCATATCATTGATGACTGACTGACTGACTGAACCACTATAAGTCACCACGCTAATAGCAGTGCCTACTAGATGCATGAGCAGTGTTCTCTAGGCAGGACACACAAAAATCCCGAAAGCAATTTCCCTATCCCCACTCAAATTCTATGATCAGCAAGACATACAACCAACATTCAAAAAGGCTCAGAAAAATGTTACACTTATAAGCGGCTTGTGCTAATATGAAATGGCTTTATGCTTGAAAGCGTTTGACCCAACTAGCAGACAGTATGCCATGATGCGTATAAGCGGTTAAGAGAATAGCCACATGTGGTGAAAAATGGGCTTACTTCCATAATATTGACATCTGGAAACAGTGGCTTGACCCTGGCCAGCCAGCACAAGCAAATGTTAAATGAAGAAGATGTGAATCACAGTGTTGTGTGTCAGGAAACTTATGAAACTCATTCAAAATGGACACGCCATCTGCATTCAGTTGTATTCTGAATAACTTGACGAGTTCATGTTATCTTGGCTGAAAGATAAATCACAAGAGCGTACTGTTGCAGCAGTACAACGCAAGCCAACACACAGCTTAAACTATACACAAACTGGGTGGAACAGGACTGCTAACACATCCAACGTACAGTCCACACTTTACACCTTCTGACAGATCCATGGCTCATTTTCTTAGGGGAAAGAACTTCCAGAACATTGAAGAAGTTGAAGGCAGCACCTGTGAATGTGAATCCTTTGCATCATGGTACTGGCTGAAAGATGACTCAAGACCATTGAATCAAATGGCTTTTCCTTTGAGGACTGACTGCGTTGTGTTTCAGTTATTTAATTATTATTAATTAAATAATTAATGTGAATAATGTATACATGGAAGAGCATCCAGTGGCCCAGGCAGCCTCACACCGCTGGGTTCCGTGGTTCAAATCCTGGTCACTCCATGTGAGATTTGTGCTGGGCAAAGCAGCGGGACAGATTTTTCTCAGGTACTCCAGTTTTCCCTTTCATCTTTCATTCCAGCAACACTCTCCAATATCATTTCATTTCATCTGTCAGTCATTAATCATTGCCCCGAGGAGTGCGACAGGCTTTGGAAGCTGACACAATTCCTATCCTTGTCACTAGATGGAGGCTTCATTCATTCCATTCCTGACCCAATCAAATGACTGGAAACAGGGTGTGGATTTTCATTTTACAGGTATATTTGGAAGAAACCAACATTACACATGAGATGTCACCTGTGTAAAACGGTTGTGATAACTTAGGTAACAATCTCCATACCAGGTATTTGCTGTCGCAAATCGTTAAGAGCTCATGCTCTTATATCCTATGCAGACGATACAACGTTAATTACAAAACATTCAGAGCATCTCAGGTTTGTATCAGATGTCGCAGGAAGCTCTTGCAACTGCAAGACGCTGTCAGGATAAAACTCAATTTCTCATAGGGATGGGACAAATGGTTACTTTCCAGTATCATGTTCCTGTGTATCCATTGCACTGTAGTATTAGGCTGGAGTATTAGGATATAAAAGTAACATAATACAAGTTGCAGGTCAACTTTCGGAAGGAACATTCCTTATACCTGTTGTCTCTTGTAGCCCCTAACTGCACCTTATGATGATGATGATGCTTGTTGTTTAAAGGAGCCTAACATCGGCCCCGAAACCGCACCTTCGTAAGTACTTATAAATAGCTATACTATATCTTCATCTCGCTTTCTTCTCTCCAACTGTCCCTTTTGCCAGCTCGTCACTCACATTCTTAACTATTCCTAGAAAAATATTTGCAATGACCCCTTTTAAATTCCGAGAACTAATACTTCGAAACCTTCATATATAAAAAGCGCCGTGGCTGCTATGAGCATTCGTAGATGTCCAAGGGTCTGTAGTTAAACATACATTTGGACCAGACTTTATAAAATATGTTGATGAACGAGTGTCATATTCACTTCAGATGCCGCCGGAATGGGTCATGCCCTACCAGGCAAGACGTAAGCAGAGTTTAATCCAGTACTTTTTTGCTATTTTTTTTTACGTTGCACTGACACATACTGATCTTATGGTGATGATGGGATGGGATAGGATAGGACTAGGATGGAAGCAACCATAGCCTTAACTGAGGAACAGTGAAAATGGGAAACCACCAAAAACCATCTTGAGGACTGCTGGCAGTGGGGTTTGAATCCACCATCTCCTGAATACAAGCTAACAGCTACATAACACAAACTGTGTAGCCAACTCGCTCTGTAAATCCAGTATAAAAGGCTCCAAAATCGTCTTTCATCATATACTTAACAGAAGGTTGTGGATGTGTGGTAAACAACAGTGTAAGCGGTTTGTCCAGCGTCTTTTTATTTTTTTTTTCTGTATATCACTCCTTTTTTGTAGTGGTAAAAATTATGATAGCAGCTTTTGCTGCATTGCCTCACAGGTTGCAGTCGATGATGAAATTTCAGGACGCACAGATTTGCGTGATGGGACTTGTGACAGCTTTTCAGGACCTGATATTTGAGTACCATGTACATTAGCAGAACTATATGGACCAGTAGAATTTTTAATATCTTTATTATTATTATTATTATTATTATTATTATTATTATTATTATTATTATTATTATTATTATTATCAGGTAACTTATTTCAATGCATTTATAAGGAACCGTTTTCCTGTAATTGAGTTTTTGTCCACATGAATCATATAGGATGTAATACATCCGCTCACTCATTGTCCAGAATACGGAGTGAAACTCGAGATGCAAGGTGGAAAGACCACGCTTAACTGTTCCGAGGAACTACGCTACTGTATGTATTACCACCAGTAAGCCTAATACAAAGAACTTCGAATAACTAAAGGATATCTACAAACGACCAGCAAGTAACAGGATAAGAATATCAGTACTGTCAGTAAACTGTTACAAAAGTATCGCTCGCGCCTGCGCAGGAGTGCACACTTAAAGTGAACTGCTATGCTTCCTAATACCCATTAGCCAATCAGAAACTCCCTACCCTTCCCTAGGTTTCACTGAGACAATTACTTTTGTATTAGGGTCTCCGGAGGAACATAATATTTCCGGAACAGCTTACTGTTATGGATTAGGATACAGTATCATGTTATGATATGTAACGCCCATCTCTAATTTCTCACACTAGGTTTATCCAAAGAAATTGAAAGTCAGTCAAAAGTTTTGGAATTTCATATTAATGCCAAACTGAAGTGGGAAACACATATTAATCATGTTTGTAAAAAATTATCATGAGGGACCTATTTGATATGGAAATTGAGGGATTTAGTTAGCAGTGACTACCCAAGGACAGCATATTTTGGTCTTTAGGGAAAACTTTAACTTTTATGATACTCGGAGCAAAGCAGATATTGACATCCCAATTCATAGGCTAACAAAAATTGTTCACTTAAATAAAATCAGTTGTTTAAGATTATTTAATAAATTACCACATTCTGCATGGTCCATTCCTTTAAGCAATTTTAAAAGAAAATTTTATAATTCGTTAATAGAAAATCCATTTTTTAATACCTCTGAATTCTTAGAAATGCTTAATGTTAGTATTAAGTTGCATTGTCCTGCTGCAACAGTACTTTTAGCCTTGTTAAGTACTAAATTATTATCAGTTGATGAAGCCTATTTCATTGTATATGACCAATGGCAAATAGAAGTTCCTGATTTTTTACCCTTAAGGCGTGGATGGAAAGATAAGATTCTACAAACTGACTGAAAATCTGAGAAAGAGAGTGAAGTCTTCCAGTTCCTGTCATGACACAGGGATAATGTACCTGCAGAAGAATACAGATGATGCGGGACTTTCGACTCAGCATAGCGTCGATAGCCACATATAGAGCATATATACACCATGTGTTGTTAGCTAGAGCTTGCGAGAGTACCATTAGGAACCGACGGCTTTGACGTACTCGCTGTGAGTAAGTCTCGGGAATCCCTGAAACAGAGAGGTAATCAATTTAATAAATACAGTAAATGGCAAATATATATTGATGATTATATGAAATGAATTTCATTTTGGTCTGTATTGGTGATTTATCAGTATTAACAAGGATCAGAAGGTCCACCTATTCCATACTGTATATAATATGTTACTATTATTTATTAAAATGTCACCATAGCAAGAACATCTCTTGAACAGGTAGACTGATTCACTACCTTGGTAGTATTCTAACTAGACACTCCAACTTTGAAAAAGATGTGACAAACAGAACACGCTCTGTCCATGCAGCTCACAGCCACCTCTGCCACCAAGTTTTTTTGAATAAGGATCGCAATATACGGTGTACCGAGCTGTAGTCATAACAACATTACTATATGGATGTGAAACCTGGACGCTTTACTGTCATGACATAAAGAAACTGGAATGCTTCCATTTGCTGAAACTAACATCCATCATGAACATCAAAAACTACATAAGAAATGTGGTAGTTCTTGACAAGGCACATACGAACATCATAGAAGCCTTCACCATCACTCATCGGCTTAGATGGGTTGGTCACATCCAGCGTATGAATGAATGCCTAAAAAACTTCTCTATGGTGAGATTGGTCATGGCAAAAGGCCTTAAGGAGCTCCTTTGAAATGTTATAAAGACCAGCTTAAGAAGACTATGAATAGCACCAACATAAATGCTAACACCTGGGCAACAACTGCACAAAACCGTGTTCTTTGGCACAAAGCTACTACAGAAGGTGTTTTACTGTTTGAGCAGGCACATCACAGACAAGAAATTTACACCCATGAAAAGCGGAAACTACGTCAGTACCGACCACGTCCTCCACCCACCTTTAGATGTGACCTGTGGGGCCGCATGTTTCACATGAAGATTCGCTTGATCAGTCATCAGCGACATCTCCACAGAGCCAACAGACTTAAGGAAGAATTGCAGGAGAAAAACGAGTAGCGGCTGGTGATGATTATTTATTACACATTGGGACCTCTATTTTGGATGTAAATTATTTACATCATAATGTACTGTGTATGATTTTCTTAAAAGAAAAACAGACACATAAGTGTTGGAAGGATGTGCAAGAGACAAATTTAATGGACTCATGTGTAACCACAACATATTTCTTGCATAAAATGAATTTCATTGCAAAGCCCGTATTGTCATTAGTATACATTTTAAAGGTAAAATCAAAGGTTCCACCTTTAAGATACTGAAATTTTTTTGATTAATTTTGTGTTAAACAATTTCATCTTAATTTTAACAGTACTAAAAAACAATTGTGCTCCAGCATTTTAAGAACATTCTCCAAAGTTTATCACGCATTTTAACTTGACATATTCGGTAACCCGAATCGTATTTGTCTTTGTCTATTTGCTGATGATGTCCTCCAAGAAGGATGAAAAATGTCCTGACATTTGTTAATTGCTAAATAAACAAATAAAATTTACCTTAAAAAGAAACATATTTCACCAATGTTTCAAGACGCCAATAGTGTTATATTATGTGGTGGCATTTGCAAGTTGAATGTAATGTTCTTTTCCATTTATAATTTAACCTTTCAAGCGGTAATGACGGAATAGATCGTCATAGCCACATGGCTTCCTAAGTGGCCATGATGGAATATTCCGTCATAACATTGTAAATGTCTTTTGGCGATGGGTATGACGACTTATTCCATAGTGGGATCCGAGATCACTTTTCATTGTGCGTGTATGTTAGTTTCGAGCTTTGCCTACAGCAGCACTGTCCTGAAACGATGTGACCAGACAAAATGCTTTCATTCCGCGCCCAGCAGGCAGCCAGCCAGTACCGGCCGCCAGGCTGCTGAGAGTGGTAGATTGTGCATTATGGCAGGTGCAAGCAGAGCTCGGGAACGTCTGCGAGAAGAATAACTATTTGATTTATTACAGTGTGACAATTCAGAGAGTGATGTGTAATCTGATAGTGAGATTGATGTTGAAATGTCAGGAGATAGCGAGTGCAATGGTGAAAGCTACTCAAGTAAATGTGACGGTAGCACTGGCGGTGATATTCAGCTCAGTATTTGGAAAAAGGTAGGATCTGAACGGCCGAGATTTACATTTACGGTGCAACCTGGATTAAATGTACAAATTGAAGATGTAAATAATCCACTAGAATATTTTCAATTGTTTATCACTTTTGATTTATTGGAACTAATAAGTAGGGAAACCATCCGGAATACTCAACAGTTTTTAGAAAGGACACCAACCTTGAAATTATATTCATGGGTGAATCAGTGGACTGACATGAATAAAGATGTAATTCCTTCTCTTGCAAGGCATTCATCAGCTACCTGAAAACAAGACCTACTTTTCTCGTAAACAGATATTAGTAGCTGTTGTCTGAAAGAAGATTTCATCTCCTTCTCAAATTCTTAAACTTTGTCGATAACAAAGCATACGATGAAACCACATGTGGTCCATAGAAACTGTACAAACTGAAACCTATTCTAGACCACTTGATAGCAGATTCCGAAGTGCGTACACACCCGAAAGCGATGTGTCTGTAAATGAGTCTCTGATGTTATTGTAGGTTTCCCGTTGCTTTCCTTACTGAACCAGATTCTCTTTCCTTGCCCTTGGCACTGTAATAATTTTAATAGCTTGAAAGTGAGACTTTGTTTTTTAAACCTGATGAAAATACCTGACCAACTGAAAGTATCTCACCGTAAGTTCCCGTTGCTTTCCTCAGCGAGCCAGATGCCTTGCCCTTATCATTTTTGACAGCTTGATACATATTCTCTACTTTTTGAACCTGATAAAAATGTACTACACAAGAGTATCTCACTATATGTTACTTCCAGTACCTTATGGAAAATGTGTCACTGTGTTAGTAGCTACTAAAAAGAAATATACCACATGAAAGGTTAAGGCTGATGATGACCCAATACAAGGGCCAAAACCAGTCCCAATGTGTAATAAATAATATTAACATATGATATACTTTATTGAACAGGTGCACCTTCTCATCCTTGTTAATAACATACGGACGATTATTATCCATTCAAGACAAGCAATTACCGGTATGTAAACAAGTGTTGGGAGTTGTAGATGGATTTAGAGCACCCATTGAAGAAAAGGAATTTTGCCACAGGAGTGTTAGGAATATGGACAGTGCTGTAGTTCCAAGACAGGGTATGACAAATTCCAGATGCACGACCACCTTAACGTTTAAACTTAGTGGGTTACAGCTAAGTACAACAAACTACCCTCAGCTTGGTGTAAGTTAGGCATATAAAATATATTTTATGATGATAAAGCAGAAATCCATATTTGAATGCGCTTCCAGCTATTTATTTAAAACAATCCAAGGTGGCTCTTTTCATTAGTGATCACACTTTTCACTGGAACAAATTCTTCAATTGTTGTGTGTTGCAGTACAGTTGTTTTGCAGGTACGTCTTCATATGTTTCTCAGGCTTAAATTGATGAGGCATTTGAATGTATGAATATAAGGTTGGAGGCATAAGCAATGAAGTTTGTTCATCCAGCTCTTGTCCCATTTCTCTACGGGTCGGGTATGAGGTGAGACGCATCTGTCGTGGCAGGATTTTCGACCGGATGCCCTTCCTAACATCAAACTCATAGAGGAGTTAATGATATGAAGTGAATAACATGATATAGTAACAGGAAGGGAGATAGTGAAGCCCAGTGCCGGCACATAGCATACTCTTGTCGAGTAACAGCAAGGGATCTGCTCAAGGCTTAACCAATCACCATCAACAGCATCACATGCCCTCACTCTATATGAGCACTGCGGAGAGGTTTGGAATTTAATCCAGGCTTTTGGCACACAATCTAGTGATTAGAAATTGTATACCACCAGCTCCCCTACCCTGATTCTGATGATGAAATTTATTTGACCAACAGGACTCGCACCATGGTGTCAGACTGTTTAGACTTCAATGCCTCGACGATCATGGCCACCAGGTGGGCTACGTAAACAATGAGCAGTGATGACCTTAAATAACTGATGGCTGATAATGTTATTCATCAAACTGAACATTCAATGTTCAAGATTACGAGTGTAGCTCGAGAGTTAACACTCACTGACAGAATGGCGTAATTAAAAAGAAAAGAAGCCAATGTGGAAGCTATACGGTGGTGGTGGATGTGATTATTGTTTAAAGAGGACGTACAACTAGGCAACCATCCTCTATATAACACTAATTAGAGGGAAAAATGGAAGATACACGACAATTCGAAAAATGAAGAAATCGGCCAAAGGAAGACAAGGGCCACAAAGGGCATGAAAATGAAAGACTTCCTAGCCATCGCAAACCTAATAGCTTCGGGCTCGGAAAAGAACAAGAGTTGACCATGAGAGGTTGGATAGGATAGATGAAAGTGAGGAGCCTGGCACAAGTAAATGGAAGCAATGCCAGGACTCAGCTAAGGGCCCTGTGGTTACCAACCCACGCTCCAAAGTTCTGAACACCTCAGGCCCCTTTTAGTCGCCTCTTACGACAGGCAGGGGATACCCTGGGTGTTATTCTACTGCCTCCACCCACATGAGGATGGAAGGTATATGCACAAAATCAGAAGGCATACTCTGAGTGGAGTTAACCAGAGGGCATATGGCATAGACCTGCCTTGAACATGGAGCTCCGAGCTGACAGGATCGCACCATAGCAAGTACGTTACAGTGATATCGGCTGAACCCACGGTGTGTTTGGTGCTGATTTCTTGGCATGGCTCACAAGCTGGTCTAAGCCACTTGCAAATTTAGGAACACCATCTCACATTTGAATTCACCTGATTGGCTAACTTCAGGAGCTGACAAAATGACAACGGCGTGAGATATTGAATTATTTTTTTGACCATCCTGTATATTTATGTTTTCTCAGTAATGCGAGACACAGAATAGTGACAAATCAAGTCAAGGGGACAAGGACAAATGAGCTTGTCAGGGGCTGAGAGGACTTGGGTTCGATGACAAAAGAGCTCATCTATTTGAAGACAGCAGTGCATTAGTGGTGGTTATTGTTTTAAGAGAGGAAATCATCATCAATATAACACTAATGAGAGCGACAAAATGGAAGGGGTCCGACAATTCGGAAAATGAAAGTTATCGGTCAAAGTAAGACAAGGGTCATGAAGAGCGTGGAAGTGAAAGACACCCTAGGCCTTGAGTGCTCTGATAACCATCGGGGTGGAAAAGAACAAGAGTTGATCAAGGGAGGCCAAATAGGATAGGGACTCTGGGGCCCCTTTTAGTCCCCTCATACGACAGGCAGGAGGACTATTTTCCACTTTTCCACTTTGTAAGACTTACAGTATAGTCTGAATTTTCATCCCATTTACCTTCATACAATTCTCTACTGTCCATCCAGCAATATTCTCTACCGTACGTCTTTTTTATAGTTGCTCACAATCCTGTAACTTATTTACTACTCTATCACCCTTTCTGGGGCCAATATTCATTTAGAGGAAGGCAAGTTAGGGACTGGAATAACTTACCAAGGCAGATGTTCAATAAATTTCCAATTTCTTTGAAATCATTTAAGAAAATGTTAGGAAAACAACAGATAGGGAATCTGCCTCCTGGGCAACTGCCCTAAACGCAGCAGTATGGATTGATTGAAAATGATCTACAAAAAGCACTATCTGTGATTGAAATTCCTTCTTGCTTTTAACGGGGGCAGTATCTTGGTCATGTGATGCGAGGAGAGAAATATCATCTACTGCAGGTGGTCATTCAAGGCAAAAGAAGACCAGGAAGAAGACTTATTTCTTGGATTGATAATCTGAAAACTTGGTTCCACTATTGAGCTGTTTCGTGCTGCATCACCTAAAGCAAGAGTCTCTATGATCTTAGACGAATTTCTGAGAGGAGATGACACCTGAAGAGGAAGAAGAATAGTGATAACCGAGTGAGTTAGCTGCGCAGTTAATAGCATGCAGGTATGGACTCGCACTCGGGACATCGTGGGTTCGAACCCCACTGTCGGCATCCCTGAAGGTGGTTTTCCATGGTTTCCCATTTTCACACCAGGCAAATGCTGAGGCTGTACCTTAATTAAGGACACAGCTTCTTCCTGCCCACTCCTGGACCTTTGCTGTCCCCTTGTCTCCATAAGACCTATCTGTGTGAATTGTTGTTAATAGCGATATAAACTGTAGTTAACTAGATTCGATAACACCCAGAGATAGGTAAAGTTAATCCACTTAAATTAATATTTTAAACATATTTATGACATAATTATTAGGCTATACTACATAATAGCTTTTCATGATATTTTTCTCAGAAGGACTTATGTGATAAAAATTGTTCACTAGTGATATCATATTTTAAAGTATGTTCCTCATTCTCACAATGAAATTCAATAATGTTTCATGAACCTTCTGGCATGAATGCCACCCCTAAATTCTGCCACCCGGGGCAATTGAGCCATCTGTGCATTAACAAATATGGGATTGGTTTTCCCTTTTTAATCTTGAGGATAAGACAATTAACACCTTCGCTTCCGTAGAAGTGTAAAGCCGTCTAGTACCGTACTCGTTTAATGTAGTGCACTCGATACGCTTGTGTTTCCCGAGACCAGACGAGTTCTATCTGTTTGGTAGATGACTCGAGTGTCTTCTTTTCTTATCACTGTAAACCCTCACTTTGTGTTCTTTTACCATTGGTTACAAACCAATTATAGCGCTTCTCAACTTGAGTGAAGTAGCAAGTAACGGTGATTGTGTAGTAGACAAAGCTTCAAAAATAAGTAAATTTTGTAGTAGTAGAGTTATTCCGGAAGAAGAAAAATGTACTATTTTGTACAAAAAATTATTCAAATAATGATCTCTTAGCTTCATTTAATGAAGGTGAGTGTGATTGTGTGCACAGTAAAAGCATTGGAGGGGTGAATAATAATCTGGACAGGAACAATAACCCCAAGTCTCATTTCTATCGTCCACTGGCTCCAATAATTGACATTGTTCATTCATATCCTATAGGCAAGGCCTTGTCGCAGCAACTAACTGAATATGCTTGAAATTTTTACATTTTGAGTGTAATGGATAGGTCAGTTGTATACAGCCTGTTAAAGTGAGCTAACCTATTCATGTAGGTGGCTGGTTCCTAGCAGTGGTAAGCTGGTAGTGAAAGTGGAGATAAAGTGGAGGCCTACAGATACTCACATTCTCCAGCAAGGATGTCTCGCTCCCAGGCAAAACAGTTATACTGACAGTGTTGCTCTAGCACAGGCACCAGCGTATTGAGTACGTATTCTGCATCCTCCTGG
The DNA here is from genome assembly GCF_040414725.1 of Anabrus simplex. Lineage (NCBI taxonomy): Eukaryota > Metazoa > Arthropoda > Insecta > Orthoptera > Tettigoniidae > Anabrus > Anabrus simplex. The sequence goes on along the minus strand of NC_090278.1, from coordinate 24,154,521 downwards.
TCATAGCATACAAACACGTCGTACAGCCGATCATCTAGATGAGAGAGAACAAAAATGAGATATGAACGGTATCTACATGATTCACACACCTTTCTAATGGAAATCATGGCCTAACATTACAACTGTATAATCTGCACAATGAATTCTAAGAAAAGGATATTTAGTACAAATTATGGTGATTCACAGTCTGCCGTGTGGAATTTGGAAATCCTTGATATGGCTGAAGATGAGAGTTTCATGACGTAAGACCGACATGAAGAAATGGAACATGCTCAACGACGACCATGAGCTCTGTAACTGCGGTATTTTATAAGAACACCAATCCCGCTTGTAGAGCTTGCACTTGATGAAGGATATGTGTTAGAAAGGAGACCTAATGGCTGCATATAGTAAAGCCGTAACTGTTGAAACTTACTGGCAAAATGTTATTTGATTTGGACAAGGAAATGAACAGGAGGCAATCAAGGCAAGAATCAGGAAAATGGAAGTAGCGTACCAGTTAACGTAAGGTGTGTACAACAAGAAATCCCTAAGTCTGAGAAGAAAACTAAGACACTAACACACTGTGATGAAGCCGGAAGTATTATACACTGCTGAGACCTTGGATTTAACAAGTAGAGGATTGCTGGAACAACTGGACAAGAAAGAAAGAAAGATCTTAAGGATGATTCTGGGATTTAGATATGATGATGGACAATGGAGATTAAGACCTAACAAAGGGACTGAAGGAATTATAGAGTCGACAGAGAAGAAAAGAATACAATTCTACGTATGAATCAAGGAAAGTTGACTCAAAAGCTCCTTATACATTTCAAAGGGAAAAAGATTGTTCCCAGTTGGTTTAGGAAGATACATACCAATAGCAAGAGAATGGGCATTAGTCAGGAAGACAATGGAAACAGGAACCACTTCCGGCAAGTAGTTTCAGTCTTCAGAGACTTGCGAGGAGAAGTAGAAAGAAATCTTCAAATCAGAGGAAAGAAGGAAGGAGATAAGCCAACAAGCAAAGTTGTATTGTCAGAAGATCTAAGCCAGGGGAGGGAAAGATGGATGATGATATTGTAGGTGTTACTCCATGGTCCAAACAAAAGAAGAAGATGTGTATTAAGATGAACACAAACACTGAGTCCCCGAGCTGGAGGAATTTAACCAGACAAAGCTGAAATCCTCGATGAATATTGAATTTTCACGACTGCATTGTAATCGAAACAGACTTTCAACGTATTAGGTCGTGTTACGTACATGTAGTACGTGTTGAAGAGATGTCAAGTACAGAACCAAAATGGCCAGCCGGACACCAGTGGGATCCGAACCCACAACTCACATATACAGTTATTCCCGGGATCGTGAAAATGCTTGTTCTTGCATACTTTGTGGTGGTACCCATGCACAGCTATTGGGATCCGAACCCACAACCACTGGTGTCCGGCTGGCCATTTTGGTTCTGTACTTGACATCTCTTCAACACGTACTACATGTACGTAACACGACCTAATACGTTGAAAGTCTGTTTCGACTGAAATCCTCGACTTGTCCAGGAGCCCTATGAACTGACCAATCAGCTAGGAAGCCAGAACTCTAATATAAAACTTCAACAGTTAAAAACAGAACATCTAGGACTATGACGGATGCACTCTAATTACAGGTAAGATCACTTGTCAAAGAGTGAGTATCTACTGACCGTCCTCCTCAAGCTTGCCCATTCGATCCTTCCACAGCAGCTGAAGCTCAAGGTGCCAGCGAGTGACAGCCGTGATGATCACAACAAACAGGGATGTGAACACGACTAGGATTATAATCGTCCCCTTGTACGTTGTTCGAATCTTCGTGTCAGGATCATCTGCAGGATGAAAAATACCAAGATATTTATTATTAAGAAATGCACACAAGTTGTGTATTAGTGTATATATGTTACATAAGTTACATAAGTTTTGGCGATACATTTTACCCCGCATTTTATTTTACACATTTTAATTAAGCACAATAGTCTACGAGGGGTATTACTCGTTTTTTACAAGTGGTAATGTGGTAACGATCACACGGTTGATCACACAACTCACATATACAGTTATTCCCGGGATCGTGAAAACGCTTGTTCTTGCATACTTTGTGGTGATACCCATGCACAGCTATTGAGGTCACCAGTGAACTTCATCTCGGCTACCGTGTATGGAGTTAGCCTGAATTTACCTGTGCCTGAGTTACAGTTCTACTGGACTGCAGAGAAACCAGAACTCAATTGGACAACTCACTGCTACAGGATTTTCTTTCAAATGTTGAAGACATTTTAATTAAATGTGCAGACTTACTAAGAAATTCTCTCAAACTTTAATTAACTTACATAATGATATACATGTATGATGCACCATTTGAAAGCTAAAATATCAGACTTTCTGCCAGAGTACTAAAATAATTGCTCAAATGAAATAGGTAATACAGAAGGAAATATTATAACAATTACCAATTATTTAGAAAAGTATAAAATTCCTGGCCCAAAAACTTAAAATATAGCAATATCTTCAATAACCTGTTAAGTCACTTTGGGAACCACTTGTACTAATAATCACCCAAAATCAGTTGGAAAAGAGGAATTTGAAAGAAAAATAAAGTATTTGGGGATAAACACAGTATTTCGAGGTTCAGGGTGTTGGACAATAAATTATACGTCTTTTCCTGGGAAATCATATTCTGGAGGTTCTACACCATGCCAGTTCACACTTGTAATAATAATGTTATTGGTTTTTAATGTCCTGCTAACTACTTTTATTATGGTTTTTGGAGATACCAAGGTGCCGGAATTTTGTCGTGCAGGAGTTCTTTATATGCCAGTAAATCTACCGATATGAGACCAGCATATTTGAGCACCTTTGTATACTATTGGGCTGAGCCAACATAAAACCTGCCAAGTTAGGCTCAGAAGACCAGTGCTCTACCATCTGTGCTACAGTTTGCACTTTAAACCCAGTATTTACATTAAATAATTGTGACCTATTGCGTAGAAATAGGCCTAAAGTAAGATTTTTTATTTGAGATTGTGTGGTTCTAAATTGATGTAAGAGCATTAAAAAAAAGAGATTGTGCTTCTAAGTAAAATACTTCAGAAGATATTAACACTAGAGTGGCAGAGAATCTGACATTCCTAGAACAGCAGTAAGGGGTCATGTTTGACCCATCATAAGAAATGCATGGAAACGTTCAAAATAGAACACAAGAATACATGTATTTTCTGGGTTTTCACTGGGATTCCACAGCTTTATTTTACACAGAAGGACATGACATTAGTGCATGGACCCTTTTATATTACTGATGGGCACATGAATAATCACAAACAACTGCATCATATTTCTGTTTCTCTAAGGAGTTTTCACAAAATTAACCAATTGAACACCTTTTCTTAGTCAGTCGTCCACATTGCAACAATTATACATTTTCAGTAACTCTTTAGGCAAATTATAAACATGCTAAACACATTTTTCACACATAACTTCTACCTATTTTTCATGCACATTTTCCGTACACTGCTTTGAGGCACTTGCTGCAGGCGTCGCTAGACTTGTTGCCTTTACACATACCACCTTGGTATTTCTTCTGCTTTTTAGATGGACACGGTCCCACAGCCCTCTCCTCTTGTTGTTGTTGTTGCCCTTGTTCATCCCACCTTGTTAGTTCACTTGCCAGCTGGAGGATGAATTTCTTCCTCTTTATCTTCCTACCCGTTACTTGCTTGTATATGACCCAAGTATTGATAGCTCTTAGGTCTAGGATATTGTAAAAGACATGCATTGGCCACCTCCTGCATGCACCCTTGGTGGTATACTTACGGGACATTTGGTTGACCACTCAGGCTTATTTGTCATAAATTGGGTAAATCTGCACCTGGTTTTGCTGGGGAGTAATTGTTTATCGACTGTAATATTTTCACTTGGGCGGTAACAGTGAAGGCAATTTTCCATGAATTTGTCCCAGATCTCAGAAACAAGAGTGAACCTGTTAGCTGGCAGGCACTCAGCTCAGGTTGCTTTCTCGTTGAAACGGAGGAATCTGAGAAGCTCTCAAAATCTATCTCTTGACATTGTGTCCTTCATGAATTGCTGTCCATAAGAACGCGACCCTAGTTCATTCACAGACACAGCTTTCAAACACAGGATACCGCGAGTATATATGATGGCAATCGTTGTCTCCAACGCCTTGGGCGACACGGTCCAGTCCATGAAGTTCTTTCTGAGCATTTGATTCTGTGTGTTGTTTCATCAGATGAAGCATCGATCCATCAAAGAGGAGACGGAAGGTACTAATGGCAGAGTCGTAAACTCGGTATTAAGAATATGTTGTGGGACCTCCCTGCTCCCTCAGGACATTCACTAAAGCCTGCCATCCAAATGAAGAGTTCGAATCCAAGACCTCCAACTCGGTTCCATCTCGGGCAACCATCTTCACTGCTTAAACACCTAACTGAGAGCGAGACATTTGGGGCGAGTTTGGATATACATTAGCATTTTCAACTTCTCCTGCGGATAATTCACCCTCTCTTGTTGTGATCTTTGTCCTCACTAGTCTCTCTTGTCTCAAGCAAAAAACCCCCATCTGAATCGGATAGTTCACCTTCAGACTCAATGTCTGAATTTTCTAGCATACGAGACACCTTGTCAGCAGAAAGACGATTGTAGCGCAACATACCTGTAAGAACACCACTTTCTAAATGATGAGATGAATACAATAATCCTGCTAACTGGAACACTAATCTGACAATAAAAGCAAATCAAAGCAAAGTCATCTCCGTACAGGCCATGAAGGCCCTTGGAGGCCTGGAAGATAAAGGCTTCCACTATCCGTAACCTCGGCACTTGATAGGGTAGAGTGGTTACCCCCACACTAATCTAACAGTAATAATGTTATTTGCTTTAAGTCCCACTAACTACACATTTAGGGTTTTTGGAGATGCCGAGGTGCATGAATTTTATCCCAGAGGAGTTCTTTCATGTGTCAATAAATCTACAGACACGAGGCTGACGTATTTGAGCACCTTCAAATACAACCGGACTGACCCAGGATCGAACCTGCCAAGTTGGGGTCAGAAGGCCAGCGCCTCAACTGTCTGAGCTACTCAGCCCGGTTCATCTCACAGTAAGAGCTCAGCAATACTAATAATAATGGCCCTGTTGTACAAGTGTCAAAATGACCCCTCCCGCTGTCCAGGGTATGCCATATCAGAAATCAATGAAAATATAAATATTTTGCTGGGTGCGATACATCGCCATGAATGGGATGAAAAATAACGAAAAGTCAAGATATTTGAAGAAAAATGATACAAGAGTGCGCACATTATTACATAAAAATTGATGGTGGGTGTCATTTTTACCCCTTCCGCTGTTCTAGTGTTAATATTGTTATTAATAAAATTATATTTTGAGAAAAACACAATTACAACTTTCTTTCATTTTCTTGCCAATTGTACAAAGTTTTTACGACATTGAGTGGAGAAGACTCGAACCGCTGTGTAACTTAGTTTGTTAAGAAAGATCATAGGTAGCGCAAAAAGTCAAAACATAGAAACGGAATTTTTACACCAGAGACCCTTTTGTTTAGCTCTTCTGTAAAACTTCCACTGTTGACTTTGGGTTCCTTTCCACTCAACAGGTCATATATTTACTTGTTACATAGTCCAAGTCCAAGGCAGCACAGTTTGAGGCACCTTATAGTGGCAGTGTACATAGTTCACTTTTCTTCTCGTCATCTGATGAATACACCTTTCACACAATATCCATCATCACTATCTGTGTCTTCAAAAAAGCTACTTTATTTCATTATTGTCAACAAACTGGCATCATTTTACTTCACAGTTGGTCCTTTGAAGTGCAGAGCCTGTATCTGAAATAAATGCCACTAAAGACTGTTGATACATAGATTCGTTTTTAAGTTTTGGCAACCATGCTCCAGCAAAGCCATGGAACAGTGCCGGGCTCTGTCATTCTTACTAAAGGTTGCTGACCTGCGTCCCGTCCCTCGGACCACAGTAGCCAGGTGAAGATGAGCAGTTGTGAGCAAGAGCTCGCGAAAGACAGTCACCATGTTTCCCAAGCATGATCAGAGAAGCTAGTTAAAAATCCAGTGTGCTGGAGGTCGCACGGCATGAAATTGACACCAAGGACTGCGGTGCAGCTGCGTTACTTTTCAGAATGGTAGCAAGGTAGGTTGCAGCTTCCTGACAAGGATGTGCCTTGATCTGGTGACCCACCAGTAATTGAGGAACATGCACAGACTGTGTCCACGTTATCCTCCACCAATGTGAATGCAATGCTGATTCTTGCCTATGATTTCGATGGTGTAATTTTAACACTTTAATGTGGTGTACTTTGGTTCATTTTTACAAAACAATCTGTGAGTAGCTCTGAGAAGTAACTGGCGACAGTTCATGGATAATTCACCCATCTTTCTGGATGACACTGCTAGGGCACACACAGCAGGACTTGTGTCTGAATTGTTCAATCACTGGGGGTGCTCTTATAACCCCCCATACTTTCCAGATTTAACACGTTCCTTGCGGTTCGGTTCACCGTGTGCCCCGAAGCATGTTACTCTTATCCGTCGCTGAGAACTCCTAAAATTGCGGACTAAGTAACTACATCGTAGTTACAAATTTCTGATAACTAATCGCAGCATAATGTTCCTATTGAAGTAAAGGATCGAGGCACACTGCTACTTTCGATCGGCCTACCGGTGACCCGAAGGAATATTTTTTGCATCTTCGGTTCCATTCATATCGCTTCGGGTCATCCTGTGTTCAGATTGTTGTCTAACCTATATTTTTACATGGGAATTGCTTGCGCAGTTACGGTTAATGAAGCCTACAATGCCTTCAGATGGCAGATTTTTGTTTAATACAAGTAGTACCACCCTTTTGACATCTTGTGTAACCTATTCCTTTCTAAATTGCTCTCAGGTAAGCGGATATCCGTTTCCAGATTTTTATTTATTGGGGTAGTTTATTATCTTCCATAGATAATATTTACAAACAAGTTCACATCCTTTTTTTTAGCCATAGAGCCTTCACATTCTGACCCACTGCTGAGACGAAAAAGAAAGAGGTTTAGAACGGCGCTGGATCCCGGAAGAATTGCTCATGATTCAAAACAAAGTGATGACAGTGACATTGATTTCTATCCAGTATCTGATGATGACCCTGAGTACGGCCTCGTCTTCTGTGACATCATTTTGTTACTAAGCATAATATGAAAATAATTAACATAGACCTATCATATTCCCATAAAAAGAAATCAATGAACGATAAACTAACATTTACTTCCGGTGTCATTTCTGGGTACTGCACTTCTTGAATCAGAAAACTGTCACAGAGGTAAATACATCAGAATGGCTCCTCAACAATAATACACACAACAAGTGCTCCAGTATTGTTTTGGATTTCATAGCAGGGACTAACCAAAGTCAAATTCGTCAGGTCACCGGTGACCCGAACCGATAATAGCTAAAGGCAGCATTGGGTCACTGGTGGGCCGATACAACCTAAAATTAAGGCATCAAAATTCACTGCTGCAGGGAACGTGTTAAGTCCCTGTGACTTTGCTCTAATCTCTAAGATGATAGAGCCACTATGCGGGAAGCGCTTATGTACAATTGAACATGTGCAGGCCACTGACCGCTCTCTTCGCACGATCAACAGACTGGGCAGTACAATGGGATCCAATGGCTTCATGCCATCTGTTTGGTAAAAATTTATCCTTATACTGTATTCGCTTTTTTATCCTGCAGTTCTGGATGTAACACTTGGTATTGTATCATAGAAGGCAATCATATTTTTAATCGCAGTTCTTCTATATAGAACGGTTGTATTATAAGCTCATAGTTTAGTCTCGAAGGAGCATTTTTAGCCAGGCAGAGAACTCTTTTAGGATACATGGCCTTCGCTCTTTCTTGTGTAGCTAGGTTATACTTCGATAGGTGCTCGCAGATAATGTCTAAGACGTACGTCATGACGGGGTCTGTTTGTACGTAGACATTTTTCTCTTAACAGCATGTAAGTTATTAGGAATGCTCTGTCCTGTGTTAAATATATTTGGAGGCCGGGAAAGGTTAGAGAATCAAAGAGTATCTAGCAGGGGATAGTATTCTTCTGTGATCCGATGAAGCGTGTATACTCTGGCTTGACGGGTAGTAATCAAACATGGCTGCATGTTCTGACATTATTAAGGATGAAAATCACATACATCAGGATATTAATGGAAGTGTTCGTCGCTTAGCAACCTGCTAAGTACAGAATGTATTGCGGGTGAGGGTAAGCCTTCACCTGCGATTATTGGAGCGATCATTTAATGATTTGTTTGTATGATTACCAGTGGCGAAACTACTTGGAGTCATTTGAGGCAATGCCTATCCTAAGAAATACGATTAAACATAAATATCGTACCAAATTTATCTGCTGTTGTTATTGTGTTAAATCAACAATAATCTCTTTGATATGTGCTACGTGATGACAACAGATGATGTGCTTCGCTGATCGCCCCGCTAGATGGCATTACCATTTCTATCGAGAAAATGCTTGTGAAGAATTGATGAGTGAAAGAAGATAGGAAACAAAATAAATTGATGAGTGATCAAGAATTGAAGGGCCGTGTGATTGACCATTGTATAACCAAGAAAACTCGACTTATGGAACTCCTCAACAAGAAACTTTAAGATAAGATTTCCTGCCTACCCATTAATTAACTGATGATTACTCACAGTTGGCAGAACTTAGAGAGACCTATTAATGTCTCATGAATGACCGGAAGGTAATTCTGGAGAGATAAAACAAAAATGAAGCAAGTCAGTCCAGTAGAACAGACGGACAGATTTGCCAAAACTGCTTTTAGTAAACTCTTTTAATGATATAGATGGCCAAGCAGGCATCAATTTTTGATAATGGGATAAAGTGTCTCATAGTGCATTGGCACTGCCGGTGGCTACAATTAGTCTACGCAGTGGCCTCCACAGTATGAACTAGCCAGCGTCTTGGTAGGTGTGCTAGATACCAACTGATGAGCCCAGCCTAGCACACGAGGGTGAAACGCTGGCAACAAGTAATGAGTTAGCTGGGTACAGATCTCTGCACATGGTTATGAGGGTGTTTAGGGGGTGTAGTAAGGATGTTAAGGAGAAGGCATATAAATCTCTGGTAAGACCCCAACTAGAGTATGGTTCCAGTGTATGGGACCCTCACCAGGATTACCTGATTCAAGAACTGGAAAAAATCCAAAGAAAAGCAGCTCGATTTGTTCTGGGTGATTTCCGACAAAGGAGTAGCGTTACAAAAATGTTGCTAAGTTTGGGTTGGGAAGAACTGAGAAAAAGAAGAAGAGCTGCTCGACTAAGTGGTAAGTGATACAATTCCTTTAGTTTTGTCAAGTTAAGCAACAGGAATCAACTCAACTAACCAGATCTCAAAAGTTTTTTATTTTATTCTTATTTTTAAACAATTTTAAAAGATGTTCACCCAGATGAGTTTTGGCAATAAAATGTTAGACTGAAGAAGATTTTAGACAAAAAAGTGTTAGCTTAAGACATATTTTTATTGTTGTGTGACTTTTAAAATGTTATAAGATTATCAATTAGTTTTATAGGAACAATCTTGAACCAAAAGAATTGTTTTATGATCTTATACAATCTTAGATTAATGATAGTTTGGCTGATGATGCTCACGAAAAGGAGCGGAACATGTACCATATAAACATCATAATAAATATGTAAGTTTGTACTATATTTTTATTGTATCACAAGTAGATCTTCAATACGGACAAGGAAAATGAAGTTTATAACCTGCAATTTTATAAGTGGTATGTTCCGAGCTGTCAGCGGAGAGATGGCGTGGAATGACATTAGTAGACGAATAAGTTTGAGTGGCGTTTATAAAAGTAGGAAAGATCACAGTATGAAGATAAAGTTGGAATTCAAGAGGACAAACTGGGGCAAATATTCATTTATAGGAAGGGGAGTTAGGGATTGGAATAACTTACCAAGGGAGACGTTCAATAAATTTCCAATTTCTTTGAAATCATTTAGGAAAAGGCTAGGAAAGCAACAGATAGGAAATTTGCCACCTGGGCGACTGCCCTAAATGCAGATCAGTATTGGTTGATTGATTGATTGATTGATTGATTGATTGATTGATTGAATTTATAATGTCCAATAACGGACCATTTATATTGGTATTATATAACTCTTTTAATGTATTTAAAAGAATAAATTTGGATCATGTTAGTGTTAGCAGGGTAGGTGCAGCAGACCTTGAGACCAGCAAACACAGAATTTAACTCACCTCCCTCATGCAGTGTGACATTGTATAGAAGTGGGTCACCAATACCATTGTCTATCTTGCAAGTGTACGTCCCAAATGCTTTCTTGGTCACAGGCTCGAATGATAACAGCGCTCCCTTGATTTGATGTCGATTCCTACAACATATTATTTTAAAGTCAATTAGTAGCATAAAATGAATAATACATGTCAGAACATCAGGGAGACATAGTCACATGTATGAGGAAAAGGCGACTGACTTTCTACGGGCACATGAGCTGCCTGAAACCCTGCAGGCTCACCAACAGAATCCTCACAGTGTAAAGTAGGGGAAAGGCTTCCAAGACCAAGTGAATCACTTCAGTAAAATCAGACCTAGAGGAACTACAGATCCCATTAGAGATACAGAGAACCGTTCTCAGTATCAACAGGCCATCCTACAGGGAGTCTTCCCACTGTCCATCACAATCACTAAGAGTACAGGGACCACCAGACCTAAGTGGACAGATGGAAGGAAGCAGGCACGCAGCCAGATAATGAAAGTGTACTGGGCCAAGAAAAAGCAGAAGAGCTTAGCTACAAGTTAAGGTGAGCCATGTGGTACTTGTATGCCAAAACGAACCAAAAAAAAAAGACATGTCGGAACTGGATTGCTCAGCCTTAGCCACACATCATGTCTTGTATCTACCATCAGTATTACAGCTAGAATGATATTTTCCTATGCTGTGGCTGTATACATGACACCAAACTAGACCGTGTTCCAATGTTTAAATACAGTACTTGGGTAGTATAGTATCAAAACACAACCTTGCAAAACATTAAGTGGACAGCTGAATTAGCAAGGCAATTCAATTTCACCACCAAGTAAGACAACTGCTGTCGGATAAACAAGTGCCATTAAAAGCTAAGATGACATTATGTAAATGATATTAAACCCCCATTCTCATGTACAGCTTGGGAACTACCACGTTAACAAGATAAGACAACTCAAAACTCCAAGCTGTAGAAATGAAGTTCCTACGCACCATGATACAGAAGACCAGAAAGGACAAGTTCAGGAATGAAAAAGTCTGAGAGGAGGTGGAAATAGGAGACTACTTACTACAGAGGATCCAGAAAGCAAGACTGAAGTGGTTTAGCCATGTAAGAATGGTCAGTGCAAGCAGGACTGCAAGAAGAGAATATGAAAGAAAAGTAAAAGGAAAAAGACCAGTGGGCAGACCCAGAGGAGAATGGACCGATCTGGTAAAGAAAGATGTCGAGGATAGAGGACAAGATTGGGAGAAGATTATGAGAGAACAGTGGTTCCTGGACAGACAAAAATGGAGGAGGTTCGTACACCACACCTGGGCAACTGCAGATGGGCAACGATGATGAAAATGATGATGTGGTTGTACAGTGCTAGGTATATTCACTGAGAATATTGGTAATTTGAGAGATATGTATACACTGTATGCTCCTGTGTGTGGGGGTTGTAAAATAACACACACGGCATTCCCTGCCTATCGTAAGAATCAACTAAAAAAGGCCCAGCGCCTCTTAACTGGGTTGGTGACCAGAAGGCCCTTAGCTGAGCCCTGGCATTATTTCCACTTACTTGTGCCAGGCGCCTCACTTTCATCTTTCCTACCCAACCTCCCTTGGTCAATTCTTGTTCTTTTCCAACCTCAACGGTATTGGGTTTTCAAATCCTAAGGGGTCTTTCATTTTCATACCCTTTCTGGCCCTTGTTTTTCTTTGGTTGATACCTTCATTTTTCGAAGTGCTCACTTTCGTAGACTTCAAGAAGGCATTGACTCAATTGACCGCACAACACAGTTTAATGTACTAAGTGAATATGGTGAATACTGTGTTAGTCCAACAAACTTTGACAGACACAACATGTGAAATGAAATTTATGGGCAAAATCTATGAACCTTTTGAAATTAGAAAAGGAGTATTATTAGACTTGAGTCGAAACATATAAATTTACAGTTAATGTGCTAGTCATTTTGAAGTACACATAACATAATAATTATGTGAGATCATCTTACACGGCACAGTATTTTGCAATATCTAATGCACTCGAAGTGGCTTGTAGGAGACCATCCTCTGTTCAAGATGTTGGACACAGAGGGCACCGAACATGTGGCTTGTGGTTTGTTCTTGTCCACATCCAAATCTTGTATCACTTCTGCTGAGCCCCCATTTCTTCAAGTTATCCATGGATCTTCCCACTCCTGATCATAGCCTGTTCAGAGACTTCCACACCAGCCAGCTTTCATTATATTCAGGATTTGTTGTTGTTGTTGTTAAGAATGAAGCCATACTTTTCAGTGTTGACTTTTTAAATATTAAAAAAACTTTTCAGTCTGTCAAACACACTGCAATTACAATATAAATTATAACACTATAAACATACCTTTAAAAATACACGTTTGTTACAAAGTATGACATGCTTCATTCCGCAAGAACATCCTCAGATTCTATCAAATCACTGAAAACAAGTATAATATAATGAAAAACTTACGTATTTATCTAGACTGCTGATGCTAAGTCCGTTGTCACCAAACACTATTTCAGAGAAATCACTAAACTCTCTATCATTGGCAAGTTTACGTAACATAAACAATACAGTACATATATAAGCATGCAGTGGCGGCTCGTGAAAAAATCGTCCTACGTGCTACAAAAAACAAGCTAAATACGCTGTTTTAAATCTGCATATTGCCATGATGAACAACGCATACTTCAAACTTGGTAATAATACTACTACTACTAATAATCATAATAGAAATAATAATAATAATAATAATAATAATAATAATAATAATAATAATAATAATAATAATAATAATAATAATAATAATAATAATAATAATAATAATACGACTTTTCTCGCAATTTATTACTCAGAACAAACAAAAACAACATTAATTTGGAAGCAGATGAATTCTTCGACAACTGTCTACGAGATAAATAATTCATTGAAGAAATATTGTTTTTACTAACCTAATGGCGCAACTTACATCAGTGCAAATAGAATCGTGGGAATATAGATCCCCACTAAGAACACTAATTTAATTTCACTTTATATACACTGCAGTGGATAAATAATTTGATAAATCTTCGTATAAACTTTCGCACTAACACAATGACAGGAAAAACACGCACCAGTAATATAACCGCGAGATTAAAAACTGCACAAAGCAACTGAAAGAGCTGCCAACTGATTCATTGAGACCTCCCCTATTAGGTTACCAGAGTAAATGTCCGGCTCCATGGCTAAATGGTTAGCGCGCTGGCCTGTTTGGTCACAGGGATCCCGGGTTCGATTCCCGGCAGGGTCTGGAATTTTAACCATCATTGGGTGTACGTGTTGTCGTCATCATCATTTCATCCTCATCACGACTCGCAGGTCGCCTACGGGTGTCAAATCAAAAGATCTGCATCTGGCGAGTCGAACCGTTGCCTACGCTATAATAGAAGGCCTGGACAAGCCGACACATTTCTGGGCGAACGATGTAGTTCAGGCAATGGCCGCTTGGATCGCGTTTATGTTCTATTGTTCTCATGTTCTGTCTATATCCTTATATTGAATATTCGTACAATAACGCGAAATAATACATTTTTATTATCATTATGACCCGTGTGAATGAGATATAAATATACAAAACAACTTAGAACACATTACACTTCATAGAGTTCTTTCATTTTGCACTTGTTTATCACAAAGGAGTAAAGAATAGGGAAATAGGCCTAAATAGAAGTACTGACCCGATTTTTCCCTAATTCTATAATTTCAACACTTTTCTGCTCAGAGGCTTGCTCTTGAATTTGTTTAATAAATCACAGTCATTAGTCACTTTCTTTGCATTATTATCAAGAACAGGCCTGAAAAATGTAAGTATAACGTATGTGATGTGTGCTTGATCACAGTCGCGGCACTGAAACGTCTTTTTAAACTTTGGAGCGGTAAGGAATTTCAGCTTTCGGACAAGTTTACATTTTCCGAGATATCCTAACGCCCGCGTTGTAAATATTAATACATTTTTAATAAGAAGAATTTGCATCGGCACTTTGTCGGGGAGGCAGAATTCCCCTCACAGTACTTACACCGTAATCTGATTCGACAAAGTGCAAGCTACATGTTCTGGAGTTATCATTAGGAGCCGGAAGAGATACTTTTCTGCTGCCCTGTCCAGAAATAGCAGGCCTCCATTTCTCCCGTAAACTCGGATCTTTAGAAAAAAGATGAAAATTTATATTTGTGTATATTTCTTCGCTGTCAGATGTGCAGTTAGGCACGCAAAATTAACCATCATAATAATGTTAATAATAAATAATGTTATTGGCTTTACGTCCCACTAACTACTTTTTCGGTTTTCGGAGACGCCGAGGTGCCGGAATTTTGCCCCGCAGGAGTTCTTTTTACGTGCCAGTAAATCTACCGGCAGGAGGCTGACGTATTTGAGCACCTTCAAATACCACCGGATTGAGCCAGGATCGAACCTGCCAAGTTGGGGTCGGAAGGCCAGCGCCTCAACCGTCTGACTCACTCAGCCCGGCAATAAACCATCTTAACCTACAGAATGGAAAGAGAAACTTGACGGTAATTGGCCCCAGGGGCTCTGAAATTTTGAACGTGTGTTGGCAACCACGGGGCCCTTAACTGAGTCCTGGCATTTCTTCCACTTACTTGTGCCAGGCTCCTGACTTTCATATATCCTATCCGACCTTCCTTGGTCAACTCTAGTTCTTTGCCGACCCCTACGCTATTAGGTTTCCGAGGGCTAGGGAGTCTTTTATTTTCACGCCCTTCGTGGCCCTTGTCTTCCTTTGGCCGATACTTTCATTTTTCGAAGTGTCGGACCCCTTCCAGTTTTTCTCTCTGATTAGTGTTATATAGAGGATGGTTGCCTAGTTGTACTTCCTCTTAAAACAATAATCACCACCACCACCTCGATGATAATTTGGAAGCACATAACTAAACAAATGTTACTGTAAATGCATCTCAGCAACCATCCATATATTGCAAATCGTGAGACCAAATAAATTAAAAACGACAAAACTCTTCATATTTCACGTTAGATAAGGCCTTACCGTATAAAATAAAGTTTAATATATTATTTCTTCTTATAAAACATGTTGCAGTAACACACATCATCATAGAATTCACGCCAAACAATAGAACATAAACGCGAACCTAGCGGTGGAAAAGAGAAAAACTATTAATCCGCTTTTAATGCAAGAAATTGGCTTTCTGTCCAGGCCTTCTAGTATCTAGTAGGCTTTGGTCGAACATGTCCTCGGATACTTCCGGCACTAAAAGCCATACGCTATTTCATTTCACCAGAATAAATTACATTGTAACGCGGGATAACATTTAGGGTCAGTCAAAGATTCTTTGACTCACCTACGAATTCCTTATTTTTGACACAAAAGGAAGATGGATATTTTAATAAGCATGTGTGAGATAGATTGCCTTCACTTACGCTTTACTTTCGAACCCAGACGATGCTACTATCTAGTGGCAGATTCGCTTACCACGTTCAACATAAGCACGGCCGACTGGATCCCTCGCTGCGCTCCGGGTAGCAGGAGACATCGAGTAATTCTACCCCCTTGCGGGAGAGGAAGTAACTATAAACGGGATCAGTGAAAGTTGATCCCGGTTTACGGTATACTCCGCCGGCTAGGGGGAGTGTTGCAAGCTTGGCTGCGCCTGCGTATTGCTTCCTTCAGGCTACAGGCAAGGGCTCACTTCACATGAGCACGAGCCTTGTTCCCCGGGAGAACGGCGCTAGGTGTTCGACAGATCTCGTCCTGATTTTCACAAAACACAAAATTCATATCGTACTAAAAACAACGAAAAGGCACCAGGATAATTGTACTGTACATAAATAATATTCCTTACAGTTCCAAGCTACGTGCTGGAGCCCGGTAGCACGTACTGACCGGCCGCCACTGTAAGCATGTTTTTAGTGATTTGATAGAATCTGAGGATGTTCTTGTAGAACAAAACATGTCATTCTTTGTATAATAGTGTGCATTTTTACAGGTATGTTTATAGTGTTATAATTTATATTGTAATTGCAGTGTGTTTGACAGACTGAAAAGTTTTTGTTATAGTTATGTTTAGGTGGTAACTGCTCAGCAGCTGGCAGCCATCTACGAAGGTGAGGTCCTCTTCTTCCACAGCTTCAGACCTGCCTTCTCTGATGAGAAGAACTTGAAGAACTTACCAAGAATACCTAATAAAAGAAATAGAGAGTGTGCAGAGGAAAGCAGCAAGATTTGTAACAGGGGATTTTAGGAGAAAGAGTAGTGTATCAGAAATGTTAAAGGAACTTGGGTGGGAAACCTTAAGTAAGAGAAGGGAGAAAACTAGACTTATAGGGTTATATAGAGCCTATACAAGAGAAGAAGCATGGGGAGATATCTGTGAGAGGCTTCGGTTGGAAAATAATTATATCGGCAGGACTGACCACAAATATAATATTAGAAGGAATTTTAGCAGAAGCGATTGGGGTAAATTTTCATTCATTGGGAAGGGTGTGAAGGAGTGGAACAGTTTACCAGGGGTAGTGTTTGATCCTTTTCCAAAATCTGTACAGATATTCAAGAAGAGAATAAACAGCAACAGAGAAAATAAATGAAGTGTTAGAGTGCATTCGACCAGTGCAGGTTATTGTAAATAAAAAATGTGTGTGAATAAATTAATTCCATCCCCTGGTCTAAGGACTTTGGACAGCCAAAGTAGGGGACTGCCTGTAGGGGTGAAGTACAGTGGGGACTTCGAGGGCCCTAGGACCGCTACGGTAGCTGTGAAGGCCCTTCGGGAACTCTGAAAAATGGTGGCAAAAGGGGCTCTGGTTAACACGCAGCAGGTCGTTATGCTACTTACGTTCCAGAACGGGGGGGGGAAGTAAATAAATAAATGCAATGTAAATATTAATCTTATACAAGTTGTACAGTATCATTTGAAGTAATTCCACATACTGTATATGAGTTGACTATATTTGAAAGTAGTACAGGAGATATTATAAGTAGAATTTTGTAAACAATGTAAATTGATTAAGGATGAGCTGTGTGTTTAATAGAAAACATTGTTAGCGTAAATTGTATAATATTGTATTATAGAAAAATTTTCTTCTCTTGTTAATTTAATATTTAGTGCTTGACAATAATGTTTGCAAATAAAGAGATTGGATTGGATTGGATTGGATTGGATTGGATTGGATTGGATTGGATTGGATTGGATTGGATTGGATTGGATTGGATTGGATTGGATTGGATTGGATTGGATTGGATTGGATTGGATTGGATTGGATTGGATTGGATTGGATTGGATTGGATTGGATTGGATTGGATTGGATTGGATTGGATTGGATTGGATTGGATTGGATTGGATTGGATTGGATTGGATTGGATTGGATTGGATTGGATTGGATTGGATTGGATTGGATTGGATTGGATTGGATTGGATTGGATTGGATTGGATTGGATTGGATTGGATTGGATTGGATTGGATTGGATTGGATTGGATTGGATTGGATTGGATTGGATTGGATTGGATTGGATTGGATTGGATTGGATTGGATTGGATTGGATTGGATTGGATTGGATTGGATTGGATTGGATTGGATTGGATTGGATTGGATTGGATTGGATTGGATTGGATTGGATTGGATTGGATTGGATTGGATTGGATTGGATTGGATTGGATTGGATTGGATTGGATTGGATTGGATTGGATTGGATTGGATTGGATTGGATTGGATTGGATTGGATTGGATTGGATTGGATTGGATTGGATTGGATTGGATTGGATTGGATTGGATTGGATTGGATTGGATTGGATTGGATTGGATTGGATTGGATTGGATTGGATTGGATTGGATTGGATTGGATTGGATTGGATTGGATTGGATTGGATTGGATTGGATTGGATTGGATTGGATTGGATTGGATTGGATTGGATTGGATTGGATTGGATTGGATTGGATTGGATTGGATTGGATTGGATTGGATTGGATTGGATTGGATTGGATTGGATTGGATTGGATTGGATTGGATTGGATTGGATTGGATTGGAGACAGTAAGATTGGATTGGAGACAGTAAGCACCTCAGATGTCCTCAGGAAGCTCTTCCTGGATCTCAGCCGTTGCTGAGGAGGACTCTGTCCGTGCTGTTCTGTTCCACTTTAAGTCTGTCCCTGTTGGCAACTACTCCATCCAGGTAATAGAGCATATAGTAAAGCAAGGTGATGTGTTCTCTCCACTGTTGATCAGCGTGGTACTGGATAAACATGGCAAAATTAAATATGGGAACAAAAGGTAAACAGATCATTTGACAGATTCACTGAAATCAGTTGGTGTATTTTGTCTCCATCTTTGTATATTTTACTTGATGTTTCACTTCTTTATTCCCTTCCATTGCTCACATTTAATTTGTAGAATGAATTTAGAATTAAATTGCAACAGCTGATTACCTGCTGTAATATGTGGTGTTGGCTACATCACGAGCGACAAACGCATCAGCATTGGCATACATCCACAAGACCTGGCTGAAGCTAGGCGTCAATTTCCCAAATCCTGAAACAGTAGATCACAATTTGATACCTTGCAGCTGCATGTAATGTAAATAATCTATGAGGACGGTTTGAAAATTTCTCAGAATCACCGCTAGATGTCACTGCTAGAGCAACGAGGTTCCCGCGCAATAATCACACATCCTTTGTGAGTGAACACGTGGCGCATCAGTGCTCTAGCTGCAGGAGTGTGGTAGTGACGACTCTTTGTTGTTGTTCCCGCGTAGTGATTTGTGACAGTGGAAAAAACTGAGATTCGAGCAGTGATTAAATACTTTGTAAAGAAAGGTATGAAAGCAAAGGAAATTCATGCCGACTTTCAGGACACAATGGGGGATTCTGCTCCTTCATTTTCAACTGTTGCCAAGTGGACCAGCGAGTTTAAATTTGGTCGGGAGAGCTTGGATGATGATCCGCGTAGTGGACGGCCAAAAAGTGTTACGACCCCAGAATTTATCGCAAAAGTGCATAAAATGGTCATGGAGGATCGTCAACTGAAAGTGCGGAAGATATCTGAAGCTGTAGGGATGTCTTCTGAATGGGTATATTATATTTTAACCGAAGAATTGGGTATGAAAAAATTACCCGCAAGATGAGTGCCGCGGCTCTTGACATTGGACAATAAACGCACCAGATTGGAAATGTCCGAACAAAGTCTGGCCCGTTTTCAGTGCAACCAACAAGATTTTTTGTGCCGGTTTGTGACTACAGATGAAACTTGGGTCCACTACTATACCCCGGAGACAAAACAGCAGTCAAAGCATGCTGATTCACCACCACCAAAGAAAGCAAAGGCAGTGCGTTCGGCCGAAAAGGTCATGGCCTCAGTTTTCTGGGATGCAAAAGGCATTCTGCTGATAGATTGTCTTCCTACTGGTCAAACAATTACGGGGCAATACTATGCAAACCTCCTAGACCAACTACAGGAAAAGATACGCGAAACAAGGCCTGGTTTTGCAAGGAAAAAGGTCATCTTTCATCAGGACAACGCTCCGTCACACACAAGTGTTATTGCCATGGCAAAACTTCATGAACTGAGGTACGAATTGTTGCCACATCCACCTTATTCACCTGATTTAGCACCATCAGACTTTCATCTATTTCCCAAAGCTGAAAATTTTCCTTGGTGGACGGAGATTTTCTACAAGGGAAGAACTGACAGCTGAATTGGAGAGGTATTTTGCAGGCCTGGAGGAATCTCATTTTCGAGATGGGATCAAGGCATTGGAACATCGCTGGACCAAATGCATTAGTCTACAGGGAGACTATGTTGAAAAATAAAAGCAGTTCCACCGAGGTAAGATATAGTACATTCCGAGAACTTTTCAAACCACCTACGTATACTAATACAGTATAATAAAGCTGAAGAGTTTTTTTGTATGATTGTTTAAACGCGCCAATCTCTGGACATACCTGTCGGATTCAAAAAATTCTTTTTGTATATGATAGCCAGATTCGTCAAGAATAAACACGTGGGGGTAAGACACCCCAAGCACCCTTGGGGGCAGGGGGAAAGGGGGGTTCAGATATAAAAATAATAAAAAATAGTGTCGAATCCATACTTTTCAGGGTCGCTGAGATGAATGGTGACACCCAAGATATATATAAGTCCTAGTTCAGCCCCCTTTATGGTTGGGGGGCAAGAGGGTAGTGAGAGATAAAAATAATCAAAAATGTTGAATCCATAGTTTTTGGGGTCACTGAGAAGACTAGCGACACTCCAGATTTTTTATAAGTCCAAGTTCAGCTCGTTTGTAGTGGCGGGGCAAGGGGGTGTGAGATATAAAAAAATATTCCAAAATAGTGTCGAATCCATCATTTTTGGAGTCGCTGAGATGAATAGTGACACCTCAGATTTTTTATAAGTTCACCCCTCTTTGTGGTGGTGGACAAGGGGGGAAGTGAGATATAAAAATAATCGAAAATAGTGTTGAATCTGTACTTTATGGGGTTGCTGAGATGAAGAGTGACAGTCTGGACCTTTTTAAAGTTCAAGTTCAGCCCCGTTTGCGGTGGGGAGCAAATGGGGAGTGATTTACAAAAATAATCGAAAATAGTGACAAATCCATAGTTTTCGGGACTACTGAAGCAATTTCAACGAAACTTGGTACACTTATGACTTACTATCATGAGATAGTCTTCATGGTGGTGAGACAATCCTAGCACCCCTAGGGTGGGGTGTGGGAGGGGGTGCATACTCGACAGCAGTGATTTAATATTATTTAAATTTGCACCAATAACGTCTTGTGACGTAGAAAGGAGCTTCTCTTCTTACAAGAATGTGTTAAGTGATAATAGGAGGTCTTTCGCGTCGGATGCTTTGAAGATGAATCTCGTCATACACTTCAATACCACCCGCGGAGAAGAATGAAAAAGTTATGTGAGTTTGCACTATTTGCCCTGCCATGATATATCGAAAGACATCTACTTAATTCGTTTCGTGGTGCTCAATTTAAACATCAACACATTTCAGTAATATTAATGTAATATGGGCTTAAATGTTCCAAAATATTTTTAAAAATAGATTGATTTCTATTTTTCTCCTATTTCAAACCACCAATGAACGGTGTAAACATGTTTTAACTTTTAAAATGTTGTGCGATCTGAGTAATCTTAGCAAACTTAGAGCTTTATAGGTAGTTAAGTATTCACAAGTGTTTGATAAGTGAATCGAGGACAATCGACTGTGAATAACTACTAAACATGTATATTCAGAAAAATATTATGAAAATAAGGATAAAGAACTTGGCCAACAAATTTGTACCGGTATCAAAGGAATTGCCGTTCCGATTAATAACTTAATTTAAAATGGCCATATTTAGATTAATCACTTTCGGGTCATATTTTGTAAATTTTTACGTATATTTCGTCACTTTTGAGGTCATACTTATTTCGTTCCTTTTGACGTCATGTTTGTTTGCTTATTTGGGCTATTTTTAGGTCCTAAATATCCGAGCCCTAATAATAATTGATGAAATGAAATGAAATGTCGTATGGCTTTTAGTGCCGGGATATCCCAGGACGGGTTCGGGTCGACAGGTGCAGGTCTTTCTATTTGACGCCCGTAGGCGACCTGCGCGTCGTGATGAGGATGAAATGATGATGAAGACAACACATACACCAAGCCGCGAGCCATTGGAATTAACCAATTATGGTTAAAATCCCCGACCCGGCCGGGAATCGAACCCGGGACCCTCTGAACCGAAGGCCAGTACGGTGACCGTTCAGCCAACGAGTCGGACATAATAATCGATAATAATATTTTTACTTTATATATATTATATTTTTCGTCACTACCTCTCCTTGTCGGGAGTGGGTAATTTGCGTGCCTGTTGCCTTCCTTGGATGCAAGAGCCATTTCTCAGGATCCTTTTCCGAAATCGAACCCTGATTCCCCATTACAACCATGGTAGGCTCAGAACCTAACATCGACAGTTCATAAGCCAGACATTGGTAAAGTGGTACAATTTAAGGAACCATAACTGATTTAATTAGCCATTCGCGGTTTCACCTTTATGTGATTTGCACTGAGATATGCATGGCTTAATATTTGAGACAAGCATATGAGGCACTTCTTCAGCATTATTTTTGGACTTCAGCATTATTTTTTCTCGGCCGGGTGGCCTCCACCTCTATCTGCTACTCAGCCGACCTCAATTAGCATATTGGTTGACGCCTCGTTGGCCGTCGACTTCCCCACGACCATGGCATTTTGCCAGGATGGATCCTACCATCCCCGAAGATGACGTCTTCGACGACCTTCGCGCCGCTGACTTTCCGGTCCATAATGTCTACAGCATGACTGATGGCCTCACCTCTACATCCTCTTCACAGATCTTGGTACATCTCGGCGACAAGGGCGCCTTTCGTCGTCTCTGCACTTCGGGTGCGACGATTCACTGCAACCACTATGCAGTGGTGCCTCCCCCTCCGTACATTCAAGCCCAGCCCTTGTCCCAGTTGTCCATGAGCCTCCATCCCGGACGACGTTCCTGCTCTTAAAGCCCGCTACACACGTTCACTTCGACTTGTCAGTTAGAATTGACAAATGTAACTGACGCAGCAATCACATACATACGTTCAGTTTGGTGTGTCAATTCGATGTGGTTAACTCCAAAATTTGGTCATGCTTGTGTTTCGGAAATTGAAACTTAATGTTTTCGGACGATGAGTTATTACTGATATATGGTGCAGTGGCTTGTGTAATTGTGAAAAGGCGTCAATTCAAGCGGAATGTGTGTGTTAAAGACTGGCTTTTAAAACGAGCCCAGTACTCCCATGTTAACCTTTTAAAAGAGCTTCGGTTTCACCCCAGGGATTGGCCTAATTATTTGCGGATGAACGAAGAAACATATCTAGATCTGCTGTCTCGTGTTTCTCCGTTGATAAAGGACACTGATAACGAAGATTTGGACATCATTGGCACCTCTTGATCCGTCAGGAATAACAATTGATCGAAACACCATATTTTAGGTACATACCCGTCGTCTGCACTCATTCCACTAACCAAACTGTCTGTTTTACACAATTCTTTACGAAATGCAGTTTTCAAACTGTTTATCTTCTTTGTCATTAGTATTTTGTTGGCAAGAGGATCGATCTCTTTAACTTTTTGTACGAGCTTGTTATAAGCTGCCTCACGTTTCACTTTATGGTAATCTTTAGAGGTAAATAAATGTAAGTCAAAAACTACTTTTGGTGTCACTTGAAAAAGGGGTATCAATGTACTGACTAGGCACACGGCAAAAAATACGCGGGACACTTGCCAATCACTGGTGCGCATGCGCAGAACAGCTGATTTGAGGAACTGAACTGACGCTCTCACACACACGATCAATTCGGCTTGCCGTCAAGCCGATCTGTCAAGCAAAAATGATGAATTTCCATCATGCCATCAGTTCAAATTTCTGGCTTGAGCTCACATCGTTTGAACAAACTTTTGCATACACACGGTCAATTCGGCTTGTCCGTTCGGCTTGTTCACATCGAATTGACAAGCCGAATTGAACGTGTGTAGCGGGCTTAACACCCACTTTCCCAGCTACCACCAAGCCGTCTGCTCTTACCATCCATTCACTTCCTGTCACCACTGTTACCACTTGTCATCCATCCCCAGTTATGTCGTCCTCTCTCCCAATTTCTACGCCCCTGCCATTCAGCAGTTCCCTGCTAGCCCGCCGGCTTCGACTGTCGACGTTTCGCCATTGCCATCTCAGCCAGTTAACATCGCCCAGCCGTCATCATCGACTCAGCCGCCTTCATCGTCCCCTTCTGCCGTGTATAGCTGTGTGCTCCGTGGAATTACTCCTGACTTCTCCGACAGGGACATTCTCCAAAAACTTCGTGCAGCGGGCGTTTCCGTCCGTCGTGCCATTCGGATCCGGAACGCCTACGGTCCAACTTTTATGGTACGGCTCCAGCTGACTACTCCTGAAGCGGTCCAACAGCTCATCAACACCGGTTCCCGTGTCCACGGACATTATTATCGCGTGGAGCCCTCTCATTCCCCACCTTTATCTGGTCGCCAATCCTCCGATCGTACATCTCGTCACCCCCGGCCAGCCCCTCCTCCAGTTTTTCCACCTCCACAGTTGGTCCACCCCTTCCTCCAACCGGTTTCATCCCTTCTCCCCTTCCAACATTTGAACACCTACGTCTTCTCATCGCTTCTCTTAACCATGCAACTGCTTCCCTTCATCTCCTTGCCTTACACCTCTACCCCGGTACTTCCTTCTGACCTTGAACTTCCCCCCACCCCCTTGCATTTCACCTCTTAACTCATTTATTTATTGTCTCACGTCTATCTTTACAATACTTGTACTCACGTCATTGTATGTATTATATTCATTACACCCTTCTTAGCCAAGAGACCCCTTAATCTCTATCTCCTCGCCTTTTCACACCGCCAGTTCCCATCTCCTTCTTCTAACACTTCTCAACCCCGTCACCTCTCCTGGCCAGAGAGAGCCGAGAAAGAACGTCGTAGTCCACCACCGCCGAGTGGCCCTAACACGGGCTCTCACCCAGCCAGCGTCCGGCTCCATGGCTAAATGGTTAGCGTGCTGGCCTTTGGCCACCGGGGTCCCGGGTTCGATTCCCGGCAGGGTCGGGAATTTTAACCATAATTGGTTAATTTCGCTGACACGGGGGCTGGGTGTCTGTGTTGTCTTCATCATAATTTCATCCTCATCACGACGCGCAGGTCGCCTACGGGTGTCAAATCGAAAGACCTGCATCTGGCGAGCCGAACTTGTCCTCGGACACTCCCGGCACTAAAAGCCATACGCCATTTTTACCCAGCCAGCGGGCCTTCACCATCCATCATCTCATCTCCACTTCATCCATTCCCGAGGACTGCCTGCAGGACTGTTCGAGAAGCATACGGCACAACATTCTCACGCCCGAGTAACGGTGATAATATAATATAATATAATATAATATAATATAATATAATATAATATAATATAATATAATATAATATAATATAATATAATATAATATAATATAATATAATATAATATAATATAATATAATATAATATACACTGACTGACAGTGACAATGCAACACCAAGGAAGAGTGGTTCGAAAGGGATGAAAGTTGGGAAAAAAACAGAGACGTCACGGATGAATAATTGATGTTTATTTCAAACCGATATGCAGGTTACACAATGCGCACGGCATCGACTCAGTAGGATGTAGGACCACCGCGAGCGGCGATGCACGCAGAAACACGTCGAGGTACAGAGTCAATAAGAGTGCGGATGGTGTCCTGAGGGATGGTTCTCCATTCTCTGTCAACCATTTGCCAAAGTTGGTCGTCCGTACGAGGCTGGGGCAGAGTTTGCAAACGGCGTCCAATGAGATCCCACACGTGTTCGATTGGTGAGAGATCCGGAGAGTACGCTGGCCACGGAAGCATCTGTACACCTCGTAGAGCCTGTTGGGAGATGCGAGCAGTGTGTGGGCGGGCATTATCCTGCTGAAACAGAGCATTGGGCAACCCCTGAAGGTACGGGAGTGCCACCGGCCGCAGCACATGCTGCACGTAGCGGTGGGCATTTAACGTGCCTTGAATACGCACTAGAGGTGACGTGGAATCATACGCAATAGCGCCCCAAACCATAATGCCGCGTTGTCTAGCGGTAGGGCGCTCCACAGTTACTGCCAGATTTGACCTTTCTCCACGCCGACGCCACACTCGTCTGCGGTGACTATCACTGACAGAACAGAAGCGTGACTCATCGGAGAACACGACGTTCCGCCATTCCCTCATCCAAGTCGCTCTAGCCCGGCACCATGCCAGGCGTGCACGTCTATGCTGTGGAGTCAATGGTAGTCTTCTGAGCGGACGCCGGGAGTGCAGGCCTCCTTCAACCAATCGACGGGAAATTGTTCTGGTCGATATTGGAACAGCCAGGGTGTCTTGCACATGCTGAAGAATGGCGGTTGACGTGGCGTGCGGGGCTGCCACCGCTTGGCGGCGGATGCGCCGATCCTCGCGTGCTGACGTCACTCGGGCTGCGCCTGGACCCCTCGCACGTGCCACATGTCCCTGCGCCAACCATCTTCGCCACAGGCGCTGCACCGTGGACACATCCCTATGGGTATCGGCTGCGATTTGACGAAGCGACCAACCTGCCCTTCTCAGCCCGATCACCATACCCCTCGTAAAGTCGTCTGTCTGCTGGAAATGCCTCCGTTAACGGCGGCCTGGCATTCTTAGCTATACACGTGTCCTGTGGCACACGACAACACGTTCTACAATGACTGTCGGCTGAGAAATCACGGTACGAAGTGGGCCATTCGCCAACGCCGTGTCCCATTTATCGTTCGCTACGTGCGCAGCACAGCGGCGCATTTCACATCATGAGCATACCTCAGTGACGTCAGTCTACCCTGC
The DNA here is from genome assembly GCF_040414725.1 of Anabrus simplex. Taxonomy (NCBI): domain Eukaryota; kingdom Metazoa; phylum Arthropoda; class Insecta; order Orthoptera; family Tettigoniidae; genus Anabrus; species Anabrus simplex. The sequence continues at coordinate 24,127,761 of NC_090278.1, read as the reverse complement.
AATTGGCATAAAGTTCTGACCACTCCTTCTTGGTATTGCATTTGCTCTGTCAGTCAGTGTATTAGCCTACTTTATTGATATAAGTAGTTATTACATCAACGTTATTGAATTTTCAAACAGTACTGTATGTTCTGAATTATGTGCATTAAGATTATCGTATTATCCGTGTTTACATTTCTCCGTGCGAATTTATTCGTTGATCAGCTCGGATAATCGACATTTTGCTGTAGCATCTTCATTTACAACGTATTTCAACAGGTTTCTTGCCTCTGGATATGCTGTCATTGGTGCAAGGAAAATGTGCTAAAATTACCCTTCCCAAGATAAAAAGTAACTTATGTTAGTTAGAACTGTTTATGAAAGTAAGTGCTACAAGATCTCCTGGTTTATCTGTAATTTTAAACGAAGAAGGAGTAAATGTAATCTTTCCAACACGAGGAATACTCTTTGTCGATGTTTCAACTGATACACAACTAAGTGGCAAAGAAAGGAACTAAGTTACTGACTTACTGCGTTTCTTCAGATTATGCATGATGCCCGAGCACTGTTTCTCCCGCAAGAAGAAAGCTTACTTCGTCCTTTCCTTCATTAAATGCTTATTTGAGGTAAGGGAGGCAATGAAATGAAAATGGCTTATTTTGACTTAGTTCCTTTCTTGACTGCATGATTCAATTATTACATGACAGCTGATGTGTAACAGATCTTACCTACAAAGGCTTCGCAACAAAACCGTCTGCTCTCTCCGACCCAGGCGTACTGATCCTTGAGCTTCACGATCAGCACTGGTGGGTCTTCAAATTCATCGTGGACTGAAAGGAAAGAGGGCAGAAAAAATTAGATTTCAAATACTCAGTACTTAGAGCTTAGAGGTTTGTCAGTGGTTCCAAGTTCGATTTGTGACCGGTACATCTGATAGCTGATAGCTACCTCCGTCTTGAGAACAGCCACGCGACTCCTACATGATGTTAAGAAATGAAGCTTCAAGTTTTAATGTTGAAAACAATTCTTAGACAAAGTAATGGCTCCCCATACTTTAAAAAACTAAAAATTAAGCAAATTCCTCAATTGTGCCGAAAGTCGAAGGGCCAAAGGGCCCGGAGAGTTTTCAAATTGCGAGGCTTGGACGGCTCTATCAAACTAAAATACAAATTGCGAGATTAATTCCGGTCTAAATGAAGTTCTGAAAAAACAGCCTAAAATCGCTTGTTTCATTAATCATATTCTTTTTTATTCATATCCTAGCCAAATTAACTTATTTACATAATTATTTCTCTAATGTGTTCCTCCTCAGGAGTTTTTTGATTTTTTGAAAAATGTCCACACCGAATGTAGTTATAAGGACTTAAGTGAAACTCTGCATTGACTCGCATTAGCGCTCGTACTGGTACTTAAGTGAAACAATGCATTGACTCACATTAGCGCTCCTAGTGGTGCTTAAGTGAAACAATGCATTGACTCACATTAGCGCTCGTAGTGGTGCTTAAGTGAAACTCTGCATTGACTCACATTAGCGCTCGTAGTGGTGCGTAAGTGAATCAATGCATTGACTCGCATTAGCGCTCGTAGTGGTGCTTAAGTGAAACAATGCATTGACTCGCATTAGCGCTCGTAGTGGTGCTTAAGTGAAACAATGCATTGACTCACATTAGCGCTCGTAGTGGTGCTTAAGTGAAACCATTCATTGACTCACATTAGCGCTCGTAGTGGTGCTTAAGTGAAACAATGCATTGACTCACATTAGCGCTCGTAGTGGTACTTAAGTGAAACAATACATTGACTCGCATTAGCGCTCGTAGTGGTGCTTAAGTGAAACAATGCATTGACTCACATTAAGGCTCCTAGTGGTGCTTAAGTGAAACAATGCATTGACTCGCATTAGCGCTCGTAGTGGTGCTTAAGTGAATCAATGCATTGACTCGCATTAGCGCTCGTAGTGGTGCTTAAGTGAATCAATGCATTGACTCGCATTAGCGCTCGTAGTGGTGCTTAAGTGAATTAATGCATTGACTCGCATTAGCGCTCGTAGTGGTGCTTAAGTGAATCAATGCATTGACTCGCATTAGCGCTCGTAGTGGTGCGTAAGTGAATCAATGCATTGACTCGCATTAGCGCTCGTAGTGGTGCTTAAGTGAATCAATGCATTGACTCGCATTAGCGCTCGTAGTGGTGCTTAAGTGAATCAATGCATTGACTCACATTAGCGCTCGTAGTGGTAGAAAAAGGCAAACTGTTAATCTAATCACCGCCGTCTCGATCCTTCTATACTGTTTGCTCTATGCGAGCCTTTTTGCGACTACGCTGCGACAAAATTTCTCCGCTAGATGGCAGACATAGACGCACAATGTTCTAAACTTATTCTAAAGACGACAGCCTACAAAACACTATGCAGTATGGTCATATGTTTACTTAAGCTCGTAAATTACATCAGTAATATTAAATATCGGCAATATTACCTGTATGAAGTCGCAGTTGGCCTCTTCATGCACAATTTAAAGATTTTCCTGGACGAAGGTTTGGAGTGGTACCGTAATTTTGTGTTCTTGCCAACGCAATATCAAATAATAGAGGTCTTACGAACTTGGTTAGGATAATATCACTAACAGTTTGCTGATGTTCTTTGACCTCACACTGTAACAAAACACATTCTGAAAGGATTTTTTCTTGCTATTTGTTTTACGTTACACCGACACAGATAGGTCTTATGGCGACGATGGGATAGGAAAGGCCTAGGAATGGGAAGGAAGCGGCCGTGGCCTTAATTAAGGTACAGCCCCAGCATTTGCCTGGTGTGAAAATGGGAAACCACGGAAAACCATCTTCAGGGCTGCCAACATTATGCAAGCTCACAGTTGCGCGCTCCTAACCGCACGGCCAACTCGCCCGGTATTCTGAAAGGGAAGACGTCGCAAGTCCTCGTATTACGCAAGTACGTTTGAAGAACTTCGACAATAGGGCACAGCAGCTTAAACGAACTCCTGCAGATGTTTCACCAGAGGAACAAAACAAGGTTTTGGGTATCGAACTCCTCCTCTGTCCTGATGCATAATCAGTTCCATTTTGCGGTGTCGAAGCTCTAGGCAGTGAGATGTTGCTGACACAAATGTCACACTCCATCCTCTCTTCAACAACACGAACCTAGAACCCACAAATTAGGATTTGATTTCCTGTTTCTAGTTTGATTGGAATATTATCGTCTGGATATCTGAGGTTGTCCAAAATGTCTAAACATGAAGACGTTTGTTTTGTGATTGTCCGTCACAATTCTTATCACAAGGAATCCACTATCCTCCACGGCTTTAATCACCTTCTGAAAAAAATCCGCAGCCTGTTTCCAGTAATTCGACCGGGTCAGAAATGGACTGAATGAAGCCCCCATCTAGCAGCGAGGATAGGAATTGTGTCGGCTGCCGAAGCCTGTCGCACTTCTCTGGGGCAATGATTGATGAATGACAGATGAAATGAAATGATATTCGAGAGTGTTGCTGGAATGAAATATGACAGGGAAAACCGGAGTATTCGGAGAAAAACCTGTCCCGCCTCCGCTTTGTCCAGCACAAAGCTCACAAGGAGTGACCGGGATTTGAACCACAGAACCCAGCGGTGTGAGGCCGGCGCGCTGCCGCCTGAGCCACGGAGGCTCCATCAAATTCTCAAATAAGGTGTAAATGCACAGATGCGAGAGTAATCTGAGGATATCCAATTACTTCCTTTATTAGGTCCTTGCCTAGAAAAAGCTGTCAGACGCTTTTCTCTTAATTCCCTTCTAGATGGTATTTCATGGAATCGTATCTTTTCTGGCTGCGAACCACCTTGCCGAGATTGGCAAAATGGTACACAACAGTTGAATATTTCGGCGAAAGAATCTGAAGTTTCAGTTCTACGAAAAATATACCTTGCACAAACGGAAAAAAAATCAGGTACCAACACCTTAAAATCACTTTTGAAATATCTATAAGCATTCATTTGACAGTTCTATACAAAATATCTCTTGTACAAACGGAAGTGACCACACACGTTTACTCATTGAACGAAATAACTCAGGTTTTCACACACATTCATGTAGGTACCAATAACAGTGCTACACCCACACTGACAGCGAAGATTGTGCGTCTACTGCTGCACTCTTACGGCGACTTGGAGAAATATTGGTAGTCGCGCCTTCCTGTCTTAAGCTAGTTGCATAGAGCAGGCAGTATGTGATGATCGAGACGGCGGTGATCTAATTGACCGGATAACGATGATTGAGAAAAGGATTGTAATTTTTAGTAATAAATAAATAAATAAATAAATAAATAAATAATATATTCTCATACTTCATTATATTTCATTAACCTAAAATTCGTAGCTCATATCCCTAGGATATTTTCGACATTGAGTTAGGGCTAGAGCTGTGGATTTTATATTCAGGGTCCCGCAGAAATACCTGTCGGTTTTCGGTTTAAAATAAAAACTCATTTCCAAAGTGATAAATCGAGGTAACTGATTTAACTGTATCGTTTCTGAAAGCATTTTCAATTTAATTATTACTTTGCAGAAAATAATGTTTTTGTCCATACATTCACGGAACCTTTTCCCACGCAACCTCCTTTTTTTTTTTACTCGGTGCAGTGTGGAAGGTAAAATTTCTTCCATTGCATCTCTTATGTTTGTCTTGAATTCTCTTATTTTTTATATGCCCTTAACTTAACGCATTCCAATGCGATAAGATCGGATGATCTTGGCAGGACACTCATTATCTCCCCGCCTGGAACTGATGTGACCTGTGAACATTTCTCCGAGTATAACGATTGAAATTCCTGTGGTTTAAGGCGTTGCTCCCATCCTGTGGGAACCTGACATTGTGGGTTCCAGTACCATGTCGTCCCAGCCCCTGTTGAATATCTCCACGTTACAAACTGCACTTTCTGCCACTGACTAGCCTGATTCGAATTTGTCACATGTGTTGTGAGAGTTTATATATTTGGCCTTTTTTCAAGTACATTTTCGATCATTTAAAATTGTATTAAATTTTATCTTCGAAATTTGTGGGACCCCCTGAACCACACGTGTCGATTTTTCTGGGACTTGCACAAGATACAAGCTCGAGAAGTTTCCAAGGACAAGACAACAAGCGCCGAATTAAAAATGTAAATTTGATTGGTTTAAATAAATCGAAAAGTAACTCCTGTGCGGCGATTTGCTGCGCCGTTTCGCCTAGCGCGGGCTACCTTCGGGAAGCACATCGCAGGGGAGCTTCATTCTCTGTCTTCGGCATCACGTAGAGCGGACGTGTTGTCCGGGAGCTCTGGTTTCCTTGGGGTAACCAAATTTTAAATTTCGTAATGTAACTTTATTTTATTTTATTTCACGTTTTAATTTGTCACAGGAGTTTACCCGTCGATCTTTCTATCAGAAATCAATCATATCACCCTGAAAGTGACTCTCCATGACAGCATTTTACCGTAGAACTCAAACCCAAAATATCTCGATGTAACACTGGACCGAACACTGTCATACAGTAAACATCTTTCTAACGTTGCAGCCAAACTAAGTACAAGAAACAACATCTTATCTAATCTATCTCGCAGCACATGGGAATCCACAGTAGCAACTTTACCTACTTCTGACTTAAGTTTGGTTTATACCATAGCTGAATACTGCTCTTCCGTCTGGCTGAATAGCACCCACACGAAGAAACTTGACACCGTCCTGAATCTGACGATGCGGATTATCAGCGTGTCATCAAAACAAACCAACTACACTGGCTTCCTGTCCTTAGCAACATCCTTCCTCCAGATCTCCGCTGCATGAACAGAGAAGCAAGTAAAATACACTTCCAGTTCACCAAGACATCCAAGGAATCGCTTCAACAAGGGGCGCCCTCCCCTGATGTTGGCTCGAAAACTGATGAACGAAAATCACTGTGGACTGCGAACTTGGAATGAGGAATGGGCTGCTAAGGCCTCCGACGAATGGTAATCGATCTTTAGTCCTACGCAGCCCCCGCCCCGGTTTCATCTCCCGCGGAGTGTATGGGTCCCACTAAACAGAGTGCGCACTGAGCATGGAAGAAGCGGCTCTGCGATGTATTCTCGGGGCCTGCGAGCCTCTCCAAGCCGTGGCTGTGGTGAAGAATTCCAGACAATGCGACACATCACCTTCAGATGACCACCGACGACCTCCTGACAGCTTCAACAGCAGTTATTCAGTGGCTGCAACAACTGGACATCCTAGTTTAGTTTTAGTTTTTAATTTGTTAATTTATGTATTTACTTATATTTTATATCATTTTTGTATTTTCGTATTTGTCTGTATTGTACGTGTCTATCTCGATTTCTACTTTATATTTTATCTTGACTTTTTATATTTATTCTATTTTGTAAATTATCTGTTGCTTTCACATGTGCGCGGCTTAACTTGTACCATGAGCTAAATAAATCATTGTAATTTATGAGGGTGTAAAGATATTTTCGATACGTTGGCATGAGGCAAGCTTTTTCTAACAGTTTTATACCTTAAGATTAAATTTCTCTCTAATATTACCTCAGTACTCGTAAATGTGATTAATTTTAAATTGTTTTCCTATGATCTATGGTTTATTTCCTTGGTGAAGGTGGTCGCTTCAGTGGTGAGTTACCGTGGAGTGATGTAAGTAGGAGAATAAGCTTGAGTGGAGCTTCTAAATGGAATTCGAGAGGACAGATTGGGGAAAATATTCATTTATAGAACAAGGAGTAAGGGATTGGAATAAATTATTAGGGAAACGTTCGATACATTTCCAAGTTCGTTGAAAATATCTAAGAAAAAGCTAGAAAAAACATTTATAAATAAAAGTAAATATGATGTAATCAATTGTTAGGGAATTTTCCAATTGGGCAACCACCCTAAATGCATATCATTGATGATTGATTGATTGATTGATTGATTGATTGATTGATTGATTCATTCATTCATTCATTCATTCATTCATATTTTCAACTTGTAATTTTCACTGAATATTGACCCACTCTGTGCAGTGGGCACATTTGGAGGTATTTTCCATGAAGACTAGAACAGGCAATATTGTAAGACTACAACTTAATTACACCAGGGTTTCGATTTCTATTTCGTGTTTATGTTACCGGTAGTGTTCCTTATTTCCTTTTCCTTTGATGTTCTTTATAATAAATAGGTATTAACTAAATAATTTTTGGTCGAAGCTTCGGCCACTAAGGTCATTCGATCCACAACCTCGTAGGGTTCCTTCCACTGTCCACATCCTGCCTGTAGTTGCCATTTTTTTTACCTAGTTTAATTTTGATTTCGTGATAATTTTTAACGATTCCAAATTTATTTTCACGTTTTAAATTTCTTTCTTTTTTAATTGTTATGTAATGTGCTCAATTACTGCTACAGAATTGACACCAAACACTGACAAACAACTCAAAACAAGCAACATTCTTAGAATGTAGAAGTTTCTGGTGAATCTCTCTGCGATTATATGTTGCCCAGTAAAGGCAATTTTTAGAAGTGCTGTTGCCAATTAGCTGTAAATTTGTTTCATCTGTCATTAGAACCTCGTCAGCTTCACCTCGCGACACGTTTTTTTTAAATGTAGCCTGTCCTGTTCATTTAATTAATGAATATTTGCATTTATATACGAGCGAAAATTCAAACAAATCTCTATGTAACAGGAAACACACTGTTCATGGATTGTCGTGAGCTTCCGACTAATGCCTGGCACACATTCAGTATTTTAAGGGGAGCTGGTTTCCACTCCATCGTTTATCTTATTACAGAGGCTGTTTCTTGAAAGTATGCAAATTTCAGATTCAGAGTACTTCAGTTCCGAACACTATCATTGGAATGAATCTTGAATTGCCTCTGAAATATTCATTGATTCAAGATAACAGATTCTCTGTTTTTGAAGAAAGTCTCCACGATAAACGCTCAATGTGAGTCGGTCCAGTCAGTCACTGTACACATTTGATCCTGGCAATGTGTGTGTGTACAAGATCGATGTTCCCTCCCCACCAGGTCTTCTCGCAGCAGCGTTACAAAACAGTAAGATATTTCAGCCCGACCGTGTACCAGTTGGCCCTCCAGCCCCCTACTTTCTACCTATAAGTGTCCCGCATGTACCAATGATGAACGGGATGCCTGGTCGTGGCTTTACAAAGGAGCGCTACAACGTGCCTTATTTCGGATTTGAAACAAGTAGCTACACACATTCTGTAACAGAGTACGCCAAAGGTGCAGAAAATAAGTAATAACTCATTTTACAACATACTGTACATACATTCTTCTGTGCATACCATCTGCGAGCTTCGGCTGCATTCTGACCAGATCCTCCATAAATTAAATTATGTCTGTGTATTCGTCTCCGTTGAACACACCAGCCATTGTCGATATGTTGAGAGCAGCTGCAGTGTTGCTGAATCAAATATCAGCCTACTACTGTGCATTCGAAAATGAGACGCAAGGGGCGCTTCTGAAGGGTAGTTCTTACGGAACATACAGCGAGCGGCCGTCCGATTGTTATCTGTTCATATTCTAACGTAACTAACCTGCAGGCAGTAATACCCCTGTGGAAATCAGTTCTTAGGCATCCCACTCATCATTAATGCATGCAGGACAATTGGTATCTCAATCATCACTTCCCTCTGTAAGATGGAGTAATATTTGTGACTCACCCCGTTGGCTCCTATGTCCTATGCATCACAAAACTCCACAATAATTTGCATACATACCCCAACGAAGGGTTTAGGTAACAAGGGCGCCGGCCGTAAACCTGGGCTACATTGACGTGTGTCATGGATCACACCTACGACCCCACAACGGTATGTGGGAAAAGTGGCTAAAATACTATTGTTCCAACTCATTTACGACAGGAGGGGTGGGGGTGGAGGAGGGGACATATCTACCCCCAGAAAGAGATTTCTCCGCTTCAGATTAGTTGATATTTGGGAAATATAGGAAACTCTTCTATAGCGGCATTCACATGTCATTTATAGGGCCGTCTGATGGCAATGATCGTAGACGTGTAGTTAGCGGTTCGAGTCCCGTTGGTCGAAAAAAATTACCATCATAAATTTGGCCGTCAGGGTAGCAGAAGTGGCGGTATACAATTTCTAATCACCAGATTGCGTCCCGAAAACCTACATTCAGTTTTTGGATAATATTCCCGCTCCCATGACAACAAGGCTCAAGTCACGTCATCCAACTTTGCGTGATGCTGACACATTGGCTGATGGGAATTTTTACCCTTTATGAGAATGGAGAAGTCGCTGGAAAGTTGCTACAGACAGTTGCCTACACAACATCGTTTCTGGTGAACATCTTCCTGGTGGACATTATCTACCGCGTAAGTTTCAGACCACTCTGAACCGGGTGAGAACAAATCATGGACGATGTACGGATGTAGGGATGCAGAGTGCGACTGTGGTGCCTCTCGACAGACGATCCCTCATATTGTAAGTGAATGTGTAGGGCGTTCCTACACAGGTAGCCCGAGTGACTTTCTGGAACCAACGGAGGAAGCCATACAGTGGATCGCCCATCTGGACATTCTACTATAACTAAATCTTGCTCCCAAGAAACATGTTTCTTGTCTGTGTATATTTGTAAATATTGTGAACTTGTATATACGGAGGTCGAGTCATAAGTCATGGTAACTATATTTTTCTCGCGAACAGGAGACAACACGGAAAATCTAAGATATGCATTTGGAAACGTACGGTATGTACTTGCGTATGATGCCAGTAGATGGTGTATGTAAACAACAGTGTGTCTCTAAGCATACCCCCAAGTTCAGTGTGTGAGTGAGAGCATCACAAAGTGGAAGTCAACAAGCAGGAGCAACGATCGTATATTACAATAACAGTTCTCCGCGGCAAAAATGCATGCCAATGCCATGCAGAGCTGCGGGAAGCATTAGGTGTGTGACTATGATCTAATCCCCAAAGTCAAGAAGCCATTACGTGGACAACGGTTTGCTAACAAAGAAGACATCGTAACAGCATTTCGGAGAGAGTTGTCGCACGTTAGCGATACATATGCAGCGAATGGTATTCAACGCCTTCCCCACCGCTGGCAACGCACTGTGGAATCCTTGGGTGATTATTTCGAAGGTCTGTAACCAGTGGAGACCTGTCATTTGTACCTAGTCTTGTGTATTTGCAGTCTATACTATAATAAAACAATGTTTACAAATGGCCTGTGTTCTGTCACTTTCCTACGAGAATCTCCTCAAGTCAGAATTTGTCTTCAGGCACGAATGCATAAGTGCATGCCCTATTATTCCCAATGCATACTTTAGATTTTCCGTGTTATCTCCTGTTCGTGAGAAAAAATATAGTTGCCATGACTTATGACTCGACCCTCGTAGTTCTAAAACCCTCCGCAGAGCTCATAAAGAGTGAGACTTTAAGCCTTGAGCAGACACCCTGGTGCTATTTCACAAGAGTAGGATACGTGCCGACACCGGTTTTCATCCTCTTCCTTCCTTCCTTCCTTCTAGCATATATCACGTCATTCACACCATCTCTAATGAGGTTGCCGTGAGGAAGGGCATTAGGTCTTAAAACGAAGATTCATTTCACTTCATACCCGACACCGTAGAGAAACGGGACATGGGTGGGACACACAAAACTGGAATGGTCATATTAGCGGCAGCAAGTTGCGCTCTGGAGAGTTCGTCAGTTTTAATCACGCGCCCAGAAGTAACAAAGTTACCTAATTTTCTCCAAATGAGTAATTTTCTCCGCCAATCCGATTGCATCATCATTCTTTACATAACACGAACAGCATCCCTGATTTTTTTGTCGGTATAATTAAGTTACAAACGTATTTCACCGAATAGAGTTGCAACGAAGAGCTAAAAGTTCGTTCGACGGACATACCACATACAGGCAACACTTTGGTAGACTCGAATGTCTGTACGCCTGTAAATTAATAAGTTACTAAACTTTAATTCCTGCATCTTTGGCGTGTTTACAAGCACCCTGCTAAGGAACGTGTGTGTTGCGCATTCGACATGTAGCGCTCCTTTGTAAACCAGTGACTAGGCCGCCTGATACATCTTCATTATATACTATTATGCCTTTTACCGTTCAGTCTTGTTTTTTTTTTTTTTTTTTTTTTTTTTTTTTTTTTTTTTTTTTTTTTTTTTTGCTATTTGCTTTACGTCGCACCGACACAGATATGTCTTATGGCGACGATAGGATGGGAAAGGCATAGGAATAGGAAGGAAGCGACCGTGGCCTTAATTAAGGTACAGCCCAGTAGTATAATGGGAGAGTTCGGGCGCCTCCTCCTCCTCCTCCGCCTCCTCCTCCGCCTCCTCCTCCTCCTCCGCCGCCGCCCGCGGGAAATTTGAATTATGGCGGGAAATTTGAATTTTGGCGCGAGATTTGAATTTGTAAACAAAGCCACGTGCTTTTTGACAGCTGTCATCGACAACAACGCAACGCTAACCTCACTGCTGCCATCTTGACGGGCCTAAACCTCACTAGTGCCAACTTAACCTAACTAGCATGAGGTAAACAAAGCCACGTGTTTTTTGACAGCCACGTGCTTTTTGACAGACAACAACGCATCGCTAACCTCAGTACTGCCATCTTGACGGGCCTAAACCTCAGTAGTGCCAACTTAACCTAACTAGTGCGAGATAAACAAATCCACGTGCTTTTTGACAGCCACGTGCTTTTTGACAGATTTGTAAACAAAGCCACGTGCTTTTTGACAGCTGTCATCGACAACAACGCATCGCTAACCTCAGTACTGCCATCTTGACGGGCCTAAACCTTAGTGGTACCAACTTAACCTAACTAGCATGAGGTAAACAAAGCCACGTGCTTTTTGACAGCCACGTGCTTTTTTGACAGCTGTCATCCGCCATCTTTGAGCACGGTGCTGCCCTCTTTCGTCACCTATCATCGGCAGTGCTGCCATCTTGACGGGTCTAAACCTTAGTGCTACCAACTTAACCTCACTAGCGTGAGATAAACAAAGCCACGTGCAGCTGTCATCCGCCATCTTTGAGCATCGTGCTGCCCTCTTTAGCTACTTACCTTTGAAATGTGGTGCGTTATCCGCCATCTTGCATCCGAAACCTCAGTGCTGCGCTCTATGTAGTGGTGGCAAATTCCATGTGCTCTTGTTTGGAAACAAAGCCACGTGCAGCTGTCATCCACCATCTTTAATCACCGTGCTGCCCTCTTTAGCTACTTACCTTTGACAGTTGTCATCCGCCATCTTGCATCGCCAACCTCAGTGCCGCACTCTATGTAGTGGCGGCAAATTCCACGTGCTCTTGTTTGGAAACAAATTCACGTGCTATTTTTCTGACAGCTGTCATCCGCCATCTTTGAGCACCGTGCTGCCCTCTTTAGCTACTTACCTTTGAAATGTGGTACGTCACAGCTGTCATCCACCATCTTTAATCCAGAGAGAACAGCGCTGCAATCTATGTGGTGGCGGCAAATTCCACGTGCTTTACAAATCAACATGCTTTTTTGACAGCTGTCAACCGCCATCTTTAATCACCGTGCTGCCATCTATGTGGTGGCGGTAAATTCCACATGCTTTACAAACCTATATGCTTTTCTGACAGCTGTCATCCGCCATCTTTAATCCAGAGAGAACAGTGCTGCCCTCTATGTGGTGGCGGCAAATTCCACGTGCTCTTGTTTGGAAACAAAGCCATGTGCAGCTGTCATCCGCCATCTTTGAGCACCGTGCTGCGAGCAATTTCGTCAGTTGTCATCCGCCATCTTTAATCTACAGAACACCGTGCTGCCCTCTTTATGGCTACTACCTTAAGCACGTAGTAGCGGGCAATTTGAAAAGTTCTGTTAGCTATCATCCGCCATCTTTAATCACCGTGCTGCCATCTTTAGCTAGATACCTTTGAAATGTGGCGGCGGATAATTTGAAAAATGCTTTTTGACAGCAGCTATCTTTGAGCACCGTGCTACCCTCTATGTGGTGGCGGCAAATTCTACATGCTTTACAAACCCACGCGCTTTTTTTTTTGACAGCCATCTTTAAGCAACAGAGTACAGTGCTGCCCTCTTTGTTGTGGCGGCAAATTCCACGTGCTCTTGTTTGGAAACAAAGCCACATGCTCTTTTGACAGCTGTCACCCGCCATCTTTAACCAACAGAGCACTATGCTGCGGACAATTTCGTTAGCTGTCATCCGACATCTTTAATCAACAGAGCACCGTGCTGCCCTCATGCGGGGTAATTTCGTTAGCTGCTATCCGCCATCTTTAAACACCGTGCTACCCTCTTTATGACTACTACCTTAAGCACGTAGTAGCGGGCAATTTCGTTAGCTGTCATCCGCTATTTTTGAGCACCGTGCTGCTCTCTGTAGTAGCGGGTAATTTGAAAAGTTCTGTTAGCTGTCATCCGCCATCTTTGAGCACCGTGCTGCCATCTATGTGGTGGCGGCAAATTCTACATGCTTTACAAACTCACGCGCAGCTGTCATCCACCATCTTACATCGCAAACCTCAGTGCTACACTCTATGTGGTAGTGGATAATTTTAAAAAGAAAAATTCTACAGCAGCCATCTCTCGACGCTAATTGCACAAGATGGTGACTATACATGACTCCTTAAAGGTGCTCATGCAAGATGATCGCTATACATAGACGCCCTTGGGATGCTTGCGCAAGATGGCGGTTATACAAGGCTCCTTATGAGGGATGCTTGCGCGAGATGGTGGTTGCTCTTATGAGGCGGCTCAAGGATCCATGGCTAGAGACGCCCTAAGGATGCTTGCGCAAGATGGCGGATGCAAGATGGCGGCTATACATAGCTCCTTATGAGACAGCCAGTACAACATGTGATCAGAACATTGATTGATGTGTTCAGAACACTGTACTCGATACAACATGTGATTAAAACATTGTGTGGTGTGTTCAGAACACTAATCGAACGCTGTATTAGGGGATACCTTTGTTTAGATTGAAACATAACAAGACTAGAATTGAACACTGCACATTGATTGATGTGTTCAGAACACAAAATAAGTAGAATCGAACAGTGTACTCGATGTCGTTAACTTCAACATGTGATTAAAACATTGGCTGGTGTGTTCAGAACACTACATAAGTAGAATCGAACGCTGTATTAGGGGATACCTTTGTTTAGATTGAAACATAACAAGACTAGAATTGAACACTGCACTCGATGTCGGAAGATCAGATTGAAACATAACAAGACTAGAATTGAACACTGTACATTGATTGATGTGTTCAGAACACAAAATAAGTAGAATCGAACACTGTACTCGATGTCGTTAACTTCAACATGTGATTAAAACATTGTCTGGTGTGTTCAGAACACTACATAAGTAGAATCGAACGCTGTATTAGGGGATACCTTTGTTCTAAGAAGATCAGATTGAAACATAACAAGACTAGAATTGAACACTGCACTCGATGTCGTTACATGTGATCAGAACAATGATTGATGTGTTCAGATCACTAAACAAGTAGAACCGAACACTGTACAACATGTTAGGGGGGATACCTTTGTTTAGATTGAAACATAACAAGACTAGAATTGAACACTGCACTCGATGTCGTTACATGTGATCAGAACAATGATTGATGTGTTCAGATCACGAAACAAGTAGAACCGAACACTGTACAACATGTTAGGGGATACCTTTGTTTAGATTGAAACTAACAAGACTAGAATCGAACACTGCACTCGATGTCGTTACATGTGACCCGATACAACATGTTAGGGGATACCTTTATCCTAAGAACCGAACACTGTACAACATGTTAGGGGATACCTTTGTTTAGATTGAAACTAACAAGACTAGAATCGAACACTGCACTCGATGTCGTTACATGTGATCCGATACAACATGTTAGGGGATACCTTTGTTTAGATTGAAACATAGCAAGCCTAGAATCGAACATTGTTTGATGTGTTCAGTACAACTTCAATGATTAACATACACACTGTGCACATATCGCATAGCTAAAAACACACTGTGCACATATCGCATACCTAACACTTCAAATGATTTGCTTAGTACGAAAATAAAAATAAAAAATCTATACCGCGTAGCTAACTCGTTCATCACACTGCTAAGACGCTTAGTAATTGTGAATACACTCATACGAAAATCAAGAAAGCACACTGCGTAGCCAACTCGCTCGGCACGAAAAAATCTATACCGCGTAGCTAACTCGTTCATCACACTGCTAAGACGCTTAGTAATTGTGAATACACTCATACGAAAATCAAGAAAGCACACTGCGTAGCCAACTCGCTCGGCTCACTCGCTTAGTAATTGCAACACACACGGATAAGAATGTTCCGAGATACTTACATGTTTTTTAAGGGGGGTGAAAGATCATAAATTATATGTACACACATGTTGTCTCCTCCAAGTTGTAAGATGAAATAGACGCAGTACTGCGAGTTTCCGCTCTAGCTGGCGAACGGAAGTAGCATGATATCTCAGCAAAAAATAAAAATACGCGTGAGCTTGCAAGTCAGACACAATGATGGATACCGCGATTCAAATCCTGGTAACTTATGCCGTCGGGAAGGGCATCCGGCTAGATCATGTAATGATGATCGCACAGGTCCCACGCCTAGCATTTACAGCTTCCAGTTCGAACCCGCTATCATCCGAAGTAGCGAGAATGATTGAAGAGTGTTTTAGTGTGATTCATTTGTTGGATGGAGGCGTTAAGCTGCCTTCTTCGGTAGGAGTAGGCTATGTCGGGATATCGATTTAAAATCCTAGTCAGGAAGGGCAGCCGGTCGTAAAACTATGGTGTGAGGCGGGGTGTGCAAAAAAGCTAGCAATAAGTAAGGGCTGTTGATGGGGACGTTAAACCTTGTGCAGACTCCTTCGAAAATTATTTTTTGAGTACAAGTGTGTTGATGCTGATTCATTTGTCGGATGGAGGCAATAAGCCTTGTGCAGGCTTCTTCAGTGGAGTAGGCTATGTATCGGTACCGGGATATCTAGTTATAAAACCCGCTACAACAAATTTATCGCGTATACTGCGATTTAAAATCCTAGTCAGGAAGGGCAGCCGGTCGTATAAAACTATGGTGTGAGGCGGGGTGTGCAAAAAAGCCAGCATTAAGTAAGGGCTGTTGATAGGAGGCGTTAAACCATGTGCAAGCTCCTTCACCAGGAGAAGCCTACATGCCGGTACCGTGCAGGTTCTTTCGATAGGAGTAGGCACTGTGTGTGTTTTAACCTCTCCGTACAATCATGATAGTTTACGTTAGGAACTTACATAGGCTAAATGCTACACATTCCGTGGCAGAGCCGGGAATCGAACTCGGTCGAAAATTATTTTTTGAGTACAAGAGTGTTGATGCTGATTCATTTGTCGGATGGAGGCAATAAGCCTTGTGCAGGCTTCTTCAGTGGAGTAGGCTATGTATCGGTACCGGGATATCTAGTTATAAAACCCGCTACAACAAATTTATCGCGTATACTGCGATTTAAAATCCTAGTCAGGAAGGGCAGCCGGTCGTATAAAACTATGGTGTGAGGCGGGGTGTGCAAAAAGGCCAGCATTAAGTAAGGGCTGTTGATAGGAGGCGTTAAACTATGTGCAAGCTCCTTCACCAGGAGAAGCCTACATGCCGGTACCGTGCAGGTTCTTTCGATAGGAGTAGGCACTGTGTGTGTTTTAACCTCTCCGTACAATCATGATAGTTTACGTTAGGAACTTACATAGGCTAAATGCTACACATTCCGTGGCAGAGCCGGGAATCGAACTCGGACCTCCGAGGGTAGCAGCTAACTACTACACCACAGAGGAGGACTATTTCAGAATATTTTACAACCTTAATTGGTACTGTGTTTTAAGAGCTTGAATGGTACTCAGCTAAGAAGACCTTCGCGAGTTACAAGCCGCTTATCAGCATGTAGTGTCCTCGTTCAAGGCCGAGCCGGAATATACGTGTACAATTTCAGCTAACACACGCATTCCGCTGCTCGCTCTGCGCTGATACGACTTCATGGACAGTAGAAGAAACCTATAGCCTACAGTATGCATGCCTCTCACCCGGTAGTCTCGGGTTCGATTCTCTTGGGAATAAAAATGTGTTTAAATCGCAAGAATTTGTTGAGTTGTCCTTTGCACACTCTTGCCTTCGCGATGCGTGTTCGATAATTGTTTTCAACCGGTTGCCCTTCCTGACGTCAAAGAACTCGGATTAAGAATCTGTCGAGAATCGGGGGTTTTACTGCTAGATTTTAAATCGCAGTATCACGAACTATTGTTTTACTGCTGGATGCCCTTCCTGACTAAGATTTTAAATCGCAAGAATTTGTTTTAAGACTCAAGTCTTGTTATGTTTCTTTTCGTAATCTGCAAGTCTAAACAAGCATATCGCTGCACGCTCTTGCCTTCGCGATGCGTGTTCGATAATTGTTTTCAACTAGTTGCCCTTCCTGACGTCAAAGAACTCGGATTAAGAATCTGTCGAGAATCGGGGGTTTTACTGCTAGATTTTAAATCGCAGTATCACGAACTATTGTTTTACTACCGGATGCCCTTCCTGACTAAGATTTTAAATCGCAAGAATTTGTTTTAAGTCTCAAGTCTTGTTATGTTTCTTTTCGTAATCTGCAAGTCTAAACAAGCATATCGCTGCACACTCTTGCCTTCGCGATGCGTGTTCAATAATTGTTTTCAACCGGTTGCCCTTCCTGACGTCAAAGAACTCGGATTAAGAATCTGTCGAGAATCGGGGGTTTTACTGCTAGATTTTAAATCGTAGTATCACGAACTATTGTTTTACTACCGGATGCCCTTCCTGACTAAGATTTTAAATCGCAAGAATTTGTTTTAAGACTCAAGTCTTGTTATGTTTCTTTTCGTAATCAGCAAGTCTAAACAAGCATATCGCTGCACACTCTTGCCTTCGCGATGCGTGTTCGATAATTGTTTTCAACCGGTTGCCCTTCTTGACGTCAAAGAACTCGGATTAAGAATCTGTCGAGAATCGGGGGTTTTACTGCTAGATTTTAAATCGTAGTATCACGAACTATTGTTTTACTGCTGGATGCCCTTCCTGACTAAGATTTTAAATCGCAAGAATTTGTTTTAAGACTCAAGTCTTGTTATGTTTCTTTTCATAATCTGCAAGTCTAAACAAGCATATCGCTGCACACTCTTGCCTTCACGATGCGTGTTCGATAATTGTTTTCAACTGGTTGCCCTTCCTGACGTCAAAGAACTCGGATTAAGAATCTGTCGAGAATCGGGGGATATACAGCTAGATTTTAAATCGCAGTATCACGAACTATTGTTTTACTGCTGGATGCCCTTCCTGACTAAGATTTTAAATCGCAAGAATTTGTTTTAAGTCTCAAGTCTTGTTATGTTTCTTTTCGTAATCTGCAAGTCTAAACAAGCATATCGCTGCACACTCTTGCCTTCGCGATGCGTGTTCGATAATTGTTTTCAACCGGTTGCCCTTCCTGACGTCAAAGAACTGGGATTAAGAATCTGTCGAGAATCGAGGATTTACAGCTAGATGCTCGCCGGATACCCTTCCCGACGGCATAAGTTACCAGGATTTGAATCGCGGTATCCATCATTGTGTCTGACTTGCAAGCTCACGCGTATTTTTATTTTTTGCTGAGATATCATGCTACTTCCGTTCGCCAGCTAGAGCGGAAACTCGCAGTACTGCGTCTATTTCATCTTACAACTTGGAGGAGACAACATGTGTGTACATATAATTTATGATCTTTCACCCCCCTTAAAAAACATGTAAGTATCTCGGAACATTCTTATCCGTGTGTGTTGCAATTACTAAGCGAGTGAGCCGAGCGAGTTGGCTACGCAGTGTGCTTTCTTGATTTTCGTATGAGTGTATTCACAATTACTAAGCGTCTTAGCAGTGTGATGAACGAGTTAGCTACGCGGTATAGATTTTTTCGTGCCGAGCGAGTTGGCTACGCAGTGTGCTTTCTTGATTTTCGTATGAGTGTATTCACAATTACTAAGCGTCTTAGCAGTGTGATGAACGAGTTAGCTACGCGGTATAGATTTTTTATTTTTATTTTCGTACTAAGCAAATCATTTGAAGTGTTAGGTATGCGATATGTGCACAGTGTGTTTTTAGCTATGCGATATGTGCACAGTGTGTATGTTAATCATTGAAGTTGTACTGAACACATCAAACAATGTTCGATTCTAGGCTTGCTATGTTTCAATCTAAACAAAGGTATCCCCTAACATGTTGTATCGGATCACATGTAACGACATCGAGTGCAGTGTTCGATTCTAGTCTTGTTAGTTTCAATCTAAACAAAGGTATCCCCTAACATGTTGTACAGTGTTCGGTTCTTAGGATAAAGGTATCCCCTAACATGTTGTATCGGGTCACATGTAACGACATCGAGTGCAGTGTTCGATTCTAGTCTTGTTAGTTTCAATCTAAACAAAGGTATCCCCTAACATGTTGTACAGTGTTCGGTTCTACTTGTTTCGTGATCTGAACACATCAATCATTGTTCTGATCACATGTAACGACATCGAGTGCAGTGTTCAATTCTAGTCTTGTTATGTTTCAATCTAAACAAAGGTATCCCCCCTAACATGTTGTACAGTGTTCGGTTCTACTTGTTTAGTGATCTGAACACATCAATCATTTTTCTGATCACATGTAACGACATCGAGTGCAGTGTTCAATTCTAGTCTTGTTATGTTTCAATCTGATCTTCTTAGAACAAAGGTATCCCCTAATACAGCGTTCGATTCTACTTATGTAGTGTTCTGAACACACCAGACAATGTTTTAA
Organism: Anabrus simplex; assembly: GCF_040414725.1. Taxonomy (NCBI): domain Eukaryota; kingdom Metazoa; phylum Arthropoda; class Insecta; order Orthoptera; family Tettigoniidae; genus Anabrus; species Anabrus simplex. The sequence goes on along the minus strand of NC_090278.1, from coordinate 24,107,987 downwards.
TCATATGTTGAAGTTAACGACATCGAGTACAGTGTTCGATTCTACTTATTTTGTGTTCTGAACACATCAATCAATGTACAGTGTTCAATTCTAGTCTTGTTATGTTTCAATCTGATCTTCCGACATCGAGTGCAGTGTTCAGTTCTAGTCTTGTTACGTTTCAATCTAAACAAAAGTATCCCCTAATACAGCGTTCGATTCTACTTATGTAGTGTTCTGAACACACCAGCCAATGTTTTAATCACATGTTGAAGTTAACGACATCGAGTACAGTGTTCGATTCTACTTATTTTGTGTTCTGAACACATCAATCAATGTGCAGTGTTCAATTCTAGTCTTGTTATGTTTCAATCTAAACAAAGGTATCTCCTAATACAGCGTTCGATTAGTGTTCTGAACACACCACACAATGTTTTAATCACATGTTGTATCGAGTACAGTGTTCGATTCTACTTATTTTGTGTTCTGAACACATCAATCAATGTTCTGATCACATGTTGTACTGGCTGTCTCATAAGGAGCTATGTATAGCCGTCATCTTGCATCCGCCATCTTGCGCAAGCATCCTTAGGACGTCTCTAGCCATGGATCCTTGAGCCACCTCATAAGAGCAACCACCATCTCGCGCAAGCATCCCTCATAAGGAGCCTTGTATAACCGCCATCTTGCGCAAGCATCCCAAGGGCGTCTATGTATAGCGATCATCTTGCATGAGCACCTTTAAGGAGTCATGTATAGTCACCATCTTGTGCAATTAGCGTCGAGAGATGGCTGCTGTAGAATTTTTCTTTTTAAAATTATCCGCTACCACATAGAGTGTAGCACTGAGGTTTGCGATGTAAGATGGTGGATGACAGCTGCGCGTGAGTTTGTAAAGCATGTAGAATTTGCCGCCACCACATAGATGGCAGCACGGTGCTCAAAGATGGCGGATGACAGCTAACAGAACTTTTCAAATTACCCGCTACTACAGAGAGCAGCACGGTGCTCAAAGATAGCGGATGACAGCTAACGAAATTGCCCGCTACTACGTGCTTAAGGTAGTAGTCATAAAGAGGGCAGCACGGTGTTTAAAGATGGCGGATGGCAGCTAACGAAATTACCCCGCATGAGGGCAGCACGGTGCTCTGTTGATTAAAGATGTCGGATGACAGCTAACGAAATTGTCCGCAGCATAGTGCTCTGTTGGTTAAAGATGGCGGGTGACAGCTGTCAAAAGAGCATGTGGCTTTGTTTCCAAACAAGAGCACGTGGAATTTGCCGCCACAACAAAGAGGGCAGCACTGTACTCTGTTGCTTAAAGATGGCTGTCAAAAAAAAAAGCGCGTGGGTTTGTAAAGCATGTAGAATTTGCCGCCACCACATAGAGGGTAGCACGGTGCTCAAAGATAGCTGCTGTCAAAAAGCATTTTTCAAATTATCCGCCGCCACATTTCAAAGGTATCTAGCTAAAGATGGCAGCACGGTGATTAAAGATGGCGGATGATAGCTAACAGAACTTTTCAAATTGCCCGCTACTACGTGCTTAAGGTAGTAGCCATAAAGAGGGCAGCACGGTGTTCTGTAGATTAAAGATGGCGGATGACAACTGACGAAATTGCTCGCAGCACGGTGCTCAAAGATGGCGGATGACAGCTGCACATGGCTTTGTTTCCAAACAAGAGCACGTGGAATTTGCCGCCACCACATAGAGGGCAGCACTGTTCTCTCTGGATTAAAGATGGCGGATGACAGCTGTCAGAAAAGCATATAGGTTTGTAAAGCATGTGGAATTTACCGCCACCACATAGATGGCAGCACGGTGATTAAAGATGGCGGTTGACAGCTGTCAAAAAAGCATGTTGATTTGTAAAGCACGTGGAATTTGCCGCCACCACATAGATTGCAGCACTGTTCTCTCTGGATTAAAGATGGCGGATGACAGCTGTGACGTACCACATTTCAAAGGTAAGTAGCTAAAGAGGGCAGCACGGTGCTCAAAGATGGCGGATGACAGCTGTCAGAAAAATAGCACGTGAATTTGTTTCCAAACAAGAGCACGTGGAATTTGCCGCCACTACATAGAGTGCGGCACTGAGGTTGGCGATGCAAGATGGCGGATGACAACTGTCAAAGGTAAGTAGCTAAAGAGGGCAGCACGGTGATTAAAGATGGTGGATGACAGCTGCACGTGGCTTTGTTTCCAAACAAGAGCACATGGAATTTGCCGCCACTACATAGAGCGCAGCACTGAGGTTTCGGATGCAAGATGGCGGATAACGTACCACATTTCAAAGGTAAGTAGCTAAAGAGGGCAGCACGATGCTCAAAGATGGCGGATGACAGCTGCACGTGGCTTTGTTTATCTCACGCTAGTGAGGTTAAGTTGGTAGCACTAAGGTTTAGACCCGTCAAGATGGCAGCACTGCCGATGATAGGTGACGAAAGAGGGCAGCACCGTGCTCAAAGATGGCGGATGACAGCTGTCAAAAAAGCACGTGGCTGTCAAAAAACACGTGGCTGTCAAAAAGCACGTGGCTTTGTTTACCTCGCGCTAGTTAGGTTAAGTTGGTACCACTAAGGTTTAGGCCCGTCAAGATGGCAGTACTGAGGTTAGCGATGCGTTGTTGTCGATGACAGCTGTCAAAAAGCACGTGGCTTTGTTTACAAATCTGTCAAAAAGCACGTGGCTGTCAAAAAGCACGTGGATTTGTTTATCTCGCACTAGTTAGGTTAAGTTGGCACTACTGAGGTTTAGGCCCGTCAAGATGGCAGTACTGAGGTTAGCGATGCGTTGTTGTCTGTCAAAAAGCACGTGGCTGTCAAAAAACACGTGGCTTTGTTTACCTCATGCTAGTTAGGTTAAGTTGGCACTAGTGAGGTTTAGGCCCGTCAAGATGGCAGCAGTGAGGTTAGCGTTGCGTTGTTGTCGATGACAGCTGTCAAAAAGCACGTGGCTTTGTTTACAAATTCAAATCTCGCGCCAAAATTCAAATTTCCCGCCAAAATTAAAATTTCCCGCGGGCGGCGGCGGAGGAGGAGGCGGAGGAGGCGGAGGAGGCGCCCGAACTCTCCCATTATACTACTCAGCCCCAGCATTTGCCTGGTGTGAAAATGGGAAACCACGGAAAACCATCTTCAGGGCTGCCGACAGTGGGGTTCGAACCCACTATCTCCCGATTACTGGATACTGGCCGCACTTAAGCGACTGCAGCTATCGAGCTCGGTTACCGTTCAGTCTGCAAGCCCCTGTGAATATACTAAACACCCCCAAAATCGTCTATTTGAAACTAACTCTGTGGCCTCATTGTGTTCTATACCTCTTATCTTTAAATCATTATAAACTGAGTCTAACCAACATCCTCTTGGGCTCCATAACAGAGTCCATTATTCTCCTAGGGAACTTAACCTCCTCCATTCGCCTAACATGACCCCACCACTGAAGCCGGTTTGTGCATTCAGCTCCATCGAACGAGTTCATTTTTAATATAGCCTTTATATTCTCATTCCGAGTATCCTCCTGCCATTGTACCCTCCTGTTTGTACCAGCAATCGTTCTTGCTACTTTCATGTCTGTTACTTCTAACTTATGCATAAGATATCCTGAGTCCACTCAGCTTTCACTCCCATAAAGCAAAGTTGATCTGAAAACAGACTGTTGTAAAGATAGTTTCGTCCGGGAGCTGACGGTTACGTGCCGGATGCGACCCGGCCATTATCGTGCCAATAGCGACCGAGCGGAAAAGCATCGTGCCGCATGCGACCCATCAATCACTTACAATTGATCTGCATTAAGGGCTGTCACCAAGTGGCAGATTGCTTATAAGTAGCTAACTTTGTCTTTTCTAAAATAAAGGTCTGACACCGTTGTTAGCAGGTTCGAGTGCCATTGGTCGAAAGAAAAATATAATGATGTTGCTGGCTTTACGTCCTAGTAACTACTTTTATGGTTAAAGGAGACGCCGAGGTGCTGGAATTTAGTCCCGCAGGTCTTATTTTACGTGCCAGTAAATCCACCGACACAAAGTTGACGTATTTCAGCACGTTCAAATACCACCGGGCTGAGCCAGGATCGAACCTGCCAAGTTGGAGTCGGAAGACCAGCATCTCAACCGTCTGAGCCACTTGGCCTGGATGAAAAAAAAAAAAAAAAATCACCATCAGAATGTTGGCCGGCAAGGTAGGAAAGTTGGTGGTAGAAAGTTTCTAATCACTAGATTGCATGCCAAAAGCCGGGATTCAAATCCAAACCTTTTCGCAGTGTTCAAATGGAGTGAGGGGATATGATGCTGTTGATGGTGATTCGGCCGTCGGATGGAGACGTAAAGCATTGAGCAGACCCCTTGGTATTATTCGAGAGGAGTATGCTAAGTGCCGAAACCGGGTTTCATCTCTCCCTAGTTCATAATCATAATCCCACATGCAGACGCGCAGGCCGCCCACGGGAGTCAGGTAGAAATACCTGCACCAGGCAAGCCGAACACGTCCTCGGACACTCCTGGTACTAATAGGACACGATAAGTACATAGGCCTAAGTCGTAAATAATTTCAGAGAATTACGATCTTTTTAATTGCTAGTGGCATTATGTCGCACCGACACAGACAGGTCTTAAGGCGACGATGGGATAGGAAAGGGCTAGGAATGGGAAGGAAGCGGCCCTGGTCTTAATTAAAGTCCAGCCCCAGCATTTGCCTAGTGTGAAAATGGGGAAACACGGAAAACCATCTTCAGGGCTGCCGACAGTGGGATTCGAACCCAGCAAGCTCAGGGCCGCGCGCCTCTAACCGCATGGCCAACTCGCCCGGTGGGAAAAGACGTAAACGCATCACCATGTTTTGTGTTGTAAAACGAGTTTCCCCCTGAAGTGTTATGTAAATTAGGGGCAGTAGCTGCTTATAGGACTTTTTTGAAATGGCATTGGACTTCGTTTAGCTTACCTTATCTTGGTTGATGACACAACTTATCAAATGACAATTTGCTTGTCAACGCCGGTCGCATCCGACACGGTTACAGATTATGCGGTCGCTCACCGAGCTGACTTCCTTCTTACAGAATACTGTTGATCGGAAGTGCGAGCTCACTGCATTAGCTTTACTGCATCTTCTTCTTCTTGCGTTCCGGCCTTCTAAGGACCACGTTACAATTTCAATTGTTCCTCCTTAGTTGTTCTTTCCTTTTCTTCCAGTATTCTTTCAATGTTTCACTGTGTTACTGTGTTACTGCATCCTGATTCAATCTCACTTACTATATTACCATCCTGGGAGAACAGACATCCTAAATACTTGAAATTATCTACCTGTTCCAGCTTTATATCACCAATGTAACATTCAGTTCTCTTACCGACAGGCATCAATTTATTCTTGGAAAGGCTCATTTTCATACCATACTCATTACACCTATTTTCAAGTTCCATTATCTGCCATTAAGACCAAGTCGTCAGCATAGGCGAGACTGCTTACTACATTCCCACCTAACTGAATCATTCCCTGCCACTTTATAACTGTCAGCAGATGATGATGTCCGACTCGTTGGCTGAATGATCAGCGTACTGGTCTTCGGTTCAGAGGGTCCCGGGTTCGATCCCCGGCCGGGTCGGAGATTTTAACCTTAATTGGTCAATTCCAATGGCACGGGGGCTGGGTGTATGTGTTGTCTTCATCATCATTTCATCCTCATCACGACGCGCAGGTCCCCTACGGGAGTCAAATAGAAAGACCTGCACCTGGCGAGCCGAACCCGTCCTGGGATATCTCGGCTCTAAAAGCCATACGACATTACATTTCAGCAGATGATCCATGTAAACTATGAACAACAAAGGTGAAATATTACAGCCTTGTCTAACCAAGAATTTATTCTACCATCAATTCTCAATGCAGCCCAATTGTCAACATAAATTCCTTTGATTGCTTTTAATAATCTGCCCTTAATACCATCAATAATAATAATAATAATAATAATAATAATAATAATAATAATAATAATAATAATAATAATAATGTTACATTACCGACACTGTTCTTGTAGTCCATGTTACCTCGTTGTCAAGGATCTGACGGCCCAGCCTTGCAGAACCTATCGTCTAAGGCCAGTTTTAAGAAACACATATGCAATTAATTTTATTACTTAATATAATGGAGTCAATTCAGCTAAGAAACGTTTGACTCTCTGTCTAGACGGTTCAAATAGGCTATGAGGCTGAAGACTTACCGTCCACCGTGAGTTTGATGGTGTTTTTTAGGTGTTCCGATCCTTGACGAGCGATGCAGGTGTAGAGGCCTGTATCTCTGGAAGACAGTCTGTGTGACACCAGTGTTTGGTTCCCGTCCTCTGCGTACTGGAATGTGGTGATGTGATAAGTGTTACCAACCAGCAGGCGGGTCTCGTCCTTGTACCTGCACAACCGCAAATCTCCGTCTTAGAAGCAGTGTTGTTCTTGAGAATATTTCCTACCTTTAAGCAGTGAAGTGCCATAGACTATAACTTCACGTCAACACGTGTTTTCTGCAAGTGATCTGCGTATAGTATACATGACTCTTTTACCATGTAGACTGCGCAATTTTTCAAGTATAGTTCAAAAGTGGTTTTGTATTACTCTATAAGGAGTCTAAATAAATAAATAAATAAATAAATAAATAAATAAATAAATAAATAAATAAATAAATAAATAAATAAGAATGAGCTTTTCTCGAACTTTATTATTACAAATATGTCTTCAGCATGTATGAAATGTGAACAAAATTATAGTTATGATTTTTTAAAATCCTGTACAGATGTCATCATCAAACAAAACTTGTTTAGAAAGTTACTCCATAGGCACTTACTACACGAGGTACCAACAGGTGTCAATATCTAGCTGCACTGTTGTTTTTTTTTCTGTGCATAAAGTGTGACAGTTTGGACGATTTATCAAACTAAAGTTGATTTCTGACACGTGAATGGAATATCGTCCATTAGAAAATTCCCTCCCCACTTGTGCAAAAGAAATCGATGTATTGTCTGAAACTTTAGATGCAAATGAGATAAATCACGGTGATGATATTTTACATTTTACAGGATTTGTACGCTTGTCAGTATTTTTTAATACTTGGCTTTCTTTTATACCGGAAAGAAAAGGTGAAATCAAGATCAAATACAAAACAAGTAGAAGAAGAAGTCGTCTCTGAAATAAAACTCTGTAGCTAACCGTGGTCCTGAAAACATTAGATTTAAAAGGGGCCCATAGACGTGCAATATTATTGCGCAAAATGGATTGTACAATATATTGTTAGCTGCCTATAGACGTACAATATTATTGCACAAAAATCGAGTTTGTGCAATAAATAGAATCGTGTGGAGATAATATTGATAGTTGTGCAATATATTGTGCAAAGCGGTCATAGACGTACAATACGCGTTGCAATATATAGTCAGTCCATGCCGGTATTTTATTTGGTGATTATATTGAGTAACACTGATCTTTGCTGCGTTTTGATCGCCGTAGGCGTAAGTGCCAAAAAGAAGCAGAAACAGAAAAGAAGCACAAGGGCCAAACAGTGGTTTCTAGACAGAGAAAAGTACACTCATGAAAATTTACTCAATGAACTGAGAAAATGGGAACCAAATGATTTTCGAAACTTTCTGCTGATGAATAGTGAATTGTATGAGGAACTCCTCGCTTTGCTCTTAACGTCCCACAGAGCCGGAAGGCCATGGTACGCTTCGATAAACTCCAAAATAAACTTTTTCTCCTCCTTTTTTGCCTGCCATCACGATACCTTCTCCAACGCTTCTTGATACCAACTGGCGGGAGGATGGGATATTGCACAATATTGCCAACACACAGCATAGTATTTTGCGATTTGCGCAATATATTTCAAACTTTCTTGATTTCGTACAATATATTGCACAACCCTTCAATATTAAATACACACTATCAATTTTATTGCACAAACCCCGATATTGCGCAATAATATTGCACGTCTATGGGACCCTTTTAGAGGCTTCGCACGTACTCGCTTCCTTGTTCTCTGTTCGCCCGTACAGTTTCTTCTCCTTCTTCAGACTCGGCGAGGGATTCCACCTCTACCGCCTCAAGGGCGATGAATGAATGGTTTTTAAGTAGGCATAGACCACATTTTCTGTTCACTTGGTCTATTACAGTTGTGGATATGAATTCTCCCCGTACAGTACAGTAGCGGCGATTAGGGGGCGTGAGTCCCCGCCCCCTCCACCCCACTTGTAGAGAAATTATAGCAATTTCTACAAGCCCTGTTGCCTTATCAACTAATTCTTTCCTTTATTTTCCTTAATTATTAACAAAATGATTAGTCGAAATACGCACAAAATGTCGTTCGTCGCGGCTAACGAATTTCTATAGCGACACAGCAAGTAGTGGAGACTTTGCGTGTGATGTGAGGAAGGGTAACAGGGATATATTTATTTTGCCAAGCTCATGGACACTGAGGTATGATTCACCCGCTTGCCGCGCACATTCGTCAGTCTGTCAGTTTCTTAGTGTGTATTCAAATACTAAATGACTGTAATTGTATAATCACGCCCTACTTCTATTTAATTGTAATACGTGTGTAATATTGTCCCTTTGGTATGAAATGGCGGACGGCTTTTAGTGCCGGGAGTGTCCGAGAACAAGTTCGGCTCGCCAGGTGCAGGTCTTTTGATTTGACATCCGTAGGCGACCTGCGCTTCGTGATGAGGATGAAATGAGGATGAAGACAACACATACACCAGCGAAATTATGGTTAAAATTGCCGACCCTATAGCCATGGAGCCGGACGTGAAAGTGTTTGTATAGTATTGAATCAAACTGTCAAAAAATACTATTATTACCGCACGTGGTTGACTGAACCTTTACCTCTCTGACTAAATTCACTCACAGAGCATCAAAAATCTCACCATCCCATTGTGTAGCTATTTTTTTTTTTTCAGTTTTGGTGTTTAACCCCCCCCCCCGCCGCTATATTCCACAAACTCGGGTACATTTTTCTCCCTCCCCCACTTCTAATTCCCAATCTACGCTCCTGGTACAGTATAGTACCACCCCTGTTCTATTTCATTTTCAAATCTGGTAACCCTAGTTACAGCGGAACGTGTCCGCTCTGTTTATATCTGTCACAAGACTGAATTATAACATTCCGCTTCGCAGAAAATGTTGTTTTATCTCTGGAGCTTTTCCGGCCCCAGTCAGCACACGAGAACAGACTGCTTCCTGCACACCATCTTGATTTGTAATCGCTTATCACCAGTTGAGCCGATAACGAGTGTGTCGTAGTTTGAATGAGTGAACCCCGCGACTAAATGACAATTGTGTGTTTAGTACTGTGCCCGAAGGCTGATTTGATCCTCAATAGCTCTGCCACCACCTGTCATATATGAACTCGGCATCAATGAAGGTCTTTTCCCGTTGCTTTCGTCGCCGAGCTATGCTATTACACGCCAGTCTGCCAAGCGCACTGAAATGTCAATCAAATAAATGTACAGTGAAAACCCTCACTTGGACACTCCTTTTGATTGGGCAGACTATATATATAATGCACCGCTTAATTCCCCATACATTTACATGTTAAAAATCCTCTGTGGTGTAGTGGTTAGCCTGAGTAGCTGCCACCCCCGGAAGTCCGGGTTCAATTCCCGGCTCTGCCATGAAATTTGAAAAGTGGTACGAGGGCTGGAACGGGGTACACACAGCTTTGGGAGCTCCACTGAGTAGAGGTGAGTTCGATTCCCACCTCAGCCATACTCAAAGTAGTTTTCCATGGTTTCCCGCTTCTCCTCCAGGCAAATACCCGGATGGTACCTAAGTTAAGACCACGGCCGCTTCCTTCCCTCTTCCTTGTCTATTCCTTCCAATATTCCCATCAACGCACAAGGCCCCTGTTCAGCATAGCAGGTGAGACAGCCTGGACGAGGTACTGGTCCTCCTCCACAGTTTTATCCCCGGATCGAAAATCTCACGCTCCAAGACACTGCCCTTGAGGCGGCAGAGGTGGGATCCCTCGCTGAGTCCGAGGGAAAAACCAACCCTGGAGGGTACACATATTAAGAAAGAAAGAAAGAGTAAGACATTTGTATAGGCTTGGTGGTGTCCTAATGAGGATAAAATGAATGACGAAGAGGTGTCAAACACCTAGTCCCCAAGCCAGGGGAATTAAGAGTACGAGGGGGTTGATTCTGAGAACTGAACCGGGGCCATAGAACCAAAGGCAAGAATTATATCCATTTAGCTAGAAAGCCGGACTTTAATTTACCAAACCTTAGGCTACCATCTTCAGTGATCGGGTGTTGAGTATATACAGTGGCAGAGGACAGGGCAGTGAAGCAGCCTTGATAACACAGCAGGCTTCTCCGTTGGCTATTGGCTGCAGCTCAAACCGCTCAGGCCTTGACGTTCACTAACCAGCCATAAGTCTAGTGGTAGTCCACGTCTTGATCCCAGCATACGCCACTGATTCTATGCTATAACTGCCTCAAACTAGACCATCATACAGCTCGCTGCAATAGGTGTGGCCGCCCTCACGTCACACTAGAGATGGGCACTATCGACTGATAAGTATCGAACTAGTCGATAGTTTAAACTATCGTAACAGTCGACTACTTTAAAAAACTAGTCGACTGAATTCAGTCGCATTTCCGTCACGGATATCCCACGTTTTGCTCTCCAGTCAGCACTAAACAAGTCGACTGAATTCAGTCGCACTCCCGTCACAGCGAATGGAACTATCGGTTTATGGTCACTTCGGATATGTCATATATAATATGTTAACTTTATAGGTACCTACTTAATATGGCGATTTTCTCTTGTCTTTTATGTGCTCTTTATTTCGTTGCATATTTGTTTATATTAATTACGTTATTCATTTATAAGGCATAACTATAATAATAATCTAGAAAATACAGTAGTACGATAATGTGTTTGGCTATTCTCATATACTGTATATCTTGATTGTGTACTACAGTAACAAGTTTTATATATTATTATTGTTAGCATTGTTCAGGAATAGAGCCTCATTGTCGTCTTTCTACGTTTCACTGTCCATTTAGCACCAAGAAAGGCCATTCGTATGATGTTGGTTCGTATTAAGGGCATCTCTCTACTTGTTAGCCCCGTGTACGGACGAGTGCGTAAATCGGATTTTAACCTGCGCAACTGTGAATTCCTCGATAGTGTGATTATATAATCCGGGATTGGGGTATGCGCCCAAGGTACAGTACTATTGTGGCATTTACCAGGAGTGAATGTAGAAACCCCCATGGAAAACTGGTATCCGCTTCTTATTCCTAATGTGGAGCGGAGTGGACTTCTCGGCGGCGAACGTGGGTCCCTTTGAATAAATTTGTAAGTCACTCAATATAACATTTTTTTTCTAATGGGTGTCTATACAAGTGATTTCTAATTATTGGTAAATTACGTTCAATTGAGTCGAATTCGTAAAAGTACGACTCTCCACTTTTGCTACGGAGAGTTTCGACTGGAAACATTCGAATGTTTTTCATGAAATGACTACTTGCGTGATATGAATACTTTCATTCGACTGAAATCATTCGACTGTTCAGTCTTCTCAACAGGAAGTAATGAATACTTTTGTTCGACTGAAAACATTCGACTATTCAGTCGATAGTTCGATGGGACTATCGCCCGAATAGTCGATAGTGGTTTTCAGTCGATAGTGCCCATCTCTACGTCACACCGAATGCAATGTGCCCTGGAACCAGGCGAGGTGCGCGAACTGCCAAGGTAGTCACGCGGCCTCGTTTGCTGGCTGCCTTTACTTTAAAAAGGCAGTTATCAATAAATACAAGAAACACACCGCCTGTTGCCATTTCTTGACGGATGCAGTATTTTCGTATCCGTCTCTTGGCACAGGCCAGAGCAAAGTGTAGCTTCCATCCAACTCCCAGTCTCATCCATGGCTGTGACAATATGGAAGCTGCTGGGGTGTGGGTGATGCTGAGTAATGACATTTGGAGCACAACTAGTGTCGAGTGTTATGAAAGGTGTTGCTCATAGATCAGTCGTGCTGCAATAGTACCTTCTGGTCCAGTGAGGAAAGCAATGGCAAACTACCTCACTCCTCATCTTGCCTAGTACACCTTATTTGGGCTCTGCCATTGGTTTTTGAGGTTTCCCTATAACTGCATAGCCTTTGGTGGTGCTATTTGAGGATCCAACCAGCCTCTGGGCTGATGACCTAACAGACAAACACAAGAAACACTTACACACCAGACCCAACACCTCTGCCTCTACTCCCCACCCCCAAGCGCCCACCGCTCTTACCCACCTCCATCTCCCCTCGGTTCTAGGACATTTCGTACTACAGGCATTTCGTGCCACTGATTACCTGCCAAGTGTCAGCTAATGAATTTAAAATATTTAAGATTGGGACGTATTGCGAAGTAAAAACGATTTCCTAATGAATGTACTCATTTATATATCATTGTCCACTAGTGGCGTAGAAGCCTCCGCACGGTGTGACCACTACCGATGTTAACCTTCCGTCGTGCACAACTGATCTGATTGGCGCACGTGTTAATTCTTATCTCGTATTATTCATTCGCTAGGATCTAGCTACTGCCACCTTTCAGTAGTTTCTTGTTTCCGCTTGACCTTCAAGTCCACATCTGCCAGTTCATCAGAATCTTTTATTTCACTTACTTGATAATGAAATAATGTACTGTAGTTGTTTATAAATATTCGCAATAATAGTAATATGATCCATCCTAAGGCCGGCCATACACGTTGCGGCGTACCGGAGAGGTTTACCTGTACAGCTGACCTGCGCAGGTAAACCGGAGCGTGGGTAGCACCTACGTTCCATGAACCTGCACAGGTGGCCAGACTTGTATAAGTCCTCTCCGTGTAATGACGTACCCTAAGGGTGCAACCTTACCCTTTCTCCCCTGTAATATTAAGATATTGATTTATAGTGACTTTTCTTGCTGTTGGGTCTTTTTCAGTGTCGGTAACCATACAGTTTAGGGACCCTACTTGCCGATACGACGTCTTACATTTACCGTTAATCTGGCACGTTGGCGACGTTCAATCACTGCTCTAGCGTGAAGTGCGTGTTGCCACCGCATCGCCGTTAAAGTCACTAGTGATACATTTGCGAGAATATTTAAAGCATATTTTCTTTTTCTGTGGGATTGTAAATCTATTTGGCTAATACCAGGTAAGTAGGATTGTGGCATATTCGGATAATGCATTTAATAACATAGTTTGTGTGAAATGATGAAAGTGCTCAAATACGTCAGTCTCACGTCTAGATCTACCGGTACATGAAATAACTCCTGCGAGACGAAATTTTGGCAGTATAACTTATAACATTATTATTTTCAAATCCGCAGTGAACTTGAAAGCTGACCTAAATTCCGTTCACGGAGCTTGGCACATTAGTATTCCTATATGTTTCCTGATAAGCTTGAAGATATAACCAGCCTGCAGGCTGAAAATATGCCCAATAATCTCTCTCCTTATTGGTTACCGGTATTGAAGAGAGAAGGAAATATTCGCGCAAAAGAAAGGGAAGTCATTGGATGTCTGGAACTTTCGCAAATCACACTGCAAAGACTTATTAAATAAATTGCATCGTTTAACACGCCCCTCTTTTCAAGAATATGGTTATAGTACGCCTACTGTATATCAAAATAAAGACAGATAATTTAAGTGAGAAAGTGTGTTTATTTCCTTAATTCCTCATTGAGGAGATATTCATAATTATCTTGATTTATTTCATCTTATCTTTTATCATTTACTAGGGTAGGGAAACATTCATTATCGGTGTTTACATTGAGGTTAGTTTGTTATGGTTACGTCTGATGATTTTAATATGTAACCAGGCATGTTGGCAGCAGTGATCAGCCATTACAAAAAAGAGAAAAGAAGAGCATCGGGCGGCGATATTTACTTTCTGGGGTATTTCCTTACGTGGCAATTACTATACAGGCGAGCCAGAAATCGAAAAACAATTCCGTTACCTGCGCAGTTGAACATAACTGCACGTCTGTGTGATTCACCCAAGACCTGCACAGGTTTCAGCTCAGTTGAAGCAGGACAAGCGTAGGAAGAAGGTCTTGCGTTCTTTTTATTTGTTTTCACAAAACCGCTCGGTTTGTTTTGTTTTGCCATTTCTTTTTGGTTACCGGTGATTTTTTGTTTTGTTTTGATAAGAACTCTATTTCAAACCGTAAGCGAACTCAAGTTTTAGAGGAGTTTATCGAGTTGTACAAGTCTGAACCTTTTGGATTAAAGGTGTCACCAATGAAAGCAATTTTTGGTGCACTGGTTTACTGATCCTCAAGTAATTACGGTAGTCTCCTTCTTCTCCACTCAATTCTTTTAATAAATTGACGTGAGTGTAGCGATTTCTTCTCAACAACCAGTCTTTACACCATAAGTAGCGGGGTTTCCTTTGCTTTTTTAAATTAGTTGCTAACAATAAACCCACCACTGCGATCGCGTCATCACCTCGTCGTGTCGATGCCTTAAGGTCACCTGATGTATGAGGTCGTCGTCTGCACAGGTTTACTGCGCAGGTCAACTGTACAGGTAAACCTCTCTGGTACGCCGCAACGTGTATGGCCGGCCTTATGTTCGTCAGGCAAATTGCGCCCGAACTCCACGTATGTTTCTATTGCATTAGTTTGTTTTAGAATTTATTATACTTCAAAAAAATCGATTTTCTTATGATAATATTTATGTAAATATAAGTGATAATTATAGTTTAAAGAGCAATTATAAAATGATATAGAAGTTTTCTTCAGCAAATGTTGTAAATTATTTTGTTTCTGATTTCTAAAATATGTCTGTCAGGCTCATTACACTCGCTGGCGTGGAAATGGAATTCCAATTTGACATCAAGTGGTACGGATTGTCCTGGCGTAAATATTTGGGGTTTACGGGAAAACCGTTCACAGGTAAATAACGACCTAGGTGGTACGAAATGTCCTCAAAAATCTAGTGGTACGAAATGTCCGGACACCGCTCTCCTCAGCCCAGCCAAGCAACTAACACCCTACTCTCACTAATCCTAACCCTTATCTCCAACCAAAATTCTCACTATCCAGAGACGCGTCGCTGGACTGAGTAACTGAGGCCCTGGATAAATCCAGTCAAGAATTCCTCCCCTTACACCAAGTCAGTCTACCATGAAAAGTCTCATTTCCTTCCTTAAATACAATAAATCCAACATCAACTGTCTTTTCTATAACTAATTTATATAATAAATACCACGTGAAGCACTGATACCCGGAACAAGGTACGGCGCGACGCATAAGCCGATAATTACGCTGCTTTTAAAATTACATCTGCATCTTCACATTGAATATACACTGCAGTTTATTAAACGTGTTAGCCCCAGCGAGATCACAGATAAATGCCCTTGTTACCGACCTGAGGTAACAATCGGGCCTAGTCAATAGTTGGATGGGTTACCCTAACAACACTACCGCATGTCAGTGCACCATTAAATCTGTCTGAATCAACTATATACTTGACCGTTCCATTTAATAATACAAAATACCATTGGTATTCATCAAATAGTTACAAACTTATGAAATTAAGCACTAATTTTAAATCTCACTAAATCTCAATGCAACACAGTAAATCTAGTTCTTATAAAAACAAAAATCTAATCCATTACAACTAATAAATGATAACTTACTTCCCTAATTAGCTTTTGTCCAAATTCAATTTTATACAACTAGACTGGATGAGTAGCAGCTAGATTGCACCGATACCAGTAATCAATTAAGACTCCTCCACTGCGGGGGAGGGAGGGGGGAAGCCTAAATTATTTATGGAGTGATGGATATGAATAATTAACGTTATTGATCTTATGTCACACTAACTGCTTTTTGTAAGATTTTCTGAAACGCTGAGCTGTAGGAATGTTGTCTGGCAGGAGTTCTTTAACGTGACAGTAAATCTACTGACACGAGGCTGACGTATTTGAGCACCTTTAAATGCCACTGCTCAAGTTGGGGTCAGAAGGCCAGCGCCTCAACCATCTGAGTCACTCAGCCCGACAAATTAAGGATTAATAAACGCACATAAAATACATGTGCAGATTGGAGCTGGACTCACTTAGAGACCAAATATCACCGACAGTATATTTCTAGCAGAAGTGAGACGGCAGTAGCGCGGAGAGCCGCATGTTCAGAAGAATAATTGGGCCCACGAGAGTTGGAGTCTGACATTTGAGCGGCGAAAGCGGTAACGACGAAGTACGCTGCATTGTCATACTTACCTCCATCTGCGGCATATCGCCCTTTCATACTGGCTAAGTATTTAATAAAACACGTAGACCTAATGCAATTCAGTAAACTTTGACCCGTTCCTAAGCTCGTGTTAATAATTTCAACATTTCAGACAGAACATATGAGATTTCCTAATCACCAACGAAATCATCAGTTTCTAACAACAAACTCAACAAATGAACGTGTTCAATACGGAACAGAACTGTACAAATAGCCACTGATTAACTTACAAAAAAAAAAAAAAATTTTGCTACTTGCTTTACATCGCGCCGACACAGATAGGTCTTATGGCGTTTATGTGACAGGGAAGGGCTGGGAGTGGGAAGGAAGTGGCCGTGGCCTTAATTAAGGTACAGCCCCTGCATTTGCCTGGTGTGAAAATGAGAAACCACGGAAAACCATTTTCAGGGCTGCCGACAGTGGGGTAAAAAAACTAACAGCGACAATAATATTCACGAAACAAACACGTAAATATATAAAGCAGCAACAATTAACACAGTACCACTCCGAATAATATCACAAAAGCGACTGCGAGCTGGCCAACCCACGTGGCGATAGCTTCCTTAAATGTGGCATCGTTGTTATCTTTGCCATAGCAACAGACCATTTTCGAGCAGCGTTCTTCCAACGTCAGTTCTTCCAACTTGATCGGATGGCAGACCGGGTTGGACAACGGTTTGATATTGTGTGGTGGCGGGCGAACCGCACCGCACCGTGTTGGACGGACCTCAGGTTTTCCAACCCGGCCGTAAACACACGGCAACCTGGGAGCAACAAATGTTCGGCGCACCAAGTCGGGCAATGTGTGTGCACATCAAACTGGTTTGAGCCGGACCAGAGGTGCGCGGCAGACAATCGGTTGACTCACTTCAACTGTTGATCTCACAGCGGACGTGCCAGTCTCAGTGGTCTGTGTTTACATTTATTTCGTTGGTTTTGTTAACACTACATTATTCACGAGGAAGTGAATGGAGAAACAATCGAAGAAAATGAAGGCTGGAGATGCAGATAAGACGATGGCGTTTAAATTTATGAACCCTGCGTTTTTGAGAGATTTTTATAGAAACCTACAGAAGCGCTCCCTGTTTATGGCAGATATCGTAAAAGGAGTACCATAACAAGCAAAAGCGAGATATGGCTATGCAAGAGCTACTAGAATTCACAAAAAAAAAAAAAAAAAAAAAAAAAAAAAAAAAAAATTCCTGAGGCCACTTTGGGTTTTGTAAAGAAAAGAATATAAAACATTCGGAGCTGCTTCAGAAGAGAACTTGCCAAAGTACAATCCTGCACGACAAGTGGGACAGGTACAGAAAATGTGTATCCCCCTAAATTATGGCATTTTGAGCTGTTAGAATTCACAATTACGCACGAATTACCTAAGACAAGCAAATCTTCTTTGTCGTCTACTAGTACGTATTTAGATGAAAATGAAGATATGGAGCCACAGGAAGAGGATGAAGCAGAAGACCAAGGTTGGTACGGTACTGATACGACGGTGTGTGGGATTGCGACGCACCACACCTTTGTTGAACAAACATCTGACGTACGAGGTTGGGGCCTTGCGCGGCAAACCATGTTCGATAGTGTATGGTGATTCGCTGACCTAACATTTGTGTGCCCCAACTTCGAGCAAAGCTTGTTCGGCCTGGTTCGTTGGACCGGGTTGGATAGTGTATGGGGGACTTTAGTCAACTTTTTCTCGCCGGTGGCGCTATACGTTAGAACTCTCATGGGCCTAGTATTGGTAGACTTGTTTCTAACTACCACGGTAATAGTGATGTGAGAGCTGTTGTCATCAGTGCAGTGAGGTAGGTGCTGGTACTGTGCATGATTACAGACTGGTTTCCTGACCACGAAGCGGAACAGGTTCCTTGTCAGAACTAACATACATACAACTTCATTATAGACTGTTATGCCTTTCAGCGTTCAGTCTGCAAACATCTTGACAATCGTCTATTTGTAACTACCGCTGTGACCTCGTTTCGTTCTCTACCTCTTGTCTTTAATTCGAGTCTAACCATCGTCGTCTTGCTCTCCCTCTACTTCTCTTACCCTCTATTACAGAGTCCATTATAGTCCTAGGCAACCTATCCTCTTCAATTCGCCTCACATGAGCCCACCGCCGAAGTCGGGTTATCCATACCGCTTCACCCATCGAGTTTGTTCCGGGGTATCTGTGGAATGCAGAGATGTGAAAGGAGGTGCGGGCTGAATGGGTCTATCTACGAGAGTCAAAGATTAATTAAAAATGTTAAAATAAAGGTTATATATTTCTTTTCAGGAAATCAAATATTAACAAATCAAATTCTTCGCTTAGTAAAAGAACAAGATATCAGGTACAATAATAATTTTGATTACAAGACTAGAAAACCCACAGATAGGTAATTTACAAAGTTTGAGCTTCGAGCTCTAAATGTACAAGTTTACGACGTCACTAATGTAGTATTTAGATAGACAATGAGGAAAGCAATGGCAAACTACCTCACTCCTCATCTTGCCTAGTACGTCTCATTTTGGTGCTGCCATTGGTTTTTGGGGTTTCCTTATAACCGCATAACCTTTGGTGGTGCTATTTGAGGATCCAACAAGCCTCTGGGCTGATGACCTAACAGACAGACAAGGAGAGAAAACTCCCAAGACACAAATTATCCAGAGCACTTTGTTTCAACCGTTACAATTTAAGGCCTTTCAAAGGCACCACTCATTATTATTATTATTATTATTATTATTATTATTATTATTATTATTATTATTATTATTATTATTATTATCATCGATACGGCCACCTGTAGGCCACGCGCCACTCATTATTATTATTATTTTATCGATACAGCCACCTGTGGGCCAGTTTACACAATCTTCCTTCTCTCACGCAGACTGATACCCTTCTCTTCACACTCTCGCCAAAGATTCTTGAGTCTTTGACTTCTTCTCGCTCGTTCTCCTACAGAGATGTTCCGTGGCTTCGCATGTTGCTCTTCAGACGCATCTCATTCCCGCAACCTTCTTCCTAAATGATGTCCTTTCTTTTATATCCTCCTCCTTGATACCTATTTTGCCAAGTCATTGTGCACCTGTGTAAGCCATCCCGGTTGTTTTTTCCACTTTTCCTGCAGAAGAAGTATCCTGTTGGCCAAACTCTCAGGGTTCATTCTTTTGATATGCCCATAAAACGTCAGTATCCTTTTTCTCATCCCAGTCGTGAATTTTTCTACTGTCTTGTGGAGCTCCAAATTCGATCTTAACCGAAATGTGTTTGGGTCACTCGTCGACTTTCTTGGGCCTAAGATTTTTCGTAAGAACCTTCTTTCTCTTTTTTTTCAAGGACAGGGTCAGCCATCCTCGTCAAGGTTTCTGCTCCATAAAGGCACTCTGTTCTAACCACTGTGCAGTAATGTTTTAACTTGGCCTGAACTGAGAGGGACTTGGACTTATAGGTGTCATGACATAGTCTGAATGCCAACTCCATCTTTCTCACCCTCTCCTTTAATCCCTCCTTTTCATCTCCATTGGAGGTGAGTATTTCTCCCAGGTATTTACATTTTTGCACACGCTGGATATCCCCATAAAATGTAACAAGTCTGTCCGTGTCGCCTTTTTTCACAGAATCCATGTATGCTGTTTTTTTCGAAAGAGATTCTTAACCCTGTTTTGACTGCAATATTTTGTATTTCTTCAACTTGTTTCTTGGCTGTTTGACGGTTGTCTCTAATAAGAACGACGTCGTCTGCGAAGGCAAGGAAATCCAACATCATCGCATTTTTTCCACAACCTATCTTTACCCCATTCTTCATTCCATTTTCAGTCATTCTCAACCTCCATTCCCTAATAACTTTTTCTAAAATGCAATTAAAGAGTAGTGGAGAAAGGCTGTCTCCTTGCCTCAAACCCGTTTTTATCTCAAATGGATTTGAGAGTTCGCCCATAAATTTGACTTGAGAAAAGGCGTTTGTAAGAGATTGTCGAATTATGGCCAGAGATTTTTCATGCACTCCAAACTCCTGCAGAACGTTCATGAGCACTCAACGATCTATGGAATCACACGCCTTCTTGAAATCAACGAACGTTATGATTGTCCTCTTCTGATTTCTCATTGATCTTATTTTTATAAGTGATTTTAGAATATAAATCTGCTCAGCACATGAACGCCCTTTCCTGAACCTGGCCTGGTATTCACCAATTTGTTTATATAGATGTGTTTCAAGCCTCCGCTGCAATGCTTTGGATAGAATTTTGTATGCTGTAGGAAGAAGGGAGATATCTCTGTAGTTGGCGTTAGTTTGGTCCCCTTTTTTTGTGTAAAGGATGAATGAGTGAATTCTTCCAATCACTTGGTATTTCTTCTTTTTTCCAAAATAAAATCGAATAATTCCTCTAGTTTTCCACTATATTTTCACCTGCAAATTTGAATACCTCTGCAGTAATCGAATATTTTCCAGGAGCTTTGTTGTTTTTTAGTTGCTTCATGATGTCCCTAATTCCTTCCTTATTTGGTGGTAATGTCCGGCTCCATGGCTAAATGGTTAGCGTGCTGGCCTTTGGCCATAGGGATCACGGGTTCGATTCCCAGCAGGGTCGGGAATTTTAACCTTAATTGGTTAATTTCGCTGGCAAGGGGGCTGGGTGTATGTGTAGACTTCATCATCATTTCATCCTCATCACGACGCGCAGGTCTCCTACGGGAGTCAAATCAAAAGACCTGCACCTGGCGAGCCGAACTTGTCCTCGGACACTCCCGGCACTAAAAGCCATACGCCATTTCATTGGTGGTAATGAATCCTTCAACTTGAATTGGGCTCTCATTATTACACAAATATAAAAAAAGAGCTTACATGCTCTCCCAAATTTCACCAAGGAGACTGAGCTCCCAAATCCATACAGCCAACTCAAGGCAACTTTACGCAAAACCTTACAATCTTAGGCCTCTCTAGGCACAACCTACCACTTAAAATACCTTTACACAGGGGTATCTAGTACCCATACTACTGGGGGCCGGTTCTACCATCTGCTGGTAAAGTGGCTGGCAGCTGCCCGGGAGGTAAACTACCTGGAAGTGTAAATCGGCTGGTACTTTGGCTTGCGTCCAACCACCTCCGCGCAAGAGCTAGGTAGCTACCCGGAGCTAGACACCGATATACGAAGTTGGCTAGACTGATTTTCAGCGATTTCTCGCTTTCGAGTGTGGTGCTATCTATCGTCAGATGCATGAAACCCATTTCGATTGTCTTATTTCCCTGTGCTTGCGTCTGCTGATTATCACCAAAAATCCTAATAAGGGGAGTCTTAAGAGTTATGGACAACGATTCATGTCAAGCTTCCGTGATTTTAATCTATGATCTTCAATATCAATACCTAATTGGGATTCAAATCTCGAGATTACATTTTCTTACGCCAGTTATAACCTGTCATGTAAGGCAGCGTTTTTGAAAAGTATTCTCGTAGTAGATTGGTCAAGTCACTCGTTCCGTAATAGAAGGTACGCAGGTTCTCATCGTATTTCTAATTTACATTTTAAAATGTATATTCGTTCCCTGCCGTTGTTCTTAACTCTCTTTTACGCGCTTCCATATACGTATATATACACACACATCTTCTTTACGGACTTATTGCCTTTGAGCATTCTATCTGCAGGCTTCTGTGAATTGATTAAGTATCTCCGCGATGCTCTATTTGCAACTAGTTCTGTGACCTCGTTTAGTTCCAGATGCTTCCATTTATTGATAAAGCATTTCATTTTAATTTTTAACTTTATGAAGATAGTCCGCCTCTGTGGTGTAGTGGTTAGCGTGATTAGCTGCCACCCCCGGAGGCCCGGGTTCGATTCCCGGCTCTGCCACGAAATTTGAAAAGTGGTACGAGGGCTGGAACGGGGTCCACTCAGCCTCGGGAGGTCAACTGAGTAGAGGTGGGTTCGATTCCCACCTCAGCCATCCTGGAAGTGGTTTTCCGTGGTTTCCCACTTCTCCTCCAGGCGAATGCCGGGATGGTACCTAACTTAAGGCCACGGCCGCTTCCTTCCCTCTTCCTTGCCTATCCCTTCCAATCTTCCCATCCCTCCATAAGGCCCCTGTTCAGCATAGCAGGTGAGGCCGCCTGGGCGAGGTACTGGTCATTCTCCCCAGTTGTATCCCCCGACCAAGAGTCTGAAGCTCCAGGACACTGCCCGCGAGGCGGTAGAGGTGGGATCCCTCGCTGAGTCCGAGGGAAAAGCCGAACCTGGAGGGTAAACAGATGATGATGATGAACTTTATGAAGATAAAGTTGGAAGGTACCGGTACTGTAAATGTAAAGAACTAATCGGGATAAATATCCATTCATAGGAAGAGGAATTCTGGAATGGAATAGTTTCCAATTTCTTCGAAATAATTTACAAGACTATGTAAACAACTAATAGGGAATCTGCTACCTGGGCGACAGTCCTATGTGCTATTAATCATAACATCACTTGCTATAAGTAGCATACATATAAAGCAATTTTCCTAATAGACATAATATTGTGATAAGAACGTATGAAAAGAGGTATATAGATTAACACAACGCTAATAATGGAATTAAAAAAGATTCGTCATAATAAAGACTCGAACCTGCATACTTCGTAATACGAAGCGAGCGTGTTAACCATTACGCTACGAAAACCCTTGAGTTAGGTAGGATACATACAGTAATATATATCTCGTGTCCGAAAACTGAAAAAGTAGAAAATTAAAGCCCATTTGAAATGATTTCCAAATAGATTTTGAGTTTCTTTACGAAAGCTTGACGTATAAAATGTGTTCCCTGCGCTGCCGATGAGAGAGGCTGGTGTGACCGTTGCAACTAGAGGGAAGCATTAATGTTCAAAATCCTGCAATACAATATCGATCACTGTTACAGTATACTGCTTTTATCAGTATACTAAGCTAATTTGAGTTGCATATCACCAGAAATACAGCTAATAATGTTCAGCTCTCAGAACTTGCCCGGCAGGTAAAGTCTTATCGGGCCCTCGAAGTGGCCGATAAATTACGCGCCGGGTAACGACGATTTATGCTGCCGATAGCGCTACCTGGGAGTGGTCGGACGGAAATATCCTTTTACGCGGAGGGTAAATTACGCGCTACTTTACCAGTAGGTGGTAGAACCGGCCCTGGGTCTTCGTGAAAAAGAAGAACAGGTTAATATTACTTGCCCAAACTCAAAATGTATGGAGGCATACACTTGCGCTCCTTAAAAACTCAGTTTTAAAACCCTACTTGGGCTTGTGGCCCGATGATGCAGAGGCTAATCCCACACGACTGAGGCGACTAGAAGGAAGAGTTAATTAATGTTTTACAGGAAGAAAAACAATTACAAAATAGTAGTCACCTCAAGACAAATTGAAGGGGAACTCGAGAGGGTAACGCACTCTAGCCCCGAATTTACGGTTTAAGTCTTTATGAAGGTTTGCATTAGCAAGTAGTAGTTTAGAGTTTTAGGAAACGGCTGGTTACATAGTTAGAATTAGAACCTTCCCCTCGGGTAAGTTTGCGGAGATAGCTACAGAGATATAAAACTGGTTACCATTACCTGGGCTGATGTTCTACCTGTCTTAACACACACACTCAGTAATTCGACGATCAAAAGACAAGGTAACTTGGAAAAGCCGCAGCTTATATAACCGACGGTAGGGTTCAAGAAGGCTCTGGAATAAATCCGGACACACCCTCTCATTTTTATTGGTAAATAAATAGGAAAAAGAAACGTGTGATTGGATAGAAAATAAATACAGAAAGTTTCTGATTGGCCAGACTCCAAAGCTGGCGGGATGAGGGGGAAGTGTTGCAAACCTTGAAGTACCAAAATAAATGAAAGTTAATTCTGTTGAGAAAACCTATAAACACAACACTTCCTTAAATCACTCATTCTTCCACCTTGCACCAGAGTGCATGACCTCAGTTTTTGTAGATACATCTATGGAGAAGAGTTCAAACTTCTTGATGTACACCAAAACCAATACAAATAAATCGAGTCAGTTTAGGAAACTTCGAAATAACATATTGCCCAGTTATTCCGTAGTGACATCTTCTGAACAATGTCCCAACTTTATGCATTAGCTGTTTCAAGATTCGTCTGTAGATAGCGTTCTTTAAGGCTTTATTTGCCCATTCTGAGTAGCCATTGTTGCCACCTGTTTGTACCAGCGTTGATTTCCGCTAATTTCAGAGCTATTACTTCTAACTTATAACCAAATACAGTAGAGTGACCTGGAGTTATAGATTCGGTCTTAAGAGCACGTGTATTTGTTTGTGAAGATTTCAATGTTATTTATGCGTCTGCTGTAAGTCAACATAAGTAAATAGTAGCGTGTGCCATACCTTTATATCTCCTCTCAACATGAGTGGAAAGATATGTGCTGTGTTCGGCTGCAATAACTATGAAGTGCAGAAGGATTCGCGGTCTTTCTTTCGTTTCCCTCATGACAAGAAAATGTAATAAATATTGTGTTTACATATATATTCTTCCAGTGACAAAGATAATTTTTTAGTACTTCTTAAACTTCTGACCTGCGCGACCCATATTTTAACTGGCTTGAAAGATAATAAGCTTATTTTATTGTATAGTGCAGCAGTACCGATGTGTTGTTGTAGGTGTGAACTATGGGTTTCGAAATGTCAGAGAAGTGACTTCGATAAGGCTAATATGATCGAAGGACGTTACGCTTGAATAAGAATTATACAATCTGTTCAGATCATTTTCAGGTCAGCGACTTTGCAAAGCCCCGACTATACAACGAAGGGTATGTTAAATTCTTAATCTAATTGTACGTAAATATTCCTCAAAACATAAATATTGACAGCTTTTTTATGCTTTTCTTTATTTTATTCTTCTCCTTAGATTACAGCAGTGATCTGTACCAACACAGAATCTCCCAGAAAATGAAACATCAAATGTTACCGACCCTTCCAAAAGGGGTAGTCCTTCCGAGAGAAAAAGACAGAATTGTGCCGATCTGTTTATTGACAAGTGTCTTAATGTGATGATACAATGTTTGTTTTAATGAGAGAATATACAGGTCTTATTGCGACGATGGGACAGGAAAGGGCTAGGAATGGGAAGGAAGCGGCCGTGGCCTTAATTCAGGTACAGCCCCAGCATTTGCCTGGTGTGAAAATAGGAAACCACGGAAAACCATCTTCAGGGCTGCCGACATTGGGGTTCGAACCCACTATCTCCCGAATACTGGAATACTGGCAATGAGAGAATAGACAAATCTAACCGGAAACGTTCAAGCAGGAATCCTAAAGCAAAAAAAAAAAAAAAAAAGTAATGCATAAATGAAAGATCAAGCCCTTTCACAGCAGCGCATTTCACATCTTGATTATACGTCTAATTTCAGTCTTTAAATATTTTTTTCTTTTGCTATTTGCTTTACATCGCGCCGACACACATATGTCTTATGGCGACGATGGGATAGGAAAGGCCTAGCAATGGGAAGGAAGCGGCCGTGGCCTTAATTAAGGTACAGCCCCAGCATTTGCTGGTGTGAAAATGGGAAACCACGGAAAACCATCTTCAGGGCTGTCGACAGAGGGATTCGAACCCACTATCTCCCGATTACTGGACACTGGCCGCACTTAAGCGACTGCAGCTATCGAGCTCGGTCTTTAAATAATAACCTATTAAATAATTATTTCATTTATCCAGAATTGCTTAACACTTTCTTTCTAGAGGTAATTTATTTATCCATTTCCTACATGAATTTCTATTGATATTTGAATTTGGCGCAAATTTCCAGTTCAAGCCACTACGAGCGCCACTTCCGAATTGTCTCCCATTTTAACAAGGCTAAATCCGGAAGTGTCGTGTGTTGTCTATACTGTATTTGTTATAACCAAGGCTAGGATTTTGATGACATGCCGTCTTTTAATTGGTTCACAACATACATTGCTAACTGAGCATACCTCCCACATTGTAGAAAAGCTGTTTTTTTTTTTAGGACTGATTATAGATGAAAATCTGTCGTGGAGTAATCAGATGGAGACAATTTGTAATGAAAATATCCCCGAAATATCCTTAGTAGACTGAGATATAAATTGAGGGGTATTTACTATTTTCTTATTGAAAGCCACATACATACATGTCTGGACAGGCTGTAATAAAGAATTACTTGAAAAGGTAGAGGTCTTTACGAAGATAGTACTAAAAATAATTTTCTAGCTGCCCATTCTGACACCGAGTAAAGATTTCTATAAGCACTGTAATATATTATCACGCCCAAATCTCTGCATAAAGGGTTCTAAAGCTGGGACGGTGAACGTATACCCAGGCGGCAGCTTCTGATCCCAAATCTTGGCCAGCCCTGATATTAATGAGGGTTGTCAGTAGGTTCCTTTCCTCTGGACACAAGGAGCGTGTGTCGTTTAAAAGGCAAGCGAGCGCTGTCAAGAGCATGGTTGTCGTATTTTTCGTCGATTATTTAAACATGTTAGCATTTCATTTATTCTAAAGACAACATATAAATATAAAAAACTGATCACGAACCACATCGCAAACCGATATCGCAGAATATTTTGTTTCGTGCATAACCCGCGCAGTGAACGCAGATGTTAGAAGAAAGAAAGAAAGAAAGAAAGAAAGAAAGAAAGAATTGGCGAACAAACACGACAAAGAAATTTCATAAAACCGTAAATGATCACCATGAGCTATATTATGCACAAATATCAGGTCTCTCTAAATACTATGTGTGAATTCATATCAAGGTAAACCTATTGAAATACTAATTTTTTGCAGCTAATATCAGTGTCGCGCTATCAGTAAAGAAAAGGAAAAGTGAAATCACGAGCTATGGACTGGGATAATAATAATAATATAACCCTTGCCTACGTTGTTCTTCGTAACGTATTCGTATGCGTTACATACCAGCAGCTAACTTTGCTTACTTAAAGTTTTGGTCTCCGTTCTTTTCTTCGCAGAACTGCTACTACTACTTGGTTGGGTATCACTCGTGGGCACGGCTATTCGGTCGAGTATCACTGCTACTGGTGCTCGGTTGAGGATCTTTGTGTGTGTACTGGAAGATTTAATTGAGGAGCTTCTGGTGCGTTAATTTCCAGGTTTGATTCCCACGGCCTCCGCATTATTGTATGAAGCTAATTGAAAAGCAATACACTTCACAAATAATTAATTAAACAAATATTACAAGACTTTCAAACAGTGAACAAAGCACGTGCGAATTGTCTTGAGCTGAAAGAAAAACCAAGAAACTGGCGACTATTTAATATGAGGTGCAGATTCAGTTGGTTTTGTATATTTTTGCGTGCAAACACAGTAATATGGCCATTTTTCTATTCCCGTTGAAGCATCAATCTACACTGCTGAACTTGTCGCCATCCGGGAGGCACTGTATTACTCGCAATCAATAAATTTCCATAAGATACTTATTTCAGATTCTCAAAATGCTATTAGGAAATTGGAACATCCTCGAAGAAACATACGAACACACTACTACATCTATGAAATATTAGAATTATCGTCTGTCATGAAATCGCGCGAAAAATGTGTCATTTTTATGGGTGAAAGGACACTCAGGACTTCCATACAATGATCTGATTGACAGTCTGGCCAAACAAGGCGCACGCACTGGCTTATTTCCTTTCGTTACGCCTCCCCTGTACTGATTTTATGTAACTAGTAGAAAGAAAACGTATGTTGAATGGACAGCTCTGTGGAACAGGACTACTCAACACAAAGGACGATACTATGCCTGCATTCAGCCAGCTATCCCACACAAACCGTGGTATCAAGGCGTCAGATGGGCCAGAGGCCAAGTAACTACCATTATTCGGATCAGATTTAACCAGGCTTCATTCCCCGCTCACCTCAACAGGATTGGAGTCCTGCAATCAGCACAATGTCCATGTCGCGCAAGAAACCCCGGAGATGTGAACCACATCATATTCGAGTGCAGTAGAACTGTATCCTTTCGCAGAGAATTGTTCGCTATCCTTGTGCACCTTCGAGTTCCCTTACCCACACATTTTCAGCTATTACTGGCAACTGGAGACTTACGTATGTACAGGGCAATTGCAACATACTTGACATAAACTGGTGTAAATATCTAAAAAAAGCAAGTGTCTTTATTTCAAGTGTGTTTTGTTTTCTTTTTTGCTCTGTTCCTGGCCCTTTCTGTTATTTTGTATGTCTTTTAAATTGTAGTCCCTTTTTTCTTTCTATTTTCTGTAACTTTTTATCACTGTACATTGTTGATGGCCACATGTCATCACGACGGTCATAATAAAGGAAACAAAATATGAGGTGCACTGGCAACAGCGCTGTAAGGATTTCTGTTGGGGAATGAGAAATTTCGTTCTAAAGCCTACTACCACCATAAATCACCCTCTACTGGGCAATTAAGCGTTTACCGAACTGTTTGAATGCCGGTGGGTATGCGTTGCCCATCTCAGTTTTTTTAAAAATACATCGAGTTGAGCCTCTATGGACTGCGTGGTAACAACCAACTTCACTTTAGTGTCTAGGTCTTGTTCTTGTTCTGCCAGTATCTTCTGAGCCCAGTGACGAGTGCCTGTTTATGCTCTTCAGACAAAGTTCTTCTCCGTTTTCTGGAAGTTGATGCCATTTTGAAACCTTGATAGTTGTTCACCAATCTTCTGAATGCGTGCCTGTCAGGAATTTCTTGGTCTGAAATACCAATCTGCCTCAGATCTTTCTCGCATTCCTGGAATCATCTCAGCCTTGTTGTCTTAGATTGAATAAAATTCCATATTCTTTTTGTTAGTCGATCATCAGTCATCCTCAAGAGATGACCGTAAAATAGTAGTCATCTCTTCTTAATTGATGCTGTGAGAGGTTCTGTCTTGCTGCACAAATCCTCATTTGGTCTCATTCGCCACTGTCCATCAACCCACCTATTACCTGGGATTTTTTTTAATATCCTGCGCTCTCCTTTTTCCAGCCGGTCAGTTTGACCTTTACTAGTTAAGGTCAAAGTTTCAGACGGATATAATCCCTCAGGTTTTACAATTGTGTTATAGTGTCGGAACTTTGCCCCTATACTCATAGACTTTTTATTATAGATATTCTTTGTCATTTGGTATGCCTGGTCTAACTTCCTCATCCTGACATTGATTGTTTCCTCTTCTAATACATTCTGCTGGATGACTTCACCAAGATATCTGAAATTCTTGACTCGACCGATTTTTCCAAGATTAGTGATCATCCGTTCAGGTCCATCGCAGATATTGGTCATATATTTTGTCTTCGGACAGCCTATTGATCTTGCTGACTGCTGAATCTATGTTGTCAGCAAAAATAGCCAGATCATCCGCAAAGGCCAGGCAGTCAACTTACACCCCTTTGTGCTTAGGACCAAGTCTGAACTGATTTTCCTTTGTTTCTTCTTGGTCTAACAGCTTCCTCCACTCTCGAGTGACTTTTTCCAAAACGCAGTTGAAGAGCAGTAGCGATAGTCCATCTCCCTGTCTGACAACCGTTCTGATTGTAAACGGTTCTGAGATCTCACCCATAAATTTTACTTTCGACGCTATGTTGGTTAGAGTTTGTTTGATCAAATTTCTTGATGTATCGTCCACTCCAAACTCTTCCAAAATATTCATTAATGACTCGCGGTCAATGGAGTCATATGCCTTCTGAAAGTCAACAAACACAACCACGCAGCTATGTCCTCCTGTCTTCTTGTACCTGGTGATGCTCTTCAGGTTAAAAATCTGTTCTGGGCACGAACGGCTTTTTCTGAAGCCAGCCTGGTATTCCCCAATCTGTTGGTCAAGGTGAGCTTCTATTCTGTTCTGAACTGCTTTGGAGAAAATCTTATAAGGAACAGATACTAATGAGATGTCCCTATAGTTGTTGACATTCTTTTTATCACCTTTCATGTGCAGAGGGTGGATTAGTGCTAACAGCCATTCAGTTGGTATCATCCCAGTTCTCCAGATTTCTTCAAAAAGCTTGACTAGTACATCTAGAGTTTCATCAATCGCCAGCTTCAGTAGTTCTGCCACTATGGAATCTTCACCAGCTGCTTTATTATTCTTTAAGCTGTTTATAATATGTTTGATCTCTTCTTTATAATTATGATCTATAAAATTCAAAATAAATTTGTCCGCTGAAACACATCAGTAATTACAATTCACAGATTCATAATTATGAAACAAGAATTATTTATAACATTCCGCACAGTAAGATTCTTTCTACTAGTTATGGTCAAAATTCTCTTTGGCATTTTTTAACTATGTATAACTCACTTCCAAAAAATATAAAAATTTTACCAACTTTATCTATTTTCAAAAGTAATGTTATTAAATACTTAAAATAGTATGGCAATTATGTTCGTGTAGCTTTGTCCTATCTTATCTATTACATCATGTTACATTATATATTTACTGTATTTTATTTTGTAACTAGCATGTGCCCGCGGCTTTGCCCGCGTTTAGTAATTCAACTGTTAGATGTTTCTAAACTCTTTATTTAAAAGCACAGTAAAGCACTATATTTATTAAGTCACATCTTATTTTTATTATATTGTTACTTTCAATGCTTAAGATACCGGGTTGATGGATGGTACAAATAATGTTAAAACCATGTAAAACACCATGTTATATAATACAAATATATTTTGTTTCCTTAGAGCTTCGGAATAAACTATATTAATGTGCTTCCATTTGGAGGTAAGATGTGTACTGTATTGTGTTTGCCTTTCGAACTCTTGAACAATCCACGTACATCTGACAATGGCAAAAGCACCGTTTTCAAAGATGGAGTCCTACAACATTAAGCGATTGTCCTATGTCAAAATTTCAGATCTCTGTGTGTCGTAGATTTGACTGGGCTTCGCATACATACACACAAACCCTTCCGAATATTACGGGCTGATGGCTCCTCGTGTTGCGGGCCGAAAATGGCTTCCTACGCAATATACTTACAGTCCAAGGAATACTACTTCGTCCGCAGCATGCTCAGTCATGATGGTGGCTTCAATAATATTCGTCATCAGTTTCAGAGCCTTGTTAATTGCAGAGGGAAGGATTCATATTCCTGAGAAGCATAATCGGTGCCAGAATCGTCCATCCCAAGATGTTCGAGGGTACTCCAGGTGACTCCAAATTGTTCACAATCTCTGTCGTGTAGTTACAGCCTCATGTGTATGACATGTCGTGTCGATAGACTTTTCAATTTATAGGAAACCGGATAATTCTTGTGAGTGTTGCTTGTTGCTGACGTTGACAGCTTCATGTCTTGGTGCAAGAATTGCTCTCAGACACAGCCATTCGTCCTAGGTGAAAACCTGTGCCCACCTATGACAGACAGTTTAGATCTTTGTTTGCCGTGGATTTGGCTGGACATCGCACACATGAACACAGACAGATAGACAGACAGACATCATGGATTGAAGGAAAATGGCTTCCTATTCCACGGACTTACAATGGCATCCTGACTGTCATTTATGTTTTCTCTAAATGTATAAGTTTCCAACCCTCGTCCTCTTTCTCTACGGGGTTTGGATATGAAGTGAGATGAATCTTCGTAGCGAAATTTTACGACCGGATGACCTTCATGACGTCAACCTAATCAGATGAGTTAATGAGATGAAATGAATAACATTATATATGATAGTAAGAATGAAGAGGATGAAACCCGGCGCCGGCACACAACCCACTCCTCTCGAATAGCTCAAGACTTCACGTCCCGATCCGACGGACGAATCACCATGAACAGCGTCATATGCCCTCACACCATATAAGACCAAAAACGGTTTCCTATGCCCTGGCCGTAAAATGGCTCCTTGAATATTGTGTTCTCTACCTATCTTATGTACGTTGCCTAACGACAGCGACTCAATGCATTTAATCTTGGTGACAGCACGTTGGATTGTCATATCCCACTGCACGTTTTCCGATGGTTCTTCGTTCATACTTCACCAACGAAAGCTAAAATGAAAATTCCGCCTTTCCGGTGCATTCGGACCCCTTTCCATCTACCTATGTTCAAAATTTCAGATCTCTGCGTGCTGTAGATTTTGCTGGGCATCACGCACAGGCACACAGTTCCTTTTATAATTATATAGATAGATAGATAGATAGATAGATAGATAGATAGATAGATAGATAGATAGATAGATAGATAGATAGATAGATAGATAAGATTACATTGTGAATATAGTCGTCATTGTAACTGAACTGTATTGCACCAAGAAAAGCCGTGGTTCAGGTGCCTACATTGAAATGAAAACATTTACTAGTTTTTCGGTCATTTTTTGCCATTTTGTATTTGTAAGTCTTTCTAAATTATACGTCATTATTTGGTCATTTTATGGAATTTATTAGACTGTTTTATACCTTTTGAGTCATTTTCTTACCTGTTTGAGGATTTTGAAGCATTTACGCGTGCAGTATTGGATATTATCGCAACGTTATGTGAGGATGAATACGAAGACTTGAGAATCTTCGCAAGGCTTTGTCAATCTGGGGACTAAAGGCACTTTGTTCTTGGAAATGTCCACATTCCAGGAGAGACATCATTGGAGAAGTGAACAGTCGAGATTTTTTTCTGAAGAAGGGGAGCTAAGTTCTCTGCAAACGTAAAGAATTTCGCCTTGTTTTCTTAATACGGCAAAAGCCCAAGAGCTTATATCATGTCTAGAATATAAATATACGCTGTACCAACTCTTCTTTCTTTCTTTCTTTCTTTCTTTCTTTCGTTCTTAATCCGTTTACCGTTCAGGGTTGGTTTTTGTCTAGGACTCAGCGAGGGATCCCATCTCTTCCGACTCAAGGGCAGTGTCGTGGAGCGTGAGACTTTGGGTCGGGGTATACAAGTTGGGAAGAGGAACAGTACCCCGCCCAGGCGGCCTCGCATACTAGACTGAACAGGGTCCTTGCGGGGGGATAGGAAGACTGGAAGGGATAGACAAGGAAGAGGGAAGGAAGCGGCCGTGGCCTTAAGTTAGCTACCATCCCGGCATTTGCCTGGAGGAGGAGTGGGAAAACACTTCGAGGATGGCTAAGGTGAGAATCAAACCACTCTCTACTAATTTTACTTTCCGAGGCTGAGTGGACCCCGTTCCAGCCCCCTTACCACTTTTCAAATTTCGTGGCAGAACCGGGAATTGAACCCGGTTCTCCGGGGGTGGCAGCTAATCACACTAACTACTACACCACAGAGGCGGACGCTATACCAACTCAATTAGCAAACTGATTGTAAAATTTCATTTAAAAGTTGTGTCATTTTTTACAGTTTCCGGATCATTTTACTGGATTTTTGCCGTCATTTTATAGATGATTGTTAAAACATTTTTACGTCATCAAACTCATGGCCCGGCTTATAATTAAGATATCTGAATTAACATGTCGCTAAAATCATTCGATGGTTTGAATACAGTGAATTCTACTTGACTGTCTCTGCATGCAGTCAGTAAGTGTATCGTCTATGGTTTCTCGTATTTAGAAACAGTAATGAAGTCAAATTTTCACATAGGTTCATTCATTAAAGTTTCTTCAGTACAGTTTTTAACATTTCTGTCAACAAGTGGTGAGAAAGAAGAGATGGATCGAGCGCTGCAGGCTCCCCTAACTATCTCATTCGTTGCAGAAATGTACTTTTGGCCTTATTCGATCCCTTACTGAGTCTAGTTTCATCGTGCATGCGTTTATTATAGACATTTATCCATTTATAAGTAGGCCCTAATATACGCAGACAATGTTCAGTCACAAAACTTTATTTTTTTTTATAAACTTACTGTCACATTTTATTTTTTCTAATCTTTTCTTTTATACAGTATATCGTCGAGGCGAAGGAAATTACACCTCTACATGCCAAATTAGGACGCGCGGTAAGCGACTTCCGAACGCCAAAAGATATCTTAAGTAGGCGGCCATCTTGTGACGACAAATCAGTCACTGCTGATCTACATTTAACGAAGTCACCCAGATGGCAGATATCCTATCTGTTGTTTACCTAGTCTTTTATTAAATAATTGCAAAGAATTTATTCATCTCACTTGGTAAATTATTCCAATCCGTAACTCATCTTCCTCTAAAGGAATATTTGCCCCAGTTCGTCCTCTTGAATTCCAACTTTATCTTTTCTACTGTTAAAAACACCACTCAAACTTATTCGTTTAATAATATCGTTCCACGCTCTCTCTCCACTGACAGCTCGGAACACACCACTTAGTCGAGCAGCTCGTCTCCTTCCTCCCAAGTCTTCCCAGCCCAAACTTTGCAACATTTTCGTAACGCTACTCTCATGTTGGAAATCACCCAAAACAAATGGAACTGTTTTTCCTTTGGATTATTTCGAGCTCTCGAATCAAGTAACCCTGGTGAGGGTCTCATACACTGGAACCATACTCTAGTTGGTGTCTTACCAGAGACGTATATGCCCTCTCCTTTCCATCCTTACTACAACCCCTAAACACCCTCATAACCATGTGCAGAGATATGTGCCCTTTATTTACAATCCCATTTATGTGTTTACCCCAATGAAGGTATTCCTTATTTTAAGACCTAGTGACTTACTTAAGAAACGTTCACACCATCAACGCAGTACTTAAAACTGAGGGGGCTTTTCCTGTTAGAGAAACTCACAACCTGACTTTTGCCCCGTTTATCATCATACGATTGCTTCATGTCCGTCTTACAACATTATCGAGGTCTCTTTGCAGTTGTTCACAATCTTGTAACTCATTTACTACTCTATACAACATAACCAAACCAAACCAAACCCCATGGCACTACAGCTCTTGAAGGTGCTTGGCCTACCAAGCGACTGCTGCTCATCCCGAAGGCCTGCAGATTGCGAGGTGTCGTGTGGTCAGCACGACGAATCCTCTCGGCCGTTATTCTTGGCTTTCTAGACCGGGGCCGCTATCTCACCGTCAGAAGCTCCTCAATTCTAATCACGTAGGCTGAGTGGATCTCGAACCAGCCCTCAGGTCAAGGTAAAAATCCCTGACCTGGCCGGGAATCAAACCCGAGGCGTCCGGGTAAGAGGCAGGCGCTAAAAGCCTCATCTCTGATTCCAGTTCTTTACTTATATATCATTTATCTATGTTATAAGAAAACATATAGGTCCTATAATATTGCCTTGACGTCATATCACCGGGCAAGCTGGCCGTGCGGTTAGGGGCGCGCAGCTGTGAGCTTGGATCCAGGAGATAGTGGGTTAGAACCCCATTCCTGAAGATAGTTTTGTGTGATTTCCCATTTTTCAAACAAGGCAAATGCTGGGGTTGTACCTAAGTTAAGGCCACAGTCGCTTCCTTCCCACTCCTAGGCCTTTCCTGTCCCATCGTCGCCATACGACCTATCTGTGTCGGTGCGACGTAAAGCACATTATAATTGACGTCGTATCGATGGAAAAACCTCGTATCTCCTAATTCTCGATCTATCGATTATTTCCTTTAAGACTAGTCAAGCCTCCCAGGCACATACTGATATGCAGTCCATGAGAACAATTTTCGTTGTGTTCATTTTTTCTTTACACACCAGCCTAGGAAAATGAACTCAACGAAAATTGTTCTGATCGAATACATATGCATATGTGGCTAGGAGGCGTGACCAATCTTAAGGATAGGAAGAGCATTGGGAGAAACAAGGTTTTCTAATTAGGCCATTGATATGCAGTACAGTGGGCAGGTCTTGTACATTTATCCTTCTATTTTATAGTAACATGTAACATAGTGACCAGCAAACAAACTGAAGGACAGTCTGTGTTCCTTCTTGCCGCTGGAAATAAGTGCTATTCTCC
Source organism: Anabrus simplex (assembly GCF_040414725.1). Taxonomy (NCBI): domain Eukaryota; kingdom Metazoa; phylum Arthropoda; class Insecta; order Orthoptera; family Tettigoniidae; genus Anabrus; species Anabrus simplex. Next base: position 24,072,013 of record NC_090278.1, on the reverse strand, counting down.
TACAGAACAAGCAACTGAGAAGCAGCCTCATAATCATACAACAGCTGCTGAAAATGATTTCAATTTCCGTTTATGCAGACCTGGTATCTTTGAAGGAAATTCTGTGACTCGCGTCGTCTAATTTAGTTTCTTTTAGCCTAAAACTGTTCTTTTCATGTTTAGAATTCCGTAATTTCTCCTTAACGAAACGAGGAACAGAGACGTGATTAAACCCTGGAAAAGTCTTCGGACACCGCACTGAATGCGCTCTGCGTGACGTCCGCTTTGCATTCGCATAGACGTGATTTCTGTCAGAATCAGTGTTGCCAACTTAGCAGATTTCCCACTAAATCTGGCGGACTCCGAATGCTACTAGCGGCGAAAAAATGCATTTAGCGGCTAGCGGAATTTTTAACAGAATTTTGATTTGTCAGCGGATTTTCTAGAGGTTTTTAAATATGTAATGGCTCACATTAATGGCATAAAAATCACTGAATCAAATTAGGGGAAAACATTGGAATGTACCAAATCCCCGGGGAGAGTATCCCTACTGTTGTTTCTGAACTACGTCAGGCCGAGCCCGTAAATCATCTTCGTGTAGTTGGAAAGTACTATTTTTTTTTTTTTTTTTTTTTTTTACTGGTCGCACTCTGTTTTCCTTTGTGGGTATGTTTCTTAGTTCATCACTGCGGGACTGACTCATTCTACCGCAGCTCCACAGGGGTCATTATTTTTAAAGTATTTAGCGTTTTAGTGACTTTCATCAGTATGTCGTGCATACATCTTGTGTTTCTTATAAGTTAAACGATTTAATGTATCCATTTATATTGCCTATACCTCAATGGAGTGTAGCAGAGACACATTATTGTATTTATCTGTGTGCTTGTGTTAAAATACCGAGTGTTTTACTAAGTATTATAAAAATACCAAAACCACAATACACCCAAACATTTAGAAGTGAATGGTTAAAGGATATACTGTTCCAAGATGGTTTCTTTCAAAACCTGACCTATTTACGTGAAGTGTACATTTTGTAGGGGTCGCGACATGGTTACTTGAAACATCACTAGAGCGGTGAATATATTGTCTCCCGCTCGGCAATAAGCTACTTTCTTTTCGAAATTATGCACAGCTATTAAATTTTAATCTGCCGGGAGCAATTCAGCCTTATTTATTGCAGAACACTGTAGTTTATTAACCACTAATCACTTTGAGGAAGTTTGCGGATGATGTTTATAGACTCGGTTGTTGCCAGAGATTTTCAGAATCACAGAACCGCTACGGTGGTGCTACTGCCACCTATGCCCTATTAAGCTTCCTTCCAACTTGGGAAACTAATATGCAAGATTACATACTTTATTTAGGTATTTACCGGTAATTATTATTAAAGTAAAGCAAATGTTGAAAATCTAGCGGATTTCTAGTGGAATTGGCACAATCGATTAACGGATTTTACTCTTACAGTGTTGGCAACACTGGTGAGAATGAACCGACGTAAATAATTGACTTTGGACAGAGCACGATTCATGAGTTCGGGCATCCCGTCAGAGTCATGTGTGCCCTGGTCCACTGATACCGATGTTATTGTGAAGTGATCGAGTTAGGGGCGCGCAGCTGTGACTTGCAATCGGGAGACAATGGGTTCGAACACCACTCTCGCCAGTCCTGAACATGGTTTTTCGTTGCTCCCCCATTTCCGCACTAGGCAAATGCTGGGGTTGTACCTTAATTAAAGCCATGGCCGCTTCCTCCCCACTCCAAGCCCTTTCCTATCCCATCGTCGCTTAAGTCCTATCTGTGTCGGTGCGACCTAAAGCAACTTGTAATAGGCCTATATATGCTGTTGTTGTTGGTTGAGTCATCAGTCCACAGGCTGGTTTGTTGCAGCCCTCCATGCCACCCCATTCTGTGCTAACCCTTTCATTTCTACGTAAATGCTGCATGCTATATCTGCTCTAATCTCCTTGTCATATTCATACCTTGGTCTACCCCTACCGTTCTTACCACCTACACTTCCCTCAAAAACCAACTGAAGAAGTCCTGGGTGTCTTAAGATGTGTCCTATCATTATATCTCTTCTTCTCGTCAAAATCAGCCAAATCGATCTCCTATCACCAATTCGATGCAAGATCTCTTCATTTATGATTCGATCTATCCATCTCACCTTCAGCATTCTTCTGTAACACCACATTTCAAAAGCTTCTTTCACGTCCTTTCTGAGCTAGATATCGCCAATCTTTCACTTCCATACAACGCGACGCTCTAGACGAAAGTCTTCAAAAACATCTTTCTAATTCCTATATCAATGATGGAAGTGAGCATATTTCTTTTCTTATGAAAGGCAGTAGTATAATAGGACAGTTCGGGCGCCACCACCACCACCGGGCTCCCAGAGGCCTCCTCCACCACCACCACAGCCAGAGGCCTCCCAGAGGCCTCCTCCGCCTCCCGCGGGAAATTTGAATTGGTAAACAAAGCCACGTGCTTTTTGACAGCTGTCATCGACAACAACGCATACTGCCATCTTGACGGGCCTAAACCTCAGTGGTACCAACTTAACCTCACAAGCGCGAGATAAACAAATCGACGTGTTTTTTGACAGCCACGTGCTTTTTGACAGACAACAACGCATCGCTAACCTCAGTACTGCCATCTTGACGGGCCTAAACCTCAGTAGTACCAACTTAACCTAACTAGCGCGAGATAAACAAATCCACGTGTTTTTTTGACAGCCACGTGCTTTTTTGACAGCTGTCATCCGCCATCTTTAAACTACAGAGCACCGTGCTGCCCTCTTTATCGCAGTAGCGGCAAATTCGTCACCTGTCATCGGCAGTGCTGCCATCTTGGCGGGGCTAAACCTTAGTGCTACCAACTTAACCTCACTAGCGCGAGATATACAAATCCACGTGCTTTTTTGACAGCTGTCATCCGCCATCTTTAATCTATAGAGCACAGTGCTGCCCTCTTTAGCTACTTACCTTTGAAATGTGGTGGCGGATAATTTGAAAAATGCTTTTTGACAGCAGCCATCTTTGAGCACCGTGCTGCCCTCTTAAACAAACTCACGTGCTTTTTTCTGACAGCTATCATCCGCCATCTTGCATCACAAACCTCAGTGCTGCACTCTTTAGCTAGATACCTTTGAAATGTGGTGGCGGCAATTTGAAAAATTCTACATTCTCTTGTTTGGAAACAAACCCATGCGCTTTTTTTGACAGCTATCATCCGACATCTTTAATCTAGAGAGCACCGTGCTGCCCTCTTCAGCTACTTACCTTTGAAATGTGGTGGCGGCAAATTCCACGTGCTCTTGTTTGGAAACAAATTCCACGTGCTCTTGTTTGGAAACAAACTCACGTGCTTTTTTCTGACAGCTGTCATCCGCCATCTTACATCACAAACCTCAGTGCTGCAGTCTTTAGCTAGATACCTTTGAAATGTGGTGGCGGCAATTTGAAAAATTCTATGTGCTCTCGCTTGCAAACAAAGCCACGTGCTTTTTTGACAACTGTTATCCGCCATCTTTAATCAATAGAGCACTGTGCTGCTATCATGGGGGCAATTTCGTCAGCTGTCATCCGCCATCTTTCATCCACAGAACACCGTGCTGCCCTCTTTATGACATGTAGTAGCGGGCAATTTGAAAAGTTCTGTTAGCTGTCATCCGCCATCTTTAATCAAGAGAGCCTCGTGCTGCCATCTTTAGCTAGATACCTTTGAAATGTGGTGGCGGCAAATTGAAAAATTCCACGTGCTCTTGTTTAGCAAACAAACTCACGCGCTTTTTGTCAGCTGTCATCCGCCATCTTACATCGCAAACCTCAGTGCTACACTCTTTAGGTACATACCTTTGAAATATGGTGGCGGATAATTTAAAAAGAAAAATTCTACAGCAGCCATCTCTCGACGCTAATTGCATAAGGTGGTGGCTATACATGACTCCTTAAGGGTGCTTACGCAAGATGGCTGCTATACACAGGTTCTTATGAGACACCCTTGGGATGCTTGCGCAAGATGGCAGTTATACATGGCTCCTTATGAGATGCCCTAGGGATGCTTGCGCAAGATAGCGGCTGCTCTTATGGGACGGCTTAAGGGTCCTTGCACAAGATGGTTTGAGACGCCCTAAGGATGCTTGCGCAAGATGGCGGACACAAGATGGCGGCTATACACAACTCCTTATGAGACGCTTTGAGGGTGCTTGCGCAAGATGGCTGCCGCTCTTATGAAGAAAGCTAGCTTAGAGGCTAACGTGTCGTGCTAGTTCGATTCATTAAATTTGGGGCTTAAATGCAAAATGTTAAATATCTCGAAAACGGTGCACCGTAGAGCAAAACGGACAAAATTTTCTGCCAAGTACCCAGGTTCGCAGTATGAGGAACATGATAGCATAAGAAAAACATAGTCTAATGATGGGATCAACGGTTCGATTCCTATTTAGGCCCTTTGGCATTCGCTCGGTTTTAGCTTGTATTGAAGCGAGTCTTCGTAACATGATCAGGTCTAGCTATGGTAGAGAGTATAACGCACCGTGCTAATTCGATTCATTAAATTTGGGGCTTACATGCAAAATGTTAAATATCTCGAAAACGGTGCATCGTAGAGCAAAACGGACAACATTTTTCCGCCTAATACCCAGGTTCGCAGTATCAGGAACAAGAAAAAAACAGTCCAATGATGAGATCGACGGTTCGATTCCTACTTAGGCCCTTTGGCATTGGCAGCTATCTAATTCTACAAGATGGCGGCTATACATAGCTTCTTATGAGACAGCTTAAGAGTGCTTGCACAAGATGGCTGCTGCTCTTATGAGACCCCCTAGGGGTGCTTGCGCAAGGTAGCAGCGACAAGACGGTGACTATACACAGCTCCTTATTATACGGCCTAGAGATGCTCACACAAGATGGTGGCTGCTCTGATGAAGAAATCTAGCTTTGCATCGTGCAGGTATCTTTACAGCACTAAACCTCATACCTTTGAAATGTGGTGGCGAGTAATTTGAAAAATTCGACGTGCTTTTTCTTAACAGCAGCTATCTTTAAACAATAGCGGCTATACATAAGCTGTTAAGGCCTCCTCTTATGTCAAGGCATAGCTCTATCGAACAAGTTTAAACCTGTATCGGGATAGCAAGAGTAAGCACGTGCTGCAGTGATGACGTCATTAAGCATGTTTAGACTTGCAAATCACAAAAGAAACGTAACAAGACTAGAATCGAACACTGCACTCTATGCCGTGAACTTTATCATGTGATCGGAACATTGATTGAAGTGTTTAGAACACTAAATAAGTAATCAAGACTAAAATAGAACACTGTACTCGATACAACATGTGTTTAGAACATGTCAGGGGATACCTTTGTTCTAAGAAGATTAGATTACCGCACATTCCTTGTAGGGCTAATAGGCTAAAGGGCTAATGGGCAAAAGGGCTAATGGGCAAAAGGGCTAATGGGCTAAAGGGCTAATAGGCAAAAGGGCTAAAGGGCTAAAGGAGCAACAACCTCATCGATCGCTATCAGCAAGAACGCTTGTACTTTGTTAAGTGTAGAAAATTAATCTTTATTTGAAAATGGTTTCATGTTCAGAACAAGGAATGGGAAACAACGGAAAACCATCTTGAGGGTTGCCGACAGTGGGGTTCGAACCTACTGTCTCCCGAATACTGGATACTGGTCGCACTAAAGCGACTGCAGCTATCGAGCTCGGTAAATTATTGCTTTAAGAGGAACTACAACTAGGCAACCATCCTCTATTAACATTAATCAGAGAGAAAATATGGAAGGGATCCGATACTTTGAAAAATGAAGGTATTGGCCAAAAAAAGCAAGGGTCACGAAGGGCGTGAAGATGAAGGATTCCCCAGGCCATGAGTGCTTTAATACCGACGGGGTCGGAAAAGAACAAGAATTGAACAAGAGAGGTCAGATAGGGTAGATGAAAGTGAGGAGTCTGGCACAAGTAAGTGGAAACAATGCCAGGACTCAGCTAAGGGTCCAGTGGTCAGTTCCCGCACAATGGTAACAGTTTGGAATGCGAGCTTTCCTCTGTCAGTTTGACAATCCTCCTGTCCACAATGACATTGCATCGTCGTTCGAAGAAAATCAGGTGGATGTGGTGGAGCGGCATGCTCAAAGCCCAAACCCGAACCCCATGGCACATCTTCGAGATGAACCAGTGCATCGGTTGCGTGTCAGATCAGTTCGCTCAACATTATTATTCACGTGCTTCAGGAAGAGTGGAAACAAAATCCATCTCCATTGTAGAGAGCTGAGACGAAAGCCTTTCTCAAAGTTGAAACACTGTAATAGCAGCACAGGGAGATCCTACACGCTATTAGCTACATAGTAAGTGTTTTTCGAACGAACAGCAAGGGAAATCCGGAGATTTTTCACCACATACCACTGTATATCGATAAATTGTAATTCAGTGTGGTAATTCAGAAACGAAAAGCGAGGGAAATATTAGTCAAGAGTACTTTTTCTTTTACAAGGTGCTTTTTGTCGCACCGACACAGACACGTCTTATGACGACGATAGGACAGAAATAGATCTTATTGCGACGATGGGCTAAGAAAGGGGTAGGAGTGGGAAGAAAGCGGTGTTGCCTATTTGCCTGGGGTGAAAATGAGAAACCACGGAAAACCATCTTCAGAGTTTCCGGCAGTGAGGTTCAAATGCAAGCTGATGAGTACGTGACTCAAACCATGTAGGCAGGTGCTTGGTGAGAGTCATTGTCTTGTCGTGGTTAGGTACTCGGGAAGTGAGCGAGAGGATATGTAGATCAATATCCGCTGATGGCCCAATCTATGTAAATACAAATATAAGTTTGCCAGTTGTTTGTCCTTTTCCTCGTTTCAGTGACATTCGCGAAATGCCTAGCGGGCATTTATCTCTTCTGTAAAAGGCCAGATTTCTATTCCTTCAGGCATCCTAGGGATATGAGCAACGAATTTTAGGTACATAAAATATAATAAAGCATGAGAATATATTCTTTATTTATTTCTAAAAATTACAATCATTTTCTTAATCATCGTTATCCGGTCGATCAGATCAGCAGTATGCCTTTTTCTACCACTGCGAGCGCTAATGTGAAACAATGCATTGTTTCACTTAAGCACCACCACGAGCGCTAATGTGAGTCAATGAAAAGTTTCACTTGAAATGTAATTATTATCGGTAATAATAATAATAATAATAATAATAATAATAATAATAATAATAATAATAATAATAATAATAATAGTTTCGTGTGGCTATTTCTAACCGAGTGAAGCGCTTGTAAGGCAGACCCTCCGATGAGGGTGGGCCGCATCTGCCATAGGTAAGGAACTGCGTTTTATTGTGGTGGAAAGTAGTGTTATGTGTGGTGTGTGAGTTGCAGGGATGTTGGGGGCAGCACAAGCACCCATCCCCCGGGCCACTGGAATTAAACAATGAAAGTTAAAATCCCCGACCAGGGCGGGAATCGAACCCGGGACCCTCTGAACCGAAGGCCAGCCAACGAGTCGGACATTATGATCGGTGGAAAATGGTAAATAAAAATGTAAACAGACTGTGGGATGGTTTTAAATCAATATATTGTTGAGTATGTGAAAACAGGTATGTACCTTTGAAGGTGCTAGGGAATAGTAACGACCCGCTATAACAGAGAAGTAAACTAAGTAGGAGTTGGTCCAGCCCCGCAGTGTAGAGACCCACCCGGCGGCCCAGAGCTCGATTCCTGGCCGGGTCAGTGGTTTTTAATTGTAAATGATTAATATCGTCTAGGACTGGGTGTTTGAATCGTCCTTAACGTTCCTTTTCTTACATTTAACACAATTCCGCAATTACACTTACACGCAGGCTCCTCTCATGTGTGAAAGTAGTGGCAAAAGATTTACAGAGGTCGACGCCACGAACAAATATCATTTAAGAAAAAAAGAAAAAAAGAGAAGGAGGTGCAGGTTGGAGAGAAACAGAGCTAGAAATGGTTGTGAAAGTAAGGAGAAATTGAAGGAACTTACTAGGAAATTGAATCTAACAAAGAAGTAAGCTAGAACATGAAGGCAAGCATAATTGGCAGACATACAGATCTGAATGATAAACGGAAGGGTATGTATAGGTACTTTAAGGCAGAAAGAGGTTCCAAGGAAGACATTCTAGGAATCAGTGAACAAGGGGAGTGTGCGAGGATGTACTAAAGGCAGAAGTATTCAGTCAGCAGTATGTAAAGATTGTTGGTTACAAGGATAATGTCCAGACAGAGGAGGTGACTAATACTAACGAAGTATTACAATTTACCTATGATAACAATGACGTTTACAATAATACAAACGTTGAAAACACAAAAGCAGCTGGAATTGATAAGATTTCTGGGGACATATTAAAGAGGATGGATTGGGATATAGTACCATACGTAAGTAGTTATTTGATTATTGTTTGCATGAAAGAGCTATACTAAATAAATGGAGAGTTGGTATGGTAGCCCCTGTGAATACAGGAAAGGGTGATAGACATAAAGCTGAAAATTACAGGCCAGTCAGTTTGACATGCATTGTATGTAAGCTTTGGGAAAACATTCTTTCTGATTATATTAGACATGTTTGCGAAACTAATAACTAGGGCTAGAAAGTTGAGGAAAAGTCTTGTTTCTCTCGAGTGTCCGAAGATGAGGCCCAACATAATTTACGTTCATTCCGGGTCATTATAGGTCAGAAAATGGTGGGTTTTATTTGTCCTTTTTTGGGCCTTTTCGGCGTTTTTGGCTTATTGGTCCTCCCCAGTTGTATTCCCGACCCAATGTCTCACGCTCCAGGACACTGCCCTTGAAACGGTAGAGGTGGGATCACTCGCTGAGTCCGAGGAAAAAACCGACCCTGGAGGGTACACAGATAAAGAATAAGAAGAAAACAATATTTCATTCTAAATTCTGCAAGTACTTTTTTAACAAACATGGAATTATTTTTTAAATTATGTTAATCTAAAAATATATACTGTCTGAAAGAAGTAGTATTACTTTACTCATACATTTTTGCACTGCTCATTTCATACAACCTGAATATTCCATTTTTAAAGCATAATATTCCTTCATTAAATATCCAATTAAAACTAAAATTATGAATGAGTTTGCATCACATTTTACGTCCTTTTAGTCAGTTTTTAGGTCCTTTTTTTTGATATGTTTAGGTCTTCAACTTCCGAGCCCTACTAATAATTAATGATCGACTGTGCCTGGACGTGGAAAGGGTGGCAAATAAACTCCATTGTCATAAAGCAGCAGGGATAGATGAAATTAGACCTGAAATGGTGAAGTATAGTGTGAAGGCAGGGATGAAATGGCTTCATAGAATAATAAGATTATCATGGATTAGCATGGAGTGTTGGTACGGTACCTTAACAAGGTAACAGCTACTGGAATGACAACTACTATGGCACTGCAGAGATACCCTAAGGGGATGGTAGCGAAGGGTGGTTCTGGAAGGAGTCACTTCGTCGTTGTACTGCACTGTGCCCCGTATATCCGGTTTTACCACCCAATCCAGCGGACCTTATTATGTAATGAATTTATTTATTTATTTATTTATTTATTTATTTATTTATTTATTTATTTATTTATTTATTTATTTATTTATTTATTTATTTATTTATTTGTTGTATGCCTTTCAGTGTTGAGGGCTGGCAGCAGTGGGATTCAAACCCACCATCTCCCGAATGCAAACTCGATAATGATTTAAGTTATTATTATACAGCTAGTAACATATTGTTCTTAAAAATATATGTTATTCAGCCGAACAGGAATCAAAATACGAACATATGACATATGAACATGATTTGTTATTAAGTCGAAAATACAGGGAGTTGCAGACGTGACAACTTTCAAAGTCAAACATGAGGAAATATTTTGTCAGCATAACGTGACATGTTACGACACATCATTTAAGAATATTTAGTACATTATTCTACTCAATTACATAATTTATCTTATTTATTATTTATTTATAAATACTGAAACACTGCACGTATCTAAGCTTTAGAACACACGACTCTTCATTGCAAGTTCTTTACGCCTCTTCATAAATGTCTAAACTAGATGTATGCTCAAAGCACTCGCCCTGATCAATGGATTTTAAGGTTAAACGTTTTTAAGAGTATTATTTTTCGGAAAGCACTGACCTGAATAGAGTTTTTGTCCTTGTAAATATGCTAAAATATAGTCTCACAGTCGGCACTGCTATGTGGAAATGATAAAATAAAAAGCATTACGTTACAGATTCTGTCATATTTAAGAACACCATCTGTCTTGCCACTGCCCAGATCTCCAGATACTTAAAGAACGAGGAAAATCTGGGGATGAGTTTCTTTGGTCGGGGGCAATGCTGCTTGCACTCACGATCATGGCAATGTATCACTGAGATAAGTCTTGATAAAAAGTTATCAAGCACGCATTGCAGTCCTGTGGGATCCGCCACTAAAATTAATTAGTAGGCTTTTATCATGTGCTTCCATCACTCGAAGCGGTGTTGCCAACATGATGTGTTAATGAGAATACCAGGAAAACATCAAACACAATCAATAAGAACGTGGTAGGCACAGTCACTAGACGTCTGTCATGTCATGTATTGTAATAATTATACACAATTTAAAGTATTCACATCGTTTTATTTATTCATCTCAGTTTTCATGTGCACGACTTTGAGCAGTTTTCCGCTGGTTTTTTTACACCAAAAGGGTTTTTAAGAAGAACAGAGCACTGCAGGATCACTCGTTATTTTGGTCTTATTCCACCCCATATCGTGTCTAGGTTCCTCCTGCATACGTTATCTAAAGATATATTTGGACATCTTTGTAAAGTATGCCAACATTCCTCAAAATCTGAATGACAAAACCCGCAATATATTTCAAACTTAGTTACATTTTCAATGTTTCTGGTGTATTGTGATAGATCTCGTCGAGAGCCAGGCTACAACACACGATAACTAACTTTCGACCACCAGTCATATACTTTAAGTGCGCGGCCATCTTGTGATGACGTCATGCACTCATCCTTCTACTTTAAAACAACACACAAAGCATTCCCATGCGTACAGTGCTCAGGAAAGTTTAGTGCACTTGTTATTCTCCTATATGTACGTACGAACATTGTACATTACGAGAGGTGTATACAAAGAAAACAATACGCTTTGCGAACGCAACAGAAACGCATAAAGTTGGTAATGTGGGATTTTGAACACAAAATGATTGTTCATTGTGGGTCAGATCAGTACCGCGTATAGCCCAGACATGTTTGGATACGACGAGGCATACTCAGCAGCAATGGCGGTTCGTGCATGAAGGGCTTTTAGGCGCCGCCCTACTGTCGTTTCAAAAACATTGAATATAATTTCACTCTATAACTGATTGCATGAAGAAAAGGACAAATGTAGCGAAGTCGAATTTGTGGTGGTGTGCTATTCAGTTATATAATGTTATCTTTATTGTTTTGGCTGTAAGCATTTCGCTTTATTATTTTCAAAGATATGGCAAAGGCTGTCAGACCTTGGCAGCCGTTCAGCAAGCGCGATGTCTTCTCTTTAGTCGTGAGGCGATCGGGCTCTGGCAGGAGAGCCCTCAGTTACTTCCTGGAGTTTAGCAACTTAGGGGCGCGGGAAAGGCCTGGAAAGACGATAATGGCTTGTCAGGGGAAGGAAGAGTGCAGGCGGGTGTATGGTCTGTCCAGCAGAGCCCGCAGCAATATCGCCAACCACTTTACAATGTACTTAGGCTTTTTCTTCCACGTCTTGCATTAACTGTTGTTGTTCGACTCGTTGGCTGAATGGTCAGCGTACTGGCCTTCGGTTCAGAGAGTCCCGGGTTCGATTCCGGCCGGGTTGGGGATTTTAATCTTTATTGGTTAATTCCAATGGCCCGGGGGCTGGGAGTTTGTGCTGTCCCTAACATCCCTGCAATTCACACACCACACATAACACTATCCTCCACCACAATAACACGCAGTTCCCTACACATGGCAGATGCCGCCCACCCTCATCGGAGGGTCTGCCTTACAAGGGCTGCACTCGGCTAGAAATAGCCACACGAAATTATTATTATTAACTGTTGTTAGAGATTAATTCCAAAACATATTACAAAACAATGAATTCCATTATACTGACTATTTTAACAATTCATTTCTATAAACAAGCCAAACTATTCAAAATGTAACCATAAGGTGACGGTGCTATTTGTAAGTTGGTCAGATTCAACGACATTAAAAATATAGACTGCTAATCTGATGGCCATCTTTGAATCTACTTGAACCACTGGCAGCCATGACACTTGTAGGCAAAACATATGCTTATTTCCTCTGAATCTGGCATAGAAAGGCTCTGCAGAAGTTGTTGTGTGATGGAGTACGGTCTTTGAGAAGGTGTGCCAGGTTAAAATAAATAAATAAATAAATAAATAAATAAATAAATAAATAAATAAATAAATAAATAAATAAATAAATAAATAAATAAATAAATAAATAAATAAATAAATACATAAATAAATAAATAAATAAATAAATAAATAAATAAATAAATAAATAAATAAATGTAGGCTATGAATTCAGTCGAATGAAGTCAGGCGAGGTTTGACCAAGAGAGGTGCGGTAGAAATATTAAAGTGGTAAAGCTGGTAGGATGCCGTATGTGGAAGGAATGCTACACTCAACCAGGGGTCAGATGTTCTCAACTTTAGAATCTTGAGTTACCCCATTTAGTGGCCCCTTATTACGGGCAGAGGATGCCGTAGAGATATTGTACACCGCAACCAACGGACATGTGTGCTGCATGTCGCACAGCAGTTCTTAGAAAGTAGCGATAAGTAGCAAAAAGCATAAAACGTACCAAACCAGACAAAGGAGCAAAATTCAAAAATTATACCAGAATGACACTGAAGGTATGTCATGAAAAGGCAGGGTATCTTTCTCTACGCGTGTGAATTCCTCAATGAACTGCTACCGGGCGAGTTGGCCGTGCGTGTAGAGGCGCGCGGCTGTGAGCTTGCATCCGGGAGATAGTAGGCTCGAATCTCACTATCGGCAGCCCTGAAAATGGTTTTCCGTGGTTTCCCATTTTCACACCAGGCAAATGCTGGGGCTGTACCTTAATTAAGGCCACGGCCGCTTCCTTCCAACTCCTAGGCCTTTCCTATCCCATCGTCGCCATAAGACCTATCTGTGTCGGTGCGACGTAAAGCCCCTAGCAAAAAAAAATGAACTGCTGTACGTATAACATGTCTTTCTGTAGTGAATGACTTTATTGTTAGTGCATGACGCCGAATTATCCATTCTTCTACATACGTAATTCTCGTTTTAACCAAGCAAATGCTCACCATATTCACTGCGCTTATTTCATTATAACATCAATGCAACATTAAGCATGTTTGAAAATGTCGTGTTTATTCTTAAATATATCTTTAATTTGCAATAACGTATAATCTCATCAATTCATTGAACTGATAAGGGATAACTGTCAAGACCAAGAAGTGGCAGCCGCCATGACAGTTGCAGGCAAAAGTTAGTTCGCTGTGCTTCAACCAGGGGCGCTGTAACGAGTATGTTTAGCAGTCTATATATCTTTAATGTCATTGATCAGATTGTTAAATACGTCTTTATACTTTGAGATTTGGGCAAGACGAGAGAAATTCTGGCGTGGACTGTTTATTTGTTTGCGTGAATGTTGTTATTGTCGCTTGTGATTGCGATAAGTGCAAAAAGTGCAGTGCCATAGTAGTTGTCATTAACTTGTTAATGCGTATGTAAAAATGCCATTATAATGCAGTTAATTAATTATTTAGTGTTGTAGTGCAACAAGCAGATTTCTATTCAGCCAGTGTCTTCGGGTTATTATTATTAATAACCTGGAAAGGCTAGGTCAAGCGGCAGGGAAACCTTTCTGGACAGAGATAATGAATCTTAGGAAGGGAGGGAAAAAGGAAATGAACAGTGTTTTGGGTAATTCAGGTGAACTCATAATAGATCCCAGGAAATCACTGGACGGGTGGAGGGAATATTTTGAAAATCTTCTCAACGTAAAAGGAAATCTTCATGGTGGTGTCGCGAACAACGGAGCTCATGGGGAGGAGGAAAATTTGTTGGTGAAATTACGCTTGAGGAAGTGGAAAGGATGGTAAATAAACTCCATTGTCATAAAGCAGCAGGAACGGATGAAATTAGGCCTGACATGGTGAAGTACTGTGGGAAGGCAGGGATGAAATAGCTTTATAGAGTAGTAAGATTAGCATGGAGTGCTAGTAAGGTACCTTCAGATTGGACAGAAGCAGTCATTGCACCTATCCATAAACAAGGGAACAGGAAGGATTGCAACAACTATCGAGGTATCTCATTGATTAGTATACCAGGCATAGTATTCACTGGCATCTTGGAAGGGAGGGTGCGATCAGTCGTTGAGAGGAAGTTGGATGAAAACCAGTGTGGTTTCAGGCCACAGAGAGGCTGTCACGATCAGATTTTCAGTATGCGCAAGGTAAGTGAAAAATGCAACGAGAGGAACAGACAGTTGTGTTTATGTATCGTAGATCTAGAGAAAGCATATGGCAGGGTACCGAGGGAAAAGATGTTCACCATACTGGGGGACTATGGGATCAACGGTAATTTATTAAAATCAATCAAAGGCATTTATTTTGACGATTGGGCTGCAGTGAGAATTGATGGTAGAATGAGTTCTTGGTTCAGGGTACTTGCAGGAGTTAGACAAGGCTGTAATCTTTCACCTTTGTTGTTCGTAGTTTACATGGATCATGTGCTGAAAGGTATAAAATGGCAGGGAGGGATTCAGTTAGGTGGAAATGTAGTAAGCAGTCTGGCCTATGCTGACGACTTGGTCTTAATGGCAGATTGTGCCGAAAGCCTGCAGTCTAATATCTTGGAACTTGAAAATAGGTGCAATGAGTTGGAGGATGCCAAGGTGTTGTTATGAGGAGGGAGGGGGTTTACCGTTGTAGAAAATGTAGAAAGTGGAAGGCAGGAGGTCATAATGGGCGATGGGTGGCTAGTCGTGACAAATGTAGCCGGGATGTGAGAGGAGGACAAATGCGTCGTGGTGGTGGTAGTTGTTGTA
This sequence comes from Anabrus simplex, assembly GCF_040414725.1. Classification (NCBI taxonomy): domain Eukaryota; kingdom Metazoa; phylum Arthropoda; class Insecta; order Orthoptera; family Tettigoniidae; genus Anabrus; species Anabrus simplex. Next base: position 24,056,950 of record NC_090278.1, on the reverse strand, counting down.
GGGGAAAGGGAAGAGGAAGTCGATGTGGGTTGTTGCGAGGTTAAAGTTGACGGCGTGTGGACAGCGGGAAGGGTGGTAGGGTCGGCGAAGAGTTGGGCAAGTATAGATGGAGGATTAGATTCCACGGGGTAGAAGCGGTTATGCACGGATACGCCGGCGTCGATGAGGCGCTGCTGGTCGTCCAACGTTGGTATGTAGAGAAGAATCAGTGGAGATGGCAATGAACTGGTGGCGTCCAATAGGGGGTAGGCGTCATGAATGCTGAAGCCAGCGGAGCGGATGGCGGTGTAGATATCATCTTCGAAGATGGCTGGAGCAATGTCTAGGATGGCGCAGGTGTACATGGTGACAGCCAACGAGGCGTCAACCTTTGTTTTTGCGGGTCAGCTGGGTAGCAACTATAGATGACTAGCTGATGTACCCGTGCTTCGCTACGGAATTCTACATTGTATACAGAATTCTAGGTGAGGTAGGGTACACACTGTGAGCAAGATTGTATTAAATTGCATAGCTCTTAAACGTTACCCTAGAAATGCGACGGGGAAGTCACCAAACGTGTCTTCTCATATGAAGACTGGGTTAGGAAATTTTCATTAAACGGTAGACCCGCTTGCCTACTATCAATCACAATCAAGCTGGGGAGTTTTCATTATAATTTTTAGGCACTCAATCTCCACCTGCCATTTTACATCCTCAAAAATCTTTCTTAGTCCCAACTGAAATGGACATAGGTCAATAATGACGTCAGTAGGAATGGCACGGTTAATAGCAATACTTTCATATGAAATACTCTATCGAATGAAAAACCACACATTTTCTCGCTTTTAACGAACAGTAAGTTTACTACTCTGCTGGTCTAACAGTCCAGAGTTCCAAAGCTGGAATGACCAAGCCGCAGACAGCTGTGATCCGTGAAAACTCTTCGTCTTTTCCGGCGGCGGAGGATCGAATAGTGGAGAGTCCCAGCCCGAAAACTATGCTCTTTTGCTAATGTTTCCTAGAAGTGCCCGATGAATCGGAAAATCTCAATTCACTACACTGGCGGCGTAAAGAACTATCTGAATTGGAGGCAAATTTTTCCCCCAAGCCAGAGGAGAAACCCCTCTTCAGTGCTAATTTGGAATAAAATGAACGTAGAATTTAATAAAAGTGAAGAGGAAGAAGCTTTTCTTATGAATCAGCTCTTTTCAGAGTTTAATTTTAAGTTATTTAGCGAATTGCGGTGTTATAATTTGGAATAGGCCTAAACTGTAATTCTAGACCTGGTCATACTACTACCACTACTACTACTACCACCAAGTGTGCCTTTAACTTAAATGTGCACACTGCTCATTCAAAACAGTGTGCCAGAGTAGGGATCGAATAGCTGGAATACTATGTTGAACCAGTGTGTTACGTACCAGCAGTATCAGGAAATGTATGAAACAGAGGAACGGCATGCTAAAGAAGAATGTTTTCCAACTTCCCAGCTATTTCCTGCCAATATTCAGTCAGGCTGTTATACTTGGTACGCAGCAGTAATCCCATCTATCGGAATTTAGTGGCAGCATAAGAGACAAACAACATCGCAACAAATAAGTCAATATAATGTTATTGTTGATCAATTTTAAGTGCTTTCAATATTGTAGGCCATCTCATTTTGTTTTCTTCCGACTCTGAAATGCCAGTCTTATAATAGTCGGTACGGTAAAACTGAATAAAACAGAATGATCGGAAATTGTATTCTCTCTAACCTTTGTTATGTAGTACTTTTCGATAGGACCAGTAACATATGTACTTAAAAGTTAAATATTTGATACCTTCCCCTAAACTACAATTTCATCCAGGGTGAATAAAATTGTTTATAGCTTAGACTGTATTGTAGTTTCTTATTCCCCGTCTCTATTATACCGATTTTCATTAAATTCTGTTCACCCATTTTCTCGTGACGGCGTTGATATGGACTTAGCAACAAAAGTACAAATTCACGATCTCGGTTATCATAGCCGGTAGAGTAAAAATGTATAAGACATAAATGATCGGAAATTCAATTTTATATATCTTTAATTATGTAATACTTATCGATAGGGCCACTAATAATATAAATATTTGAGAATTAATTTTCAGGCCTTCCCCTAAACTACCATTTCACTTAGCGTGAACAAAATAATTTATAGCCTAGATTGTAGAGGTTCATCCCCCGACTTTACATACCGATTTTCATTAAATTCCCATCAGCCGTTTTCTCGTGATGCGTGTACAGACAGACAGACAGACAGACAGACAGACAGACAGACAGACAGACAGACAGACAGACAGACATTACGGAAAAGTAAAAAGTGCATTTCCTTCTTACTGTGGACATGACCGATACAGAAATACCATTCTTTTCAAATTCTGAGCAATGTACAGACAAAACTCTTATTTTATATATAGAGATGGCCACCCGGCCGCAAAAAAAGACGAAGGGATGCGTGGGCGTAAGTATAGTCCAATTTGGAGAAGAAAAGCCTGTGCGTGTGTCCCCCGCACTAGGCTTGAGGATCTCTCGTGAGATGTGTGTGTGTGCGTCTGGTGGACTGGAGAGTGTGGCAGGTAGAGAGGTGATGTGTGTGGACATGATAGGAGTGATGTGGCTAGTCGTAGGATGAAGAGTAGAAGCTGACGGGGTAGCATGGGCAGTAGTGGTGATGGTAGTGGTAGTGGTGGTAGTAGTGAAGTGGGTGGACGTTATGACAGTGGGGGGGCGCTGGCGATTGTTGGGATGTGCGAGGGTGACGGACATGAACAGTGGAGATGGGGTTAGGGTGATGGCGCCGTGCCTCTATGAGGTGCTCGAGAGTAGAGACCACTTCATGGAGTCTGCCGTCTATGGTCGCGCCGGCGATGATTAAGGCTTCCGTATCTGCTGGGTTGAGGAAGAAGGCCAAAACATGCGGTGAAAGTTGACCAGTGGAGCCAATCTGGAGCCGGAGTACTTCGTAGATTGGGGAGCCAGACTGGCCGATTTCTCGGCGAATATACTCTGCGGAGAGAGTGGTGTTCACATCCTTGATTAGGCATGTATAAGACATCGTGGAGAGGGGAGACGACAGCCAACTAGGCGTCTGCCGTTTGATTGTTCTTGGGCCGACTGAGTAGCTGATGAGAAGAGGGCCACCCAGCCGAAAAAATTGTGGACTTGCGACGTACGAAAGAGGATGTATGTTTTAAAATGCTGATTCCCATCACACTGTACGCAGAATGTTGATCTAGAACGAGCGGACAGGTCATACAGGTGACCGCAAATGTCCGTGACGGCAAATATCCGGCAACCGATTATAATTGTTTGAGTTTTTTTTTTTTTTTAAATGTTTGAGGAGGTCATCGAAAAAAAAAAGTTGGTATCTATTATATTTCACGCCCTAGATAATTTTTTTGGGAGGAGGCTTACCTTAATGATCGAGTTCAATCGGACAACAAAGACTGACGATTTGAGGAAGAATATTGTCACCAGAACAAACAATATTGACCAAAGGTACTGCAACGAACTGTCAAAAACAAGCAACGATGGATGTGAATGTATCTACAAGCAGGGGATAAGCAACTCTCCCATAGACACTGTATGCTTAGACATTTATTGGATGTTTGTACCAGGTGGTATGCTTAAGTCCTTTCCCGTTTTACTAAGAGATTGCGCCAGCGAACAGTAAGTAGCGTATGGATTTGACACATACGTCAATTTGTTCGTCTGATATTACCCTACCAACACACACAAGTTGAGCCCGCCAAACACTAGCATCTGTGTTGTTTCGTTCAGTTATCATGTCGATGTTTGTGCCTGAAAAAGAACATTTGCGGCACGCATTGATTTTTTATTTAATCCAAACAAAAAGGGCCGTGCGCGTAGAGGCGCGCGGCTGTGAACTTGCATCCGGTAGATAATGGGTTCGAATCCCACTGTCGGCAGCCCTGAAGATGGTTGTCCGTACCTTAATTAAGGTCGCGGCCGCTTCCTTCCAACTCCTAGGCATTTCCTATCCCATCGTCGCCATAAGACCTATCTGTGTCGGTGCGATGTACAGCCCCCTTAAAAAAAAAAAAAGGCTGTGGAAAGTCATCGTTTGCTGGTAGAAACATATGGTGAACACACTCCATCGATTAGAACATGCATGGCATGGACCAGAAGTCATGGCAAAGCGATTTTGTTAGACGACAATGCGCCATTTCACACAGCAAAACCAGTGAAAGACGCCTTGAAATCGTTTGGATGGGACATCCTTCCGCACCCGCCGTACTCTCCCGATCTGGCGCCATCTGACTATCACCTCTTCGCATCAATGGGGCACGCACTCGCAGGTCAGCACTTCAGCAATTTCGATGAAGTTGGAAAATGGCTCGACGAATGATTTGCCGCAGAAGACAAGCAGTTTTTCTGGCAGGGTATTCATAACTTACCTGAAAGATGGGCGAAGTGTGTAGAAACTGATGACCAATATTTTGAATAAACAAAAAATGAATTTCCCCTGAAAATTACGTGTTTTATTTACCACAAAAACAGACAAAAACTTATGCATATACCTGGTAGCTATCACCAAACAGACGGCGTTAAAAATCACCCGTTTTATATGAACCACTCTGTATCTTCCAACTAACTTTTGCTTTAACTCCCTCCCATTGCTAGTCCCTTTCTCATTTCATTTAATACATGAAAACTTCCTGTGCAAACGTTTACGATTACACAGCAAACTCTTGCTAAACACTGATCTGTCCTTGACCCATGTTCCTTATCTTGACCTTCGTTTATAAGCTGTGACATGCATCTCTCTTGTAAGAGCAGACATAACTTGCTGTACAAGAACGCCACCGAGCAAAGACCAATATTAAAGGAGCTTCTGATGAAAACAGGAGATTATTACACCGGACATGAACATATACTATTAATTCGGAACCCTAGAAAATGGTGAGTCAAATGCTCATTACCGGTCGAAAACATGAAAAGGATGGTAAGAAAGCTGTAAGAAAGGAAAAGAAGGTAAAATGCGGTAAATTAAGTCGTTAAATAACCTGCGATAATGTTAATTGTTCATGCACCGTAACATAAATATCATAAGTAGGGCAGGGAAGTTGAGGAAAAGTCCTTTTTTTCTCGAGTGTCTGAAGACGGCCCAGGATCATTGTAGGCCAGAAAATGGTGGGTTTTATTTGTCCTTTTATGCTTTTATCGGCGTTTTTGGGTTATTGGTTCTTTTTTAGCCTTTCTACGTCTTGACGGCCTTTTTTTTTTTTTTTTTTTTTGCAACTCCATCTCCTATCGACTACGTTCTTACTGCCCATTCTCAATTAGAATCATCATTAGTTCATCCACCACCTCTTAAACATTTTTCTCTAGTAAATACAAGTATTTGAACCATATCTGAAAAGAGAGAAATGAAGCTGAACTTCGGAAAGACGAAAGTGATGAGAATTACAAGGTAATTTGGTCCTATTCATTTACTACCAGAGGAAATTCTGTTAGTATCTGGAAGGTTTGGTGACTTGGTATGGAAGCTGTACTGAGGAAGTAAGAAACACAATAACCAACAAGAGCTTTTGGAAAGGTAAAATGTTTGCTGTCTGCCAGGAGCATCCCAACTGAATAAAGGCAGAGATCTGGTAAATGCTTCGAGTGGAGTGTGTGTCTTATGGCCCTGAAACGTGGACAGTCAAAGGAAAGAAGAGAAATAAGCTTTGAAATGTAGCTGTGGACAAAGTAAAATGGTGTACCAAAGAGGGTAGGAGAGGAGAGGAATCTGATGAGGATGTTAACATCTGTTCAGTGGGCACACACTATAAAGGAACTGTTTACTATAAAGGATTTCGGAGAGGATGAAAGGGGCGGGGTTAGAATGTTAACAGATTTGAATAAAGAAAGACGTTATCAACGAATGAAGGAACATTCTCAGAACAGTCTGAGGACAAATTTACCGAAGAAGGAGAAGAAGAAGAAGAAGAAGCAAGTTCTATTTCGGCAGATTATTTACAACTTACTCAAGGCGACTTTTTCGTATTCTACGCAGACATACAGCAAATCTGTGAGTTCTATTATCAGCACAGCAAAACTTCTCCGACCGACGGAAAATTCTCCAGACATTCGGTGCTTTTTCTGATTAAACAACGGCACAGCAGCTTACAGATTATGCCGTACGACCGCGACACCTACATCGTACTCAGCTTCAAACGGGTGAGATTTGTTTTTATTCACACACAGCGTCGACGAGAACTGGAAATGATATCAAAATGCGCGCAGAATTTATATAAACGGTAGAACATGCAGGAAATGAGACTTCCGATGGTTAAAGTGAAACAGTGTTGCCAGATGCAAAAATAATAATATTTTGGAAGGTAAGACCTGAACATTTCGGAAGATTTGGTCAAAAGTTTGGAAGATGTTTATAGATATACCGTAAAATCCATTCTGTTACTTAAAATAAAGTTTCTTGCAGCAGAAGTAATGTTTTCCAGTGTCAGTTAATAGAAATTTTTAGTTCTCAATCTGTCAACAGAAGATGCAAATAAAAAGTAAATAATCGTCACCTTTGTGGATTTTAAGAAGGCGTATGACTCTGTGGACAGACAGACAGTATTTGATACCCTAGAAGAACTCAGAGTGGACAAGAAGACCAGAGCACTTATCCAGCAGACCCTCACAAGTACGACCTCTAAAGTGAAATTCCTTGGAGAAATCTCTGAGCCTTTTGAAATATGTACGGGCGTTCGTCAAGGTGACAGCATCTCCCCTATTCTGTTTAACTTAGTTCTAGACAAAGTTATTAGAGAGTGGGAAAAGGATATCAAGGGTGTGAACATCGGAAATTTGGGAAGCAAGGTCAATGTGAAATGTTTAGCATTTGCTGATGATCTCGCAATCATTACTAAGACCAAGGATGAAACAAGGTATGCCATACAGAGACTACACAATATAGCATCAAAGGCAGGCCTCCAGATATCCTACGAGAAAACCAAGTACATGGAAAATCTACGTCAAAATAGCAAAAGAACTCCGCTAGAGATGGAAAACGGCACAATTTCACAGGTGCCCTCCTTCAAATACCTTGGAGAAATTATACTACCATCAGGATTAGACAGTAGTGCCAATGTAGAAAGAAACACCAAACTACATAAGGCATACAGACTGACGTGGAATTACTACAACAAAAGAGTCATATCGCGTAATGCAAAATTACGACACTACAAGACAGTTGTATTGCCCGAAGCTTTATATGCCTCAGAAACCATATGCTTAGGTGGTCACTCTAAAATTACAGAAATTGAAAAGCAGGAGCGTAAAATTCTCAGGAAAATTTATGGTCCTACGAGAGAAAATGGAATGTGGATTAAGAGGAAAACAGCGGACCTCTACTCCTTCACCGACAGGTTTACTGATGCTGTACGGAAAAGACGCCTTAATTTCTATGGCCATATCTACAGAATGAACAGCGACAGACTAACTAAAAGATTATTCAAAGTAATCAACTCAAAGAAGGTCAAAATAAAATGGCTAGAAGAAACTAAGGCGGACCTCCAAGAAATAAATATTACAGACGACATCATGGAAAATCGTGGAGCTTTTAGAACCAAAGTAGCTAATCATAAATTTAGGGAGAAACCAAAAAAGACAACTGGTAGGAAGTGGTCGACAGAACGCAAGATGCAACACAGTGCATTCATGAAGAGATTTTGGGAGGATAAGAAGGCACAAACCATCAAACCAACTATCAAGTTCAAACGCGCTCTATGAATGGGCATAACGAAGGAATAATAATAATAATAATAATAATAATAATAATAATAATAATAATAATAATAATTGTACCGGGAGGTACACCTCTACGCCGCACATTTAAATCTTGCGCCAATTAGAACTCCTCTACAGGAGAAACACTGAACTTGGAACTTGACCTACTTAAATTTTTCCTCAGAAGAGCTCATTGCCGTAATTTTGTGATTATGAAGTTGCCAGTACTGGGCGAATTTCAACTTGTTTTGTTTTCCATTGATCAAGAAGTGTGGACATTCTCTCATAGATGTCACTACAAAAACTATGATCATGCACCCTGGTTCGAAGTGAAAGAACTTTTTTTGAAGAAATTTTGTATTCACAAGTTTTTTCTTTACTAAATTTTGTTAATTCATCTTTGGGTTGGCAATATTTATCTTTTCTTTCCGCCAGTTTTGAATTCAGCCAATCCCTAATTTCTGTAATTAATTTTCAGACTATCACAGGTTTCTTCTCCGATTTAGTGTGTAACTTTAAAGTACCGGTAACCAATAAAATTGAGAGGGTGTGGCTTAATTATTCACGAAAGGTCTCAAACTTTCCCCGAGGGTTTATAAACTGCGGATTTTCACGTCTCTTGGCCACTTGATCAACATCTAACTAAGTGTGTGTATGTGAAGCAGGAGGCGGGAGGTGCCTCTTTCATCAGGCAGCAGTACTTCGACAAGGTATGGCCACTTAACATCTTCACCTTTTGCTAGCTCCGCAGTTTAACCCGAGGGATAGGTCCAAAACATTTCCATGTAACCTACCTTTCTAAAATTGTAATTTTTTGCCGGCTTATGTGAAACTTCATAAAATCTTTAACTGTAAATCGGGGATAGAGAGTGATGCACCCTCTCGAGCTCCCCTTCATATTGGTTTGAGGTGACTACGTTTCGTAACTGGTTTTCTTCCTTTCTGTAATGTCTTAAATTTTTCTTATACGAGTCACCTCCATAGTTTGGGAATAGCCCCTGTTTCATCGGCCTAGTGCCTTTTAGGTTTTAGAATGAGTATTTAGGAGTGCAAGTACACGCCTCCATTCATTTTGGTATTTCGGGGCCATTTACTTAACCTGTTCTTTTTCCGCTAAGGCCCAGTAGGTTGGGTACGAGATACCACCGTGTCACTTTTATAAGTTGTGCCTTGATGGCAATTAATTGTAAAGTCTGGTATTGCCTTTAAGAGGCTTGGAAAACTGAGAGCGTGTCAGCTCTTTTCAAGTGTTGTAAATTTGCCTCTGGGAGGCTTGACATTGACATTTTGGGAGCATGTGCTCCAGGCATTAGGGGATTTCTCCCCTTAAGTAAGGTGATTAGGTTGAGCTCAGGAAATGTAAAGTGAGGGCTTGAAGCCCAAGTTCTGTTTATACCACCAATCTTGTCCTTCCTAGACTTGTTTTTTGCTATTGGTATCTGTTACTTTGTTACTTGTTTTTTATAAAGAGAAAATAATACAGTATAACCTTGTTACAGTTTTAAATTAACTTTGATTTGGTAGTTAGACCCATTCACCCCGACACCTTCTTTCACCTCTGCTGATCCACCAACCACGGTAATAATAATAATAATAATAATAATAATAATAATAATAATAATAATAATAATAATAATAATAATAATAATAATAATAATAATAATAATAATACAGACCTCAGGAAAAGAGGCTAAAATTTTGTGGACATGTTAAGAGGTTTCCAGAAACCAGACTAACCCACCAAATTCTTGAAGGAGTTGATAAACTGAAGAATTTCCCTTGGACACAACAAACAAAAGCGGACATAATGAACGCACAAATTCAACCTGAAGAAGTTTTGAATCGAAATATATATAGAAAGAAAATTGACAAGTGGGAAGTTACTCCAGAGAATGAAGTACCAAAAAGAGCAGGTAGCAACTGGACGGAAGAAAGGAAGAGGATCTTTAGTGAACAGATGAAAGCATCCTGGATCCTCTGTAAAAGAAATCATAAATAAAGCTTCGTGTGTTCTGAAAGGGACCATTACGGAGGACCTGCCTTCAGGCAGAATACACCCTTACCTTACCTTACCTTACTAATAATAATAATAATAATAATAATAATAATAATAATAATAATTGTACCGGTTGGTACACCCCTACGACGCACTTTTGAATTTTCCGCCTTAAGTAATCCTCTACAGGAGTTACTCTGAACTTCACAAACTGGATTAACTCATAAGTTTTCTCAGAAGATGGCACTACCATAAATTTTGTGATTACAAAGTTATCAATACTGTGTGGAGTTCAACTTGTTTGGTTTTCCATTAATCAAGAAGTGTGGACATTCTCTTATAGATGTCTCTACTAAAAAACTATGATCATGCACCCTGGTGCGAAGTGAAGGAACTTTTCTTGAAGATATTTTGTACTCATAAGTTTTCCTATAACTAAATTTCGTTCTTTTATTGGTGGGTTGGCAATATACATCTTTTCTTTCCGCCAGTTTTGAACTTAGCCAATCCAGAATTTCTGTAATTAATTTTTGACCAATCGTGTCCTCCTTCTTCAATTTTGATGTGTAACTTTTAGCCAGCCAATAAAGTGGAGTGCGTGTGTCTTAATTATTCCTGAAAAGTCTCGAACTTTCCCCGAGTGTTTAAAAACTTGCGATTTTCATGGCTCCTGGCCACTCGAACAACATCTAGCCTAGTGTATGGAAGTGTAGCAGGAGGCGGGAAGCGCCTCTTTCATCCGGCAGCAGCTCTTCAACAAGGTAATGGCCACTTAACTTCTTTATTTCTCGCTAGCTCAGCAGTCTAAACCGCGGGGAAGGTCCGAAACCTTTACTATGTAACCCATCTTGAAACATGTAGAATTTTGTAAAACTTCACATAACTTTAACTGTAAATCGGGGATAGAGAGTGCTTCACCCTCTCGAGCTCCCCTACTACGTTTTCGTAACCGTTCTTCTAATCCCCCTTAATGTGTTAAATTTATTCGGTATACGAGTCATCTCCATAGTTTGGGTATAGCCCCTGCTTCATCGGCCTAGTGCCTCTTAGGTTTTAAAAGATTTCATGTAGGAGTGCAAGTTCACGCCTCCATTCTGCTTGGTTTTGCGGGCCATTAACTTAACCTACTTTTTTTCCTACTAAGGCCCATAAGGTTGGGTACAAGTTACCCCTGTTTCATTGTAAGTGTGCCTTAAGGGCAGTTAATAGTAAAGTCCGTTGTGGCCTTTGATAGGCTTGAAAAATTGAGAGCGGGTCAGCTCTTTCTTGTATTTGTATATGTGCCTCTAGGAGGCTTGACATTGCCAGGTGGGAGCAAGTGCTCCATGCAATAAGGGGATTTCTGCCCTTTGGTAATATGTGGTTGTGAGCTGAGAGCTCAGGAATTGTAAAAGGTGGGGCTTGAAGCCCAGATCGTTAAAGTATATCTAAATCTTGGCTTTCCTGGTCTTGCACCTGATTTGTTAACTTGTTGTTATTTGTTGAATGTTCTAATTCTATGTCAAAATTGTTAAGTTTTGCTAATTTTGAAAATATAACCTTTAATTCAATTTTAATCAATACCTCAGCTTTGTAGTTAGACCCATTCCAGCCCGCACCTTCTTTCACCTCTGCTGTTCCACGGGTAACCCCGTAACAACAACAACAACAACAATAATAATAATAATAATAATAATAATAATAATAATAATAATAATAATAATAATAATAATAATAATAATACAGTTTACATTAAGCGATGGACATACACAATTTTCACTCATTAATATGTCCTCCTCGTCTTTCTTCATCAGATGTAGGAATTCTACTCCAGGTTACTCCAAGTTTGAAAACCTTAAAAAATAACCCTTTTAGAATGATACGATGTGTCTCGTATTGCGGATAGCTGACACGCGAGCGGCTCCTACCGCTGGCACATAAATGACCCATTTTCAATGATACCATCTGTAATTTCCTCTTAAAGGCGATGGCAGCTTCAGGAAAGTTAAACACATCTGTTGCATTCAAGCACAATGGATATGTCCATCTGGTTACTTTTATCTATGAAGTCAGGATGGGTGATAATTGGGAAAATTTCCACCTAATTTCGTAATATCTGGAATCTTTTAAAAAATCGGAAGAAGAATGTGATTGTCACTTTAAGTGTGACATCAGCGCACCAAGTGGACGTTATGTGAAAGATTGTTTCTAGAGATGGTCTGATGTAGTAACACAGCTGAGGATACAATCAAGACCCAACTACTCGTATTTCAAAAATCAAAACAGTGATGACATCCCTGTCAACTTTGCCTTGTGAACATGAACTTATATTCAAGAAGTCAATCAATAAAAGAAATACATACAATGTAATTAAAGGATCGATGTTAGGCCACTTAAAACAACAGTAATCATCAATGTACTCCTTTATTTCTAATATTAGTTTTGCCTCTTCACACCCCCTGTGGGTGGGGCTGTAGAATAACACCCAACATATCCCCTGCCTTGGGTTGGTGACCACGGGGCCCTTATCTGAGTCTTAGCATTGCTTCCACCTACTTGCGCCAGGCTCCTCTCTTTCAACTATCCCATCCGACCTCCTTTAGTCAACTCTTTTTTTTTCGACCCCGACGCCCTTAGAGCATTCGGGAGTCTTCCATTATCACGTCCTTTATGGCCCTTGTCTTGCTTTGGCCGATACCTTCATTTTTAGAAGTGTCGGTTTCCTTCCAGTTTTTTCTCTCTGATTAGTGTTAATAGAGGATGGTAGCCTAGTTGTACTTCCTCTCAAAACAATAATCCACGAACCTACTACGCTGGCGTAGCGGGGGGAGAGATGATACTCCCACGTGGCCCGTCCCAGGTGGCCGATAGGGGGGTCCCAACCGGCTTGCCGGCGGACTTGAGGGAAATAAAATACCTCTCGCGGACCAAACACACAACCCCCTGTGGGTGGGGGACGCAGACGAAGAATACACCCACGGTATCCCCTGCCTGTCGTAAGAGGCGACTAAAAGGGGCGAACAAGGGATGATTGTCTTGCAACCATGAAACTCTTGTGATTAGTACCACCACGCGGAGAGCATCATGGGTCGCTTTTACTTGCGCGTAGTACCACTGTATTAGGTACCAAATAGGTTTGTGATTAGTAGCACCATATGAGCAGGACCATGGGATGATAGCTACCATGGTTCTGCCTTGCCTGTGATTAGTACCCACTATATGAAGAACACCAGGGATAGGGGAAGGTCCCTGTGGTTAGTACTCTTATGTGCTGAACACCATAGGGTTGCGTTGCCTGTAAATGGCGCCGCAATGTGAGAAAAACCATAGGTCTGTATTTCATAACCTGTGAGTATTACCATAATGTGTGGAATACCGCGAGTCTCTGCTACTTTTGATTAGTACCGCAACATGACAAATACCATGGTTCTACATTCCTAGCGATAAGTACCGTTATGAGGGACCGATAACTTGGATTTTGGACCCCCTTTAGACTGCAAGCATCATCGATTCAGTGTTATGCTATAGCAGCAGTCCCTTGGTCAGTAATCATATTGTTTTACGTGAGAAACTGTGAATGTAAGGCATTGCGGTTCGCATCCACTGATTGTTTTAAATTCATCTCCATCCATTCATTCTTCGTCCTCACGTTTTGAATTCTGGTCAGTGGAGAATTTTGGATTTTTAATTTGTCATTCCATTTCGTCCCATTTCGTACCATTAGGGGCCGATGACCTCGATGTTAGGCCCCTTTAAACAGCAAGCATCATCATCATCAAAACAATAATCGCCACCACCATCACCTGCCTCTTCACCTTATGACGATGACACTTTTACACTTGTCTAAGAATGATTTCGTTGTGAATCGTTTGAAATCGTACACACTGCGATAGACAACATTTTTAGGGGACATTCTTATTTGAAAAGAGTAACTTTGAGAATCTTTAGTGAAATGAAATGGCGTAGAGCTGTTAGGGCCGGGAGTGTCCGGGGACAAGTTCGACTCGCCAGGTGCAGGTCTTTTGATTTTACGTCCATAAGCGACCTGCGCGTCGTGATGAGGATGAAATGATGATGAAGACAACACATACACCTGTACCAGTGAAATTAACCAATGATGGTTAAAATTCCTGACCCTGTAGGGACCCCTGTGACCAAACGCCAGCACGCTAACCATTTAGAATCTTTAGTAATTTCATGAAACATTAAACGATTGACCCTACTATCGTCAGTTATGACTAAACACGCTATGTTATTTCTGGCAACCACGAACAATCGTCCCATTTTATAGTCTTCAGTTCCTTCTACATGAATTTCATCACCTTTCTGATTTCAGAAAGTTGAATAACATGTATACAAACCAAACCAAACCAAACCAAACCAAACCAAACCAAACCAAACCAAACCAAACCAAACCAAACCAAACCAAACCAAACCAAACCAAACCAAACCAAACCAAACCAAACCAAACCCCATGGCACTACAGCCCTTGAAGGCTTTTGGCCTACCAAGCGACCGCTGCTCAGTCCGAAGGCCTGCAGATTACGAGGTATCGTGTGGTCAGCACGACGAATCCTATCGGCCGTTATTCTTGGCTTTCTAGACCGGATAACATGTATACAGAAACGTAAATTCCCTTTTTCTGACGGAGATGCTTCAGAGCAAATGGATACTTATCTCAAATATCGAGAACGCAGACATTACAAAGTATTACTTAATCTGATGATGACATAACACTTCAAACACTACACGACAAACCGCACGTCGTTCTGTTTCTTCATAGATATGGGATCAAAACTTTTTTGGCAACTATCATAACAGTTCTCAGCATCTTCCAACAACAATTTCAACTTTGCCAAGAGAGCTTTGTTATTGTTATCATTAGGTAAAACGCTTTCCTTTTTACAAGTCGCACCGACAGAGATAGATCTTATGGTGACGATCGGATAGGACAGAAATGGCACCGGTATGCACTGGCTGGTGTTCATCTGGACAGATACCGCAAGGAAGAAGCATTTCTACAGCGTATTGTCGCCATTGAAGTGACGTGCGCACGAGCTTACGAGCCTGAATTAAAGCGTTAATCGAATGAATGGCGTCACCCAAGTTCGTCATGTCCACACAAATTTAGACAGGAAAGATCTTCATTGGGGTAATCACATAAATGGGATTGTAAATAAAGGGTACAGATCTCTGCACATGGTTATGAAAGTGTTTAGGGGTTGTAGTAAGGATGTAAAAGAGAGGGCATATAAGTCTCTGGTAAGACCCCAACTAGAGTATTGTTCCAGTATATGGGACCCTCACCAGGATTACTTGCTTCAAGAACTGGAAAAAATCCAAAGAAAAGCAGCTCGATTTGTTCTGGGTGATTTCCGACAAAAGAGTAGCGTTATAAAAATGTTGTAAAGTTTGGGCTGGGAAGAGTTGGGAGAAAGAAGCCGAGCTGCTCGACTAAGTGGTATGTTCCGAGCTGTCAGCGGAGAGATTGCGTGGAATGACGAATAAGTTGAGTGGCGTCTTTAATAGTAGGAAAGATCACAGTATGAAGATAAAGTTGGAATTCAAGAGGACAAATTGGGGCAAATATTAATTTATAGGAAGGGGAGTTAGGGATTGGAATAACTTACCAAGGGAGATGTTCAATAAATTTCCAATTTCTTTGAAATCATGTAAGAAAAGGCTAGGAAAACAACAGATAGCGAATCTGCCCTAAATGCAGATCAGTGGTGATCCATGCTGATTGTGGCATACGACTACGACTTACTCACAGACAAACCGTCAACACTGACTACTATTGCCGACATCTGCGGTGCAAACGTCTACGTTTATCGCCCTATCGTGCTGCACGTCGCTAAGTTGCAAACAATGTCAAGCTCTTGTTGCAACGGAGCCTCCGTACTCACCAGACATGAGTTCTTGCGACTTCGACCAGCTTCCGAAGTTGAAGGAACCTCTCTGAGGCCACCGATTTCCTGACGTGGCATCTGTACTCCGTGCAGTCGGCTGTCATCAGCCAACGGTCCTCAATGGTTCTCCGACATTTGCAGGTGACTACATTGAAGGAATGTAATGCAATTGTACTTGTTAGTTCCTTAACTATTGCCAATACTGTATGTACAGCCCTCGTATTTCTTTAATAAAGCTCAAGTCAGTGTCTTGAAAATGTTTCATACACACGGCTGATCTGTTCCTTGAGATCAGTCTGTGCGTGAAACCGAAAGAACCCATTCACTACGAAGATCAGGAGCCATAGGCAATCGGAAACAACTTACAATTTTACTGACATATCGCAGAATATCTTACATCATATGTGGCCAATGTCACTGCCTTCGTGATATACAGGCCGCACTGTAGCTGTGATGACGTTATGCTTTGGGTGGGCGATACGCAACCGCTCCGTTTGAAAAACACACTCATTTAAATTAGTTAAGAAACTGTTAACACCTTATAAAACCAAAAACTATTCGTGAATATTTGTTAGTTCTGACATACAGTGCATATCCTTCCCCGTAACGTTCTATTTCTCGCGTATATCCGTTCGTTTCCGTGTGTACAGCCTAACACTTTGAGACATATTCTTGCGATTTCTATTCATTTTCTAGTCAACTGGAACGTTCACATCATACACACTGATAGAAAACAAGCAACCATTTACCAGTACTATATACGACAAATGTAAATTATTTCTGTACCACCAATTCAATACCTACAAGAAATATTACGAGTAAGCCAACCTACAACCATAACAAAACATTTACTGTCACTGTCATAAAATTCAGTTATTGTTTTAAAAGTGTAGATTTTTAAACAGCAAATAATGGCTATACAATTATTTTCATGGAATAACCCTGTTCCATTGCCTATGGTATGAAATTTGATAGGAAAAATCTCACCAGTGTTATTTCACCATACATTCTACCTAAAAAGGTAAAATTCATAAATTGGACTTGAATTTTCAGATACGGTACACCGAATTCAAATAAGCCGTAAGTCTGATTACATAAAAATATATCTGATGTTACCCATGTTTTTGACAAAATAAGAAATTGTAACTCACCATCTGGACGAGACACTATTATTTCCCTCAGGATTTAGTCTTCAGCAAACTGTGTGGTGATTAACGATTAATTTCTCCCTAGGAATAGCCTTCTTCCATAACCTAACTCTTTCTTCATCAAAAGGAAACACAAATACTGGAGTGTACTCTCCTCGTTTAATTTTGGCTTTGCAGCCAGGCCTACAGCAACTCGTAGCATGGCGATTTTTCTCACTGATAACCTTAATTCAATTATATACACATCGTGGTCGATAATAAAACGCTGAATGCGCTAACTCAACTCATGTTACACTATGGATATAACATCACACAAATAAACTATAAAATTAAAACACTGCAGAGCGATATTCTTAACCTATAGCCTCACATGAATACACGCTAACACTACGTTTTCTTCAGTAATTGAGGACTTTTCACTTAATAATGCAGTTGGTAACGACTCCTTCTGATATATATCTGAGTAAACATACGGCCAACGTAAAAAATTTCAATAAAACAGCCCCACATGTAACTCAACTAACTCACGTGCTAAACTTCTCCCCAAACGATCAGCTGATTGCTTTCCCGCACTTGTTACAGTACGGCGTGTACTTCACGAAGGCAGTGCCAATGTGGACTTCGAACACCGGTGGTGGCTGGTGCAGAAAATCAGTTATGTGCTGTAACCCATTCCCCCCCCCCCAAAAATAAATACATTTAGAAACATATGCGGTTTTCAAGAGGCTCTCCGCTGAGTTTTCCATACTGAACAAATATGCAAACAACTCCAACACATATACACATTCCTCATACAAAACTAATTAAACACACAAAAACACCTGCAATGCTAAAACATTCACGAACTCAGAAACACTTGATGTGAGCGCACAAAAATAGAAATTATCAATGTTACCAAGATAATTGAAATAAACCCAGTAACGTCGTAATGCAAAATTACATGTTATATTGTTATAGTGAAATTTATAAACAAGACTTTTTTAATTAAAGAAAAGCACAACATCATGCCCTTATTTTGACAACGTAAAAAGTAAAACCAGTCTAGGAAGCCACGAATAACGGCCGAGAGGATCCGTCGTGCTGACCACACGACACCTCGTAATCTGCAGGCCTTCGAGTTGAGCAGCGGTCGCTTGGTAGGCCAAGGCCCTTCAAGGGCTGTAGTGCTATGCGTGCTAAAATTTGTACAGTTCATCGATTTACAAATGTGACTATGTAATATGCAAGTTGGGGGTATTAAAAGACCTGGCGGGAACAGCTTTGAGCGATCCCCTCTTAAATACTACCGCTGAGTCAACAGGGTGACCTGCCACGTTCTCATTTCGGTCGAAATGTAAGTGTGACCAGTGCTACCTCTCTGTGGTCGAACGAAGACTCGCTGTGAAGTGATGTCTTGGCGGTCTTGGCTGTTGTTTCCACACCACATCGGCAAAGTTGGGTACGCATGCGCAAAAGGCAGAGTTCCTGCTTTCTGGCAAAAAGGTTAGAAATATTCGCTGAGCTGTGATCTGCACAGCACCCGGCGTGAAGCGCATGACTAGTTATCTGGTTGTGAGGGGAGTTGAATGATTTCCTGTTCTTTGTCTGACGTCTTTTTCAATGCACTGTATTTGATTATAGATAATAGTTTTAAAGTAATTTATTTTTCAAATAGACAATGTGCTGCAGCACTTCAGCACATAAGGTCGAACACACCAGCCTTTTTCCTAAGACCATGTTTGCCACCTGACTTTTGGCACACCCTGTATTATGATTGGTATTAAATTTTCCCTCCTACTGTGGTGTTTATTCTCATAAGATCTTGAAGGTAGATACCGTCAAGACGGTAAACATAGAAGCACTTATTGAAGATAAAACATTTGCTCTCGTAAGAGCTACAGGACCGAGCTAAAGTCAACTTCTGCGCGTGCGCTGTCCTCAGAATCGTTGTTACAGCAATCCTCACATCGTTGATTCACTTTTCTTTAGCCTCCTGTCAAATTAAAGATTGGTTCAGTTTTATTTATTTTAAATTAACATGAGAATGTGATTTATTCCGTCAAGAGAAATTATATTTGCCAATCCACAGCCTGTTTCCAGTCATTCGACCGGGTCAGGAATGGACGATATAAAGAAGCGTGATCGAAACGATATAACATCGTCAGAGCTAATTACAACTTCTGTTACTAACCTCACACCACCAGATAAAGAGATTCACAAGGAAGAAAAAGAAGAACACAACGTTTCTTTTCCATTAGAACTTTATTTTCTAACCCAGCAACATGTGCAAACATCTCAAGAAGAGAAGATGCATCAGTAGAAGAAAAGGAAGATTTAACCGCTTCTTGTCAATCACACCATGTTAAGTTTTTATCTGCTGATAACATTGCAGAAGCACATACCGCATCTCTAACAGCATCTTAGTTTAAAAACGAAGTTAATAGTACGTTGAGAAGGGCAGCTTGCTTGCTTGCGGCGTGGCTAAGTCCCGTTAAGATCAATTTAAATTCCGCGCTACAAAGTTTACTTCCGTCAAGATAGCAGTAAGCCATGTGCATGTAGTTAAAGAAAGCGGCTAACAGATGTCAAAAAGCACGTGGAATTTTTCAAATTGCCCGCCACTACATGCCTAAGGTTGCAGGCATGTGGATTTAGACCCTGCTAGCACTGAAGTTTGCGATCGTGTTGTTTAAAGATGGCCGCTGACAGCTGTCAAAAAGCACGTGGAATTTCAAATTGCCCGCCACCACATGCCAAAGATGGTAGTCGTGAGGTTTAGTGCCATAAAGATGGCAGCACGGTGCTCTGTTGATTAAAGAGGGCTACTGTCAGCTGTCAAAAAGCACGTGACTTTGTTTACAAACAAGAGCACGTGGAATTTCAAATTGCCCGCTACCACATGCCAAAGGTAGTAGCCGTGAGGTTTAGTGTTGTAAAGATGGCAGCAAGGTGCTCTGTTGATTAAAGATGGCTGTTGTCAGCTGTCAAAAATCATGTGGCTTAGGTTACAAACAAGAGCACGTGGAATTTCAAATTACCCGCCACCACATACCAAAGGTGGTAGCCGTGAGGTTTAGTGCTGTAAAGATGGCAGCACGATGCTCTGAGGCTATGTATAGCAGCCATCTTGCGCAAGCGCCAGTAGCCGTGATCATTCTCTATAAGAAGCCGTATATAGCCCCATCTTGCGCAAGCGTCCCTAGGGAGTCTCATAATAGCCTATGTATAGCAGCCATCTTGCGCAATCACCTATACCCGTCTCATAAGAGCGTATGTTTAGCCGCCATCTTATGCAATTAGATAGCCGCCATATTGCGCAAGCATCCCTAGGGCGTCTATAAGAGCCTATGTATAGCGGCCATCTTGCGCAAGCGCCCCTAAGCCGTCTCATAAGGAGCTTTGTGTAGCCGCCATCTTGTACAATCGACGTCGGAAAGGCATCTTGCCTTAAATCTACGGCTCTGTTTGGTTAGACTCCTCCATGTACTTACTTATTAAGCCATCTTATAAGGAGCTGTGTATAACAGCTCTCTTATTCAATTAGCGTCGGGAAGGGCATCTTGCCGTAAAACTAAGGATAGACCACTTCAAGGTGTCGGATGTGAGGTTAGGCTCGCTCTATTAGGCGTCGGGAAGGGCAACTAGCCATTAAAGTGGGGTTACGCCCTTCAAAATGGCGACTGTGAGGTTAGGCTCGCTCTCTTATGCAAAATTCGCAAATCGACATTGCTCACCTACTAAACTAGGGGTCAATGATCTTGCATTGGAACCTGCATTGCTACACTACTAAATCTCGGGTGCTGACTCTGCCAAAAAGTGCTGACTCATTTCCGGGAGTCGGTAGATAGCAGGAGGTGCGCGCGCACATGTTGATCTAAGCATTCTCTCCCACCTCACTTAACGTAAGTATAAATACGAGTGTAAGACAATGTGTCCTTGCTTGCCTCGTAAAAGGCGGCCGTGCCCTGGCCCCAGGGCAATATTTTTTGTAGAGGAGACATCGCTACGGCGGTGGACCACTAGGGGGGAGAGATAGAGCACATCTCTCACTCACCCGTCCATTATTTTTGATAAAGGGAGATAGGGGTAAGAGGACTACCTTTTAAATCCCCCCCCCACCTATACTCCCCCGATGTCAATAAAGCATAACCATTTACTAAGGTTAGCCTAAGATAAGAACCATGGAATTTCAAATTTCGCGCACCCACGTGCCTAAGGCAGCATCCATGAGGATTTTGCTCCGTCAAGATGCCTGCTCTGAGGTTAGCGATGCAAGATGGCCGCTGTCAAAAAAGCACGTGGCTTTATTTACAAACAAGAGCACGTGGATTTCGAATTGCACGCCACCACGTGGCAAAGGATGAGGTTTAGTGCCGTCAAGATAGCAGCACTGAGGTTAGCGATCGTCTGTTGTTGAGGTTTAGCCCCGTGAAGAGGGCAGCACTGAGGTTAGCGATGCAAGATGGCGGATGGCAGCTGTAAAGAAGCGCGTGGCCTTGTTTGCAAATTCAAATTTCGGGCCAAAATTCAAATCTCCGGCCAAAATTCAAATTTCCCGCTCTATGACGTCAGCATCACGTGACCCGCTCCGCGGCCTCTGATTGGCCCGCTGTAGGAGCCCCACAGCTCCACTACTTACGTATGATTCAATTATGCGCTATTCATGCTCAAAAACGGTATTCTCTATATCTCGAAATGTCGATAACTCGAAATAAAATTTAGCTCGCGAGATGATTCGAGATATCGAGGTTCCACTGTATAAAGAAATCACATTAACGAGGATGTAAATGAAGGTTACAGATTACCACAGTATTTAGGGCATGTGGTAAGGATGTAATAGAGGGGGCTGTACCATACGGCCGCTTCCTTCCCACTCGCAGCCTTTTCCTATCCCATTGTCGCCATAAGACCTCTCTGTGTCGGTGCGACGTAAAGCAGATTGCAGTGTATGGTTCCAGCGTCTGGGACTTCTACTAGGATTAATTGATTCGACAACTGGAAAAGAGGTGCGAACATTTTGCAGTCATTGGGTTGGGAAACTTGAGAGTAAGGAGGCGACCTGTCGACTAAGCGGTATGTTCCGAGCATAGAATGACATCAGTAGATGAATACCTTTGAATGGAAGATTTGAATGTAAAAAGGATCAAGATGGAATTCAAGGAATTAGAGCAGCAGATTTCCAACTTCTTCCAAAACATTTAAGACAAGACAAGGTAAGCAATCAATTTGTAATCTGCCACCGGGGTGACAGCCCTAAATGCAGATCAGTTGTAATTGATCGTCATTGGTGTTGATGATGACTGTTGTTTAAAGGGGCTAACAGCCAGGTCATCGGCCCCTAATAGTACGAGGTGCAACGAAATTAAACGATAATTAAAACTTAAAAATGTATCCACTGACTAAAATATAAAACGAATGATGAAAAAATGATCATGAATTTAAAACAATTGGTGGATCCAATTCACAATGCCTCATATTCTGAGATGATGCTTGGTGTCCAATGGGGTCCAAAATCCAGGTCACCGGCCCCTCACAATTATTGTACTAATCACTGGTAAAGCAGAACCTAGGTGTTCCTCACTTAGTAGGACTAATCACGTATCCCGGTATTCCTGTGGTGTTCCTCGCATAGTGGAACTAATCACAGGCAACCTATAGTCATGGTGTTGCTCACATAGTGGTACTACTCTCAAGCAACGCAGACCCATGCTGTTCCTCACTTAGTGGGACTAATCACGTATCCCGGTATTCCTGTGGTGTTCCTCGCATAGAGGAACTAATCACAGGCCACGTATACTCATGGTGTTACTCATATAGTGGTACTACTCTCAAGCAACGCAGACCCATGGTGTTCCTCGCATAGAGGAACTAATCACAAGCCACGTATACTCCTGGTGTTGCTCACATAGTGGTACTACTCTCAAGCAACGCAGACCCATGGTGTTCCTCACTTAGTGGGACTAATCACAGGCCACGTATACTCATGGTGTTGCTCACATAGTGGTACTGCTTTCAAGCAACGCAGACCCATGGTGTTCCTCACTTAGTGGGACTAAACACAGGCCACGTATACTCATGGTGTTGCTCACATAGTGGTACTACTTTCAAGCAACGCAGACCCATGGTGTTCCTCACTTAGTGGGACTAATCACAGGCCACGTATACTCATGGTGTTGCTCACATAGTGGTACTACTTTCAAGCAACGCAGACCCATGGTGTTCCTCACTTAGTGGGACTAAACACAGGCCACGTATACTCATGGTGTTGCTCACATAGTGGTACTACTCTCAAGCAACGCAGACCCATCGTGTTCCTCACTTAGTGGGACTAATCACAGGCCACGTATACTCATGGTGTTGCTCACATAGTGGTACTACTCTCAAGCAACGCAGACCCATCGTGTTCCTCACTTAGTGGGACTAATCACAGGCCACGTATACTCATGGTGTTGCTCACATAGTGGTACTACTCTCAAGCAACGCAGACCCATCGTGTTCCTCACTTAGTGGGACTAAACACAGGCCACGTATACTCATGGTGTTGCTCACATAGTGGTACTACTTTCAAGCAACGCAGACCCATGGTGTTCCTCACTTAGTGGGACTAATCACAGGCCACGTATACTCATGGTGTTGCTCACATAGTGGTACTACTCTCAAGCAACGCAGACCCATCGTGTTCCTCACTTAGTGGGACTAATCACAGGCCACGTATACTCATGGTGTTGCTCACATAGTGGTACTACTCTCAAGCAACGCAGACCCATCGTGTTCCTCACTTAGTGGGACTAATCACAGGCCACGTATACTCATGGTGTTGCTCACTTAGTGGTACTACTCTCAAGCAACGCAGACCCATGGTGTTCCTCACTTAGTGGGACTAATCACGTATCCCGGTATTCCTGTGGTGTTCCTCGCATAGAGGAACTAATCACAGGCCACGTATACTCCTGGTGTTGCCCACATAGTGGTACTACTCTCAAGCAACGCAGACCCATGGTGTTCCTCACTTAGTGGGACTAATCACAGGCAACCTATAGTCATGGTGTTGCTCACATACTGGTACTACTCTCAAGCAACGCAGACCCATGGTGTTCCTCACTTAGTGGGACTAATCACAGGCAACCTATAGTCATGGTGTTGCTCACATAGTGCTACTACTCTCAAGCAACGCAGACCCATGGTGTTCCTCACTTAGTGGGACTAATCACAGGCCACGTATACTCATGGTGTTGCTCACATAGTGGTACTACTCTCAAGCAACGCAGACCCATGGTGTTCCTCACTTAGTGGGACTAATCACAGGCCACGTATACTCATGGTGTTGCTCACATAGTGGTACTACTCTCAAGCAACGCAGACCCATGGTGTTCCTCACACGAGGACACTAGTCACAATTAACGCAGTCCCATGGTGTTCCTCATGTAATGGAACTAATCCGTTGCTTACGTTATTATGCAAGGTATCGCTGGAAGTGAAACTGTTCCCATTCGGGCTCGTGAAACGTTTCGTTTTGCCGCTAGGTGCGCTCTTCTTAGTCATAAAATTGGGCGGGCGAAGTACTCATTCAATCATTCACGAGCGTGTAAAGACGTATTTTTGTACTTTTTGAGCTTTCTTGTGCTAGTGCGGGTGGTCTTAATTTAGTGACTGAAATTAATGAACGTATTTACGTAATGCGAACATCGGATAATTATTAAAAAAGCATGGTGTACTGTAGTGTTCCTTACTGTAAATAAAAAAGAACCCTCTAAAGGATGTGGTATTTCATTTCACAGATTTCCGAAAGACGAGGAACTTAAAACGAAATGGTGTTTGGCAATTTCTCGTCAAGGGAATAAGCTGAAATTTCCATGGAAACCTAGTGTGCATTCTAGTTTGCAGTAGGCATTTTTAATACTCAGATTACTGTAAATCCTACTTTCGAATGTCATTCAATCTGTATTTCAAGTTTCCCCGGACACACACAAACACAATCACACACAGGAGACCACATAAGAGGAAGGCTACAGAAGTAGGAAATGAAGCTAAACTCTACAAGAAAATTGAACTTCATGCACAACCAACCACATCTACAGCCAGCATGCAAAAGGATCCTCCATCTGTAATTATCACTGAACCATCACATAAAACCACGGGCACAGAGTGTTCTATTAAACTTCAACTATACAGCACTGGAGTAGGTTTGAAACTAAAAGAATACTACTGGTAGTTAGAAAATGTAGGAAACAAACAGTACTTACAGTGAAGCAGACAAATATTATTACACTTTAAAAGAAAGAATGATCAACTCAAAAAAACAAAAAAAACAAAAAACAAGATGGATTTGAGAGTGAACTAAATAAAATTACAGAGCTAGCTGAACAAGGTGATTTGAAAGCTAATTTCTTGACTGAGCAGATTCAAGCATTTTGTAAACAGAAGTGTAAATTCAGAGAGAATACTATAAAGGTCTGCATATAACTGGTCATCCACAGGCTACAGGTTCCTAAGATCTCTTAATATTTTGCACCTAGCAAACAAAAAATCTTTTAAAAAGTTACATTGGGCATTCCGGAGGAGAGATAGGAATTACTTCTTTGTTACGAGCTCGCCTGATTGCAGAAAATAAATCTTTACAGCACGATAATGTAAAAGGTTATTTCTCTCATCATAGACGAGATGGCAATAAAATCAAAGCTGGTCTATGGCAGAAATTTGGATAAGCTTCTTGGAATGACTGATGTACTGTAGAGAGAAATGCTGTAGGTATTAAAGACAAGCATTCTAATAAATTGCTCTGCATTCTGTTCAAAGGTCTTTCCACACATTACAGGATTCCTGCGTCATATTATTTTACACACAGCAAACCTTTGAACAGAAAAGTGTTAAAGCTAAGTTAGGTTGGGCAGTGATGTGAGATTGAAGTGGTGTCTCTGAACTGGAGACCCATTACAAAAACTACTTTTTTTAAGCATTAGCTTTTACGTGTGTATACATTGACAATAGATTCTCATAAACACTTTAAAACACCTTTGTAAATAAGTATAGATTCGTGTTGACTGTGGGTCCATACAACGACGACTCATAATCTCAAAATACTCATGTAACTTAAATAAGTTTCCAACAAGACATGTTAACATCATATTGACGTTCGACTCGTTGGCTGAATAGTCAGAGTACTGGCCTTCGGTTCAGAGGGTACCAAGTTCGATTCTCGGTCGGGTCGGGGATTTTAACCTTCATCGGTTAATTCTAATGGCTCGAGGGCTGGGTGTTTGTGCTGTCCCCAACATCCCCGTAACTCACAACCACACATAACACTATCCACCACAGTAACACCCAGTTACCTACACATGGCAGGTGTCTCCCACCCTCATCGGAGGGTCTGCCTTACAAGGGCCGCACTCGGCTAGAAATAGCCACACGAAAAAAAATATTGACGGCTTATTTGCACTACATCAAAAACGGATCATAAGTAACATTCAGAACACGTGGTTTCTCCGTAGGTATAATAATTAGCTACCGTATATATTAACGAATTTTCACGAGCACTTGTCACAAGATCCATGCTGAACGTAGGAAGACCATGTCGTTGAGGAAGATATTCAAAACTTGTGTCTTAGAAAGGCGATCCCACGGGAAAACTAAATTCGGTGACCCCACTTCTTATTGCTCATCTCCCAGCCTTGTACGCAACGAACTAACCACAGGCCCACGGTGTTCTTCACATAATAGTAGTACTCAGAGATAACGCAGACCCATGGTGGCCCACACTCAGTGGTACTAATCATTGACAATGCACAATCCCCTGGTGTTCCTCACGTAGTGGTACTACTCACAGGTAACGCAGACCCATGGTGGCCCACACTCAGTGGTACTACTCATACGTAACGCAGACCCATGGTGGCCCACACTCAGTGGTACTACTCACAGGTAACGCAGACCCATGGTGGCCCACACTCAATGGTACTACTCATACGTAACGCAGACCCATGGTGGCCCACACTCTGTGGTACTACTCATACGTAACGCAGACCCATGGTGGCCCACACTCAGTGGTACTACTCACAGGTAACGCAGACCTATGGTGGCCCACACTCAGTGGTACTACTCATACGTAACGCAGACCCATGGTGGCCCACACTCAGTGGTACAACTCATACGTAACGCAGACCCATGGTGGCCCACACTCAGTGGTACAACTCATACGTAACGCAGACCCGTTCTCAATAAAGGCGAACCAACGCAATTCAGCGCGGCGCATGGCAGCTCCTCCCGCACGAACGCCAATCCGTGATGCCGCGCGCCCGCTCCCCCTCCTCACTTACGGAGCATGTGTTTGCGACCATGGTCCCTATAGCTGAGTCTGGCATTGTTTTCACTTAATTCTATCTCTTTCAGCTTTCCTATTCGACCCCTCTTGGTCAACTCCCGTTCTTTTGCAGCCCCGGCGACAAACACCTGTGCTATTGAAATAAACCAAGGAGTGCGACAAGGCTGTGCTCTGTGTCCACTCCTCTTCAATATTTACTCTGAAAGGGTATTTTCTGAAGCACTAGAAGGAAAACAGGGGGGCATCATTGTTAATGGGATCACAATAAATAATCTGCGATATGCAGATGGTACTGTTCTGTTTGGAACAAGTGCTGAAGATCTGCAGACATGACTAAACTGTGTGGTTGAGCTGCAGCAGGTCTGCGTTTAAACACGAAAACGATCAAAGTAACAGTCATAAGCAAACATGTCGTTCAA
The DNA here is from genome assembly GCF_040414725.1 of Anabrus simplex. Taxonomy (NCBI): domain Eukaryota; kingdom Metazoa; phylum Arthropoda; class Insecta; order Orthoptera; family Tettigoniidae; genus Anabrus; species Anabrus simplex. The sequence goes on along the minus strand of NC_090278.1, from coordinate 24,029,470 downwards.
CCTGTTAACTTGACAGTAGCTGGCACATCACTGGAGCAAGAATCTCGGCAGCGTACTTGATCACAGCTGGAACAATGCTGTCGAAATTAGGCCCCGGATTGAACAGACAAGGACTGCATTCAAGAGAATGAGCAAAACTTCTCTGTAACAAGGACTTTAAGATCATTCTCCCTCTCCGTTTACTTCGGTGTTATGTATTTCCTGTCTTATTTCATGGTGCCAAGACTTGGAACCTATCAGAGAGCACCACCAAAAACTTCGATCCTTTGAAATGTGGTGCTACGGACGTCTGCTCAGAATACCATGGGTTGACAGAATACGTAACACGGAAGTACTTCAACGCCTGAACAAAGAGCTAGAGGTCATATACAACATCAAAAAGAAGAAACTTCAGTACTTTGATCGTACCTTTTGAAATGATTAATATAGACTCCTTCAGCTTATCTTACAAGGTAAAATTGAAGGAAAGAAACGTAGGGGAAGAAGGAGAATATCTTGGCTACGGAATCTACGGGAATGGCATGTGCTCAATACCGGTACACCCACTCTTTTTCGAGTTGCTGAGAACAAGAACCAGATCGCCCTGGTGGCAGCCGACTTCCAATGGTACACGAAAAAGAAGGGCCAGGGAGTCTTTAATTTTCACGTCCTTCGTGGTCCCGTCCTTTCCTTTTGCCGACACCTTCATTTTTCGAAAGTCTGACTTCTACCACTTCCGTTTCTAATTAGTAATTAGTATTAATAGACGTTAACAATAGAAGATGAAGTTGGAATTCAAGAGGACAAGTTTAATGGCAGAGGAATTGGTAAGTGGAATAATTAACTACGGGAGATGTTCAATACATTTCCAGGTTCTTTGAAATAATTGCTATTGCTATTGCTAGGGCTATTGCAGGGGACGAGAGATCGCCAGGGCGCCTAAATTCTTTCTTTGGCGCCTTCTTTTTCGAACTGAATGTAATCTCCCCCTTTATACATTTAATTTCCGGTTTACTGTCACTGAACTATTGCGAAGCCCATGTAATAATACACAACTACACTCTATAGATTTATCGAACTCGGTTGAACAAGAGAATGAGGTTAGGTAACATCGGGGATCTTGGTAAGTATGGGTGATTTGTGCTTTGATTCATGTTATTACCATTTTAAATAATAATCAAGGTCGCAATTATATAAGCAATAGAAGAAATATTATATTAAGTACGAACGTTTGGGTGTTGAGAAAAATTCTCGTGAAGAACGTATTACCTACATAGAAATAACTCAAGTACCGGTATAGGCTACTTCTCATGTAAATTGGCTTTTCCTTGTGTCATATTTTTTCAGATAGTAGGTAGATAGATAATGTTTAAGCTTTAAGTTATTGATCCTTTAACATGTAAGACTAACACTACAAAGGAATTGTACAAGTTGGTGTTGTTGACGACAATATTCACTTTGCTATTTACATTTTACAATTTAGCCTACAACTTTCTTAGAACAATATATTATAAAATCGTAACGATCGTGTATCTGTACATTGCCTATTTTGGCGAAATTTTCGTTTCAGGTGTAATAATGACCATCTGCATATATTTTGGCTTTGGTGTCTGTTTGTTTGTTTGAGCCGTTATAACTCGAAAACTACTGGATATATTTCTACCACATTTAAATCAATCAATCAATCAATCAATCAATCAATCAATCAATCAATCAATCAATCAATCAATCAATCAATCAATCAATCAATCAATCAATCAATCAATCAATCAATCAATCAATCAAGCAATCAATCAATCAATCAATCAATCCTGATCTGCATTTAGGGCAGTTGCCCAGGTGGCAGATTCCCTATCTGACGTTTTCCTAAACTTTTCTTAAATGATCGCAAAGAAATTGGAAAATTATTGGTAAGTTATTCCAATCCCTAACTCCCCTTCCTAAAAACGAATATTTGCCCCAATTTGTCCTCTTGAATTCCAACTTTATCTTCATATTGTGATCTTTCCTACTTATAAAGACACCACTCAAACTTATTCGTCTACTGATGTCCTCCCACGCCATCTCTCCACTGACAGCTCGGAACATAACCACTTAATCGAGCAGCTCGTCTCCTTTCTCCGATGTCTTCCCAGCCCAAACTTAGCAACATTTTTGTAACGCTACTCTTTTGTCGGAAATCACCCAGAACAAATCGAGCTCCTTTTCTTTGGATTTTTCCAGTTCTTGAATCAAGTAATCCTGGTGAGGGTCCCATACACTGGAACCATACTCTAGTTAGGGTCTTACCAGAGACTTATATGCCCTCTCCTTTACATCCATACTACAACCCCTAAATACCCTCATAACCATGTGCAGAGATCTGTACCCTTTATTAACAATCATATTTATGTGATTACCCCAATGAAGGTATTTTCTTATATTAACACCTAGGTACTTACAATGATCCCCAAAGGAACTTTCACCCCATCAACGCAGTAATTAAAACTGAGAGGACTTTTTCTATTTGTGAAACTCACAACCCGACTTTTAACCCCGTTTATCAACATACCATTGCCTGCTGTCCATCTCACAACATTATCGAGGTCACCCTGCAGCCGTTCACAATCTTGTAACTTATTTATTACTCTGTACAGAATAACATCATCTGCAAACAGCCTTATCTCTGATTCCACTTCTTTACACATATCATTGATATATATTGTCCCCTTCAAAAGTGGTAATAATTTAGTAAAAGGAAAATTATTTATTTCATCAGCGTGTTGGAACATTATTTAATCGCCAAGAGGGTGAGATTCTGTACTTCCGTGCTAGTGCGAGCCAGCCACTTGCGGACCGGTTTTTCCCGACCTACCAAGAGAACGAGGAAGCAGGGTGAAATTCCTGTTATGTGGCCTTCAAACACATGTGTGCGTACCACGTGACCCGGCGAGCAGCCTGATCTCAATCGATCAATAAATGGAAAGTCAAGTGACGTGAAACTGGAGCAGCCAATAAAAATGACAATCTTCACAGGAATGCAACAAATCCACCAATTAGATGTAATTAAGGGACACACCTACGTCTTAGGATAGGAAATTAATGGTAATTCCAGAGGAAAATTTTATAGAGGCTTTTGTACTTCGGGACGCTAAATTTGAGCATTACTCTGACTGCAGCTACGGAAGAGACTGGACGTCGTTTGCTTCACTGGAAGACTTTACGTTAGAGAAAGCATCGAGGACTGTATAAACAGCAATTCAGAAACTCGGAAAATTTAGCTACGATTTTATTTAGGGTGATCCTAAGATAAGTGTCTACATCCAAATTATAAAGCATCGTGTGTGTATCCTGGGCTATTGCTAAGACTTTTGTTAGTTTCAGCTTTCTACGAGAACTTGGAAGAAGGAAGGTCCATGGTTCGAGTTCACTGCAAGATGGTTATCCAGTTCCGCGAAGAATACTACAAGTTCCTGTGTATCTTCAGCTCCTCCATGAGTCACTAAACATGTAAGGCGTCGGACATGGGCGAGACTTTGTTCGATGGAAGGTGATGTGACCACGTGCTAGGTCATCAGCCAGAATCCAGTTCACACCAGCCACATGAGTATTCTTTAAGAATTCAATTTCTTTCTATCTTTGTAAAATGTTTGTAAACGTAGCCTTACCTTATTCATTTAGATTTCTGTTAGTTTTGCAGTAGTTAGACTTTTCATTCTTCTTTCTTTGGTGAGAGGTAGTTAGTGCTCTGGAATGAGTGTGTATTTGTTCTATTAGTTAGAAATGACTGTATGTCATCGAGAGAGACCTCAACTGTCCTAAGAATTTAGAAGGCAGGAGAGATAAAAAATAAATGAACCCCGCGTTAATTTTGATTGGTTTTGAAATAATTTGAAAATTAATTGAGACAAATTAGGACAGTGTTCTAGTGTTTTTCTTAGTGTAGAATTTCATTCTACGATTGTACGACATGTTTGTGGGTTCGAGTTTGTTTAGAGTCATCCGAATAACTTCATACGACAGCTTTGTGAGTGAGATTATGCACGGTCAGGAATATAATAATAATAATAATAATGAGTAAAAATAATTAAACCTAATTACGGGCTAAAATGATTTAATAAGGTCATGGGTTTAATGTTAGTTATTCTTGGAAAGTATTATCGTGTGCTCACTTTATATAAAGTAAGCCTGGGACATGGCAATTCTCCGGACGGAATAATGACGAATTATATGTATGTTTTCTGCGCTATAAATTTGAGTATGACTTGCAGATGGGCATTATATTTTGAGTAATAATTTATGCATCCATTAGAGTCAAATTTGGGAAGAGATGTGTCACTGGACATGATTTCTTCGAACTTCAGTGCAGAGTAATCGAGAGCCACGACATTATAGGTGAATAAAAATAAATGCCGCAACTCATGTACCGTAAGCGCGTATTCTAATATTTTGACCTGTGTTGTAGTTATTCTACTCGCTTAATTGGGATGATTTCTGTTTAAAATATTCCTTGAACATCGTTGTATAGTTAATTTCTACGTATAAGTGATAACCTTAATTCCATCACATTTTAAATTGATACCTGGGATGTGCGTGATAGTGTCATCTAGAGAATGGTTTCCCTAATTTGCAGTAAATCCTGAATTTAATAATAATGGGTTAGTGTTCGTGTAAATAGTATTAAAATAATGCCGTGTACCCATGTGTGAATGTGTGATGTGTGATTTGATCCTATTCTGTGTTTTTGAATATTTCTTGTATGATTTTGTGACGATATTCTCCATTATGTGCGTCAAATTTTTGACCGATTTGTATTATTTCGCGTGTCCGTGATTGGATCAATTTTGAATCTTTAGAAGATTTTATTGTAATTTAAGGTAGACTAGGGCCTAATTCACTAAGTTAAAGTGAATAAGAGAAGGCAACGTCCGTGGACTGATGTCACGAGATTTAATTATTAGTTATTGTACAATCACTTTCTGCATAAAATTGAGTAAAATTTAGCTTGATATAAGTTCAAGTAAAAATTTTTTACAAGACGTTTATTCAATTAATAATTATAAAAATGAAGTAATTGTTAAAGGGAAAGTCTAAGGAAGACTTGCTAACCATAAATGGATGAATTAAATAATTTTCAATAATTTAAATAAGGAAGATAAAATAATCATTTTCTTGTAAAAATAAGCGAAATCCAGATGGAATATTTTGATTTAAACAATTTGATTATCATTATAGGAGAATGATATCAGATATCATTTTGTTTTTCAATCAATTTTTCAGTAAATTAATGATTCCTATATTTATTATTACAGAAACGAACAGTCGTTGAACTTTAATTTGAGCGAGATCCCTCATAAGTGATAGCACGAGGAGAAGATATTTCAAGAATCAAACCCAGATTTTGTGAATTTAATTGTTTTATTTAAAAGAGTGTCAGTTTTAATAAATGTGTAAACCTATTTTAGTCTCCTTTCATTTGTCGCTAGTCCTTCATCTATCCCTGCCTTTAAAAATTTCTGCACAGCCGATAGCGAACGGTCCACCTCTGAGACCCTCGCTCTCCGGCGAGCTGAGCCCGGCATGATGGGGGCAATATATATATAAGAAAACATAAAGGTCCAATAAAACTGCCTTAAGGAATTTCCCTCTTAATTATTACAGGGTCAAATAAAGCTTCGTCTACTCTAATTCTCTGAGTTCTATTTTCTAGAAATATAGCCACCCATTCAGTCACTCTTTTTTCTAGTCCAATAACTCTCATTTTTGCCAGTAGTCTTCCATGATCTCCCCTTGTGGGTGGGGGCGGTAGAATAACACCCACGGTATCCCCTGCCTGTCGTAAGAGGCGACTAAAAGGGGCCCCAGGTGCTCTAAAATTTGGAGCGTGGGTTGGCGACCACGGGGCCCTCGGCTGAGTCCTGGCATTGCTTCCACTTACTTGTGCCAGGCTCCTCACTTTCATCTATCCTATCCGACCTCCCTTGGTCAACTCTTGTTCTTTTCCTGATCCCGACGCTATTAGGTTTGGGAGGGCTAGGGAGTCTTTCATTTTCACGCCCTTCGTGGCCCTTGTCTTTCTTTGGCCGATATCTTCATTTTTCGAAGTGTCGGATCCCTTCCATTTTTCTCTCTGATTAGTGTTATATAGAGGATGGTTGCCTAGTTGTACTTCCTCTTAAAACAACAATCACCACCACCACCACCACCACCTTCCATGATCTACCCTATCAAATGCCTTAGATAGGTCAATCGCAATACAGTCCATTTGGCCTCCTGAATCCAGGATATCTGCTATATCTTGCTGAAATCCTACAAGCTGAGATTCAGTGGAATAACCTTTCCTGTCACCTGTCCTTGGGTAGGTTTTAGGGCCAATAGTTTCTAAATCCCTGAAGTGAGTGGGGGTTTATATGAAACCATGTTACTGCACTCCCACAAAATATACAAAATCAATCTTAATGAAAATCTATCAGCTGTCATGTCGTTTCAAGGTGGGTTACAGGGTTCAAGTAAAGAGCCATTTTACTCTTTTCGTTAGAGCAGGTAATAAGAGAGGTTATCGTCAAAGATTGGTTTCATGAGGCACAACAATATGTAACCGAGAAGTAAGGAGAATTACGCAAAACTTCAGAGCAGGAACTGTACCATTCAATAAACTCTGTGATCATCCTCATTCTGTCTCCACTTTGTTCGGTTTTATCGTACTTCACGTTTGACTGCTGCCATTTGCTTTTGTAGATGAATATCAGTTTAAAATGCCGTATTAAACGTTTGAATACAGGGAATGTAACTTCGCATAAATTCATGAAGGAATCGTGATATCTATTACCAATTCCCGTGCGAAGAACGGGTACATTATGCTAGTCAAAATATAAGGATGCAACTGGCTAGTTTCATAAATTTGTATTCACAGTGGCATGTCTCATTTATTTCAGTGTCCCGCTGTCTTTACATTTTATGGTAATCTGTTGTAGTGTAAAAAACTATAAAATCACTATACCTAGGGCCTGTATTGCTATTACTAGAATTTTTTTAGAAGACTAGACGCCAGTATGTTATCGATGCGAGTACTAGAAAAATTACGTTGCTCCTAGATTTAAAATAATTTGTCATGGCCTGCACTTGGGAATCACCCACCTGGGCGGCAGCACTAATTGCAGTTTTAACAGGAAGTGCAACTGGGCAACCCATCTTCTATTAACACCAATCAGAGGAGAACATGCAAGGGATCCAACACTTCGAACAGTGAAGATATTGGCCAAACAAAGTCTACGAAGGGCGTGAAATTGAAAAACTCCCCTAGACCTTCATATGTAATACCGTCGGGGGCGGAAAAGAAGAAGAGTTGACCAAGGGAGGTCGGATTGGATAGATGAAAAATGAAATGAAATGTCGTATGGCTTTTAGTGCCGGGATATCCCAGGACGGGTTCGGCTCGCCAAGTGCAGGTCTTTCTATTTAACTCCCGTAGGCGACCTGCGCGTCGTGATGAGGATGAAATGGTGATGAAGACACCACATACACCCAGCCCCGGGACATTGGAATTAACCAATGAAGGTTAAAATCCCCGACCCGGCCAGGAATCGAACCCGGTACCCTCTGAACCGAAGGCCAGTACGCTGACCATTCAGCCAACGAGTTGGACATCGGATAGATGCAAGTGAGGAGCTTGGCACAAGTAAGTGGAAGAAGTGCCAGGACTAAGCTAACGGCCCCTTGGTCGGCAACTCACCCTCCAAAGTTGAGAGCCCCTGAGGCTCCTTTCAGTCGCTTCTAACGACGGGCAGGGAATACCGTGGGCGTTATTCTACCACCCCAACCGACAGGGGAAAGTTCGGTGGTGATTGCAGAGCTGTACTTCCTCTTAAAACAATAATCCACCGGGCTGAGTGGCTCACTCGGTAGAACGCTGGCTCGATCCTGGCTCAGTCCGGTAGTCGGTAGATTTACCGGGACGTAAAGGAACTCTTGCGGGACAACATTTCGGCACCTCCGTGTGTCCGAAAACCGTAACATCATTATTATTATTATTAAAACTTTAAGAAGAACCCTGCTATAGCATTATCCAGAAGGCTATACAATTGTTACGTGTTGGACATGAAAACAATCTGTATTACACGAGTTAAAAGCAACTGAGTAATAAACCAATGCCCAGGGGTGTGAGTTCCCTAGCGTAGACATTCACTCACCATTCGATCGTGTGGTAGTTCGCAAAACAACAGTGCAGCTGTTTATACTCGTGCCTGTGTGCAAAGTCGAGCACGTTGTTTTCTCGAGACACTCGCAGGCGAGGATCAGAGCTGTTGATGAGTAAAGTGGAGCAGAAAGATGGCTCTTGACCTGCTGAAAATACCGAGTCTGCGATCCACAGCACTAACATTAAGATCAACATCCCGAACAGACGCTCGGCTTACTGATTGCGACAGGGAAGGAAGTAACTGATATTGAGCTGGCCAACCCATGCGTCACGTAGTGGCCGAGTTTAAAACCAACATCGCATTGTTGGTTGGCCTAGGTTCAAGTCTGGACTACGCCACGAACATTTAAATACGTAGGATAGAACAGGGGTTTCCAAATGGCTTTAAAAATATATTTTAAGAATTGTGAAGAAAAAAAAAAAAGAAAAAAAAACATTTCATAGTTCGTTCAAAAACTTATTCATTTTAATACACTTTATAGACCCAAGTCAGTATTAATTCATTCTTTAATATTATTTCCTGTTTTTAAGTATTCACTTGGACTGAACAGATAACTTTTTATTTAAAAAATTAAAATCCAAACTTCGGCGGAAAATGAGTCCCCACAAATGCCTTAACCATTTTCAAAATGACTATGGGATCCATTCCAATTCATGAACTCCATGCCAACCTCACTGTGGACATTTTATGCAACGTATCATGCATTCGTGTGAGAAGCGGTTTCAGTTCCTCGTTCTTCTCTCATTGGTCGTATACAAGGCTGCACACTGGAAGACATTTTTCAGGGAAGTGCTCCTGGAAGTAAATTGCTGGGATTCTAGGCTCTTACAACTGTATATCGTTGTTCCCTTGACACTACCCCCACTAAATTGTCCTCTTTTAGGTTTTGTTTTGACTACATTATTAATTTCAGTTTGTCTTTCGGTATTTTTTAAAAACTTTTCGTCATTTGTCAAATACTAATTCAAATGAATTGACACTGTTTTGTGCTCTTCGTCCAAATTCAATTGTCCTGGTTATAATAGTGTTTATTTTAAATTTCACTCTTTTGTACAATATTGCAAAATTGTGTGTTTAAGCAATTAAAATTATTAAACCTTCATTTCCATTCAACTATGCATATTATTTCATACTGATACCTCTGTTCTATTTGCAGAATTTTACGAAAAATAGCCTATTATTAAAGTGCGGCCCGCGATCATGCCTAAGACTTCCAATGTGACCCTCGAGCCCTTACAAATTGGAAACCCCTGGGTTAGAACGACTGGCAACTTGACTAGGGAAGGGAAGCGGCTTCAAATCGCACTACCAAGTGGTTCGAACGTCACCATCAACAGTGCTGAAGAGAGTTTTATGTGGTTTCCAACATTTTCAAATCAGGTAAATACTGGAGCAACGATCGCTTCCTTTCCGACAATTGCTGATTAACGTCGAAAACCTTGACGTTAAACCACTACATACGTGGTATGGCTTCCAGCGTTCAGTCTACAAGCCTCTGTGGGTTAACTAACCGCCTCTCCTTTGTAACTCGTTCTGTGGGATCGATTAGGTCTTTAAGCCATTAAAACTGAATCTAATCATAGTCGCCTTCTTCTCCGGTCAAATCTCGATGTTACCCGGTTCCATTCCCATTGGTCGCAAAACATTTTCACCTTCAGAATGTTGGCCGGCCGGGTAGGAGAGGTGATGGCATACAATTTCTCATCACTAGATTGCGTGCTAAAAGCCTGGATTCAATTCCAAACCTCTCTGCATTGTTCACTTGTTGTTTAAAGAGCCCTAATATTACGTCATCGGCCCCACAGTGTTCATGTGGAGTGAGCGCATATCGTTGTTGATGGTGATTCGTCCGTCTGATGGGGAAGTTAAGCTTGGTGTTGGTGCCTACAGTGAGCTTCACCCTCTCCCTACCTCATTATCACCACACACACACACACACACGCGAGCGCAGGTCGCCCATGGGAGTCAAATAGAAAGACGTGCACCAGGTAAGCTGAACATGTTCTCGGACACTCCACGCAATAAAGGACATGAAAGAAAAAAAAACACCCATCGGTATCCTTCTACTACTCTTGTCCTCGATGGCTGAGTTCATGGTAATCTATCCTCCTCCATTCACCTCACATGACCCTACCACTGAAGCAGATTTATCTGTACAGTTTCATTCACATAGTCCATTCCTAACTCAACCTTTATCTCCTGATTCCAAGTGCCCTCTTGCCATTGTTCCCACCCATTTGTAGCAGAATCATTCTTGCTACTTTTTTGTTTCTTACTTGTAGTTAATGAATAAGTCATCCTGAGTCCACCCAGCTTTTCCTCACGTACAATACAGCCCAGGGCTGTAACTAATGTGATAAGGGCCTGCCTGCATTGAAGGCCCTAACGTTACGCCCCTGATACAGCCATTCTGTAAACATAGTTTCATTCGAGAACTCACTCACTTCAATCAATCACCGTTGTTCTGTATTTAGAGCTGCTGCTCAGATGGCAGTTCTCCAAACAGTTCTTTACCTAGTCTGTTGTAAATGATTTCATTGAAGTTGGAAATAAATCAAACACCTCCCTTGATAAATTATTTCAATCTATAATTCCTCTTCCTATATATTAATATTTGCCCCAATTGACCTCTTAAATTCCAACTTGACCTTCATTTTATGATCTTTTCTACTCTTAAAAACTTCTTTCAAGCTCATTCGTCTACTAATGTCATTCCACCTTGAAACATTCTGCTTAGTCGAGGCCACTGCATTAGCGTTGCTGCACCTTCATTCAGTTTTGCTTAAGGTCCTGGAGAACTAAGGCTAGTGTTGCCAGATGTACGGTTTTGCCCGGAACAATACGTTTTTCCTCATTTTGTTCCGCGTAGAAAAAAAAACCAGTTTTTTTTTAATATCGTGGTTTAAACAATGGTATAGTAGGCATCGAAAAAGTGCGCGGTTATGATCAAAATATTCTGTATTCTGACCAATCAGTTGTTACATTTGAGAACAGTGTCTCTGGCAGTGTGCTAGTATTTTCAGTAATGGCAATAAAATGGAGAGATGACAGAAACAGATGCTCAGTAGTTTTAATACAAATGAACTTCTTGTGAACTTAAACTATGATGAGAATTGTAAAGAATTTCTCAAGAAAGTTTTGTTGAATAAGAAACTTACACTGACTGACAGAGCAAATGCAACACCAAGAAGGAGTGGTCAGAACTTTATGCCAATTGCAGGGTAGACTGACGTCACTGAGGTATGCTCATGATGTGAAATGCGCCGCTGTGCTGCGCACGTAGCGAACGATAAATGGGACACGGCGTTGGCGAATGGCCCACTTCGTACCGTGATTTCTCAGCCGACAGTCATTGTAGAACGTGTTGTCGTGTGCCACAGGACACGTGTATAGCTAAGAATGCCAGGCCGCCGTCAACGGAGGCATTTCCAGCAGACAGACGACTTTACGAGGGGTATGGTGATCGGGCTGAGAAGGGCAGGTTGGTCGCTTCGTCAAATCGCAGCCGATACCCATAGGGATGTGTCCACGGTGCAGCGCCTGTGGCGAAGATGGTTGGCGCAGGGACATGTGGCACGTGCGAGGGGTCCAGTGACGTCAGCACGCGAGGATCGGCGCATCCGCCGCCAAGCGGTGGCAGCCCCGCACGCCACGTCAACCGCCATTCTTCAGCATGTGCAAGACACCCTGGCTGTTCCAATATCGACCAGAACAATTTCCCGTCGATTGGTTGAAGGAGGCCTGCACTCCCGGCGTCCGCTCAGAAGACTACCATTGACTCCACAGCATAGACGTGCACGCCTGGCATGGTGCCGGGCTAGAGCGACTTGGATGAGGGAATGGCGGAACGTCGTGTTCTCCGATGAGTCACGCTTCTGTTCTGTCAGTGATAGTCACCGCAGACGAGTGTGGCGTCGGCGTGGAGAAAGGTCAAATCCGGCAGTAACTGTGGAGCGCCCTACCGCTAGACAACGCGGCATCATGGTTTGGGGCGCTATTGCGTATGATTCCACGTCACCTCTAGTGCGTATTCAAGGCACGTTAAATGCCCACCGCTACGTGCAGCATGTGCTGCGGCCGGTGGTACTCCCGTACCTTCAGGGGCTGCCCAATGCTCTGTTTCAGCAGGATAATGCCCGCCCACACACTGCTCGCATCTCCCAACAGGCTCTACGAGGTGTACAGATGCTTCCGTGGCCAGCGTACTCTCCGGATCTCTCACCAATCGAACACGTGTGGGATCTCATTGGAGGCCGTTTGCAAACCTTGCCCCAGGCTCGTACGGACGACCAACTGTGGCAAATGGTTGACAGAGAATGGAGAACCATCCCTCAGGACACCATCCGCACTCTTATTGACTCTGTACCTCGACGTGTTTCTGCGTGCATCGCGGCTCGCGGTGGTCCTACATCCTACTGAGTCGATGCCGTGCGCATTGTGTAACCTGCATATCGGTTTGAAATAAACATCAATTATTCATCCGTGCCGTCTCTGTTTTTTCCCCAACTTTCATCCCTTTCGAACCACTCCTCCTTGGTGTTGCATTGTCACTGTCAGTCAGTGTACAAATTGCATCTTCAATGACGAGTACTTGTGAAATATTCATTTCAATGTAAAGACTAACGCATTATTGGTATGTAATAAATTAAGTACCTACATATTTCACGCTGACGCTGTTATATTATTACCGGTATTTATTTGTTAATATAACCCTGGTCTCTTCTCTTAATCATGGCTATGGTGCCTTAATTTAGCGCTATGGCAAGGACATGGAAGTGTACCTTATTTGCCATCCGGAAATCCGGCAACCCTAACTAAGGCCTACCTTCAAATCCTGAGATCTGTTGCAAAGAGGTTGCGTGAGTAACTATCCATGCAGGGAAACTAAAGAAGCGTCTTTTGATCGATTTGTGCACAGCTCATATTGATAATACCGGTACTGGAGTAACAGGGAGAAGACGCGCCAAAATGTGCTCATGAAGTAGAAACGTTAATATTGGAAAGCCAGCTAAGTATAGTAACTTGTCTCAATCATCAGTATATCAGGATGTTTTATGGTGTGATATCCTTTAGGGCACAATCATAACCTCAAAATCCATCGGTTTCCAGCCGTGTAATAAAACGCGGCCCTCATTCCTGACCGCTACGAAGACTGACATGACAGCTCAACACAGTGGCGTAACGTTATGACCTTCAAGGCATGCAAGGTAGACTTAAATGGCCTTCAGAATTTCCCAGCAAAATAAAATATTTTACCTTAATGCCACTCTGCACAGCAAATGTGAAACCACGATGTTTTTGTAGAATGGGCCAAAAACGACTGTTTTCACGATTAGTAACTAGAGGTGGTTGTGTTAAGTCTCGCAAAGCTCTCTCTTAACACGAGCGGCACACGCTCTCAAAATGACCTGCCCCAGGTTATTATAAGGAAAACCAATGAAAATGTCTACCATAATATCATATTTTAGACCTGATTATATTCCTGTTAATGTTTCTTCTGCAAAACAATCATTTTGGAAAGTGAAACTTTATAACGGTTACCTACGGAATGGTTACGGCCCAAGACAAAGTATTATCTGCGCACTTTTTAGCGATAGATTTACACCATAGTGCTGAATCGGTCGACTTCGGTTATCTTCGAGATTCGTATTGGCAACCTTTGAAACACAAACTAAGAATCGCTTATGATCGCTGTGCGACATCTGGCGTACACTTAACGTACTCGTACTGTTGTTGTTTACACAGCAAAGCGAAACTATAGAATTCATGCTTTTTTTTTTTTGCTAGGGGCTTTACGTCGCACCGACACAGATAGGTCTTATGGCGACGATGGGATAGGAAAGGCCTAGGAGTTGGAAGGAAGCGGCCGTGGCCTTAATTAAGGTACAGCCCCAGCATTTGCCTGGTGTGAAAATGGGAAACCACGGAAAACCATCTTCAGGGCTGCCGATAGTGGGATTCGAACCTACTATCTCCCGGATGCAAGCTCACAGCCGCGCGCCTCTACGCGCACGGCCAACTCACCCGGTAGAATTCATGCTAGGAACAAGTTTCGCATCGAGAAATGTTATATAGTATTATATATTGTGTGTGTGTGTGTGTGTGTGTGTGTGTGTGTGTGTGTGTGTGTGACACAGTTGTTGGCGTAAGGTATTAAAGGTTTAGAAAATTCATGTCGATCGATCATATTATCGATTCAATTCAATTTCATTTCAATTCAGTTGGCTGTATTACCGGAACCGGCAGTGCTCTTTCCTTAATCCTCAACCCAGTACAAAAATATATCACTAAAAAGTGCGCATACAATAGATTCAGCTTCCTCGGCAATGAGTGCGACATCCACTGATGTCACTGAAATCATCGATGCCTTTGCTTCATAGAAAGCACACCACGCGGTCCAGTTTCTTTAGACTGTACTGAGAGTATAGTAACGTTAAAAAGAAAAGTAAAGATAGAAGCATATATTTATTTACATTGTATTTCATCACCCTCATCCTCCTCCTCCTTTTCTCTTATTTGCTCCTGCCTGGTTGGGACATTTGTGGCATTTCTCCATCATTTTCTCCCAGTCCAGGTTTCTTCTTGCATCATAATTTTTCAGCTCCAGTTTCCCGGTTGTGGTGCACAAGCACTCGCCACTTCTTGCTGTCAAAGTATAGCTTCTGTTCTTCTATGTCCTCCCACTTGGCATTCCTCTTGCTGACCTTCGATTTCACCGTGTCTATCCATCTATTCCTTGGTCTCCCAACTGGTCTTTTCCATTTCACTTCTCTCTCAAAGTAATTCCTTGCTGCTCTCGTTTTGTCCATCCTGATAACATGTCCATGTCGTAGGTACGACATCGTAACTGATATAAAACCTTCAAGTATTATGTTGAATATATTTTAATTATAGTTTACTCAATGCTAAATTATCTTTTTAGCAAATGTTAAACATGACTAGTACATGGTTTCCCTGTAAATATGTAGTATAACTTTGTATAACCTCAAACACGTATTGCATATAAGTTTAACCCCAAAATCCATATAGTCGAAAGCGGTAGAAGATTCCAAATGTTCGTATGTTAGACTTATTGTTCTATAATTTGGTATATATGAAGGATTCTGGAAACTTACTGTAAGGTTTTATTATCCAGATACATGTAGAGACATTACGAATGTTGTAGATATTTCCATATGTCGGCCTATTACAAGACCGACTCCAATTCTCAGACCTTCATGCTACTCTCGATCGTTCAAAGATGGCGATTTGAGTAGCCGGAATTGCTGGAAATGTGGGTTTGTTTTGGTTTGTTGTTATCGTATGTAGTCGGTGTAATTTTATGAAAGTTGACGATAAATGTTAGTTTTTTTGTAGAATATAAGTGTGCGAGTGTATTTATATGAGTCAGTGGACACACAGAATCTGTAATATACACAGTAATGTGCGAATGTGCTTGATTTGATCGTATTTTTACCCATTAAAGAACATGAGTGCTTTAAGTGGACCACGTTTTGTCTAACCATGGCAATGCCTCTCATAGAACTATTCTTAAGTTTCCTACGGAATAGAACATTAAGATAGAAATCGATTAGGAATATGCATCGTGATTATTTTGAAGTCCATGGCAAAACCGTAGCGTGCATACATCCTTTTGAGAATAAGACTGAGGTTAGGGAAGCTATTTCTCTACTTCCAAACTATTCGTGTTCCTCGAAAAATATTAATTTAGATAGAATATAACGGATATTGTGTTATTCCGCCAGTGTCTATGTGCTTCATATTGTCGAGTGATTTAGATGCAAGTGTATTTTACAATAATCTGTGCTTTGCCTGCGGAAATGTTTGGCTGGATCTTGGAGTATAACAAAACTTATAAGTGTGACAGATGGAGCAATCTGTATACTGTTACACAGAAGAAACAGTGACTTGAGGGATTAGCTGGGTTTGTAACGTAGGGTTTTACACTACCAACACCTTCAGATTCATGCTGTGGTTATTTGTTATCAAGCAGACAGCGCCGAGCTGAAGCTCGCTCATGTGGTTAAATATCAATGTTTATTCAGTTGAGTTTTTGCACTCTTTAATGGGTAAAAATCTATAATATCTTGAGTGTCTGAACGTTTCATTACTAAGGTTACTGCCATTGTGTGAAATGCTGTTATGCCATATGTCAACATTTTGTTAACATTACCAGGGCCGTTCATTGGGTTGACATAATCATTTCGGGTGTACTTAGGCTGAGTGACTCAGACGGTTAAGGCGCTGGCCTTCTGACCCCAAGTTGGCAGATTCGATCCTGGCTCAGTCCGGTGGTATTTGAAGGTGTTCAAATACGTCAGCCTTGTGTCGGTAGATTTACTGGCACGTAAAAGAACTACTGCAGGCCTAAATTTCGGCACTTCGACGTCTCCGAAAAGCGTAAAAAATGTAGTTAGTGAGACGTAAAGCCAATACCATTATTATTTCGGATGTACTTCCCATTCATAGGGTGCTGAATTTAAGAAATTATCCACCACTTCAAAACTAATGTCAAATTATGTTTCGCAGTTCTCATGGGAGCGAATAAATCGAGGAATTTTGCACCTTAATTTATTCCGAAACATTCAAAATGATGTTAGAAATATCATTTTAACAGTTTTATCATGTATTTCCATCTATCCAGCGAAGTGAAATCTAATAGAAAACGTTATTTGATTGAAATTTATAAATAATCACCTTGTTGGTCTCTTTTCTAGTAGAACATGTGTGATTCTAGTTGATTATATGTGGTGCGCAGTTGTTGGCGAAGCGTTTTCATATGCGTAAAAGTGATTTTCCCTATGATGTTACATTTATCATGTCAAATTACCGTCGTTTATATAATATGTACGTGATATTTTCGTGTTACCCAATACCAGCAATCCGGCTACTTGGACCGCCATGTTTTTTTAATATTACGGCCTGAGGATTGGAGTCGGTCTTGGCCTATTAGTAAATAGCAAATACAGTAGAGACAATACGCGACACTTACGGATTTAGTCTTGCTAAAATGGGAGACAATTCGACGGTGGCGCTCCTAGTGACTTGACCTGAAAATATCGCGCTAAATTCAAGTATCAATGGAAATGTATATACGGAAATGGATAAATAAATTACGTCTAGAAAGAAAGTGTTATTGAGATATTAACTTCGAAGTTGCTAAAGCAATTCTGGATAAATGAATGAAGAATTATTTAAAAGGTTATTATTCAAAGACTGAAATTATACATATAAACAAGATGTGAAATGGCTTGATCTTTCATTTATGCATTACTTTTTTAGCTTTAGCATTCCTGCCTGAACTCTTACGGTTGGATTTGTCTCTTTTCTCATTTAAAAACATTGTATCATCACATTAAGACACTTGTCAATAAAAATATCGGCACATTCCTTACACATATGATGCAATGAATTAACATTTAATAGGTGGACAATTTTCCTCTTAACATGAAGCCTACTAACAGAAAGAAAATTATAAAATCCCGGCTTTAATCTGAGAAGAGGGATAAAAGAAAGAAAAGTATGAAAATGTTGTCGATAGTGATGCTTTGAGGAATATTTACGTACAATTAGAGTAAAAATGTAACATACTCTTGGCTGTATAGTCGAGGATTTTTAAAGTCGCTGGCCTGGAAATGATCTGAACATCTTATAATTCTTATATAAGCGTAACGTCCCTTCTTTCTTGTACACCTTATCCAAATCACTTATGTGACATTTCAAAACCCACAGATCACACCTACAACAACACATCGGTATTGAAGGTTAACTGCTGCACTATACAATAAAAAATACGTATTACATTTTAAGCCAGTTAAAATATGGGTCGAGCAGGTCAGAAGATTATGAAGTACTATAAAGGTCGGTGTCACTGGAAGAATATATATGCAAACACAATATTACTTACATTTTCTTGTCACGAGGGAACCTGAAGAACGACCGCGCATTCTTCTCTACTTCATAGTTACTACAGCCAAACACAGCACATACCTTTCCCCTCATGATGAGAGGAGATATCAAGGAATGACACACGCTACTATTTAATTATGTCAACTCACTGAAAACGCATAAATAACACCAAAAACTTCACACAAAAATACACGTGCTCTTATGACAGAATCAGTAGTTTTCAGGTCTACTCGCTAGAGGGAGCTCCAATAGCTGTGTCTCGATATCTCGCTCAGTGTCGCGTATTATCTCTACTGTATTTGTAAATAGTAAACGAAAGTTCGAGTACCCATTCGACTAGCTGGTCGATCGATGTTTCGAGTGTGTTCCATTAGAGTGTTGTAAGAACTCTTCCAGAAGTCGATCATTCTAGATGGTTGATCGAATAGTATATATATCGAGCTGTCAGTGAAGTCAGTTCTTAGTTCTCAGGCAAGTGATGGACTGCGAGTAACTGTTCGGCTCCGAGGCGGAGTCGGTGAATTCAAGAGAGTGCATGTTATAGTGCGTGAGTCAGTGTTGTTGATATCTGTACTTGTCAGAATCGGCTTCAGGGTACTCCGCTATTGAGTGTTGTAGTGTCATTTGCTACTGTGTATAATTGTGTGTTGTGACGTACAGTGTAAATAAAGTGATTTAGGTATATAAGGAAGTGAACGAGTTCTCGTGTGATATTTATTTACGTAAAATAAAATTGCATTGCACTGTAGGCTGCATCTTCCTAAAAACTCGGAAACACGTATTTTGATGCCAGCCTACTTCCTGTTTGTTCGATTTCTAATCTTGTCCTTCCTGGTCTTTTGGTTCATTGTTCTCATCAATTTCACTTCTGTTGACTGAATTCTACTATTTGCCTTGTTATGCAGGGTACGTGTTTCGAGAATTGGAATGGAGTACCGTAGGTATAAAATAAGGTCAATTTTGCTTTCTGGGGGTATTTATCATCCCAGAGTAGATTTCTCACTTGAAAATAAAACTGGGAAGTTTTCTGAGTCTTATTAAGTATTTCTTGGTTTACTGCGTTATCTTTTGAAATAAAACTTCCAAGGTATTTGAAGTTAGAAACAGACTGCAATAGAGTTCTCTCCAGGAAAATGTTTCGAAGTGTGCCTTTCCTGTTAATAGTCATTTCAACAGTTCTTGCTTTACAGATGTTTAGTCTACATTCTCCTGTACTTCTGCTTCATTTTCTCCCCAGATCAGAACATCATCTGCAAATATTAGTGTTAGGCTCTTTGCATTGTTCTTTGATAGACTTTATGATCCGATCTATGACAATGATGAACAGGAGTGGTGACAAGGCACTTTCCTGCCGGACTCCTCTTTTGGTTTCAAACCAATCTTATCTTCCATCCCCTACTTGGACACAGCTTAAGCACTTCTGATAGAGCATCTTTACTTTTATCGATCAGGAAGTTTGGCATACCTGTACCTTCTAGGCATTCCCAGATTATCTGTCTAGGCAAACTGTCATGGGCCTTCTCGATGTCCATAAAAACCATCAATAAGTTCTTACCACTTTCCCAGTGCTTCTCTGTTTCTTCTTGCATTCCTCTGTATTGAATTGATCTACTTTTTTCTAGGTGTCCCTCTTTTTCTCTTGATGACTTTAATCACCTTCCTGAAATCACAACAGCTGGCTTGGTCTTCCTGAAAAAACAGTCTCTCCTTCAGGACATATCTGTACTTCCAGCAATGCTTTCCTCTGCAGTATTCCTATAGATTTATCACTGCTCATCATCGCATGGCAAGGAAACAAAGAACCAATACCCTTATAAGAAAAACACATCCAAAGCATTTTCTCATCTGGATGTTTCACTGCCTGTTGTGTCTGGGGGAGAGCTTTTCGCTGTGACGAGCTGTACTTTAATACTCAGCACAGAAAACAGTCATTCGTCAAAGTAAACATTTCGGCGATCCTGAACAGTCCATTTTCTGTACTTTTTTTGCCCACTTTAATCGTTTCATCTTCTTTCCTGGCCGTATATGCACCCACAAAACGGCCACTCCCGAGCTCACTGAGGGTCGGCTCGTCTGACTCGGAGAGAGTATGTCCGACATTCTTGTACCAGATCTAATGCCACTTCACTTTTCCTTAAAGCAGTCTTAGTAGTTTGTTTCCAAGTTGCCTTAGGACACACTCTTCGATGACAAGAGTTTTCTGTACTAAATGGTCTTCATTTATTCTTCTGACGTGACCACACCACCAAAGCCGTTTTTCCTCCATCTTGTTGTTTTAAGGAATCCTCGCACATTATCACGCCGACTGACTCCCGCCGACCATAGCAACGTCCGCATCTCTGTGGCGTGCATTCGCTGGTCATGCTTTCTTTTTGCCTTGCCCAACATTCGGAGCCGTACAGAGGGCAGGCTGGACAGTGGTTTTGTACACTTTGCCCTTTAATTTGACTGGCATCGAGATCGCTATTTCATCCAACCAACACTGCATCGATTACTATCAGTTGTGATGACTGATCCAAGATACTTGAACTCTTAATAGTTTCATCATTTTTGGTATAAAAAGAAGTTTCTTTACAGATTTCCTAGCTTTTTGGCCTACCTCTAAAAATCTACGTTGCACTGTGGAATCATGTATTTCAATACCAGCTGCAGCATGGTCCTTCTGAAAGTCAAAACTGTTCTTCCTGGAATTGATCTTACTTTTTCTGATGATTCTTTTTCTTCACACAGCGTCCTTTCATCTTAGAACTAATTGAGCCAGTCTCCATCTTCAATAATTTTGTTGACAGCTCCAAGACTCACCTGACACTGTCTTGGTGTCAATGATGTATTTTCATGCAGAACCATGACAACCAATTGCATGCTAAATTCTACTCCATCTTAGAACACAGCAAAGAAACGTGCACTTCACTACAAATGTTATTAATACTGCTTACCAAACTAAGATTTCAAAACAATGGAAGCATTGTCAGGTTAGTTCTAACTGTTGAGCAAATTAGCAGAAAAAGTAGAAAAAACAAATCAAACAGCAATACTGGAAATATGAGGTATTGAAATCTGATCTTAGAAGTGAAGCTTCGATGGTGTGTAGAGTTATCTAATTCTTCTTCCGGGTTGAACTGCGTTGTTATTTTATGCTTTTTAATTATACAATCTTCCTGCAACAGCTGCAGGTTGCCCAAGGACAAAGAGTACCTTAACAACAATAATGGATAGAGATAAAGTAGATACATGAGATAGTATGAGGTTACGTGTAGGGAAATGAGTGAGGCACATCAAACATTTATCTGAGGTCCGCAAGCATGGTTCTTTAAGATCATGATAGACTTCTTGAAAGTAGTAATGGCGATGTTATAGAAGAAATCTCTATTCATCCCAGAGGTATTGTAAAAGTTGACAAACCGAGCTCGATAGCTGCAGTCGCTTAAGTGCGGCCAGTATCCAGTAATCGGGAGATAGTGGGTTCGAGTCCCACTGTCGGCAGCCTTGAAGATGGTTTTCCTTGGTTTCCCATTTTCACACCAGGCAAATGCCTGTACCATAATTAAGGCCACAGCCGCTTCCTTCCAACTCCTAGGCCTTTCCTATCCCATCGTCGCCATAAGACCTGTGTCAGTGCGACATAAAGCAAATAGCAAAAAAAAAAGTTGACAAAAAATTTAGGTATGGTTCCTCGACCACCTATCAAGCCGACTACAGATCTGGATGAGAGCTTGTATGTTTGCTTATAGAAGTCCACCGTTTTTTTTCTTTTTTTTCTGCATCGACCTCTTCTGGCTGGTTTTCGTTGGTCTCAAATTGAACTGTTGGATCAATGATGGAACTTTCAGAACAGGATGGCTTAAAAGCAATAATGTCAATGCGTCTTCTTCATAGACATTATAACCATGTCCTCTCAAAGCGTTAGCTATCATTGACCTTGCTACATTATGGCATGAGGTGTGTATAGTATATCACCATGTGGACAGGCTCCCACGACATGTGAAAGAGTTTCGAACTCTCTGTGGCAATGCCGACAGAGGCTGTTGCCCTGCGGTCTGCCAGGTACAGAACGCACAGCTGAGACATTGACATTCTGTAGTTATAACACACGTAGCAAGAAGTCTACTGTTGCAAATACTTCTAACTCATAATGTTACAAGCTATCTTTGTCACCGTCAAATGATTCCACTTTTATATACTTTTTCAACTAGAATATCTACAAACTCACAATTTACAACATTTGAACATCACTTCAAATTTTGAGATGGTCCATAGTGATCCTATTTGAAACTGTTCTTCAACTTCTATTCACCAACTTCATATCCTCAACGTGTTCTACAACTTCACCATATGCATCTGACTTTCATCTTTTATCTTCAAGATCATGATTAACTTCGGATCTCTCGACTAACTTTGACTTTTATTCTCTCTTCTTTACTTTGATTATATACGATTTTTCGCCATTGTCTAATTATAACCGCCAGACTATCAACTTTACTTTTATGCAATCTTACTACTTGTTGTATAACAATCTGTTGTTTTATCCATTGTACTTATTTTAGCAGCCTTCTAATGTTAATTTTGTTAATACTTCCACTATTATATCTCATCACATTGTATTATCAAACCATCATTGTTATTTTTAATATTATTTTACTTCAAATCTCTTCAAGATTTTAAAATTCATTTCATTACTACATGTTATTTAGACGCTTATTTTTAATTTAAGGTTAAGACTATGGCTGATGATGCCTTCAGGGAAGGCGAAACATGTACCACTATTAGCTAACAAATTTATGTAAATCATCCAAGACGATTTTGTATTGATTAGGTGGTCTAATAAATAACTTAATGTTATTATTTCAAATCTGTAGTTTACCGACATTTCAAATACATTGCAGTATTCTTTGTCAAGGTGACTGAAATAGCCCTATTCTACCCGAGGTATCAGTCTCCCAGGCAGCAATCACGTGTGATTGTATGGAATGTACAGAAAATAACACAGTTCAACCTGGAAGAAGAACTAAATATTGAAATCTGACTTCATGTTTATATTAATTTGCACAGGGTTGTACTTTCTCTCCAAATATTGCTATTTTGCTTTATGTCGCACTGACACAGATAGGTCTTATGGTGATGATGGGATAGGAAAGGCCTAGGAGTGGGAAGAAGCGGCCGTGGCCTTAATTAAGGTACAGCCCCAGCATTTGCCTGGTGTGAAAATGGGAAACCACAGAAAACAGTCTTCAGGGCTGCCGACAGTGGGGTTCGAACCGGATACAAGCTCACTGCTGCGCGACCCTACCCGCACGACCAAATCGCCCGGTCTCTCTCTCTCTCTAAATATTGGGACTTCTTTGAATTTTGAATACATCTTCTACTAAAATACTGTATAACACTATCAAGTTCCTGAGAAGAGATGTAACTCAATGATGAATTTCGGTATCAAACCACTAGGCGCTAGCAGTTTCAGTCTAAAATTTGAGATAGCGCCACAGTGCACATTGTGTGCAATACCTTACTGTTATTATCAACAGATAGCACAGGGAAGTAACATCCGGCGCAGTAACGCACTCTGATTATGCTTACAGCTCTCCCCTCCCCCTCCTTTCCCATGGCCCCCCCTCCAGCGATTATAATGCAGTTCTACTATTTCCATGCCCAATACATTGTAATTATTGTATTTTTATTTTCAAGTATTTAATATGTTGTAAATAATGATCTGATACCCCTAGTTCGTATGGCATACTATGTTATTGAGGACATAACCTCACACCTCAAAGCAGCTTTAACTTCAAATGAATGATTGACACATTAACACAAAGCTGATATTATAACAAATAAGTAATCCCTTCAAAAGCAAGACAGCAGAGCACACCATATGCAAGAGAATGGGGTATCACATCAATATCCAGGTACCACATGAAAATAAAAATAACAAAATTAAATGCACTGAGACAGGAAATATATAGAAATACGTTAATAGAACCATTCAGCTTCCAGCTCCTGAGGTGTACTCAAACAGGAAATACAAGATTTCAGGAGGACTGGCGAAGATATACTTGTAATAAACAAGCACAAGGAACAAAGATTTACAGCACAAGCACACAGACACTTGGAATTCAAACAACACAAATACTGTAGCATCATGGGAACCATTGCTTAAAATCGACATTACTTCGAACAAGGTTAATCGATTGGGTAAAGTCGGATTCAATGGAATCCAGCAATATTATCTCCATAATACTTGACGTGATACGATTAATTCTTTGTCAGAAGGTCCCACTGATTGAGGTTAGACTTTAAATACTTCACTTCGAGGCAAACTGCCTTTAGTTATTAATATTGCTCATTTCATGCCTACTTACGTGCCATCTACAGAAGCTGTCTACAACTATCTACACATTGTGAATGACCTCCAGCGCCATCTAAAATTTCCGACGGGAACTACCTGAAGCTAGCTACAGATTGGAACCATAAGCCCCATTAAAATTTCACCGGGGTGTTCTAAATTAAAATAGAGAGAAAAATATGGAAGGAAATGTGGTTGGGAAGCAACAAGTGGCTAGAATAATACAAAGATAAAGGCTAAAACAGTACAATTATACATCAAAATATCAAGTGATAGTCAAGAAATCTTTTATTTCATATTCTTATAAAAACAAATTATGATTGATTGTTCCATGCAAGCACAGCGCACGTTTATGTCCCAAACACCAGCCATGCACTCTGAGAACACCCAAAACACACTCAACAAGAACCTTATTAAAACTATTGTGATGTCAACCATGATCAAACACAATCCTCAAAAAAACTACCCACTCACTAAAAGAAAGAGAAAATATTGGTATCTTTTTTAAAAGACATTATAGAGAGAGAAATAATATGGAAGTTTATATAAAGACATCAGACTTAAATCTAATATATATATATATATATATAGGAAATTACTATAGTTTAAAAAAAATTATATTTTTGTTTTATCAATTCATTGCACCCAGACCATAGCAAAAAAACTGTCAGCACTCTGTCTCTGGCCAAACACGGGTAGGGCACAGCTATGGGGTCACCAATTTCATTCCAACTTTGGGATGTTCATCTATACAGATGTAGGGATGTGTGGCAATGGTCCTTTAAATGTCACAGCCTGAATACTGCGAGTGTCTGTAGCACTACTGGTTTAGTGGTTTGCTCCTCATTCTAAGTTTTCATTTATCTGTGTTTGTCTTTGCCCATTTAGACAACAGGGTCTCTCTTACAAACCCAGACCATACAGCGGCATTTCTACTCTCTGAGACCTAAGCAGCTGTATGAGAGGCGTGTACATATTTCTTGGCATTGCAAGGTGTGTGCACGTGTTTGACCTAGCATCAGTAGTCACTCTGAATCTCAGCTGTTAACATGGCGAGACAGTTGTCATTGCAACACCATATTTTCGTATGTAAAAGTTATTTTAAGCAAGAGTCGGCTTGATGGTGACGCGATGTATTTGTTCAGCAATTTCCTGGTGAAGTGCCAACACCGTCTAATATATACAGTCGCGAAGCTCTGATGATATTTTTCATCCGAAGCGACTACAGCGCTCCAAGCGGCGAGGTAGAGACAGCTTGCTAGCAGACAACGAATAACCACCACAGTCTAAAATGGTCATAACTTCTGAACCATTCATGCAAATAATGTCATGACAAGGTTATTCTAATCCTTATGAAATACTGGAGGAGGTCAAACAATTTATTTCGATGAGGAGTTCGAGGATAATATCGAAATATTTATTTAATCTTAAGGAGTTGCTTTTCTTCTCGCAGACTATAATATAAAATTGCTTTTAGAGAGCAACCGGTTGGAAACAGGTATATACCATCGCAGACTTTTTTGTAGAGGTTTCTATGCTCTACAATTCGTACGCTTACACTTGGGGTCTATCGTTGACTGTTCGCTGTTGTCTCCTAGCAAGTTGCCTCTCCCTTGCCGCTAGAAGTGCGAGTGTCGCTCCGGTTGTCAAATGGATGAACCTTCCTCTTATTAGAGCTTCGCGACTGTATGTATTAGACTGTGGTGCCACCTTCACGAGCACAGATTCCCGTAATCATAAATAAATTTGAAACTACTGGTTCAGTGCTCAATAAAAAACACGAGCACACACAAACAGTTTTAACAGAGGAAAAGCTAGATGACATTAATGCGAATCTTGAATGGTCACTGAATAAATCATTCACAAAATTAGCACAAGTAGGGGTTTTGGTTTCTTTTGCACAGAAAGCTACAAAGCTGCTACACATCAAACCACACAGGTTTACATGGACCCTGTGGATCCAGCCATAAGAGTGAGATATTGTGAGTGGTATCTTGCATCACAGAATGATTGTTTATTCCATCCACAGCTTGTGTTCTTTTTGGATGAGCCTGGTTTCATCTTAATGGTCGTGTGAACAGTCATAACTCTCGCTATTGGTGTGCAGAAAATCCTAATGGTGTTTATGAAGGATGACACTTCCAGCATCATTTATATGGTAAGATTTTGTATAAGATTGTAGACACACTTAAAGCAGGGTGTAAGTTCAGCTGAGCCAGCTGCTGGAGTGCAAAATACAAACACTGCACGCTCAGTCTGGGTTTATAAGAGAGACCCTATATCTATGATGCGTGAGGACACACTTTTATTTTGTAATTGAAGGAATATTACATCTTATAATTTGTAACAGAATAAATACCAGTTTTTCCACATCACAGGAGAAAGAAAAGTAGAAATGAGATGGCGACACTCCTCGAACCCGAGAAGAAAAGTGCTACAGATACTCGCACTCAAACTGCCAAGAAGCATGCAGGCTGTTATGTTTCAAGGACAAATTTTTTTCGTTAAAGGTTCATCAATGGCACAGACTCATATCTATTTCTTTTTACATAAATTAATGACCCAAAGTTTGAATGAAATTAGTGACCCCCACAGCTGTGGCTTCCCCTTCTTAGCCTAATACCCAAAGACCAAGGTCTTTGCCTTGCATTTCAACAACAGTTTGAATATTGCACAATTCAAGTCCTTCCTTGCAGAAAATCCAATAGTTAATGGCTAACAAAGTCAGTTTCATACCTTCCAAAACAGTAGATAGCATGCAACTTGATTCTCGTTAGTGGATTAAAAAAAAAAAGTCTTCTGCTGAATTTCTTTCCTAAGCATCTTTCACAATTATTCAACTATTCACACACATCCATACCTACACACCACAAACAGAGAGAATTTTTGAATGTCAACATAGTCTTCCATTAGAAACTTGAAAAACACTTCCCTGAAACAATGTTCAATGAACCTTCCTCATTATACACAATCTCACTTGCATTTTTCACTATAATGCAATTTTAATAAGTAATGTAAAAACTTGCAACCAGTAACAATTTGGCAGTGACTTTGACAAGGTAGCATCGTGCTGAATGCCACTTTCACGGAGTTGGACTCTTCTTGCAATGCAAACATCATACGGGGCAAAAAAAAAAAGTAATTGTGATCAAAATACTTTAAGAAAAACTGTAACACTGGAGGAAAAATTAAAAGAGACATCCACAGTAGACAGGGTCAAGGTATAGCAATTTAGAATCAACTTTCAGGACAAAAAGAAAAAGTTGTAAATATGTGGCAAGAATCTCAATAACTAATATAAGACAGATAAAGGCTCCTCTCTGAAGTTAGAAAGGCTGGCAGCCCAATGTACTGAATATGAACATCAAAGTGATGATCCGTTATCTACCTCGGTTGTCCAGGCTAAAATGAAAGGAAAAATGAGAAAAATCCTCATTTCCAGCTACTTTCATTAAAATTTATGTTTTAGTTTTATAACCTTAAAGTCTGCTTTATTCTCACGTGCAAATGTTTCTCCTTTTGTCCTCTCTAAGAAAACCTCACCCATGCTAAATTGGATTAAGTTTACATAATTTTGTACTATGAGATTATTTCACAGAACCAAATACACATGTAAAGCGAGGGACACAAAACAAAAACGTTACAACATCTGGAGCAGTAACGAATCTTGCAAGGCCTTCAGAATTGATGGCCTGTTTCACAGAGATTTACATTTAGTCATGACATTCAGTGCTATAGAACGTTTGTAACTCACCTGACAAGCCACCAAAATAGATCTGATGGACCCGGAAATGGCACTTCTAATTCTTACTCTGCATAATGTTAGTGCTGTATGCAGAGTGTGTCACTAAACACAGGGAGAGATCCTAGGCCTGGAAATATGCTCTCTGACTGTGCCAAGAAAAGGAGAGCAGAGTACCAGCAGCTGAGGAGTCTGCTACAGAAGACATACAAAAAAAGAACTAAATGTGTAAAAGCTAAATAAACTGGAGCAGAACAGATTAAGGTGGTCAGGACATGCCAAGCAGATGAAGGAAGAAAGACTGCCAAGACAAGTACTGGAAAGGCAGATGCCAGGGAAGACAGGACGAGGAAGACCAAGTTTACGATGGATGGACACTGTGAGGAACTAGGACAACAGAACCTGGACTGAAACGCAGTGACGGATGAGAAATGGTGGCGAGACAGGATGAAATGCAGAGAAACCATATTTGCCCCCATTGGTGTCAGCTGGAAAAGAGGAACTGATAATGACTAACGGAGATGTTTCAGCCTTAATACTTCATCTGTGCAATATGAAATGTGCACGGGACCAAGGCATGTGCTCATATCTGCTTGTGAAGAATCCAGGAGATTTCAGAATAAATTTTCAGTTGAAAGTATTTGAAATCACTCTATAATTTACCACATTGCAACTAAGTTCATGAGAAAAGGTACATAACAGACAGGAAAACATAGCATCACAGATGATTGGTTGGATAAAATATCTTCTTATTCCAGATGTAGAAACCAAAACCAGGGGCCTACTCCACGAAAGAACTTTGCACTTTTCAGTTCAGATTTTGTTCCACCATCGCTTTTCAGATTTAGCTTGCAAAGTGAAAAGTGAAAAGTTAGAAATCTTTTCACTTTTCAAGCCTGTTATTGTTCCTCCATTGGTACAGAAATGCAAAGTGCAAAGAAATGAAGTGAAAAGTTTTCATAAATCTTGCAAAGAGATGATTCCCTTTTCATATGTTAATTGAAATGTCGTATGGCTTTTAGTGCCGGGATATCCCAGGACGGGTTCGGCTCGCCAGGTGCAGGTCTTTCTAATTGACTCCCGTAGGCGACCTGCGCGTCGCGATGAGGATGAAATGATGATGAAGACAACACATACACCCAGCCCCCGTGTCATTGGAATTAACCAATTAAGGTTAAAATCCCCGACCCGGCCGGGAATCGAACCCGGGACCCTCTGAACCGAAGGCCAGTACGCTGACCGGTCAGCCAACGAGTCGGACATATGTTAATTAACAAGTATGTACATTAGTTTGTTGGCGTAGAATTTGGTTTAGTGATATAAACACGTTACGACGTGAGCTTTTGTTAGCGTCAAGTGAGGACAGTGATGAAGAATCCAATAATAGAACGTACAAAGACAGGATTAATTTTCATAACCACACTTCGACGTAATATCGCGAGTGATTTTGTATTATCCCAACAGAGGCTGACTATATTCTTGAAATGATCGGTCATTTATTGAAACATAAAGAAGTAAATTCCTTTCCGAAAAAAGAACAAATTCTTATGTTTACATTTTTTAGTAAATGGTGCCCAGCTGTACTGTGTAACAGCAATGCATGGGACATCAAAATCAATTATTTGCAGAACTGTTACCAAAGTCGTAGATGTTATAGTAAATGTAATATTTCCTAACGGTACGTTGGCCTGATAATCCACTTAACATAGCGACGGGATTTCTAATGAAGGGTGAATGTCTTTCTGTGTGTATATGTGTTGACCGTACTCTCGTTAACATTGATGTGTGTCATCATTTGAGAGGTTATCTTTAAAGTTATCAAAAAAGGATGTCACATTTCTCCTTGACAACTTCCAGCACAGCCAGCTTCTTACCAATAACCTTTCTTTCCCATGATGAAAACTTTAACGGTATGACAATTATACCGCCAAGTTCGCCGCGAAAACTAAAGCATTAAAATCATAGAGTATTAGGCCTATACAGTTTGCTCATGGAATAAACTCGATCGGATCACTCATTCGCAAAGACTTTTCACTTTGTGAAGAAATTGAAAAGTACAGCCTAGTTCATGGTGGAACAGAAAGACTTTGCACTTTGCATGAATTGAAAAGTGAAAAGTGCAAAGTTGAAAGTTGCAAAGTTCGTTCGTGGAACAGGCCCCAGAATAAGAGCTGCAAGGAGAGTGTGTCTAAAATTAAAATATCGTGTGAGCAATGGTGACCTCAATTCAAAACACGTCAACCTGTCTTCGTGCAAATGGTGCTGATTTATAGCCCCAAAGGCTTTGTCAAGGAACCAATCACAGGCCTTTGAAATATGGATGCATCGCAGAATGTTCAAGACTAGACCACGCCTCCAACAAGGAGGTACTCCATCGTGCCGGGAAATCAGCAAGGTCTCAACCCTTGCAAAACATCCTACTATTTCAGTTACATCTTCTCAAAGGAGAAATACAGTTCGATATAACTGACAATACTGAATTATACAAATTCCATTTGGTCTGTATTGAACTGAGATTACAATTAATAATCTATTGTGGTGGAACCACAATAGATTATTAATTTAATTATAACCGACGATAGAAGGCAAACTTGCGGACGTGGGTGCGGAACCTCCAACAGTGGTTCAACATCCAATATACAGCAACTCTGATACAGGAAGCATTACTCCTGGATAGTTGCCAACCTTCCTTCCATGAGACACAGGTTACAAACATTAAAAGGACAACTTCTAACAGGAAATTGTCTCCATTACTAACGCACAGTAGTGTGTAAACTGTTTAAAAGTGTAATTAATGTTTGTATAAAAAGAAACTTTTAAGCTCTCCCTTCATGTAATTTGTTTGTACTGTCTGGTTGTTCCTGATATTCCTTGTGCACACAAAACCTTACTGATAATGTATTTCTCAACAACCACCTCGAATAACTATAATTTGCGACCAAAAACATAGCTTCTGATTGAGGTAGGTATAAAAAATCCAGGAAACTCAATCGTCATTTGTGCTTATTACACGATAGCTTGCAATAGTATCGCCAGCCAGCTATTGTCTTGGAAAGGTGCTGTATCCATCTGATGAGTCCAAGTGAAGCACTGATAATTTTTGATGATTGAGTTTCCTGAATTTTATTTAACTATAATTTGTGCAAAAGTCAGATAAGTTACTGAAATTTTGAAAAAATCCTAAGGAAACAGAAAATAACGTGTTCATGTCAAGAAAAAAATCGGAAAATTAGAAAGATACCTCAGAGGTCCCCGGGGTATTGAGACATACGACTTAAGAGACCACAGAACTCACTCGAGCAACACCTTACGTCTAGCTGTTTGAGGGGAAAAAAACTGGAATAATAAAATTATTAAAATATATTTATGCTGTTATGATATATTAGCCTTATGAATATGTAAAGATTAATTTGCACGAAGGTAGTTACTATTACATGCACAAGTAAAACTGCATTTATTCACTTAAAGAGAGAGACCCCCCCCCCCTTGTCCTCCCAATATTTTATAAGAAAATTCTAGGGTGGATCTTTTATTTGGAGAAGCAGTAGTAGTAGTAGTATATGAGTATATTCTAAATATGAAGTTTGGTTGAACACACGGACAGACACGAAAGCTAAAAACCACTGATTTGGTCTTGAGTTGACCTAAAATGGATATAAATATCTGAAAAATGGGCAAAATAAACAAAATTACAGACAGCGAACCCCTACAACTTTATTTATATAAATTGATAAATAACTTACCACATTACAGCAAACACTGAAAATGCTCGCCATTAGCCTCGAAAATGCATTGTGCCGTTAAAAGAACTCAGCTGCAGGAAATGAGATAATCTCACTACAGATTGCATTCTTGAGATGATTGTGTGTGGATTACTCTCATATACTTTATCATTTAAACTACCCTACTATTAAAAGTTGCAGGGCATTAAATTGGGACTGCGGGCTGGCCATAAACCTGCGCTAATTACACATTCCCTGTAAACGTTACACATGCTAGTCATCGAGTTACGTCATGAGAGTTGTAATCCCATCTTGTGCTTTCCTCATCAGTCAGTTCAGAATCATCACAATATAATAGTTTGAATTTATGGACTCAACCCTTATTATTTTTGCATTAACGGTACATAAACACCAATTTTGGGAGCATGAAGTGGGGTTGCATGAATCAGTCTTGGATTTTCATGGGACCAATGCCCGTTACTTTGTACATTTACCCACCCGTTCAAATGCAACCGCACCTCATCAGAAAACATTACCAATGCAAAAGCACTGTTCACTAACTGAAGAAACCAACTGTCATATTGTATTCTAGTAGTAGAATCTCTTCCTTTTAAACTTCGCACTTCCATTATTAGATAGGTCTAAATTTTAGTTTTCTTATCACCCTCCGTGCAATAATATACGAAACAAGTTTCATCAAGGATTTCTTTGGGGATTGCTCTAGTGTTTCTTGAATATCCTGGAGCTTTTCACCCGTCAGCACTGTTGGTTCCATAATAGCTTTGTGATTTAACACTGAATTTACAAGTTTTCTTATTTCACCTTGGGTTGGAACTTCTGCAAAGGGAAAATCAACACAAAATTTTCTTGTTACTCTTGCACAAGATTTGTGCTTTAAGAATCTACAAGACATGAAAATTTCCTGTTCAATAGCAGTTGATGAGGCACCAACAGAACTCTATTGCTGATGAAGTAAAGAGCAGATGTGCGCACATTATCATGACATTAGTTCAGACTGCTGGCAAGTAAGCTGCGGTAGCATGTCATTGGCTGGGTGTGTTATGACTGAGTCATCGGTTAGTCCCCAATCATCTTCCACCAGCAGGTTGAGGATTCCATGTATACACTTAAAAAATACTGCCCTGTTATGCATGGATCAGTGATACAGTATAATGCAAACACTGATAGGGATATTACCAATCTGATTAACAATGGCTAGGCGAAATGGTGAACAGCTACAAGAACTGAATGTGGTAAAAGTTCCCACTCCACCTGAAGGGTAAAATTTATAAATCAGGTATCCATGCAGCCATTCTATACAGCTTGCAATGCTGGGCTAAAAAGAAAAGTGATAAACAGAAAGTCCATGTAACTGAGACACGACAGGTGAGATGTGCTTGTGGAAAGACGAAGTATGATTAAAAAAAAAACACCAATCTATAAAAAACTGAGAGAACACCGTTTAAAATGGTTTGTTTGTACAATTTTTCTTTATGTCACACCGATACATACAGGTCTTATGGCGATGATGGGATACGAAAGGGCTAGGAGAGGGAAGGAAGTTACTATGGCCTTATTTAAGGTACAACCCCAGCATTTGCCTGGTGTGAAAAGGGGAAACCACGGAAAACCATCTATGGGCTGCCAACAGTCGGGTCCAAACCCCGCATCTCCCGAATGAAAGCTGACGGCTACATTACCCAAACCGCACAGCAACTTGCTCGGAATGGTTTGGTTTCCTTCAACGACAATCTGAGGGATGTGGCTCCTACAGTGGAGAAACTTGTCAGGAGATGGCCAACAAGCCCTAGAATAACCCGTAAGAAGAGGGAGAGCCTGGACAAGACCAATGCCGATACACGTAGAGTCCAAGATGGTACTATCTGCGTCTCACGAGAAGTCGCAGCAGCTTGTACGTACGGCACGAGTAACAGATACTACACTAGACTACAAACATTAGTCATGATAAGCAGTGCGAGCTCTCTGAAAGGGATATGTGTCCATTATTAAACTGTTCATTATGCAATACTCACAGTAAATGTCTAACTAAAGCACGACTGCACTACCAATTTGAAACTTCACAGCAGCACCTTAGTTTACAAGAATCACCGTGGACGGAACTGATGTTTCTTGTCAGGCCTTGAGACCTGAGATTGGCGCTTGCGCAGCAGTCGTGCTTACCCTCCGCACTCTATACCCCGCGTGCATGCGACTTCTCGTCAGATGACCACAGTAGTCACTGGAGAAAAACCAACCCCACCTGAGTGAAGAATAAGAAGAAGAAAAAGATGTATGTACCCTGTACAGTACTTCTCAAACCAAGAATTCAAATATTTTCTCACAAAGATGTCATATTTTTCACTTTCTTGCTCTGTCCTGATTTCACAGCATCACACATTTTTCCTTTAGCAGTTTTATAGGTTATTTCATGTGAGAGTTGTACATAATAACTGATTCCTTATGTTTGCAACATCCAGGATACAAGAATACAGTACGTTCTACAGAACAGTAGTTTTTCGTCTAGTTTGAGCAGCTTCTCTCCACTGGACAAACAAGAACAGCTTAATTTATTTAATACACAATCAAACTGAAAGGATACACTGAGGTGCACCTTTCAAGCATATTGATAATCATAAAGAAAATGTTTGATTGCTTGATAAAGCTGGAATGTGAAAGAGCATACATTATCATTGTACCCTGGTGTCACAAAAATTCCAAGCAGTTCTTTAAATGACATAAATATTATTACCAAACCCAAAGCACAAAATCACAACACAGGAAGAGACATTAAACTGTTCAACATTAGGAGTGCAAGGAACCGGGCAGTCGCAATCGCTTGTCCATGGGACTGCGAAGAGAAGAGGTCGATGACATGGCAGCAAGATACGTAACGAGTGACGAGGAACTTCCGTTCCAGAGTGGTGAGCACTGCGCTGGCTCGGGCAGTCGGGTCGCTAGACACCCCTGTTTCGCAGGTCCTTCACTTTGTATATGCGCACTAGCCAGTGTTCTGTCGTATACGCTTCCTCCAGCACGTCCAACTCAAAGTCTTTGTTGCCGATCTCTGCACTTCTCACTCTGTCGTATCCAGGAGGTTTACCTGCAAATCAAACCAAAAATGTTTCAGGTCACAGGCAAAGACAAGCAATATTTTCATATTTTAACATAATCCTTACTTTTACCAAACCTGGAAGGCAAGCGTGTAACACAAGAACCACATAAAATTTGATCAACAGGAATCTGAATTTCATTTCAAAAATCCCCAGCGGATTAGCTGGGAATTCAACACAAGTGAATTAGCCATTAGGTTAATGACCATTTTCTTGAAAACCAGAAGCTTGGAAACTGAGCATTTGTTGCGAATTTAAGGTTATGACATAATTTACTGTATTTCGAGAAAACTGACTTCAACTTTGGTATTCTGGTGCAAAAACACAGGTAAATGACTGTTCTGTTGGGTAATAATAATAATAATAATAATAATAATAATAATAATAATAATAATAATTGTATGGCCTCAGCTACCGTGTGCAGACATTTCGATTTGACGCCACCTGGCCGTCTGCTCGTCAATTTCAACATTCCGTTTTACTCTAGGTCCGCTAGATGGCAGACAGAGTAAACCGGATCTCTCTTGGGCATCTATGGCTGAGATTTAATTAATTTTGTCGGGTAAATACCAAATGTATCACCATGTATCACATGCCGACATCGTACGACATGGAGTGTCGAATGGACTTTTTACCACCCTTCAAAAATCCGACTACCTCTGCCGGGTTTGAACCCGCTATCTTGGGATTCGGAGACCGACACTCTACCACGGATCCACAGAGGCAAAGGGTAGAGGTATACCAGTAATATGTTGTTTTCTTCACAGAAGATTAAAATAAATGTAAATAAATATTAAGATAAAATAGAACAGACCGGGCGAGTTGGCCATGCGCGTAGAGGCGTGCTGCTGTGAGCTTGTATCCGGGAGATAGTAGGTTCGAATCCCACTATCGGCAGCCCTGAAGATGGGTTTCCGTGGTTTCCCATTTTCACACCAGGCAAATGCTGGGACTGTACCTTAATTAAGGCCACGGCCGCTTCCTTCCAACTCCTAGGCCTTTCCTATCCCATCGTCGCCATAAGACCTATCTGTGTCGCTGCGACGTAAAGCCCCTAGCAAAAAAAAAATAAATAGAACAGAAAAATTTGACAAACTACAAAAATTGTAGTAGTAGCAATGTCACTCCTCTGGATTAGCACAGAAGTCACAAACCCGTATGGCACTGAGTGGTAAGGCCAGGTGTGACATGATTATGAATGAGCAGTAGAACACACTTAAGTTGAAAATGCTCTGTTATGTTGGTTCATGATAATAACACTAAAATAGTTCAATTTTGCAGTTAATGTTTACCTTTTTGATATATATATATATATATATTTTTTACATATTATTCCCCACCTGGCTACTCACTGCTGTAACCCGGCTGACAAAAACTTCTGGAGAGAACACTGCACTCTAAAAATAATGAACACAGTCATACCCATCACATGAAATAGATTTTGATTTCCGTAGGGAACTTGAAATATTTGTCCTGGATGAGTAAATTCATAATATTATTCCAATATAATTGGAAATTATAAATTTTCCAGCAAACTCATTTTTGGTTGCCAGCATTTCGCCCCAGTGTGCCAATTTGGGTTCATTAGTTGGTGACTAGCGTACCTACCACGGATCTATCATTGATGAATATTGCAGTGGAAATGTGTCGGGCCATCAAAGACTACTCATAGCTTTGTGGTCAAACTGCTCTCCTCCAGGACGCCATTGTGAGCTGATTAGAAAACTTGCTGGAGGCTGTTCATCGTGAACCCTCGACATGTGGCATAATTTCTCATATACTACCATGAATTCCTATAATTTTTCATTGTGAAGTAAGTTCCTTTCAAAAGACAAACTGCTGCTCAGCCTGATGTTTTGAGTCTCCTAGTGAATCCAGTGACCCTATGAGGGCGACCTTAATGATAAAACGAATTTCATTTCCTTTTGTGGTCTCAAGATAATTGGATTCGCAGGCCTCTTCCTCAGCCAAAGAAGTTTCTTGTTTGGGCCATTTTCCATTTTCCAAACCTGTTTCAACTGATCTGAGAGATCTTTTTTTTTTTTTTGCTAGTTGCTTCACGTCGCACCGACACAGATCGGTCTTACAGCGACGATGGGACAGGGAAGGGCTAGGAGTGGGAGGGAAGCGGCCGTGGCCTTAATTAAGGTACAGCATTTGCCTGGTGTGAAAATGGGAAACCACGGAAAACCATTTTCAGGGCTGCCGACAGTGGGGTTCGAACCTTCTATCTCCCGAATACTGGATAAGGGCCGCACTTAAGCGACTGCAGCTATCGAGCTCGGTCTGAGAGATCAAAGGGGATTAGCAAAGAAATTGCAGTTCTCTTTGTTTGTCCATAGTTTGGCATTCCCTTCACACACAATCTCTGGAAATAATTGCATACCTGCCAACTTATAGAAATCAAAAACAGGAAGTTTTAATTCTTGGATTTCATTACCTATACTGCACCATGGTCTACGTAAAAAAAAAAAAAAAAAGTCAGGATAAAAGGCATACATAATTATCTAAGTTACAATGCGAATCGACCATTAAATTTAAAATCTTAAACCAAGTAAACATAAAAATGTTTAGGAGAAAATGTACCTAATCATTTTCATTTACGACACATATGAATAATAATATTTATGTCACAGTGACATACGCAACAAAATGCATAATAGTTCCCTTTATTAGTGGTAAAATGAAAGGAAATTTATAAGTATTTCTGAACACTTCGAGATAACTTTTGTTATATTTTTTTGGCCATAACAAAAAGACGAAATACCAGAAACTGTCACCAACCCTGAAATACATTCAACTCATTAATTATGAACTGAAATACGGAAAACTACCATATACAAAACAATTCAATATGTCCCATACATTATTAATATATGACTTTGACAGGGGGGGGGGGGGAGGAAGAGCACAGAAACACAAGAAAACACATGGCCTACAACACCAATGAAACTACGCACAGAAATGAAGTAAACAGTGTGTGCTAGCGAAATTCTATACACGAAGGAGATGGACAAAACACTTGCGAAATAAAGCATCAAATAAATACGCTTGAAAATGTGGTTGCGTAATTTTCACAAGCACATAAGAATTTATGCTTTATCCTAGGGGAAGAGTATTGACAGTACTGGAGGTTATAAAACCAAGCCTCATGGTGCAACTGCCCTGAAAGGCCATGGACTACCAAGCGACTGCTGCTCAGCCCGAAGGCCAGCAGATTATGAGGTGTCGTGTAGTCAGCACGAAGGATGCTCTCGGACGTTATTCTTGCCTTTCTGGACCGGGGCCGCTATCTCACCATCAGATAGCTCCTCAATTGTAATCACATAGGCTGAGTGGACCTCGAACCAGTCCTCAGATGCAGGTAAAAATCCCTGACCTGGCCGGGAATCGAACCCGGGGCCTCCGAGTAAGAGGCAGGCATGCTACCCCTACATTGTGGGGCCAGCACTGGAGGTTATAGTGGTCAAAAATGGGAAGGAGTAAAAATGAATGAGAACATTGGAAGAAGAGTTACAAAACGGTAAGTTTCCGGGTAAATCGGAAGGGTTGGCAGGTACACAACGGCTATCCTTTGTGGAAAATGTACTGCATGGTCAAAGTAAAGAGCCTGCAGCCATTAATTTTCATTTACTAGTTCTGTTTCCTGTTAGTGGTTTAATGCTCCACTAATACATAGAAGGTTTCTGGCGACTCAGCGATGGGAAAGGGCTGAGATTGGGAAGGTAGCAGCCATGGTCTCAATTAAGGTACAACCCTGTGAAAATGGGAAATTACAGAAAACCATCTTCAGGGCTCCAGAATGCAAATTCACAGCTGTGTGTTCTTTACCGTGCGGCCAACTCACTTGGTATTTACTAGGTTAACTGCCTACTGCAACTAGTCTGATTTTAAGATTTTAAATATTACCGTATTTACCCGAATTATCCCCACCATCGAATAATGCTCGCACCTTCATTTTAGGAAGGCACATTATGGAGGAAAAAAAAAAAAAAAAAAATGAAATGAACTAAAATTCCTTCAATCGAAAGAGTAACATAGGCAAAAACAAACATTTCGTATCACTCCGCGAGGGACACGCGGTCTTTACGCAAATATGAAGATGTAAATTTACGGATATAGGTGCTTTGCCTGAGATGATAAAAATACATTATCACTGCTATGAAATATATTTTCCATGAAAATGAGCAAGTAAGCCTACGTTTTTTCATACAGTTATATCTTTAATTCCAAAGCGATGACCTATATTATTCATGGGCTTAAAAGTTTCCTGAATGTCCAAATTAATTTTTAACACCAACCCCGGGAAAGTGTTGAGGGAAATTTTCGAGATATTAAGGAAGGTAAATGGACGGGCCAGTTTCAATACCGTAGGATATTCGCCGTTTTAATACATATCAAATATTGTTGTACGCAGAACATTTTTATTGAAATCATCGAGGTCCGTCACTGGCTTCTTTCCCTGG
Source organism: Anabrus simplex (assembly GCF_040414725.1). Taxonomy (NCBI): domain Eukaryota; kingdom Metazoa; phylum Arthropoda; class Insecta; order Orthoptera; family Tettigoniidae; genus Anabrus; species Anabrus simplex. The sequence continues at coordinate 23,990,031 of NC_090278.1, read as the reverse complement.
TGACCGGAACACTGCATTATTTTTATTTCTATAGCTTGTTTTATCCTCTGTGCTGTTCGTAGATGCCTCTGAACGCCTGCTGCTGCATGCTTTCAAAATACAAGTACACTCTAAATACTATTTCCCTCCCCTGTCGATACAATACTTGTCTTTTTGCTCTCCCTGGATCCATCGTACACACGCAAACAATTCCCTAAATTCGTTGATTATGATATTTACAAATAAAACTCGAAACATTCACTCGTGACCCGCACAAACAAGCACTTCTTACTGAAATGATTCTATTGGCTCTGTGGAAAACACGTCATACTACAAAGCGCACAAATGTTACTGCGCAACCTTCTTCAAACCGCCTTCCCGGCTGCGTTCTACTCTAGAATCCTCTCCTAAATTACTTACAAGTTCATCACACTCCACGTCTAATAGACTTCTCACAAGGGGTCTCTTTTTACTGGGCAGTAACACGACCGGTGGTGGATAATTCTTTTCGTGCAATGTAAACACTTATACACACACCAGCAAAATATGTTAGTTAGATTCAAAGTCTTTGCAATACAGAAATCGGACTTCCAATTATTTTGATTTCGAATTAACAGCCATCTTGTAATTCAGAAATGCCAACCCTCGCCAATTTTCGCAGATTCTACTTTTCCGCGTACTGCCTGCTAAGTGCTATTGTGGCGTTCCTTAAAACACTGAATACAAAAGAATTACGATTTCACTTTATTTTCAACTATGAAACACACTACAGACACACCAAAGTAAGTGAAAGTGCGGAAAGCTACCCCTGCACGTTCCGAAAGACGCGTTCTACCCTGACGCGGTGAAATTTTGAATTTAAATTACTCTGTAAAATACAGTACTATTAAAAAAAAATGTAAAGTCAGTACACTCAACATCGGAAACTAGGTGAGCCAGGAGTGTGTTGGCAACCTTGATGCAAATAAAACCCGCACCCCAATTTCGTGCCTCAAAATTTTTAAAAAATATGCGGGGATTATTCGCGTAAATACGGTACTAAGGGAATTGTTGTAGAAAGTGAAATCCTTTCATTAACCCTTTGCCCTCGAATATTTTCCTAGCCATAATGTCTCCCAACTTGTAATTATTTCAGTCAGCTTTTGCTCTACTGGGAGATGTATTATGAACACTTATTTACATATTTACAACAAATTTGTACAGGTTCAAAATGTAAAATTACTGTACACAAAGACATAAAAAAAGACGGATAGGTTTTTCCCCACATTTTCATCGGAATTTCTGGAGGGTGTGATGCTTTTCGAAGCACAGTCCTGGTTGCTCCTTAAAGGTTTCTGCAGAAGTGAAGCGTTTCTCGCCTCCCTACTGCAACTTTCCTATTGCTGCAAACTTTGCAGTCCTTCTTCCTTCCATGAACACCATATAGACTGCTTCTGAAGCGGAGTGTTTTACTGAATGTGTAGTTTTGCGTATTCGTTAGTCTCATTCGTAATGGAGGTTAGTAACTAGTCCGTAAAATAAATTGCTAATATTGTAATTCTGTTACAGGTTTATTGCCATGGCTTACAAATCCACTTACTGACCTAAAAGGGAATTTAGGCAGACCTACAGCACCTGTAGTCTACGATCTCCAAGCAGTAGTAGAATTTTATACATGCTGATGAGGTCTGAGTCGCAGCAACACCTCCCTCAACATTACATGCATCGCTGTCATTATGATTATCATCATCACTCACATCACTTTCATCACTTGCCTCAAAAAGTTCATCACTTTCATGGTCATTATCTGTAAATTCAGTCTAAATTGTTAGCAACAGCTCATCCTCCATCAAGCCGGGCGCCACCATTTTCCCGCGATTGCTTTCCATTAAGCATATACATAACCAAGGAAACAAAGTAATATTGCCTTCGCATTCTAGAAGAAGTTGTCTGAAATTCTTTCTCACAGTGCCCAGGAGCACTTAATGAATGATAAATAGAAGTCTTAATGTACTCCACACAGTAGTTATGCGATACAAAACTGTGTGTCGATCAGAGCTCAACACAAGAGTGTTAGTGCTGAACGGCAGCTGTCGACATGTGAGCAAAAAGAGTTAAGCAGGGATTTTTTCCCCCAAAAATGTCATGGGAAAATTTGAGTGCATACATTGTGCAGTGGCATTAATTATGTGAATAAATATGGTATATCTTATTTTTTAACAGCCCTCAGAGTCTTCTAAAGTTTGTCATAGAACTTACCCTTTTTCTAGCTATTTGACTGGGTGCATAACATTGTACTATTGTAACTGGTCTGAATTTAGACTCCAGTTTAATTGATAGAATTTGTTCTAACACAGGATCCCAGATCATGAGGAGTCGTCTTATCTCTTTATTTAGCAACATAGCTACTCTTTCCCTGCGTGTATCTTCTTCACCCTCTCCGACTCCCATTAGTCCTCCAAGAGAGTTCCATCTTGCTTGCTAATCTCCGAGACTGAGAGTTTTTATGTTACCATGCCTGCTTCTACCTGAGTAAATTTACCTTCTTTCCACATTATTCAAACATTCCAGTATCTAATTCGTGTACGATGTTTCACGACAAGGGTCCCCAACTTTAATTCAACCAGACTAGTTTTAACTTGAGTTGTCTTACGGGAGAATTTAAGATGAGCGAGTTATTGGCCTACAGCTTCTGACTCTGGTGATTGGGTTACCATTGAAGCATCCAGACCTGCATTTCTTTTTTTGTTCTTGAGGCAGAGTTTGGGCATTTCTTTCCAACTCAACATTTATAGCTTTTCCACCCATACTGTAATACTACAGTGGTTACCCACTGGGCAACAGCATATGTAACCTGCAATGAGGGGCTTTTTTTTTATTGCACTGGCAATGCTACTATTGCGTAGTTATGGATCAGGCTAACAGGTGGGACTGAAATTGAAAACTCAATATTTTTCACCTACGTCATATTTTAAAATCTTGCAATGATTTCAGGTAAACTTACCGAATAATGTGAAAAGTATTAATTCAGGTAGAAGCAGGCAAGGTCTGGGATCCTGTGTTATGTCGCTGCCCAATCAGGTAAAAGATCGCCTGGCGGTAGCGCTGAGAACTAATTAGTCTCCCGGGGAGTTCGCAGCGCTCACTTCACTCTCCAAACTGCTGTGTTGCCGAGTAGCCTTGCAGTGCGCGTGTGGGTATTACAAAGAAATTGCTTGACGAGTTTGTTTTAGGATAATTATTGTTTTATGAGTAATTCTTGCCGCGTCCTTTACTGCATTCTTCGATTAGCGTGTTCGTGACATGTGATGTGACGTTAGTTCGTTTCTATTTGCATTGCTCTATGCTGTTGTATGTAATAACTGCATTATATATATCTTACAACGGTGAAGAGGAAGGAGATGATGAGCCAGGGTAGAAAAATGATCAATGTTCATGAATATTTTCAAAAGGAAGCAGAAAATAATGGCCCTTTAGTCAGTGTGTATAACAGGAACTGTATAACAAAGGCAATTGACGGTTTCCATAAAGATGTAATAAAAAGAACTCTCCTCAGTTACGGTATTACATAAAGGGTGATACCCGACACTGAACAAATGTGTTGTGTAACACTGTACTTCTGAACGAATTATTTTTTTAGGTCTGTTGTCAATGCACTTTTTATATGCATTATTAACTAACTTGTATCGTACTACATTGAAGATATAATAAAATATATAAAAAAAAAAAAAAAAAAAAAAAAAAAACCTCATCCACAGGCCATACTCGAACTACAACATACGAAGCTCTGTATTTCAAAATTATGTGGATTTCAACACAACTTTAACACACGCACGGGCGCTTCTGGCAATGTTGTAATAGTGGCCTCTGTCTCTTTCCCTTAACGGCCTCTCACGTCGTGCTGGATTGGTCGGCCCCATTCTCCCCGCTTCCCCTGACAGCATGTAGGCCGCCTGCCATCAAAGCAGAAAAGACCTACAGAGTGTTATATATATGCAGATATAGAAATCTTATGCCTTTCAAACTACACACTATCTCACAATCTTCATTGTCCTCTTAATTACAACTAGCAGTGTGCCTTCATTTGTAACTCTAATTTAGCTGGCTTAAGTCCTGTTAGTGGAGAAAAAAGAAAATCACCATCAGAATGTTGAACGGCAGGATAGGAGAGGTAGTGATATAAAATTTCTAATCACTAGATTATGTTCCAAAAGCCTGAATTAAATTCCAAACCTTTTCAGTGTTCATATGGAATGAAGGCGTTGATGGTGATTTGTACACCTGATGGGGATTTTAAGCCTTGAGCAGACCCCTTTGTGTTTTTCAATGGGAGTAGGCTATGTGCCTTCACCCTCTCCCTACTTGTCATCATTCCATGCCCAAACCTGCAGGTCAACCAAGGGCATCAAATAGAAAGACTTGCACCAGGCGAGCCAAATAAATCCTTACACACTCCCAGCATCACCAGCCATACGATAAGCAAAATAAAAATACTTCAAATGACCATTAACTCTGTTTTTGTATTTCCTACCTGACAACCTCCTAAGGCTTCTTATCAACTAACATCACTTTAATTTTATTTTCATATCTTACTTGCTGTGTTTTTTTAAAGTTATTTGATTATCATTTTTAAACACAGTCTACTACTCAGATGAAGTCATCGACATAAGCCAAATAGCTATATTTTCACACAACTGAATGTTCCCTGTCACATAAACTATGAATAAAATAAGGGTATAAGAGACCAACTGCTGTAACACCTTTCACTGAAGAATTCTCACGGCAGCCCGACTTCTCAGAAAAACCTCGATTCTTCAGTACAGTCAGGATGTTGCCTTTCACAACCAGCTTTCTCTGTATTTACAAAACATTTAAAACTTGCCTCTTTCTCTTACAGCACCAGTTTCCATCTCCCTTGTCCTCCACCAAATCATTCAACCTCTAATAACATAAATTTATTTGTTTTAGAGCCCAGTCAATACAGTACTTCTGTGATTTTCGGAGATGCCACAATGATGTTTGTTGTTTAAAGGGGCCTACCACCTAGGTCAATGCCCCTAATGGTATGAGGTGCAATTGAAATTAAACAATAATTAAAACTTCAAAATGTATAAAATGACTGGAATCTAAAAAAAAAAATGATGTAAAATGACCATGAATCCAAAACAATCAGTAGATAAAATTCACAAAACGTTATTTTCTGGGATGATGCTTTTATTCCAAAGGGGTCCAAATTCCAGGTCACCGTTCCCTCATAATTGTACTAATCACTGGTAAAGCAGAATAAATGATGCACACATAGTGGTACTAATAATAAGCAATGTAGACCCATGGTGTATCACAAATTATGGTACCACCCAGAGGCAACACAGACCCATGGTCTTCCTCACATAATGGTACTACTACTTCTCTCGGGCAATACAGACCCATTCTGAACACGGTGGAACCAACCCATTGTTTTTTTGCTATTTGCTTTACGCCGCACCGACGCAGATAGGTCTTATGACAACATTAATTGCCTGGTGTGAAAAATGGGAAACCACGGAAAACCATCTTCAGGGCTGCCAACAGTGGGGTTTGAACCCACTACCTCCCGGATGCAACCTCACAGCTGCGCGACCCTAAACGCACAGCCAACTCGCTCGGTCCAACCCATTCTAGCGCAGTGCTTGGCACCTATTCCCGCTAGACACTGGTCTGTGCAGCTGATCACCCACTCCCCTGCCTCAATGGGATGCACACGATGGTACTAATCACAGGCACTGCCCAGACCCATGGTGTTCCTCACATAATGATCCTGTTCCTAGGTAACTTAGACCCATGGTGTTCTTCACGTTACGGTACTAATCACAAGTAGTCTCATGGTTCTATTTCCAAGAATCCTTGGTTGCCCCTTTTAGTCGCCTCTTAAGACAGGCAGGGGATACCGTGGGTGCATTCTTCACCTGCATCCCCCACCCACAGCGGGTCAGAGAGAAAGTAAAATGTAAGGGATCCGACACTTCAAAAAATGAAGTACCGGACAAAGAAAGGCCATGAAGGGTGTGAAAATGAAAGACTCCCTAGGCCTTGAATATTCTAATACTACCAGGGTCGGAGAAGAACAAGAGTTGACCAAGGGAGGTCAGACAGGAGCCTGGCAGAAGTAAGGGGAAGCAATGCCAGGACTCAGCTAAGGGTCCCACGGTCGCCAACTCACGCTCCCAAATTGAGAGCCCTGAGGCCCCTTTTAGTTGCCTCTTACAACAGGCAGGGGATACCGTGGGTGTATTCTTCATCTGCGCCCCCTACCCGGGTGGAGATTCCTATGTGCCAGCCAGTACTTTGTCCGGCAGGAGTTCTTTCATACACTAGAAAATCTACCAACATGACGAACTCACCACCAGACAGTCAGCAAAAAGTGAACTAACATCATCTTGTATGGAAAAAGGTGCATCATTTCAGATATCTGGACAGTGTGGTCACAAGCTGTTATCAGGAAGGTTCATACAGTCAAGTGCCAACATTTCCATGGAATTATCAAATCCCGAAAGAACCAAACTGACTATTGACAACAGTCATCACATACAGCCTTGAAACCTGCAGAGATGTTAAAACACCTGAATGTGGTTTGGCCACTTAAAACTGTTGGAGTTACAAAGATTTACAAGTAAGAGGCTCGAAATTATGGCAGAAGTCAAGAGACACAAGAGATAGATCAAGGAAAAGGTAGCTTGATCAGGTTAAACAAGATATGGAGGAGATACAGCAGGACAAAACCTAAATAAACACAAGTGAAGGGAACTGTAAACTGGCGATGGTCTAGGAAGATGTCTGCACAAGGCCTATTTGAGCTGAAGCCTGCAGGATTGCAAATGGTAAAGTTACAATTTAGAAACCTCTTGTTATTCTATACATTTACTCACCTCCCTCGGTGTAAACTTGACCAAAGCGGTAGTAACACATCTTGTACATGAGACAGTTGAGCAATGTGGGTGAACCCTCCTTATCCACCCTGAATTCACCAGTTGGCGAGTAGTAATCCCACTCCTTGATGTGACTTCCTCGGTCTGTACTGCCTCCAATACGGACCATCCACAGGAACTTGTTGATATCTGGAGAATGACAAACATAATAATTTATTACTTTGCCTGAAATTACAGGTAACCACAAGGACTGAGAATACTACAACAAATTTATAAATCAACAGCCTACAGCAGTTATGAACAAACTTGTAATTGGTTATGCATTGAGTATGTTAACACGAGCATGAATGTAAATGATGTCTCAATATCCTGACTGATCCCTTCAGTGCTGTAAGGGCAAGGGAATTGATGAAAACAGATTAAAATTGTTCAGCGACTTGAGAATCCAAAAGGTGGTATTTTAAAATAAACGATTTGGTATTTTCAGAATACGTCAAACTTTTAATTTAAAAATATTATAATATGATAAAGGTGCTTTTCATGTAAGCCTAACTAGACTGAAATAGAAACCATTTTAGTTTGTATAATGTAAATAATGGATACTTGTGATATTTAGTATATTTCTGGTAACTGTCCAAATTAACCTCATAAATGGCGTAACCACAGGCAAGAATGTAAAACTACTTACAGTCCAAATTTACCCCAGCAACTGGGGTAATTTCAGGCACAATTTAAATTTCTTTCAAAGATTATGGTGCACTATTACGTTCATCTTCTGGTTCTTTATGTTTACTACATGCGTAGCTAGCTGAAGAAAACAAAACAATAAAAAGTATGCTTATTAGTAACAAGAAAAGATACACAAGTGTCTGAAATAACCCCATGTGACCATATGTACAATATGGTGGCAATTGTTTTAAGAAAAAGTACAACAGGGCAACCATCCTCTATTAACACTAGTTAGAAAGGTAAAAAGTAAAGGTCCGATACTTCGAAGAAGGAAGGTATCAGTAAAAGAACAATGAACGGCATGAAAACAAAAGACTCCCTAGGCCTTGCTGTCCTAATACCGTCGGGCTTGGAAGATAATAAGAGATGAGCAAGGGAGGTCAAACAGGAAAGAACCTGGCACAAGTAAGCGGAAGCAATGACAGACTCAGCTACGGGAACCGTGGTCGCCAACCTGTTTCCTAGTGAGTCCCTGGCCCTCCTTTAAGTCGCCTCTTATGACAGGCCGTGGATGTATTCTACTGCCTCCACCCACAGGTATGTATGTATGTATGTATGTATGTATGTATGTACATGCCATACCAACAACTTGCTCTCATTCTTTTAACCCATTCAATGCCAAACGTTTACTGAACGCCGTGCCTTGTCCACCAAACCCGTATATACCGTGTTTATTTATGACTTTTTGAGACGAAGAAAATGGAAAAAAATCTTGCATACAAGACCCCCCCAACGTAATTCGTCAGAGAAGAACGATTCCGCTTCAAAGCGGGTACAAGCCTTATGCACCCCTGATGACATCACACAAATTTGTGAACAGTTTCGTCCGTACAACCCAAGCAATAAAAATGCGTCGAAGTCATGCGGTAAATCTGTGTTTTGTAGTTAAGAAATGTCCACCGCCGTAGCGTAGGCCTACTGCAGATCTGACGACGTCGCACAAATAGGTGAATAGTTTTGTGTCCGACCCGCGGATTGCAACCACGCATCAGACATGTATATATGTCTGTGTGTTGTAGTTAAGAATGTTCACCAGCACAATTAGCTGCTGTTCTCAGGAGCCTCAGTTCGATTCTCGGCACCGTACTGCCAGAGATTTACGAATGGCAGGAAGGTTAATTTGCGGTAAACATAGTACATGCAACTCCCTTCCACTTGAGGCCTGTCTAAAAAAGAGCTACACCACCTTGGGAAACAAGTTTACAGTGGAAGCTTGATTATCCGTTCCCGGAAACTACGTTTTACCGGAATATGTGTTCAAATGACGTAGTCCCGCGAGCATCGTAATTAAATCACGTTGTAAAAATCCCGCATTATCCGTTCCTCAAAGAAACGATTTCCCGGATCAACCGTCCAGAAATTTCAGTCCCATCAACGCTAAATCCTCGCTCGAGCCTTTTAAAACTGTATCTCACGAAAGGACGGCTATGGCATACTTATGGATCTTGGCGTTAACGCCCCGTCATTACGATAATTAGAGCAACTACTGTACTGGAAAAGCTATCAGCGGTGAACGTGCGTAAGGGACCATCTTAGCATCGCATTCGGGTGTTATTGTTTAGAGAATGTGGGAAATCATAAAGCAGAGAGTGGCCACAATCAATCGTAAGGAGACAAGGCGCATTTTGACAGCTCTGCTTGAAGACAGGACGAGTTTCGTCAAATGTTCGCACTTATGAAACGTCCGCATTATGTCCAGGGTTAGATGTTTATATTTTTACTTTTTTTCAATCGTACTGCCGAACAGGTTTTCGGCACATTCCTCAGGGCACTGTAGAGTAACTGGGCTTCCAGGCAGGAATGGAAACTACTGCTTCTTAACACAAATTTAGTATTTTAACATTATCATACAGGATTATGTTAGCGAGACCATGACAGATGTTGCACATTATATTAAAAAAGAAAGCCTTGGGAGGTCTTGGGATTGCCTATTACTATTTTGGTCCTAATGTAAGACTAGGAATTTTATGTTTTCGTGTTAAAATGCCAAAAACTGCAGTTGTTTTATTTGCGCATGTTACATTTAAATGGTTCGTATCATTTCCAACTCGTACGGACATGTGCAGCGAGCAAGCTTTCCAGATGACCTCAAGGTCACGAATAACCGTAATTTCTTAAGTTTTGAAGATATTTTTTTTCTCTTTCCAATTTGAGTGGATTAGTGACGGGCAGAATTGAATATAATGCATTCGAGAACTTTTGAGAATCAATACTTACATTCGAAACCATGTTTTCGAGTTCAACATAACCTTTAAGAGTCGATGTAGGCCTAATCTACGCGGTGCAAGAGTTCCAGAAACTGACTCCAAACAGTATACCGGAGACAAAATTACAATGAAAGATTAAGAAAAGAAGGGATTTTGCCATCATGTTGGGCACTTTTGTATCTAATGTGCTTTATTTTATTAGATGAGAGAATTAAAAACTACTTGTGGTTGATTGTCGTTTGGCTTGGTGTTATTAGACTTTTCGAAGAGTTTGGTTGATCAAAGTTGCTGAACTGAAGGGAAACTGATGAAGATTCCCCAGTAAAATCGAATATAAAGTATCGAGATTTTGAAATTGCGTACTGGTAATTAATGTGGTTTCGTGGTCTAACATGCCTGCCTCCCATCCAGAGGGCCCGGGTTCGATTCCGACCAGGTCAGGCAATTTTAGCTGGATATAAGGGCTGGTTCCAGGTCCACTCAGCCTACGTGATTACCTTTAATTGAGGAGCTATCTAATGATGAGATGGCGACCCCAATCTAGAGAGCCAGGAATATCGGCCGAGAGGATTCGTCACACTGACCATGCGTCACCTCGTAATCTGCAGGCCTTCGGGCTGAGCAGCGGTCGCTTGGCAGGCAAAGTCCGATTGGGGCTGTTAGTTTGGTTTGGTTTAGGAGTTTTTGTAAGATTATAATTATACATATTTCATTTATGCGATGTTTAGCCAAATTGTTGATGGTTTTCATTCATTCCCGGATTTTCCGTTTTCCCGTGTTGTACGTTTTATTTTCAGGGTCCCTCGAAAAACGGAGAATCGAGGTTCCACTGTACTTTAGTTCAGAAATATTCACGGTTGTTGCTAGGCCTATCAATATAGGCAGACGAGATAATTAACAAAATGAGCGTTCAATATCTCGTAACTCGGACCAATATAGGGTTTTTTGGGAGAGAAGTAGGTTCAAAACATGATAAAAGCAATCCAATCACAATTGTTTTACTCGCCAACGTACCTAACAAATAATAATAATAATAATAATAATAATATTGATTTATTTATGTCCCAATTACTTTCAACGATTTTTGGAGACGCTAAATAAAACACACTAAGGAATGTGTAAATAAAAAATGGGAGACAACGAACAAATGATATTAAACATTATGATAAAAAAGCGCATTACCGCCACACCTGTAGATATACATTAATGTGGCAAACTTTCCTGTTATTTATTTTTATTCTTTCAGTCATGGAATTTTTGGCACTATCCGGTCGATAGCATATCTGACCTAAACAATGCGGTCTCTCTTATCTCATTTACAGCTGTTTAGGTAAATTCTGATGTGATAAAGGTAGAGAACAAGCATGAATTATACTTGATAACAAGGGTCTGGCTTTCAATAGCTGCAGTTTAACAAAAGATTGCTTCCAGTCACTATGTATTACATTCGGAAATACAACTCGTAACATACGCTAGTTATCAGCTGGTGGTTTGGCACGCTTTCAACAACACGGCTTTATTCAGAAGGAGTGGCTTCTGGTACACATACACCAACTGGGAATATCGGAGACCATCCCCAGAAACCATTTGGGAATAGCTTCACACAGATTCGACTTTATAGTCAGGAACTGAACTATTTTTAAAAGGTTCAAAACGACAGGATCTCAAATGCACCCGGTCCAACACCACGGGTGGTGTTGCTCGGTCTTGACTGCAGCGCACGGCTGATGAGATGGCAGTGAAGATGACGTCATTTGGAATGACGACAAGCCGGTAGTAGGGAAGTTAGCGGTGCAAGACAATTAAAACGGAATCAGTGATCAGGTTTACTGTGTGGTAGGCCTACTGCTCAACTGACAGAGACAAATGACTGGCCATCAAGTTATTTTGTATCAATATTGCATGTGATAATACGATACCCTTATCCCTTTTCTATACGGGGTAGAGTATGAAGTGAGACGTATCTTTGTGTAGAGAGTTTTTATGACCGTATGCCCTTCCTGACGTCGAAATCATCAGAGAAATTAACGATGTGAAACGAATGACGTGATATGAGTAACTTAAATGGATTATATATACTGTACTTTATATGTAGGCCTAAAAGTCGTGTTCACCATTTATTGATTTTTTTACAATTAGAAATAATGCCTTCCAACAAAAATAGCCAGTATAACTCAAAATACATTCATAGGTTTGTTAAAGAACAGTATAGAATGTTTACATGTACAATTTATAGCTCTTTATAGACTAGAAGTGATGTATTCACTGCACAAAATTTGAGGTTATCACATATTGGACCTCCCTTTACATTTTTCTGTTGTAAATGCAGGAAGAAAAAAAAAAAAAAAAGAGGGTCTAACACGCGAGTAAATACGGTATACGTTATTGAACGCTGTGCCTCGTCTGCTAAACTCTTATACATATGTTTTGGTGCAGTGTGTACTTCTCCGATCTCGTGTATGCTTTGTAATTCCATGGAAAGGCTCAAAGAAGTTCTGTATGGTAGATATACCACTCCAATCTGCTTGTTTTGAAAGCGATCTGATGTTATTTCAGCTTCGTTGGAGTGGAACATCTTTCCCACGTATGCAGCCATCATATCATGACTTCCTGAAGTATATATTCAACTCTTGTTGACAAAGAAATTGAATGTTTCCTCATAAATAGTGATTCTGGAGAGCTACATTTTGATAAAGAAGATGGAGTACATTTAGTGGCGATAACGAACTGAAAGAAAGTGTGAGAGAAATTACTAATGATGAATCTCATGCGGAATTTTCAACCCCTTCTCAGATAAATTCTACATTCTTTTTTTTCCCTAAATGTCAACGATTTTGATAATACCAGTTTTTGGACCAACGATTTTATATTATATTTCAGTAATAATATCAATGAGCGGAGTAGCTGTGCGTGTTAACATGCTATGGCTATGGAGTTAAGCTCTGCATTCGGCAGGTGAGTGGGTTTGATCCCCACCGTCAGCTGTCCTGAGAATTTTTTTTTTGGTGGTTCCCCTTCTACACTCCCAAGAAACTGCCGGGACAGTTCCTTTCCATAGACTTCAGTCGATGCCTTCCCATCCTTACCCTGTTTCATTCACCTCATTCGTTTTATATTCATTACCTTCTCAACTGAGGTTGGCATCAGGAAGGGTATCCAGCCGTAAAACATGCTGTAAAATATAATCTCACTACACCCCAACCACGTATTGGGCTGCATGATCTGTAAAAGTGCTTCTTCCTTTAAAAAAAAAAAATTTCCGGCCCAGCGGGTTCACATGCTCATCAAAATTCGGCAGTGAAAAGTTTGAAAGACTACAAAACAATTTGTTTTTACAAACAGGCCTTTGCAGATGATGATGTGATTATAGGCGACACGCTAGAACAAGATTACGCAGATGCTTCTAGATTCCTACACAACACCAAAGAAGCTGGCTGATGAGATGAGAAAACGAAGTACCTGGTTTTAGCATACTGTCAGACCTTCCATCATTCCATTAGTGTTAATGAACATAATTTTGAACTAATCCAATAATTTAAATACCTAGGTTCAGTACTGTCAAGCAGAAAGAGGTAACAGTAAATAACAAAAACTAATTATATTTTTTTATAGCATGAACAAGCTATTCAAGTCATGTCAATATCACAGAGAGAGAGGATTCACCTATACATGGCATTACTACCGCCGGCACTTGTTCGGTTGTGAAACATGGGTGACTCCATCAAAAACTGAGAGAATTTGTGCCTTGGAGAGGAAGGTATTTAGGAGGATCCGTGGACCTGCTTAAAACATCTAAGTAAGATGGGAATGAAGATTGAAAGAGACAGCCAGATGATAGGAAGGATGATTGGAGGGAGACAGTAGTGGTTCGGCAGACTGATCCCTCCCTTATCAAGTACTTCACTACCAACCAGACAGGAAATGGCCAGGAGGACGCCCAACGGCATAATGGCAGCTTTGGAACAGATGGAACCGACAACCACGGAAGAAGATGCAAGAGACAGACAGCACTAGGTATCTCTCTATAGCTGCAATTTCATTACCTCCTGTATGAATGACAAATATTTTTGTAATATATTTTATGTATGTGTATTTTCTCTTTGTAGTCTGCTGTGGGTCTTAATGGCCTGTACATAGCAATACTTCATGTTTTGTATAGCCTGAAATCTTTACACTATGGCACTTACCATCTGACGAGTATCCAGTGAGTCCACCGAAAATGACCAATACGTAGTCAACATCCAGCTCCCTCATTATCTCATACGCCTTCTCTTCTGATGAGGCCATTGCCTGGCCCACCCTCGAGATGTGAGTATTGTTCCATGTGTTGTTGTCGACAAGGATAGTGCGATTCGCCATGGCTGTGATCTGGTACCCATAATCCCACCATGACATGACTCTGGCATCCTGAAATTGGTAATGGAGCACACCACAGTTGGTTAGACACTTCCTGTACAGAAGGTACTGCGTATTACCATATGTACCCACGTAATATCCCTGCTCGCATAAATTTACCACCCTCATTCTTAAGTGCAAATTTGGAGAGGAAATAAAAATGTACATAATTTTATCGTAAGATATAAACTTCACGGTTTATCTGTGTTGACAAAATTCACAATATTTGAATAAAGTTAGGGTAGGGTCCACCTATTCAATACAAGTTCAATATCAATAAACAGATATTATATTTTTGGTCCTAGTTTTGACCTACTAAGAGGTTGACCTAAAATAAATAAAAAATATACACATTGGTAAGATCCAGATTAATAAGAAACATTAAAATATGAATGAAGGAAAACAGCTAAAATATGGTCCACAAATATTTAAAATAAGATAAGCTAATAAAATGATCTGGCAGAGATTATATGTCAATTAAACTATAAAACTATTAGGCAAACTATGGATTCCATCATCCATTTTGAATCTTGGTAATGTCCATTTAAGTTAATGTATGATATAGATCTTGATTCCCATAGGGAACCTCAAATATTTGTCCCAAATGAGTAAATTTATAATACCAACATATTTGGTCTGTTATTGGACATTATAAATTTTCCAGCTCATTCCTAGTTGCCAGCGTTTCGCCCCAGTGTGCTAACTTGGGCTCATCAGTTGGTAAACGCTGGCAACCAGGAATGAGTTAGCTGGAAAATTTATAACGTCCAATAACGGACCAACTATATTGGTATTAAGCAAATGTATTACAATATAATAAGATATTACAATATAACACTCAAATACTATCTGGAAGGCATGATTACAGATGATAAAAACAACAATCCTAATAGTATGTAGAAGAGTAGACTTATTGTAAAACACCGAGTCGGTTGAGGTAGTTGTGGTGATTATGATGTATTAACGTTATTCAATGTAATATTAGGCTGAGGGGGACATTTTGTTGGACAAAGTAAACTCTTAGTGATTGGCCCAATACAATGGGGTAAAAATTTGTAATTGATGTCAATAACGCCTGTTAAGCTGCAGGGAGACATTTAAATCGGATATCAACAACCCACTTTGATCGCAGAGTATTTTACACAATTTATTATTGAAGCTAATTTCCCATTGACCTGAAAACAAAATAAATAAGCGCTACTAAATAAAGCTAATACTGTTTATGTGTTAAAGAATGTTATTCTTCACATATGTAAAATATGTCAAATGAAACCCAAGTATAAGGATATTAGAACCACAATTCATTAACATTTTCAGTGGTCTACAAGTAAAGGAATGACATTTGTAATTACATAAGAATCCAACCCCTAGTGATGAGTCATTTAGAGGAAGCAATTTATGGATCATCACAGGCCACTTCTGAAGAAAATGATGAGTCTTAAGTCTTTATCTCCAAAGTTGATGGTAGGCAGAACCTAATGTAGCAGGTAAGGACCTTCTTTGGAGGCAGCCCTACTCAGGGAGTGATGCCCCTGCCTATGCGAATCCCAGAGCACACTGACCCGGTGTGTTACATCCGGTAAGGGTTCCAGCTCAAAGTAATGAGTGAAGACCTCAACGGCATCCATGGTGGAGAAGGCAGACTTCGCTACGGTGAAGATGGTGGAATACGCAGCCCTGGACTCTGGGATGAATACAAGTACAATGGCTTCAGCAAATGAGGCTCTTTAGGAGAGTAATACCACAAAATTCCATCTAGCACCATCTGCACTCCACGTTAGGGGCGGCTGCAAAAGACGTCTGTTTCTCCAAGTCAGTGGCGACCTGAGATAATGCCTTTGGGTGTGGTGCTTCCATCGTACTAATAGTCAATAAAATTATTGAGAGCAAAACTTCGTTAACGATTAGGATGTCCCCCAAAAGTGATGTGCATTTTCTCGTGTTCTCATCCTGGAGGAACTGTGAACAGTGGGCAACCCGCGACAAAGATTGCAACCATAAATGTCTTGACACTGAGCGGTAAGACAGAAGAACTAATAGAATACTTGGAAAAGAAGGACACTGCATTGTTGGGATTGAGTGTAACCAAGTGGAAAGTAAAGAGACAGAAGAGACTGAGGAGACTGAGGAAGATTTACTTGTTTTGGACTGGAGGTGAAAACTGCAAGGATGGAATAGGTCTTATTGTGAGAAAAGACCTGGTACAGTACACGTAAAGGACAGAATCATGAAAATCAGACTTGGCTTGGAGAGTGGAGTTCAAGATTTTATCCAGGTATATGCACTTCAGACAGGTAATGTCGAAGAGAGTCTAGAGGAGGTTTTGGAGGAACTCGAGAGGTGCAATGAACATAAAGAAGTGGTGATAATGGGAGACATGGATGCCCACATAGGAACAGATAGGCAAGATAGAATGAAATAATTGGTCCTTTCAGTTACAGAAATAAAAATGCAGACGACAGCTACTACTAGATTTTTGTGAGAGGAATGGATTAAGAGTAGGCAATACATGGTTCAGAAAGAACAGCTAAAAAAATAACTAGATATGGATGGAGACAAAGGAGAACAAAAGCAATGATTGATCTGATTTTAGATGAGAGAGAAATGGAGACAATTGGAAGATGTGACAGCTATGTCAAGAGAAGATTTTAAAGAACATAAAATTGTAGTAGCTAAATTAAGACTTTGTAAAATAGTGAAATTAAAAGAGACAAGAGAAAGAAAATGCGGTATGCAAATTAAAAGGAAAAGGGAGCACAAGGGAAGTCCCAAGAAGAACTGTAAAAACAAATACCTAAAGGAGAGGTTGAGAGTGTTGAAGAGGACTGGGTCAAGTTCAAACAAGGTATGGTGACATGTGGTAGAGTATCAAGCAAAGAAGGAAAAGGAGAAAGTATTAGGAAGCAAAGAAAACCAGTCAGAAGTTTGAACAGGAAGAGAAACGGAAGTGCTGGAAAAACTTCACAGAAACCTTGCAAAAGGATTTAAAGGAAGTAAGAAAGTATTGAATGGATTGGTTAAAAGCAAAGTAAAGAGGACATAAGATACAAAATTTGTAAGGACAGATACAGCATAAATTTTGACATAAAGAGAGGATATTCTCCAGCAAAAGGAGGAGTATTTTGCTAAATTACTTAATATCAAACTCAAAGAACAGGAAGAAGAGGAACATGAATGTAAAAGAAAACCAAAATGAAGATATAACAATGTTGGAAATACAAGGAGCTATAAAGAAGATGAAAAGTAGTAAGGCATCAGACATGAATGAGGTGGCTACAGAGATGAAGGCAGCAGGACCAGTAGGAAGAGCAATAAGGATTTAGAAGAGATAGATGGACTTTTCGCATTAAGGAACATGGTTGAGAAAAGATGGGAGTTCAGACAGGATTTAGTGATAACATTTATAGATATTGAAAAGGCATATGATTGTACCACAGCAACTGGTCTGGGATGCATTGATAAAAAAGAAGGTACGCAGAGCAAAAGTACAAATGATCAAACAATGTATGAAAAGTGTGGAAGTAATGTGAAGACAAACTAGTTCAATGTAGAAACAGGACTTAGACAAGGAAGTGTATTATCCCACTCGTTACGAATAGTGCAAATCTAGAAGACAGTGTCAGAACCAAGCGACTTTTGAGTGCAATCCGATGTGACTTTGTTTGACTTTGAATACAGCTGCACAACATGTTGCGTGAAATGACCACAAACAGGTTGTCTCAACATCTGAATCGCATTCCTCAACACGGATCCAGCCAGGCATCATAAAAGCATTCAAAGCACAATACCACCGTGAACTTCAGAGTGCTATAGTGAATTCTGATGAAGAAACAGAAATTTACCTTAAATCAAACTGGTGAACAGTTGCATATTTGGTAGGCCTTGCATGGGAAAGTATCCGTCCGGCTACCATTCAGAACTGCTGGAAGAAATGCTCCCTTGAACAGTAAATCAATAATGGAAATTGCTCTGCTGTTCAATTCACAAACAGTGATGTACAGCCCGTGAGTGGTGCTCTAGACTGCAACATCATTCTCGATGACTCGAATGACTGGGTGCAAGTTCACATGAACAGTTTCAGAATGTACAGAAAATAAAGGTATCATCAAAAGAACATGGTAAAGAAGAAAAAAAAAGAAGAAACAATGGTAATTTCTGTTGTATCATCAATGTAGAAAGCAGTATTAACTATCTGTCTTAATGGATAGCTTGACATTAATTCTGCTATGATAACTGCTGGTACTGCAGTGGACACTGGTCAACCAGGATGTACATTATTATCGATTGACGTCTTATTTCCCTTAAAGCAGTAAAACTACTCAAAAGCTTCCCAATGGTCATTTTCAGCACTTCACAGCATTCTGAGGCTGTTTTCCCCAGCTTAAAGCAGAATCTGTTGCAAATATGCTGTTCACATAAATCCTCAATTTCGTGATTAGCAGAGAGCACATAGTATGCAGTTACAAGTGTAGCATTGCTCCTCATCACAGCATGACAGTACTGCATTTGGCGGGCAATAGTGATGATAATGCTCCATACAAGTGTGGAATATACAGTACAGGAAATAAATGACTAAACCTTGTATTCACTCTCTTTAGCTTCCTTCCTTGAACAGCTGAATATTTATTGGATAGCAGGATCCGTAAAAACTTGTGCCAGGGAACAAACAGGAAGGAATATGAACAAACAGAAATGTACCAACTGTCTGATATATATATATCAAACTTTTATGTTATAAAATTAAGGAGGATTCAGCAGACTCAGAAGTGAGGAAAAAGGAATATACACAGAAAATCCTTTCTGAATTGATTACAGCCCATTAGGTTCTAGAACTAGAATTGGGGCTAGAAAATACCACAAAAATATTACCTCAGGTGTATTCATTCTCAGCCAGTAGTAGGCTTCACGGAAGTCATCAAAGATGATGCGCGAACCGTCGTGCGATCTGGCTGACAATACAATACTCGGACTGCTGTATGCTTCTGATGTGACCCATGTACAATGGAAAGTGTATGACACTAACAGAAAACTCATCATACACACGAACATTGTGGCAATCTGAAAGAAAAAAATCTGCAACTATTAATGATTCCTCACAAACAAATCATTTGAGACCAGACCACCACAATAATACAAATTCTGATCAATGAAATCCATCTATACAGCATCCTTTCAATTCAACAAAACATTAAATATATGATATTTTACACGCTGATGTTCCATTACAAAGTGATGATAAAATGATGAACAGAACTGAATTCACTACAATTTTTTAAGTGGTAAGCAAGTTTTTTGTTTTATATAAAATTACTACAAATAAGTAAAATACAATAACAGTGGTCCCCTGATGAGGAGGAATCTGTTCAATGCTGCCAGATTCAATGAATCTCATATCCACATTCTTGGCTGAATAGTCATTGGCCTTCGGTTCAGAGGGTATCCGGTTCAATTTCTGGCCAGGATGAGGTTAATTCCCGGACTGGTGTAATGATGATGCTGCTTGGTGTTTAAGGGGTCTAACATCTAGGTCATCAGCCCCTAATGGTACTAAATAAGATGAAATGTAATGACAAGTTTAAAATCATCCACTGACCAGAATAAAAAATGTCATGATGAAAAATGAATGGATGGATAAGAATTTAACATGTTCAGTGCAGATCACGCACTGTGCGCGTGACGCTACTTTATAGCACGTGCCTAGTGCGCCATGGGACAGTTGCTAGGAAATGTGAATCACAGATTTCCCGCATGGTGAGAAAGGCTCTGATTGTCATCCCACACATCGTGTAGGTCCAGTCTACTAGCAGATTCATCCGTAGCCATATTTGCGTTTGTGCATTCCATTTCCCGCGTATTTCCTCTCCAGAGTTGTCATACGTCGTCATTAATTTATGGGATCTTTGAGCAGCAAGACTACTTTAATGCGAGGTAAGACACTGCATTTTCTGTTTATTATTACTTCAAGAGAATTACGAGTGATTCCGCTTTTGAAATAAATAAATTCCACTACTGCAATATGTTCAGTAAAAGAACTGAACTTGTAATTATCATTTATTCTTGCATCATATATGCGTATAACACGAAAGAACTTCTAATTGTCATTTATTCCTGCATCATATTTAAAAGGAACTTGAAAGAACGTGCAGTAATCATATTTGACTGCATTGTGATGCTTATGTTATCATTTTATCGATATTTTTTCAGGTGGCCGACAATGTGGTTCCTTCAACATTACGAGACCCACCCAATTAGCCAAAGTATTTTATTTTTGTTTGTCAAATTCTGTAATAGAGAAGTGTAAATATGAATATATTTAAGTCTGTAACATACTTTATCCATTTGTTTGCTATCCAGAGTACATAATGCACAGTAATCTACCAATGCGCGTGATCCATCTGGTGACCAGTATTACTTCTTGATTACAACCACCAGGTGCGTGAGTGGGACAAGTCCAAGAGTTCGATAGAACTCGTCCTACCAACCTACAAAACTTCGATAATTACAACTTTTAAAGAGTCCCACACAAATATTTTGCTCAGGTTGGCAGGTATGTCATGCTCTGCTAATACGCAGTGAATGTGTTAAAACAATCAGTGGATCCAACCTGCAATGCCCCACCTTCCCAGAAACTATCATAAAGAATAGTATTACTGACCAAGGGACTGCTTCTAAAGCACAATCCTGAATCGAGGAAGCTTGTCTAAAGGGGTCGAATATTCATGTCACTTTCCCCTCATAATGGTACTTATCGCTAGTAAAGTAGAACCAGGGTATTTCTCATATTGCGGTACCGTAAATTCACAGTGTTCCACACATTGTCGTACTACTCACACGTATTGTACGTCGCACAGGTAACGCGGACCTATGGTGTTTCTCACATAATGGCGCCACTTGTAGGCAACGCAAACCCATGGCGTTCCACACCTAGGTGTACTAATCATCGGCACCGGTATTTCTGTGGTGTTCCTCACATAGTGGGTACTAATCACAGGCAATGCAGACCCACAGTGTTGCTCATACAGTGGTACTAATCACAGGCAATGCCCAGACCCGTGGTGTTTCTCACAATGGTACTAATCACGGGTGCTAGAAAATCCATATTGATTCACTTTCTGTTGCTACTAATCACAAACCTATTGTGTACATAAGATAGTGGTAATACTTGCAAGTAAAGGCAACCCATGGTGTTCCCCGCGTGATGGTACTAATCACAAGTAGTTTCGTGGTTCTATACAATCATCCCTTGGTCGCCCCTTTTAGTTGCCCCTTACGACAGGAAAGGGATACCGTGGGTGTATTCTTCGTCTGCGTTCCCCACCCACAGGGGGTAGACAGGCAGGAAAAAAAGAAAAAAAGAACGGAAATGAAGTAACGGACGAAGAAAGGCAAGGGCCACGAAGGGCGTGAAAGTGAAAGACTCCCTAGGCCTCGAATGTTCTAATACCACCGGGGTCGGAAAAGAACAAGAGGTGACCAAGGCAGGTTGGACAGGATAGATGAAAGTGAGGAGCCTGGTAGAAACAATGCCAGAACTCAGCTAAGGGCCCTGTGGTCGCCAACCAAACTCCCAAACTGAGAATCCCTGAGGTCCTTTCAGTTGCCTCTTACGACAGGCAGCGGATACCGTGGGTGTATTCTTCGGCTGCGTCCCCCACTCACAGGAGGTAATTCCCAGACTGGGAGTTAGTGTTAGTCTTAGTACAGTTCTTATCTATATACAACACAACAAACTACACGACCAAAAACTGGGCCATATCCAGTTCAAGTGCTGACCCCAATAAACTGAGATCAAGGCCAGGAAGAAGCAATGAACCTCATATGATAAATGTGACACAGGTGTGGCACAATTGGTTCTACACTGAAAAAAAAAAACCCCTCCTTTTTTACAAGTTAATATACAGAATGTCTTGCAAGGGGACGAGGAGCATGACACAGAAATGATGATCTTCAAGTTGGATGTTGAGTGGATGGCTGTACAGCTCCAGGAACATAATTATAACAACTTGACCCAAAGACCTGCATGCTTGTGCCACATCGCTCTTTAATGTGAAAATATACTATTCTGCAAACTAAACATTACACCGTATTTACTCGCGCATTAGACCCATTTTTCTTCCATATTTACAGCCAAAAAAAGTAAGGGGGCTCCAATATGTGATAACCTCAAATTTTGTGCAGTGAACACAAGACTTATAGGCTATAAAGAGCTATAAATTGTACATGTTAACATTCAACACTATTCTTTAACAAACTTACGAATGTATTCTGAGGTTTACTGGCTATTTTTGCTGGAAGACAGTACTTCTAAATTTAAAAAGAATAAATGGTTAACACATGACTTTTAGGCCTACATATAAAGTAAATACAGTCGGTTTTAGATACTCTTATATTACATCATTCATTTCATCTCATTAACTCCTCCGATGAGGTTGACGCCAGGAAGGGCATGCGGTCGTAAAAACTCGCTACAAAGATTCACCTCACTTCTTACTCGACCCTGTACAGGAAAGGGATAATGGTATCGTATTATGCAATAATAATAGAAAAGAACGTAATCGCAGTCATTTGTGTCTGTCAGTTAAGCAGTAGGCCTACCACACAGTAAACCTGATCATTGCTTTCATTTGAATTATCATCGTCTTGTGCCGCCAACTTTACTGCTACCGGCGTGTCGTCAATCCACATGACGTCATCTTCACGGCAATCGTGAGTATTCGCGATCCCGTCTTTTTGCAACTTAAAATATAGTTTTGTTCCTGACTGATCTATTCGCAAATGGTTTCTGGAGATGGTCTACGTTATTCCCAGTTGGTGTATGTGTAGCAGAAGCCACCCCTTCTGAATAAAGCCGTGCTGTAAAAAGCGTGCCAACCCACCAGCATTGACAGCATTCTTTTAACTACAACTAATGAAAGCCAGACCCTTATTTTTCAAGTATATTTCATGCTTGTTCTCTACATTTATCACATCAGGATTTACCTAAACAGCTGTAATTGAGATAAGAGAGACTGCATTGTTTAGGTTAGTTACGCTACTAAGTGCCCGGATAGTGTCGGGTTCCATGTCGGAAAGAATAAAAATAACTAAGAGGAAAGCTTGTCACATACACATACAAAGGCATAAAATAAATAAATAAATAAATTCACTTATGGATATTTACAGGTGTGGCGGTAATGCGTTTTATTATCATAATGTTTAATTTTGCAAGTTCGTTGCCGCCATATTTTTTTATTAATGCTTAGTATGTTCTGTTTGGCACCTCCGAAAATCGTACAAGTAGTTAGTGGGGACGTAAAATCAATACCATTATTATTATTATTATTATTATTTTTTAGGTACGGTGGTGAGTAAAATAATCATTACGATTGGATTGTTTTTATTGCATTTTAAATCTACTTCTCTCCAAAGATTACATAGGCTATATTGGCCCAAGTTAAGAGATATTAAATGATCACTTTGTTAATGATCTCGCCTGCTATATTAATAACAATAACCGTGAATCTTTCTTAACTAAAGTAAACTTGATAAAGATGTTGATTCCCATAGGGAACCTGAAATATTTGTTCTGAATGAGTAAATTTATAATACCAATATAGTAGGTCCGTTATTGGACCAGAGGGGTGTGTGTGTGTCTCTAATACGCGAGGGGGTCTAATACACGAGTAAATAAGGTACTGTAATCAGGTGGAAAATTTATAATGTCCAATAACGGACCTACTATATTAGTAAAGTAAACTTGTTTCCTCATCCCGAGGTGGTGCAGCCCCCCCATAGAGGGGAGGTGCATGTACCATTTTTACTGCACATCAACTTCCCTGCCATTCTTAAATCTCTAGCAATATGGTACGGGGAATTGAACTTAGGCCCCTGAGAACGGCAGCTGACTGTGCTAACTAACCATTACGCTGGCAGACATGCTTAACAACAACGAAAAAGACATATAGCATGACTGATGCGTGCTTTAATTGTGTAGGTCGGACACGAAACTATTGACCTATTTGGACGACATAGGAGACATTTCTTGACTATGAAATACAGATGTACTACATGACTTTACATTATTGTAATCAGTATATTAGAGAAACAAAAATAAATTTCAAACAATAAATCTGCTGGGTTAGTTTAATATGATTGATCAATGCCTATGAAAGGGAGAAAGTACTACTAGTTAAATGTCTTTTGGGTGAATTGTCTTAGGATAAACAGACCTAGAACCATAAAAAGCCTGCCAGTATAGGAACCCATTCACAAGAATCTCTGTGCAAATGTCATTAAATAACAATATGAGCGACAAGAGTAAAATATCCACATAAAACACTAAATGAAACAGGCAGTAGTTTGGCATTCATGACCAATTTCTTCACTTAAAAATACAAAAAACCCACTGACCTCACTCTTCATGACATAATTGTTCTCAAATTTGTGCTTCTTCTTGTCGATACTTTTGACAGGGTCCACCTGTTTCATGTAGGTGGACAGCATGGCCGACACTGCAATACCGGACAGTATGCACATGACAGGAGCCAACACCAACATCAAACGCACCATTACTCCCTGAAAGACACAGCAGAACTCTGTTAAGAAATATTTCGAGACAAATGAAGACAGGAATATAATTTCTTAAGCAGGAAATTAAAAAAAAACTGTAAACCTGAAAACCTATGCTCTAAAATACAGATGGAACC
Organism: Anabrus simplex; assembly: GCF_040414725.1. Lineage (NCBI taxonomy): Eukaryota > Metazoa > Arthropoda > Insecta > Orthoptera > Tettigoniidae > Anabrus > Anabrus simplex. The sequence goes on along the minus strand of NC_090278.1, from coordinate 23,965,152 downwards.
CACAGCTGAGGTATTTCCTCATTTGTGAAGAATACCACAATAGCTCATAAACTGTATTTAGGTGCTCACTTCCCTGTTCAAGCAGACATCCCAACCATCAGTAAAGGATGGCTTCGCTCTCATCACCCATCTTTAAAAACTGTTAGGATGTTATTTGACAACGGGTTTAATATTAAAGACTGCTGGAGACAGAGATGCCGTGCATATCATCCAAACAGACTGACTTTGAACCGCCGTGCAAGATCTGATTGGATCTTCACCAACACTGCACCAGTGGAAGAAAATAACTTCTCCTAGTTGTGACTGTAGTGCTAAAAAGCAGGCTGTTCATCATGTAGTTCAAGAATGTCTCCGAGAACTTTCCCTAGAGTTCCTAGTTATGACAAAGGGATCAACAGACTGTATTCTTAGCCTGGATATTAGTGTGTAATTATGAAATAATTGTAAATATTAATTTTTTAATGATGCAGCCATACGCTAAATACAACAAGTGCTGAAAGAAAGTAGTACATGCCTGATCAACTACAATATTCGCTATAGATCACAAGGAAAAAAAATTAAGATATTGCCACAAGTACATCTCATCCATGTATGAAAATCACTGTACTACTAAACAGGACCTGTGGCAACAGTAAAAGCATAATCAAATGGAATTATGCCCAGAAATTTAATGTGCATCTAATATGAAAGAAAAAAATATGAATTGTTGGGAGATTTTTCAAGTATCCACATCAAGAAAAATTATGCATGAAAATATTCCAAAACAATTTTTAACTACAAGCAGATCATATGTTGATGGAAGAAGTAAACTTACATGTATAACTGCCTCAAATCAATTCGGCACTTGAAAGATAAAGCAAAGGCTGCAGGCTCTTTTCCTGCAATCAAGTTCCCAGGCGACGTTACCAAACACACTTCATCAAGTCCTCAAATTAGCTCACTGTTCATCCATCCAGATTCTCGGGTTCAAACGAAAACGCCAAACTTCCTTTTGGAAGTGTTTTCTCTTGAGAACCACATACGGAGGACATTTGGATCCATCAGCTAACATATGTAATATTACTGTGCAGCATTGCTTTTTGTTACCACCTAACAGTAACGTTTTTAGAGCCCTTAACGTGAACTGCATTGTCTAGTGGCATTTTGAAATAAATGGGCGTCTGATCAGCATTCCCAATTTGAGAAAGCAAATAGGAATTTTTCTTCCGCAAAAAAGTATTGTGGTGATGAAAGGCCGTCAAGTTTTCTTCGTAGGCGACAGGGAGACGGCGTAAAAAAGATGTATGTTTTCACATACACAATTTTTCTTCAATATGAAGGCGGATCAAATATAAATGGGAATTTGAATGTACTGCTGCTGTTAGTAATAATTCTGAAGCGGGGCTTTGCCAGGATGTTGGTGGGGGTGTCTGGAGGAGGAGCAGCACGCCTGAACGACAGTGGAGAGCTGGGCTGCTTCAGTACACCATGAGTGAGCAAGAGGGTCACATGTGTGTTGCGCAATGCATCATTATCAAATTTCTCACAAAAGAGGGCACCAAACCTTCCGAAATTATGAAACGGCTCCGCGCTTAGTTTACGGAAGAGACACTTTTGCAGACTCGAGTGAATGAGTGGGATAAAAAATTTGTGGCAGGAAGGGAAGCTGTGGAAAATGAATCTCATGAAAGGAGACTACGGACAAGCATCACTGCAGACAACATTGTTACTATTAGTGACATTGGTGAAGATCGGCGAATAAAAATTTCTCAAATTGTTTTAGCCATAGGAATAAGTTACGGAAGTGTTCAAACCATCATCCGAGATGAACTACATTTCAGGAAATTGTCTGCTAAGGGGGTTCTTCGTCTTCTCAACCAGAAACAAAAAACTTTATGCCAGGAAGTTTGCCAGAGACTCTTGTGACGGAAGAAGGAGAGGATTTCTTGTGTCCTATTGTGACGTGATGAAACTTGGGTGCATCATTACATCCCAGAGTCAAAGCAAGCAAGCAAGCAAGCAAGCAAGCAAGCAAGCAAGCAAGCAAGCAAGCAAGCAAGCAAGCATGGAGTGGCAGCGAAGAAACAAAGCAAGTCTGGTCAAGACCAAAACATGCCCATCTGCTGGAAATGTGCTTGCGACCATTTTCTGGGACTCCGCAGGCATTTTACTGGTAGATTTTCTTCAAGAACGAAGAACAATTAATGCACCCAATTACTGTCACCTTTTGGATGACGCAAAAGCTGCGTATTGCAACAAGCAGCACCGGCAACCAATCCAAAACGCCATTCTTCTCCATGACAATGCAAGGCCGCATACTGCCGCTTTAACGCAGGAAGAACTGGAGGAAACTCGCTGGACACCTCTGGAACACCCTCTGTTCAGTCCAGATTTATCGCCCTGCGACTACCATTTGTTTGGACTACTCAAACAACACCTAGGAGGACAGCGGTTCGATGATGAAGCAAGTGTAGAAAAATTTGTGCGCAACTGGCTCCGCACACGTCCCTTCTCTTTCTATCAGGGCAGCATCAAAAACTTAACCCAATCCAATCGAGAAAATGTGTACAGAAGGTCGGACACTATGTAGAAACATTATCTCTATATGTGTACTTTTTTTGGTTGATGCAATAAATTTTTAAAAATACCATAGTTCCCTTATTCACCCAGTAAAACACTCATTTTGAAGTTCTCTTGTGATCCCTAATGATTTTAGTTGACACATTTTAGTCGATAACACCATATCCTAGTTCAAGTCTTTAAATCACGTATTTATAAAGCCGTTCTTCAATTTCAGGAAACTGTGCACTCTGTCCCAGGAAAGCTCTACGATCACCGTTACTTTTTAATAACATTTTCTTCTTCTTCTTTCTCCAATTGCAAATACAAGATTCATCAATATCATATTCTGCCGGTGGCATGATTTCCGATAGTTTCAGCTTCCGTTACAACTTTAAGCTTCTCACTCACAGTAATTGACAGCAAAACTTGTTTTAATTCATCACTTGTTACCACTGATGCTTCTTCACTCAGAACACGAAGTATTAATCAACTGCCACATCATGTAGTTCTTGTGGAAGTGAAAACGGAGCCAGATTTCAGCTATTGCCAAGTAGCACAACGTGAAATCAATGTTGCCACGTTTTCGGAACAAAGTGTATTGAGACCACAACACAAAAAGGCTTAAATATGACTTACACATGAATTAGCAATATTTTTGTAAAAAAAAAAGAGGTAAGCTTATGATATTTACTTTAAGGAACATTAACATTATCTCAGCTTGTTTAATATCTTTATTAACTGCTTCACACTTTGTTTCTTACCAGGTTTTTAAAACTATTAAGTTCTTCTCCACCAATAATCTAGCTTTTTATTGACCACTTTCTAGGGCCTCTAATAATACAAGAACCACTTACAGCAAAGTATATGCTGGTAACACCATAGAGCACTAGGAAAATGTTGGCATCAGAGAGTCGTGAGAAACAGAAGTACAGGCCGGCTGGAAACAGGAACACCAAGATCTGGAGATCGAAGTAGAAGGACGACCACGATGTGGGCTGATGTTCAGACACAGATGCAATGATAGGAATATGATTCTTGGCGTAAGAAGGGTCCAAGAGTGAGTAGAAACGGCCAGTCCAAGGTGAAATTTTTCCTGAATCCAACACAGAAGAATACAAACAAATGGTCATACAAAGTTGTAATTTATAACAAAGGGCCATACTGGTGTCATAAGCAAGAAAAATGTCTTGTGTATCTTTATTAATAATTTAATAATTTAATTTAATAATAATTTAATATTTTGTACAATTTGCTGTACGTTGCGCTGGCACAGCTAGGTCTTATAGCGATGAAGGTTTCAGAAAGGTGAGGAAAATGGGAAACCACATAAAACTATCTTCAGAGCAGCTGGCAATGGGGTTTGAACCCGCTATCCCCCAAATGCAAACTGCTACGTAACCCTAACAACGCAGCCACTCCCTCGGTTAATGCAATTTCAACCAGCAGTATTGCTTTAGGAAGTGCTAAAGAAATCACAAGGGCTACTACTAAGGCAGGTTCCCTTGTCTGTATGTAAGGAGGCAAGGTGATATGGAACAATCACTACTGGCATTTATGCGGTGAGGAGAGGTAATCAATTACTGTGTGGTCAGGACTTCTTTGAATTTTCGTAAGGGACTGTCATGAACTATTGCTGTCTTAGATTTATATCAAAATGGAAAGGATTCTGTGTGTGACAAGCCGCAGGTAAATGCTAGTAAGAACATACAGTACTATAACTGAAAAAAGAAAGCTACAAACAAGTTAATCAAAAGTCAGTTCTCTACAATTCATGGACAATTCTTAACCTCTCCAACCCAAATGACAACCTCCCACAGATGAGGAGGCTCTGGCAGTCACTGTGGAATAACCATTACATCAAGTACAAAAGAAATGCTGTACTGCAGCCAGTCCATAAGAGGAAATATCGCAGCCCCATCAATGATCTTACTTCCTTTGGGGTAAAAACCTGTCTGAAGGACTGTCTTCAAGTCTTGTAAAAGAAAGAATTGCTGGACGGATTATAAAATTGACGAACTTCGCAAAGGACAAATATTGCAGTTATGGCAGAAGGTAGAAAGCTACCACACTTTGTAGTTTTCAAACGAAAAACTCAGCCAAAGTGGAATCGTTCAGCTGGCATTGTCGTTCAAGTGCAGGGACAAGGACAGTTGTCAGCTGATGTCATGAAGGACTAGCTGAAAGTTGTGTGGGATCGATGCCCTGGAGCTTTACTTCATAAAAAATCCAGGCTTGTTCTGGACGGTTTTCATGGTCATTTAGCACAGCCTGTTAAAAATGAGATGTCCCGTCTCAACACTGTTCCAGTCTTAATACCAGGCAGGTTAACATCAATTTTACAGCCGCTAGACATCTCGGGGAATAAACCTTCAAAGATCATCTCCGCTGGTCTTATGGGGAATGGATGACATCTGGTTCCTTCGAATTGAGAAAAGGGGCAGAATTAAGAGACCCGGCATTGAACAATTGTGCTCTTGGATTCTTCAAGCTTGGAATCTGATCATGGAAGATATTGTCGTGAAGAGCTTCAAGAAGACCGGGATATTTAACGCGATGAATGGCTCAGAGGACGTCGTCATATGAGGCAATGTATACGAACAACTCCGCTGATGAAGATTATTGGTCTACCGGTACGTATTCTAAAGGAAGCTGGGGCGAGTTAAGGACAAGTATATCGATGTTATTTATGCATTCAATGAGCTAATTTTAATTTGTGCACTGTTTATGTCTGATATTTATCATGCACGGTTTGTGTTCCTAGGGTTGACCCCAAGATCAAGTCCACCTGTATTGCCACCGCTTTTGAACTTGAACATGGCACAGTCTTTCAAGAACTGTTTAAATTTTGATTTACTTTAGTTATTTGCTTTTAAATATTAATTTGATGAATAAATTAGGTTTTTGAAGTTGTATATCACAATTTTACACCAGATTTTCTTTGTAGTCATCATATAATATCCACACAGATTTACCCTTGAGTTTTGTGCTCGACATTTTAAGAAAAGAAAAAAAAAAAAGGAGGGGGGGGGGGGGGGAAGGTAAATTATGCAAGCAAATATGGTAGTTCCTATTTTAATCTTCTCATTGTCAGCCTCTGAACCTGTGTTAATGCTAAAAGTGCCAGTGGAGAACAGTCTAATATGCTGAGATGGAGAAAGAAGCACAACTTTACCAATTTTTAAGCTATTTTCTAAAAAAAATTACCAAATTGACAACAAATAAACATTCCTTTACATTTTCAGGGAATACTACTACCCTGCACAGAACCAACAGAAGAAATTATATACAAAGAGAGTAGCGAAAGAAGAAAAGGAGAAAAGTTGGGAAATATTTACCCAGAAAATAGAGGAAGATAGCAAAGGGAATCAAAAACTGATATATGGGTTGCTGAAAAGTAAGAGCTCTGATAGAGAAGATATAAAAGCAACTGAAACAGAAGATGGGGATATTACCAGGGACATGGAAGGCATCAGGGAAGAGATGAAGAATTATTTTGAAAGATTACTGAATGGGAGAAAATGAACAAGAAAGAGACACTGAAGTTACTGAAGTAGGGCAGAAACTGAAACTGCCCTAAAACAGATGAAAGGTGGGAAGGCAGCAGGAGTAAACGAACTGACAGCGGATATGATTAAGGCAGCTGGCATCCATGGAATACAATGGTTACATCGGATACTGGGGGGTTGATATGGAAAGAGAATAAACTAACGGATGAATGGAAAAAGGGAATTATACTACCATTGTTCAAGAAAGGGAGTAAAAGGAAGTGCACCAACTACCGAGGAATCACTACTATCACACTGCCTTAAGATAATGGAAAAGATCATAGAAAAGAGATTGAGGAAAATCCTAGAACCCCAATTTGAGAAACAACAGCATGGATTTAGAAGTAAAAGAGGAACAATAGCCTCATTTTTATCCTCCGTCAGTTAAAGGAGAAACACTGGGAGAAAGGAAAGGACTTGATAGTAGTTTTTTTTGCTAGGGGCTTTTACGTCGCACCGACACAGATAGGTCTTATGGCGACGATGGGAGAGGAAAGGCCTAGGAGTTGGTAGGAAGCGGCCGTGGCCTTAATTAAGGTACAGCCCCAGCATTTGCCTGGTGTGAAAATGGGAAACCACGGAAAACCATTTTCAGGGCTGCCGATAGTGGGATTCGAACCTACTATCTCCCGGATGCAAGCTCACAGCCGCGCGCCTCTACGCGCACGGCCAACTCGCCCGGTACTTGATAGTAGTAGTTCTTGGATTTGGAAAAGGCATATGCCAGTGTACCAAGGGATAAAATATGGGAATGCTTGAGGAAACAATGTTCCTGATTCATTAATAAAAAAAGTTCAGAAACTGCATGAAAGTTCTGAGAGCAATGTACAAGAGGGAGGTGTAAGATCAAAATGATTTAAGACAAAAAGAGGTGTTCAGCAAGGCAGTTCGCTTTCCCCGTTATTCATTACACTTATGGACACAATTGAGAAAGAAATCAAGGAAGTAGAAAATGAAGATCTCAATGCTTTTGTTTTTGCTGATGACATCACCATCTGCAGAGAGACTGAAATGGAAGTTCAGAGGAGACTGGGTTACTGGAATACAAAATTTAAAGAATTCAAGTTGACTGTGAGTAAGAGTAAGTCAGTGGCAATGCAGATGAGCAGGACGCCCACATCTTGTAACATCATACTGGAGGGAGAGAAGGTTGAAAGTGTAGAAAGGTTCCATTAATCTGGGTAGTGTCATATCATGTAATGGAAGTGCCAAACTAGAAGTATTAAACAGAGTAGCAAAAGGATCCAGCTTCTTCCACCAAGTACGAAACCTAATCTGGAACAAGGGAATCTCTCCAAGAGCTAAAGAGACAATGTATAAACGTATAATCTGGAGACTTGTGTCATAAATAAGAGAGAAGTGAGTCAAATGCAAGCATGTGAAATGAAGTTTCTTAGGTCAGCTCTACAGAAAAAAAAAAAAAAAAAAAAAAAAAAAAACAACCAACCAGGAGAGACCTGCAGGTGAACTTGACCATGGAGGAAAGGATAGATGCTGTGAGATTAAGGTGGTTAGGTCATGTGAAGCAAATGCACCCAACTCGAACTCCACACCAGTATCTGGAGATTGAGGTGTCCGGAAGACGACCTACTGGATGGCCTAGAAAGAAATAGACTGACCAGGTTAATGAAGATCTCAAGACAGCATAACGTATCCACACAAATGCACATGAAATGCTGTCAGTTGGTACAATTAATTAAATTCACATATATACACAAATTAACACACAGATAACCTTAATCAGAGTATCACAACAAACACTTCACTTTGAGATGATCAACAAAAGCCCCCATTATTACAAACAACTGCCAACACAGCACATAGAGGTTACAACCTTGGAACAAAAAACAGTTGACTGCGTATAAGAATGTCGCTTCAATAATAATAATTTCGTGTGGTTATTTCAATTATTTAATTTTTAACGTGGTTATTTCTAGCTGAATGCAGCCCTTGTAAGGCAGACCCTCTGATGAGGGTGGGCGGCATCGGCCATGTGAAGGTAACTGCGTGTTATTGTGGTGGAGGATAGTGTTGTGTGTGGTGTGCGAGTTGCAGGGATGTTGGGGACAGCACAAACACCCAGCCCCCGAGCCAATGGAATTAACCAATGAAGGTTAAAATCCCTGACCCAGCCAGGAATCGAACCCGGGACCCTCTGAACTGAAGGCCAGTACACTGACCATTCAGCCAACGAGTCGGACGTCGCTTCAATATGGAGACTCCATTTACAGTATGTCAAACCAACAACTCTCTTCCAACAACTACCAATGACTAACTTCAGCAACTCGCTTCACTGTCAAGTTCGTCTCTTTATAAATATGTGCCTGGCTTCCAGAAAGATACGTTACCAAAAAAACTACCTTCTTGAATATTCCAGAGTGTACAATACATAGATTACAATGTATACAATATTCTCAAACGCCCTAGTGCCTATACCATTCTGGAAGTTACAGTGTGTTTCACAATTATGGATTACAATTTACATATACAATACATATACAGATAAGAATAAATTATAATATTAATTTACAGGTATTTACATTAACGGAACTGATGTCAATGTCTACGTACAACACATGTTCATGATATAACCTCACATGCAATACGATCATTCGACTACGTAAATAATACTAATGCTTTCATGACATAACTTCACACACAATACGATCATTCAACTATGTAAATAATAATAACACTAACACTTAATGACATAACCTCATACATAACACGGTCGTATAATAATAATAATAATAATAATAATAATAATAATAATAAATGGATGTAACACTTCACAGCTATACATGCAATAATAATAATAATAATAATAATAATAATAATAATAATAATAATAATAATAATAATAATAATAATAATAATCATGATTGTAAAATAATGATAATGGTGGTCTAGCTCTGAACTGAGTAGGAGTTAGGCATAACTCTATGTAAGACACTGGGGTGGGGGCCCTCAACCCCGACACGGCGCGTCCCAATGGCTGATAGGGAAAGTTCCTGTAGATATGCAGGACAGGTGCGAATAAGGCATAGCCAAATAAGCACCCGCGGATCAACTGAGGGAACAAGGAAAATGGTCAACGGCCTCGACGACATAAGAGGATTCATCCCGATGGCGGAGAGGGCGGAAGAACTGACTGAAATCCACTTCGCGTCTGACTTGCAGCAAGCGGCAAAGTGGTCAGCGTCTGTTCACCAGAGGTGCGGCTGGAAATGTATGTTCTGGAACTATCCACTCCAGTCCTATGAAACTGGACTATGGTCCAATACTTGGATAATCAAGTACTATGAGGCGTGGCAGAAAACAAATTTGTACCCCAGGTGGTAACCAATCCACTGCTGACATTAGCAGCACAACCAGACTATCGGATTCTGGGGAGTCTGGCTGGACACGCAAACAGAGGGAGTCGGAGACCTCTGGCCAACTTCGCCCAAACAGCAAAACATTTTTCGGAACACTGAACATAAATTCTCTCTTGCGGGCAGGGAAGTTGTACGAACTAGAGCAAACCCTAAATGATCAAAAAACAGAAATACTGGCACTCCAAGAAACGAGGCTGACTGACGAACACGCAATGGATTTCGGGAATTACAGACTCTTCAAAAGTAAAACAGACAAACGGATTCTCAAAAACACACCCCATTTAGGAGTTGCATTTGCAGTCAAGAAGAGCATACTTAACTCAGTAATAGGTGTGAAATGTGTAAACAATAGGCTAATGACAATCACCCTAAAGTGTGCAAACAAATCATACACACTGATCAATGCACATATGCCAGTCAATGAAGACAATAAAACAGATCGCGAGAAGGTAGACAAATCCTGGGAAATACTAGAAGAAACAGCATCAAAAATTCCTCAAAACCACGTCAAAATTCTGTTAGGAGATTTCAACGCTCAGCTAGGCAAGGAAAGGAAATACAGGAAAACAGTTGGAAAATTCCCAGCACATAAATGGACGAACCAAAATGGACGGAGATTAGTCGAATTCTGCAGGGCATTCAACCTTAAAGTCATGTCGACTCACTTCAGGAAGAAACCTTCTAAACAAATGACATGGAGATCACCCAACTCCCTCTTGGGCGAGTTTCAAATTGACCACGTGGCAATTTCGTACCCAAACCACAGAGAAATTATGAATGTCCAAGTAAGGAAGGGTGCAAACATAGACTCAGACCACTATCTGACAAGAGTCAAACTACAGTTGATACCCCAAATGTTCAGAAGAAGGAAGCAAATAATTCCGAAATTTGATACCAGTCGGATCCAGCCATCTCTCACCGAAGAATTAGAGAAAAAGCAGTCCAACAATTGGCAGCAACTCAAGACCAAACTAATTGAAACAGCACAAACACTGATTCCTCTGCAGAAAAGAAAAAAACACCCTTGGTGGAACGCAGACTGTGAACAAGCCATCCAATCCCGGCAGAATGCATACAATAAGTGGAACAGCAAAAAGACCGATAAGAATCACAAAATGTTTTTGGCAGTCAGGAAAGAGGCAGCGAAATTAATCCGACAGACCAAAAGGAAATTCGAGAAAGATCAACTACTGGAAATTGAAAAGGACTTCGAAAAAAACCACACACGAAATTTCTACAAGAACTTCAAAACAAAGCTAACAGGGTATCAGCCACAAAACCTTTGCTTTAAGAAAGTAAATGGGCAATTTGCACTGAACAATCAAGAAAACTGCACCGAACTTGCAAGGTATTTTGAAGAACTGCTTAACAGCCCAGAGCCAACACAAAGATTTCCACCGCAGGAACCTGACTTCACAAACCCAAATTCAGTACCACCGGATGAAGAAGAAATTACCAGACAGATAAAACGACTTAAAATGAATAAAGCTGCAGGTGAGGATGGGATCATAGCAGAAATTCTGAAATCAGCAGGCCCAAATACTATAAAAGAATTCACCGGTATCATCCAAGAGATTTGGGAAACAGAACAAATTCCAGAAGATTGGAAAAGTGCACTAATTCATCCTTTACATAAGAAAGGAGACAGAACAGATGTAAATAACTACAGAGGAATCTCATTGGTATCTGTTGCCTACAAAATTTTATCTCAGTGCCTTCTCGATAGAGCCCAACAGCAACTAGAACCAAAAATTGGAGAATATCAAGCAGGTTTCAGACCAGGCCGTTCGTGTCCAGAGCAAATTTTGAACCTAAAGTTAATCCTAAGGCATCAGAGAATTTGTAGCAAAAATGTAGTTTGTACTTTTGTTGATTTCAAAAAGGCCTATGATTCAGTTGATCGTCAATCACTGTTTCAGATTTTAAAAGAACAGGGTCTAGACCGGAAAACACTCGCAATTGTAAAAGAGACATTGACAGACACAAAATCTAAGGTTAAATTCATGGGGGAAATATCAGACCCTTTTCCGATCAAAACAGGAGTAAGACAGGGAGATGGGCTCTCTCCACTACTCTTCAACTGCGTCCTTGAAAAGGTAATACAGGAATGGCGCAAACAGAAGTCTGCCCTCAAGATTGACCAACCAATCACTCTTGGTAGGGGCAAATTAGCAGTAGACTGCCTGGCATTTGCGGACGATCTGGCAATCTTAACTCGTGACGTTTCAACAGCCATAAACCAGATCGAACTCCTGAAAGAAACAGCGGAAAAAGTCGGCCTCCAAATATCGTTTGAAAAAACTGAATACATGACCTGCAGCAAAGAAGCCCCTAAATTCATGGAGACAAAATATGGCAAAATAAAACGGGTCCGGCAATTCAAATATCTCGGTGAAATAATTCAGGAGAATGGAATGGAAACAAAAGCCAATGAAGTTAGATGCCAAAAAATGGAAACTGCGTATAGACTCACCCAAAATATCTATAACAAAAAGTGTCTCTCCAAGCATGCTAAACTAAGACACTATAATACAGTTATTAAACCAGAATGCCTCTATGGATCAGAGACACTAATTTTGAACAGGAAAACTGATCTAGAAAATATTCAGAAAAAGGAACGCAAGATCATTAGAAAAATTTTAGGCCCAAAACTCGTAGATGAACAGTACCGCCTTAGAGGGAAACAGGAAATCAAACAATTTTCTAACATTCACAGCGACATCAGAAAACGCAGATTAAGATTCTTTGGACATATAAAAAGGATGAACCCAGATAGACTTAACCAAGCAAATAGTTGAATTTTATGAAAACCGAAGTAAAGCTAAAACGGATACAATAAAATGGATTGGCGAAATTAAAACAGATCTCAAACTGGCAGGAATTACACCTGAAGACATCCAAAGCCGGGTTATCTTCAGAACCAAAGTTCATAAGTGGCAAGTTGACCAAGAGGAAAAACCAAAGAAGAAGACCGGAACAACATGGTCTCAAGAGAGAAAAGAAGCACACAGCAAACGAATGAAGGAAGTGTGGGCACAAAGAAAGGCAAATGCCTGTCTCTAAGTACTTTGCGTAGTCCTAATGGGCTCATTCGCAATATATATATATATATAATTTAATTAATTATCGTTCAGGCCATCTATGGACCACGTTTTACAGTCTTTACGTTATTTTTCACCAGTCCTGACTTCACATTCTGCCAGTACTTCTTCATCCTTGCACTGACTTCTTTCTTCTGTTCTTCTGTGTAGGTTCTCTTCTTCTTCTTCTTCTTCACAAGTTCTTCCCCAGTCTCCTGAAAACCCTTGAACTCCTTCACTTTTTGTCTAAATTTGTTTCTGTCCAGTACGTCCTCTTTTTCTACTCCTATCCTGGCCAGGTCGGTCCTTACTTCCCGAAACCATTTTGGTTCCGTCTTCCTTAGGCTGAAGAAGCTGAAAATCCTTTTTGTCAGACGGTTGGTGTCCATTCTCTGTAGATGTCCATAAAATTGAAGCCTTCGCTTTTTCATCAATACCACGACTTCCTCTGTCTTCTGGTATAGTTCTTTGTTGGGTCTAAGTCTCCTCTCCCCACCTTTCATTTTCGGGCCCAAGATCTTCCGGAGCATTTTCCTCTCTTTCTTTCCGATGTTCTCTAGATCACCCTTTCCAATCATGTCCAATGTTTCTGCTGCGTATAAGCATTCAGGTCTGATGACTGTGTCCAGATGTCTTAATTTGGCTCCATATGACAAAGCTTTCTTGTTGTAGGTGTCTCTAGTGAGCTGATACGCTGTTTCCATTTTTCTCGCTCGTTCTATCAGAGCTAGCTTCTCTGATCCATTCTCTTGAACTATTTCTCCAAGATACTTGAAGCTCTTTACCCTTTTGACTTTCCCCTCTTTCAACTTTAACATTTGGGGAGCCTCTTTGATGTTGGTCATAAATTCAGTCTTACTGTATGATATTTGCAGTCCAGTCATTTCTGCTATGCTATGGAGTTGTTCCACTCTTTTCTTTGCTATTTCTATGTCACTGGCAAAGACTGCGATATCATCAGCATATGCCAGGCAGTCTATCCGTATAGCACCTGCCCCTCTTCCAATACGGAATGCTTCTTTGTCTGGGATTCCTTCTTTCCATTCCCTTATCACCTTTTCCAAGACACAGTTAAAGAGAATTGGTGAGAGTCCATCCCCTTGTCTCACACCAGTCTTGACTTCAAAGGACTCCGATATTTCACCCATGAACTTGACCTTTGACTTGGTGTTGGTAAGTGTCTGTTTGATGATATTCCTTGTTTTACTGTCCACACCAAATTCTTCCAGTATTCCGAATAACGTCTCTCTATCTACCGAATCGTAGGCCTTCTTAAAATCCACGAAGACTACAACATATTTGCTTCGTCCCAGCATCTTGTACTTTATGATGTTCTTGAGATTAAAAATCTGCTCAGCGCATGATCTGCCTTTCCGGAATCCAGCTTGGTACTCGCCCAGTTCTTCATCGAGTCTTTCTTCAACCCTGGTTTGAAGGGCTTTAGACAGCATTTTATATGGGACCGAAAGCAGCGAAATTCCTCTATAATTATTGACATCCTTCTTGTTCCCTTTTTTGTGTAATGGATGTATTAAAGCAGTTAGCCAGTCTTCTGGAATTCTTTCCGTTTCCCAAATAATTTTAAATAAATGGGTCAATGATGAGATTAATTCTGCATTTCCCATTTTGAGCAGTTCTGCCACAATACCGTCTTCACCTGCTGCCTTGTTATTTTTTAGCTCCTGGATGATTTTGGATACCTCACGTTCGTCAGGTGGCTTTGAATCTGGCATTGTTACCTGCGGTCGCTTAATTGCCAGTCTTTCTTGTGGACCGTCGCAATTCAGTAATCTTTTGAAATATCTGGCGAGAATTTGACAGTTTTCCTTATTGTTCATTCCTAGTTTACCCTCTTCATCCTCAAAACATAGACCAGGTGATTTATATCCTTTTAACCGTGACTTAAAGGTCTGATAGAAATTTCTGGTGTTATTTTTCTGGAAATCTTCTGAGGTCTTCTTCAGCTGATCTGTTTCATATTGTCTTTTCGCTTGCCTGAAAGTTTGTGCTGTCAATTTTCTTTGATCTCTGAAGGCAATCAAGTCACAGTTCCTTCTGGTGGAACTCCATTTCTTCCATGCCTCCATTCTGCGCAAGAGTGCATCTTCACATGTTTCATTCCACCATTCACGTTTCTTTCGTTTCGCCAAGAGAATGGTTTTACTTGCAGCATGTTTAATATTGTCTCGAATGTCATCCCAGTTTACTGAATTCATGTTTTCCAGCTCTTTTTGGTATTGATGCTTTATTTCCTCACTAAGTTTTAACCTTCCCACATCGTATCTTGGTACTCTTTTCTCCTTTCGTCTTTTCCTGACTGGGAGAAGTCTCATCTTTATTTTGGTTAAATAATGATCAGAATCAACTTGGGCACCTCGTAATACTTTCACGTTCATGATTTCTTTTTGCGCTTGTTTAGAGATCGCCACATGGTCAATTTGGAATTCACCCAGAATCGGATTGGGAGATCTCCACGTTTTTTGTTTTCTTGGCAAGTGTCTGAATTTAGTTGACATGAGTTGTAGATTAAATAATAATAATAATAATAATAATTCGAGCTCGAAATCCGTATTAGTTAACCATGGGTGAGAGAATATTGTTCTCAAGTTATACCTGATATCGCACTTGCGTCCAGCAGAAACATGGGATACAGTGGAGAGGGAAAAACTATACCAGGACAGAATTCAGTGGAGGCATATTGCTCACAAAGTTCCTACCTGGCTTGTTGGAAGGAAATCCTGATGATGATGATGATGATGAATGACTACTACCCTGCAATGGAGTCTGACTCCATGGCTAAATGGTTAGCATGCTGGCCTTTGTTTCAAGAGGTCCCGGTCGGGTCGAGGATTTTAACTTTCATTAGTTAACTCCTATGGCTCGGGGGGTTGGGTGTTTGAGACGTTTTCAGCATTAGATTTCAGTTTAGATAGGGCCACATCCTCACAGAAAAGCAGGTAGCCCATACGGTGTCAAATCAAAAGACTAGCACTAGGCCTCTCCGGAGGCCACACACACACCATTATTATTATTATTATTATTATTATTATTATTATTATTATTATTATTATTATTATTACCCTGCAATTGGAAAAAACTAAACAAAAAACCTACTTTCTGGCTGAAAATTAATATTGAGAGAACTCTCCCAAAATCTGTATTTCTTGACATGTCTGCCAGAGATGCCATACCTGCTAGATTCAAGAAACATTCCCAGCAATATCTCCTCAATAAAAGTGAAATTTCTGCAGGGCATCAACTGAAACTAAATTGTAAAATTAGACTCATCTCAACACATATTGTCATTTCCTATATTGTAAATTATTAATAGTTACTTGATTATATGTAGCCGCTAAGTAGTAAGGATTCATTATTGTAGTCCGGCTTTATGGCTAAATGGTTTGTGTGCTGGCCTTGGGTCACAGGGGGCTGGGTGTATGGCGCCTTCAACATCATTATTCAACCTCATCATGACGCGCAGGTCGCCTACAGGCGTCAAATCAAAAGACCTGCACCTGGCGAGCCGAACATGTCCTCGAACACTCCCAGCATTAAACAGTCACATGCCATTTCAATATTGTTTGTAAATCTTTTACTACTTTATAATCACCATCATTGTCCATAACTTCATTGCTATCCTTATCTGTATTGGTATTCTAGTAAGTTAATAGTTGTAAGTACTGACTTACCCAGATGGCAGAGAAGACCAAATGGTCTGGTTCTCTAAAGCGTGTTTCAGTATGGCGACCCCATCGAATGGAACTTTGTGAATTAAGAGTATCGTTTTGTAATCTTTTTCAAGATTCCAGATGTCAACTCAGAATGAGAAGAACTATTTATAATAATAAGCTTAATAAAGTAGGCTATATCAGAATTATTTCTCAATATGTAACACATAAATGCAGACAATGCAAGACATACCCGTAAGTGTCAATGCTCCTCCCACTATGGCACTGACAGCAGCAGTTCCGACCACCATAGCTCGGAACAGAACGTCAAAGTCCTCCTTGGTCATTCGGCTCCGTAGGTAATCCACCAAGGTGTGCAGTTGGCACAGTCCGAAAACACCCAGTGCCTGAAATGTATAGGAATGTCTTGTTGGAGGTTGCAAATATGAGGCATTTCATCAAGAATCTTAAAATGGAGCAAAAAATTAAAGAAAAAGGGAAGGTTGGGAAGGAACATGAGAATTTCACAATTCTAATTCTGTTATTCTGTATTTTAAACCCATCTGAATAAAATCCCAACATAAATTTTAAGTAGTTTTTCTCAAAGAAAATAATATTGGCAACATTTTTAAATTGCTGTATTTAATGTTCAATACAATGACTGACTGCCTAATTGATAAATTAATTAATTAATGTTGGTGTGGTTTCTGGGGAGGACTGGTGCAGGTCTTTCTATACTGTATAACGCCTATCGGTGACCCGCGCATCTGAATGCGAGATGATGATAATGAGGTAGGGAAAAGGTGAAACCCAGTGTTGGCACATAGCTTAATCCTCTCCAATAACACCAAGGAGTTTCGTCATGGCTTGACGTCTCCATCCAACGGACAAATCACCATCTATAGCGGCATATGCCCTCACTCCTTATGAACACTGCGGAGAGGTTTGAAATTGAATTCAGGATTTTGGCACACAATTTAGAGATTATAAATTGTATATCACAACCTCTCCTATCCAACTGGCCAAAATTCTGATGGTAAGATTTTTTTCCACCAATGGAACTCGAACTGCCAAACCACGATCTCAGACCATAAAGAACTGACGTCTGAATGATCGTGGGCACCAGGCGGGCAATACAGTAAAATACCAGTATAACAAAATTTTGGGGACCTCAGAAATTAATTTATTATAGTGAAATTTTGTTACAGTGAAACCTCAATGCATTCCTCATTAACACATTTTCCTGCTTAGCACATCATAATTTCGAAGTCCCGATTCTCATTGTATTAAATCTATATTAAAATACCTCACTTATCATGTCACGAATTTTAATTATTACCGCTTAGTACAATCACATTTTTCCTAGCCCTGAAAACGTTATTTGTCATCTCCTGTGGAAGGAACATGATTTCCAACTCAGAGCCCTCGCCGCAGTTGCATGATAACTGGAAAAGGCCTTGAATTCTGAACTACACAGGATAAAATGTACCTTCGGGGAGCAAACCATTAGCCTCCAAAATGCTCAGTTTTGCTTGGCGGTCAGCAGTGAAACTGCAGAATAACATAATGAGCCTGTTTGTGTTTGTACTTCACATTCCATTCAGAGGTTAGAAATGTATTTCGTGTCTAGTTGTACAGTGACAGGAAGCGAATATTTGTCGCCCGATAGCCTACATCTGCAAAATAATCGTGTGAAGTTGACCAGTGTTGTGCATATTTGACTTGTGATAACCTACCGTATAATCGCGAATACCACCTGCACTGTTTTTCGAAAATATCGCTTCCAAAATTGGGTGTGGGTCTTATTTAAAATTTTGGGAAATTTATCTTTCCGAATGCGCGTAAATCGGGCATCACCACCGGCGCGGCTTGGCAACAATGCTCTCTCTGTTCACAGTGTACGCTACTTCCGCGCTTGGCGTCTCACGCACGTTCTCGGAGTATCAACATGAATTCCACAAAGTGTTTGCGATCTTTAACTGCAAGTGAGAAACTGAAAGTAGTTCGGGAAGCCGAAAATAATGGAAATCGTGCCGCCGGTAGGAAATATGATATTGACAAGTCGTGTGTTCACGATTGGAGAAAGAAGAAAAATGTGTTATTAACATGTAGTGGTGATTGTAGAGCTTTTCGTGGACCGAGTATACAGTTTCCAGAAATTGAAAAAGAACTTTATAAATATGTGACAGAAAGGCGGGAATTGTGTCAGCTAAAGGCATTAGAGATCGCAAAGGAACTTTCATTGGAAGGGTTTAAGGCAATGCCGCCGTACATTGTTCTCAAGCGAAAGATGCTTCCTAAAAATCTACCCGCTGATGTTATCATCAGATCTCGGAACTCCGGCTGGATGGAATGTTCACTTGTGGAAAACTGCGTAAAGTGTGTCTGGCAACGTTGCCCTGGTGCATTATTGGGACAAAAGAGCTTGCTTGTTCTCGACAGTTATCGCGGCCACACAACAGACGCTGTGAAGAAACATATCAAGGATGGGAAAACTGACCTAGCAGTCATTCCAAGCGGGATAACATCTATGCTACAGCTGCTGGATGCCTGCTTGAATCGTTCATTTAAAGCAGCCTTGAAACAGCTGTATACAGAATGGATAGCGGCTGATAATCACACACTGACGCCAACAGGTCACATTCAGCACTCAGAAGTTCCTGTGTTTGTGGATTTTGACAGCATGGAATCGTATCCATGGAGACCTCATATGGAAAAGCTTCAGGAAAAGTAGCATTTTTAATGCTATGGATGGCAGCGATGACAACATTTTGGGGGAAGGTGATGGTGATGAAAGTTCCGAAGTTGGTACTGATGATGATGATGATGATGATGATGATGATGATGATGAATGAACTCGTTGGATATCGTACTGGAAATGTTTGTTTACTTTTATTTGTAATTTCTAATCTTTTGATGTGTGTTAGTAAAGATTGTAAATAATTTTGACATTTTTTCTTTTTAAATTTTGTTCTTTCAAAATAAGGGTGCGGGTCTTATTCGGTGGCGGGTGGCATTCGAGATAATACGGTAATTATGGATACGGAAAAGTCGTAAATTTCCTTACCAATGTAAGGATGTTTTTTTGAGAGTCCACTTTTTCAATACATTGTTTTTTACTGGTTTACATAAATATTTTTACATAGGTAGTAGGAACAGTGGCTGAAGATGCCTAAAAACAAGCAAAACATATTGCACTTAAGACATAATAATATAATTTTTTAAATGTAAACCAATAAAAAACAATGCATTGAAAAGGTGGACTCTCAAAAAGACATTATTCTAGAAAGGTATATGTTGCTCAATACGGACCCAACGATGAGATTTATAACTTGTAATAAATCCCCTTATGTCGTAAAAAATAATATCTAGTGTTTCCATATCCCTATTGGATAGTTTTTATTTGTGTATTCACTAGTTAGATTTTTTGCTTAGCACGTTCTTCTTCATTATCCCTTGAAGAAATGTCTTAATGGGGTTTTACTGTATATATTGAAATAGGTTAATTCTTAAGAAGTCTCCTGTTGTTACATCCGTTGCAGGATCTACATTACTTCAACAGATGATAGAAAAATTGGCAGATATGTACATGAAGTAATGAAATACAGTAATCGCAAGAGGTTTTCTGTATATACGAGGATTGGGGCAAAAGTCATGGCAACTATTTTTTTCTTGTAGATATGTGAATGGATCACAAACGTATATGTGTTGTGTGGAAGTTCTGCAGGCATAGTGTGTATGCAGAACAACAGATGGCTCTGTGATAGCTGGTAGTAGCGCAGCGAGGGCTGTGAAATCAGTCAGTTGGTGAGTGTCGTGCGAGATGGGAGTAACCCGCGTTGAGCAGCACGCTTACATCAAAATAGCTGTTCTCCGAAGGAGAAATTCGATGGAATGTCACAGTGAATTAGTGGAAGCCCTTGGGAATAATGCCCTACCATAATGTACAGTAGCACGGTGGGTAGGAAAGTTTCAGCGAGGACGTTTGTCAACCAGTGATGAGCAACGTTCGGGATGACCTGTCAGTGTGTGGACTGACGCGGCACGTGCCGTCATTGAGCAGCTCCTGGATGAAGACAGATGATGGACGCTACTGGAGTTAGAGAGGGCAAGTGGCATCGAGAAATGCACCGTCCACAGGATATTGCGTAATGAGCTGCAACTGCACAAAATCGCATCGCGGTGGGTACTGCATGCACTAACAGAAGTTGAAAGTTGGGTGCGCTATGCAATATGCTCCGACCACCTTGCACGCTGGTAACAGGACGGCGATAAATTCTTGTCACGAATAATCGCCATTGATGAATTCTGGGCCATGGCATACGAACCAGAACTGAAACGTCAGTCCGCGGAGTGGCGACATGCTGGATCACCAAGGAGGCAGAAAGTCCGTCAGAATCTTTCCCCAGTGAAATTGATGGTGATCGTCGCGTATGATGTCAGGGGTGTCATTGTTTGCCACTTTGTTCCACATGGCAGAACAGTTTTTAATTTCATGTGGCTTTTTCTAGCCGGGGGGAGCCCTTGTAAGGCAGACACTCCGATGAGGGTGGGCGGCATCTGCCATGTGTAGGTAACTGCGTGTTATTGTGGTGGAGGATAGTGTTATGTGTTGTGTGCGAGTTGCAGGGATGTTGGGGACAGCACAAAAACCCAGCTCACGAGCCACTGGAATTAACCAATGAAGGTTAAAATCCCCAACCTGGCCAGGAATTGAACCCGGGACCCTCTGAACCGAAGGCCAGTACGCTGACTATTCAACTGAGTTGGACGGCAGAACAGTGACCGCACAGTACAGGGACTTCCTGGTGCAACAGGTACGACGTGGCGTTCGGGAGAAACATCCGGATCTTGTGGACAGTGCAATAATCCTGCACGACAATGCAAAACCACATAAAGCAGTGTGTGTAGGGCAGCTACTGCGACGTTGGGGATGGGAAGAATTGGAGTACCCACCATACTCTCCCGACATTTCGCCCTGTGACGTTGATCTCATTCAAAAGATTAAGGAACCACTACGTGGTAGGCGGGTAGCAACACGAGAGGACATTGCTAATACTGTGCGCCTACAAGTGACCTGATTCACTCATGGTGCGGCAAATGCTGAGGCAGATGGTATTCAGCGCCTCCCACATCGTTGGTAGCGTGTGGTGTCAGTAGCAGGGGACTCCTTTGAGGGTCTTTAGGCCCAGGTTTGTCATGTCAACTTTGTGTGTCCTGTGTTGTCATTCTTTTGCACCGGGAAGGCCATATTGCCCTGTAAACTACCGTAATAAATTAGTGTGTTACGATATTTCAGTGCTGTTCATTGTCCACACTGTAATTAACACCTTGTCCTTTCATCTGTATATATCTCATTTTCCAACCGGACTGGTATCTTCAAGAAAAAAAATAGTTGCCATGACTTTTGCCTCAACCCTCGCATCAAATTTTATGTTGTTACTTTCTAGTAATTGATATACGCTGCACAAAAGCAGAAGAAGATAACCTTTTCAGTTCTACTACAGCAGAACCAGTAACTCCACCATTTCCTTACCTCTCCAGTATTTACAAAGATATCCTAATTATCCTAGCGATATTCTTAAAATTAAACACAGGTAATCCTTGAAGTGCCCCTGTAGGACGCCTTTTCAGTAAAAGAAAGATGTATTCCGTCAAACAGGTCGAAGCTTAGGGATGAGAATTTCAAGAACTAATTATTTGTACAGTAAATGGCATTAACTAAAATAAAAATTATGGGAAAAGATAATTTGGAAGTTCCAAGCTATTGTGTTTAGTGTCACCTAGTGATGATACACACTTAAGCCTGCCTGGTGGCCATGATCGTTAAGGCATTGAAGTCTAAACGGTCTGACATTATGGTTAGCCGGTTCGAGTCCCGTTGGTCGAAAAAATGTTCACCATCAGAATGTTGGACAGCAGAGCAGGGGAGGTGATGGTACACAATTTCTAATCACTAGATTGCATGCCAAAAGCCTGGATTAAATTCCAAACCTCTCCGCAAATCTCATATGGAGTAAGGGCATATGACACTACTGATGGTGATTTGTCCGTCAGATGGGGATGTTAAAGCCTTGAGCAGACCCCTTGGTGTTATACGACAGGAGTAGGCTACATGCTGGCACCAGGTTTCACCCTCTCCCTTCCTACTATCATATATCACATCATTCATTTCATCTCATTAACTCCTCATTATGATGAGGTTGACGTCAGGAAGGGCATCTGGTAATTCGAAGCCTACGACGACAGATTCATCTCACCTCATACCCGACCCCGGAGAGACATGGGACAAGGGTTGGACAAAGAAACCAACAGTGATGCTACACACTTAATGTGTCTATGCCCAAAAAACCCACAAAAAATTAATAATGTCTTCTCCTTGCAAACTTTGGTATTGTTACAGCCTCGTGCAAAAAAAAAAGAAGTCTGAGATTTCCTTAAAGTAATTTTTTTCTCAATTTACTTTACATCACACTAACACAGAATCGTCTTATGGCGAAAATGGGATAGGAAAGGGCTTGGAATGGGAAGGAAGTGACCGTGGATTTAATTACGATACAGTCTTGGCATTTGCCTGGTGCGAAAATGGGAAACTACGGAAAACCATCTTCAGGGCTGCCAACAGCGGGGTTCAAAACCACTATCTCCTGAATACAAGCTCGAAGTAATTGTAATTTTATTGATTATTTGTTGAAAAAGTAATTTGTAGTTGATTAAAATTGAGATACCAGAACTTCAAAACACTGCAACTAAAATTGGCCTTAACATATCATTCAACAGACATTATGTTCCAAAAAAAATCATCAAAAGAAATGAGCATAAATTATAATAAAGTCAAATGTTGCCCAATTCAAATACCTAGGAGAAGTAACAACAAGCAACAAATGAAAAAAAACCTTGATCCAAATAAGAATAAACAAGCTACCTAAACCAAAAAAGTTAATTTGGAACATAAAAAAAAGTCTATTCACACATACAAAACAAAAACACAACAACACAGTTATGAAAACAGAAGCAATATATGCAGCAGAGACCCTTTCATCTGAACGAACAATCAAAGACCGACAGATTCCAGAAGTTGCACTGAGTGCAAACAGAACAAGTAGTTCTCAAGAGGCTAGGAGTAACACTAAACAATTACGCAGCAGAAAGAAAAGTAAGTGACAATTCTTCCAGTAAGAAGTTATACAGAATTATAATCAAAACCATAAACATAATTTTTTATCTTTCATTACAGATATACCAACAAGCCATTTTGGAACATACGAAAACATTTTAAATCCTATATCACATTAGAAAGTGTTTCATCAACAAGTTTCTTCATGAACAATATTCTCCTATTGACAATATAAAATTAATGCCAATACATATGTATAAATGTTACTCCAGCAACAATGAGAACAAGTCAAATGTCCATAACATAGACAATTATCAACTGCACAAAATTGTCAATATAGTTAACGAAGTTTTAATGACAATCATACAAGTTAAGCAACATTGAATCAATACAATTAGCCAGATCTCAAAAGTTTTTTATTTTTAAAAATAATTTTAAAGGATGTTCACCAGATGAGTTTCGTCAATAAAATGTGTGATAGATTTTTAGACAAATATGTTTTAACTTAAAGACATAATTTTATTGTTATATGACTTGTAAAATAATATAAGATTTGTCAATCAGTTTTATAGGCATAATCCTAATCCAAAAGAATTGTTTCATGATCTTATATAACCTTAAGTAAATAATAACTGGCTGATGATGCTCACGAAAAAGGAGCTAAACATGTACCATATCAACATCTTAATAAATATGTAAGTTTGTACTAAGTTTTTATTGTATTGAATAGGTGGTAATTAACAAAATTATAAGAATTTGTATCATAAGATTCCAGATCAGAAAAAAGAATTGTAACAACCTCTACCAACAAAAAATACCAGAAAGATGGACAGTGGCGGATAGTACCTAACAAAATCATGTACAAAGAGTTGGAACTCATTACTGATACTAAGTGTAAAAGGAGACTTGATTCTTTGGACACATAATGAGAACGTAGGATTTGATACTTCTGAAACAAACAGAACAGTACAGTACAATCTCGACTCAAAAAAATACCATAACAGGCAGCAGATGGATCAGAAAAATAAGACGGGATCTGAAGGAAATTGGCCTTACACCAGAAGACACCCCAGATAAGATAAAATTAAACAAAAGAATCCAGGACACAAACATCCACTTCACACTTGCAAGAGGAATATTTTCAACACCAAAAAGGGCACGAAGATCGGACACATGGAAAAGCACTTGGAAAGACTGCTAGGCCCGAACAGTCCTTTCGAAGACAGTTGGATAATAGGCTGACTACAGTGATCCTACGCGGTCATAAAATTAAAGAAGAACCGAGTGAAATATTTCTTAGGTAACTGTAATTCAGCCCAATTACTTTTTGGACTCTTCCCATCACTGCACACACATAAGAGGTCCTTCCCCAAGCAGTGTGCACATTAATCCGTTAACTGGTCCACAAAAAAACTCATGACCACATGGTCCTTTTAGTCGGTCACCTTCTACAACAGGCTGGAACTACCTGTGGGTGTATTCACATCCTCCCACTGGCCAGGTGCCAATTCTCAATAATTTTCAATGCCATCATTCAGTTCCACACGAAGGTTGCCTCTTTCAATTGCCTCGTACGGCAGGCAGGCTGAGGATACCATGAGAGTGTTTAATGCCCCTACTCACACAGGAGCCTTTGATACTGAGATCACATACCATGCAAGGACAAATGGGTATGTCCGAGGAGTAGAAAAGTGCCAGATGAGATTATAGCTCTAGTTAAACAACTGTATAAAGAAACAAAGAACTGTGTGCAAATTCAAGAAGGCAGGTCAAGTTGTTTTGAAACCAAAAGCAAAGTCCGACAAGGTAGCTGCCTATCACATTCTTCATTATTGTAACTGATGAGGTCATAAAAGCAGTAGAAAGGAAGAAATCAGACAAATACCCTTGTTTTGGCCCATTATGTTATGCTACAGGGTGAGGCAGAATCAAAAGTACAAGCTAAACAATTATGGTTAAGTTATCCAATTCTAAGATATGGACTGAAAGCAGCAACTTTGGCTAGATGTGTAAAACATTTTCTACAGGCCACCGAATTGAAGGTACCCCATTCTTATCTCCAAAAGACAAGGAGACACAAAATAAGAATCTAGGAATTAAGCAAAGTATGATGGCATGGACATATGAGAGAGATAGCTCCAAATAGAAACCCAGGAGGATTGTTGTTGGTACGATGCCCAGAGCTTGTGATGGTTGGGAAAAAGCAAATTTTCAAAGACCTCACAAAATGTGATGTAAATTGGCAGCATAAAGTAGAACATCAGCTATGGATGGTCAGGATAAACTGGAAAAGGCTTGCCACACCTAGCTCGCTGAAGCGTAGAACATGATGATGAATGATGATTAACAAGACAGAAATAAATTTAGTATACTATATTAACAGTGATTTTTGGCGATTCCAAGAAATACGTTATTTTACCACTATTTTGAGACATTTCCGTTAAGCTACAGGTTCTTACTGAAAATTAACAGGGTGAATATAAATTTGAGTCTGGTACACCTTCCAAACCCCATGGCACTACGGCCCGTGAAGCGACCAAGTGACCGCTGCTCAGCCCGAAGGCCTGCAGATTACCAAAGATCTTCATGTCTTCCATCAATTCTTTGTCAGTGTTCACCTTCAGTACTGTGAATATCATTAAAAGTAAAATGTTTGTTCATAAATGAATAAGAATCATCAAACTCTCTCCTTTTAACAAAAATAGAAAAAAAATAATGCTCACCAGCATGTGTTCAGAGCTCTGCACAGGCTGGAAGCCCACGAAGCTGATCTGCATGGAGAGTATGGTGCCCACACAGTAAAGAGTACTGTAGGCCACATAGATGCGGTGAGAGAAGCGTCCCGTTGCCATCAGCGTCAAAACATGCAGGGGAATCAGGTTAATCAGAAACACGTAGCCACCCCATGATGAAACCTGTAATCACAGACTGTTTTCATAAATCCAGAATCAGCACAAGCTAGGAAGGACGGTAGTGATTGTTGTAAGGGGAGTACAACTACAGTCTATGTCAAGCTGTTTCCATTGGCACAAACAACATTTAACAAAGGAAATTTTCTGCTGAGTGCAATGCATTGAGCGGGTGGAATTCAGATAATTCTGAGTAGCCTCTGGAAGCCAAAACACTTCCCATTTGACACAGACTATAGGCAACCATCCCCAGGGAACATACTCAAGGTCGGGACAGGTGGGGACAGCAACTGAAAGCAGAGAGAAGCAATGGAAATGAACAAACAGGTGACAAATGCAGTCAGACAGGAACAATTGATAGGACAAACACAGTGACAGACCTGTCTCCACATCTTCAATCTCATTTCTTCTCCATGTCAAAATATCTCCCTCAATGAGTGTTGGTGCCCACCTTCTGATGAAGCTGAGTAGCAGAAATGAGTTTGTCAGGGGCCTGAGAAGAAACACTGGAACTGATGTGAGGAAAGAGCTCATCTATTTTAAGACAACAGCGTGTAAATACATGGAGATTGTCTTTTGTGTTTACATGTTTGCCCTCGTTTCCTCTTTTGCTGCTCCTTCTCATGCTGACCTGTCATTGTGTTCATTTTCATATTCACATCAATACAAATAAAATATTTCCATCAGAATTAAAACAAACAACAGCTGGTACTTGTGTTGATAAACTTTACAATAATAGGCATTTCATTTCATCCTATACTGATTTGTCATGCCTTTGCTGGCGAGATGTAGTGTTTACAGTGCACTATGTCTTCTGGTATGGGCTATATCAAATTTGTTACTTTCATTGACTTGCCTCAGTCTCATCCTTGGCTTTGAGAATATGAAAGTGACTGAGGTATGAGTGATGCTAGTAATACCATTGCTTATGCAGCTAGTCACTGTTATAAATGGTGTGAAAATATCGCTCATAGGGTCGGTTGGTGCATGCATTTCAGTGGGCTTGGCCGATTGATATGTAATAGCAACGGCTGGCTCGGTGAGGAAAGCAACGGCAAACAACCTCACTCCTCATTTCCCTAGTAAAACTCTTCAGTGATGCCTAGGCTATTTATGATAGCTGTTGGTGGAGCTGCAGAGGATCAAACCAGCCTTTGGGCTGAATACCCAAAATACAATGATTTGTCTAATCTCATAAAAACTACAGTAGATGCCCGCTATAGCAAGTACGGCATATAACGAGAACCCCGTTATAATGACAGATATTGTCTGTCCCTTCAAAATTCCTATGTTAAACTGTGTATTATCCTTCGGTTACAGCGAGAGCCCTATCACCGACTCATCCGTTATTACGAGCGATTAAGCATGCCCGATTTTCTATTGCCAATATTTATGCACCCCAACGATTATGTTGCATGTGTTATTATTTATAAATTTCATTTTCCGTATTGACAGACACAAAGTATAGATAAGAAATGTGTTTTTCCACCATTCAATACAAAATTTATTTTAATAGATTAAGCTAGTACCGGTTTCGGCTCTTTAACGGCCATCATCAGCTAGTACATGTTTTGTTTTAGCCATTAGACTATACACAAGTTGTTATTGTATTAGGCATCCGGATGTCTAATGGGGGATGGAATAATAGCATATAATTAAAATATCAGTGGTCAGGTTAAAAAGTTATAAATAGAGCATGAGTATGTAAAACACATTAAAAACACACAGGTCACAATATATAACATTTAAAAAGTTTCAAAACATTAAAATTGTACGTATAGGTAGACACTTGTTAAAATGTTCAATTTATGTTATATGGATTCCATTCTTCTGTCTTCTGTGCAGATCCTTCTAAGTAATGTTGATTTTAGTTGCGTAGGGTAATCTTCGAGGACATTTTGAAACTAGTGTACGTCTTATTGATGTGGGCCTTTGTCATGATGAAATTTCGTTATGTTATATATCCCAACTTGTGATATACTATGGCAAGTTTCAATACAGTAAACAGCAGGTCTCGAGCATGTATTTAGAAGTAGTCGGTGGTAACACTTCTCTCGTCTATGTTTGTTCTTGTAGTCTGTAAAGATAAAGTGATATAAGTATGCCGGTAGTGTGTGCATGAAGGAATGCCTAGTATGTGTATGGAAAGAGTACTTACTATAGTTGTTGTGGAAGTCTTGTGCTGATGTGTTTGAAAGCTTGTTGTGTTCTACTGCGAGTGAGTCTGGGGCTCATATTAGCTGTGGAGGGGAATGTAGGTGGAGGGGAAGAAGGAGTGGCCGTTGGAGAAGTAGGGGCGGGGTCAGGCTTGTGATTCGTTAGTTTGTTAGAGCGTGTGTTTACTATTTTGAGATAATCATTCTTTAATATCGGAATGGCTTTGTCAAAAATAATGCTGGTTTTTTCATTAATATCATTAATGTTATGATTGGGGTTGGCGTATTGGTCTAAAGAAATGTAGAAATCTTCGGTTATGTTGAGCAGGGGGCCCTTGGAGTTTATATTTAGTATTGTCATGTCGTTATTGATGTTTGTGAAACTATGCTTGGATTCTTCTACATGTTGGCCTATTGATGAGAAATGGTTATGTTTTACTGCATTTATATGTTCATTGTAGCGGATGGTGAAGTTTCTGCCTGTACGTCCTATGTAACTTATGTCACAGTTGTTACATTTGATACGGTAGACACCTGATTGGTTGTATTTATTGTTATTATTGACTGTTTTAGTGTTATGTATAATGTTGGTACTATTGTGTGTAGTTTTGAATACTGTTTTTATGTTGTGCTTCTTGAAAATATTAGTTATAGTATATATGTGGGTGTTGTTGAAGGTAAATAGAGCATAGTCTTTTTTGGGTTTGGCTGTTTTTGCTAATTTAGTTTTAGGTTGTGATTTTATTTTGTGAATGATTTTGTTGACCATTTCTTTGCTGTATCCGTTGTGTTTAGCTATGTCGTGGATTAACTTCAATTCATTATTTTGGTCTTCTGTTGTCATCGGGATGTTAAAAGCTCTATAAATCATACTATAATAGGCTGCTCTTTTATGTGTATTGGGATGAATGGAATCATTTTTTATGGTATTTGAGGTGTGTGTGGGTTTCCTGTAGATCTTGTAAGATAAGTGGTTGTCGTGTCTGGTTATTGTTAAGTCTAGGTAATTTAGTGCACGGTTATTTTCAGTTTCTTTGGTGAATTTAATTTGGGGATCTAGAGTGTTAAGCTTATCTAGTATAGTTTGTGCGTCAGTGGATCTATTATCTAAAACTACGAAGACATCGTCAACAAATCTGCACCAAAAATGTATATTCTCTATTTCTTTGATTGACGTGTATTCTAGGTTATCTATGTATATTTCTGCTAATATTCCGGAGGCAGGAGACCCCATAGGTAGGCCTTGTTGCTGATAAATGGTATCGTGAAATCTGAAATAGTTATTATTTATGGCGAATTCAAGTAAGTTTATGAATTCGTTTATTTCTAAGGTGCTCAAGTTGCTATTGTTTTTTAGGTTAGATTCTATTATTTTGATTGTTTGTTTAACAGGAATGTTAGGGTACATATTTATTATGTCAAATGAAGCAAGGGTATGGTGTTGTTCGATCTTTAGCTCTTTGGTTCTGTTGCAAAAATCTATTGAGTTTAGTATTGTTTTGTTTGCTAAAAATGTATAGTGCTTTTTTAAAAAATTTTGGATGAATTGCGATAATTTGTAGGTTGGACTGGCTCTATAGTTTATAATAGGTCTCATAGGTACGTCTTCTTTATGTATTTTTGGGTAGGCTTTCGCGGTCGGTAATTGAGGGTTCATTGTTATGAGTTTAGCAGATTCACTTTCGGTGAGAAGAAAATGTGTGTTTTTAAGTAAAATTTTTAAATTCCTTTGTATGTTATTGGTTGGATCTCGGCGTTTAATAGAAAAAGTATTGTCTTGGAAACATTTTTTAGTCTTTGTTATGTATTCATTTTTATCCATAATGACCGTAGTGTTGCCTTTGTCGGCCTTCGTTACTAGTAGATTGTTCTGTTTTATTTTATTTTTAAGTTTGTTTAAGTTCGATCTATTGGTGGTATTCATGTTTGGGTTATTATTGTGGACGCTATTGATGTATTGCGGGATCTTTCTACTGATTTCGTGTCTTGCTTCGTCTCGTATGTCATATGGGATCTTTTGTAAAGCAAGTTCTGTTTCGGTAATGGTAGTTATAATATTCTGGTAGGATGATGCATTACCCCAGTTGTGTTTGGGTCCCCTGTTCAATATATCCGTTTCTACGTCGTTAAAAACGGTTTGCGTAAGATTTTTTATAGGCGGATGGAATTTATGTTGGGAATTCTTGTTAGGAAGAGAGGGATCTTTGTTTTGGATTATGGTTAGTGGCTTTGGTTTACTTTGTTGTTGTTTCAGTGTTTCCAGTTTTTTGTTTAGTGTGTTTTGTTTCTTTATGGCTAAGTCTTCTATTTTTTCTCTGGAAATTCGTTGAAAGTAATTCCAATAGCTGTGTGGGAGTTCATGGGATGCTTTCAGGTGTGTTGAGTAAAGTTCATTATTCCATCCCCCATTAGACATCCGGATGCCTAATACAATAACAACTTGTGTATAGTCTAATGGCTAAAACAAAACATGTACTAGCTGATGATGGCCGTTAAAGAGCCGAAACCGGTACTAGCTTAATCTATTAAAATAAATTTTGTATTGAATGGTGGAAAAACACATTTCTTATCTATACTTTGTGTCTGTCAATACGGAAAATGAAATTTATAAATAATAATACGGAAGCCAACCAGGCAAAACGTAAAGCATTTAAATATCAGAAATTGAAAATTAAACTAATGAACACAACCAAAAGCATTGCCTTTTTGAAGGAATGCCTTTCAAACAACTTAACACCGAAATTTCTCCAGAAATACAATAATAAACACAGACGAACCGCTCAGACACGCAAAACACAAAACAGGACTAATGAAATTTGGTTAAAAGAAGAAATAAAATTCCTATATCGGAAGAAACAACACCTTAATAATGAACTTTACTCAACACACCGGAAAGCATCCCATGAACTCCCACACAGCTATTGGAATTACTTTCAACGAATTTCCAGAGAAAAAATAGAAGACTTAGCCATAAAGAAACAAAACACACTAAACAAAAAACTGGAAACACTGAAACAACAACAAAGTAAACCAAAGCCACTAACCATAATCCAAAACAAAGATCCCTCTCTTCCTAACAAGAATTCCCAACATAAATTCCATCCGCCTATAAAAAATCTTACGCAAACCGTTTTTAACGACGTAGAAACGGATATATTGAACAGGGGACCCAAACACAACTGGGGTAATGCATCATCCTAC
Organism: Anabrus simplex; assembly: GCF_040414725.1. Taxonomy (NCBI): domain Eukaryota; kingdom Metazoa; phylum Arthropoda; class Insecta; order Orthoptera; family Tettigoniidae; genus Anabrus; species Anabrus simplex. The sequence continues at coordinate 23,933,558 of NC_090278.1, read as the reverse complement.
CAGAATATTATAACTACCATTACCGAAACAGAACTTGCTTTACAAAAGATCCCATATGACATACGAGACGAAGCAAGACACGAAATCAGTAGAAAGATCCCGCAATACATCAATAGCGTCCACAATAATAACCCAAACATGAATACCACCAATAGATCGAACTTAAACAAACTTAAAAATAAAATAAAACAGAACAATCTACTAGTAACGAAGGCCGACAAAGGCAACACTACGGTCATTATGGATAAAAATGAATACATAACAAAGACTAAAAAATGTTTCCAAGACAATACTTTTTCTATTAAACGCCGAGATCCAACCAATAACATACAAAGGAATTTAAAAATTTTACTTAAAAACACACATTTTCTTCTCACCGAAACTGAATCTGCTAAACTCATAACAATGAACCCTCAATTACCGACCGCGAAAGCCTACCCAAAAATACATAAAGAAGACGTACCTATGAGACCTATTATAAACTATAGAGCCAGTCCAACCTACAAATTATCGCAATTCATCCAAAATTTTTTAAAAAAGCACTATACATTTTTAGCAAACAAAACAATACTAAACTCAATAGATTTTTGCAACAGAACCAAAGAGCTAAAGATCGAACAACACCATACCCTTGCTTCATTTGACATAATAAATATGTACCCTAACATTCCTGTTAAACAAACAATCAAAATAATAGAATCTAACCTAAAAAACAATAGCAACTTGAGCACCTTAGAAATAAACGAATTCATAAACTTACTTGAATTCGCCATAAATAATAACTATTTCAGATTTCACGATACCATTTATCAGCAACAAGGCCTACCTATGGGGTCTCCTGCCTCCGGAATATTAGCAGAAATATACATAGATAACCTAGAATACACGTCAATCAAAGAAATAGAGAATATACATTTTTGGTGCAGATTTGTTGACGATGTCTTCGTAGTTTTAGATAATAGATCCACTGACGCACAAACTATACTAGATAAGCTTAACACTCTAGATCCCCAAATTAAATTCACCAAAGAAACTGAAAATAACCGTGCACTAAATTACCTAGACTTAACAATAACCAGACACGACAACCACTTATCTTACAAGATCTACAGGAAACCCACACACACCTCAAATACCATAAAAAATGATTCCATTCATCCCAATACACATAAAAGAGCAGCCTATTATAGTATGATTTATAGAGCTTTTAACATCCCGATGACAACAGAAGACCAAAATAATGAATTGAAGTTAATCCACGACATAGCTAAACACAACGGATACAGCAAAGAAATGGTCAACAAAATCATTCACAAAATAAAATCACAACCTAAAACTAAATTAGCAAAAACAGCCAAACCCAAAAAAGACTATGCTCTATTTACCTTCAACAACACCCACATATATACTATAACTAATATTTTCAAGAAGCACAACATAAAAACAGTATTCAAAACTACACACAATAGTACCAACATTATACATAACACTAAAACAGTCAATAATAACAATAAATACAACCAATCAGGTGTCTACCGTATCAAATGTAACAACTGTGACATAAGTTACATAGGACGTACAGGCAGAAACTTCACCATCCGCTACAATGAACATATAAATGCAGTAAAACATAACCATTTCTCATCAATAGGCCAACATGTAGAAGAATCCAAGCATAGTTTCACAAACATCAATAACGACATGACAATACTAAATATAAACTCCAAGGGCCCCCTGCTCAACATAACCGAAGATTTCTACATTTCTTTAGACCAATACGCCAACCCCAATCATAACATTAATGATATTAATGAAAAAACCAGCATTATTTTTGACAAAGCCATTCCGATATTAAAGAATGATTATCTCAAAATAGTAAACACACGCTCTAACAAACTAACGAATCACAAGCCTGACCCCGCCCCTACTTCTCCAACGGCCACTCCTTCTTCCCCTCCACCTACATTCCCCTCCACAGCTAATATGAGCCCCAGACTCACTCGCAGTAGAACACAACAAGCTTTCAAACACATCAGCACAAGACTTCCACAACAACTATAGTAAGTACTCTTTCCATACACATACTAGGCATTCCTTCATGCACACACTACCGGCATACTTATATCACTTTATCTTTACAGACTACAAGAACAAACATAGACGAGAGAAGTGTTACCACCGACTACTTCTAAATACATGCTCGAGACCTGCTGTTTACTGTATTGAAACTTGCCATAGTATATCACAAGTTGGGATATATAACATAACGAAATTTCATCATGACAAAGGCCCACATCAATAAGACGTACACTAGTTTCAAAATGTCCTCGAAGATTACCCTACGCAACTAAAATCAACATTACTTAGAAGGATCTGCACAGAAGACAGAAGAATGGAATCCATATAACATAAATTGAACATTTTAACAAGTGTCTACCTATACGTACAATTTTAATGTTTTGAAACTTTTTAAATGTTATATATTGTGACCTGTGTGTTTTTAATGTGTTTTACATACTCATGCTCTATTTATAACTTTTTAACCTGACCACTGATATTTTAATTATATGCTATTATTCCATCCCCCATTAGACATCCGGATGCCTAATACAATAACAACTTGTGTATAGTCTAATGGCTAAAACAAAACATGTACTAGCTGATGATGGCCGTTAAAGAGCCGAAACCGGTACTAGCTTAATCTATTAAAATAAATTTTGTATTGAATGGTGGAAAAACACATTTCTTATCTATACTTTATGTTGCATGTGATCGATCATCTTCAGTATAGTTTCCTCGCAGCGTCCAATAGCGAGCTCTCTCGTCGACATTCGAAGGTGATCATAATCTATAATACCACAAAGCATTATTGCAATTTTAGAATTAGTCATTTAAAATTAGAATAAGTAGTGTTTTAATATATGTTATTTTTAAGAAGATCAAGGTTCTTCAGCAGCTGAAGATGACCCACACATCGGGTCAGAACCGGTACTGCAATGTAAAAATATTTTAAGTACCTTACAATAAATAATAGTGTTGATTAGGTGGAAAGTTCCATCTTCACACTTGTGATCATTCAAAGGTGATGTCAGAGTCGATTAGTAATACCCGTCGACAGCAGTTCCATAGAGAAAATTCAAATTGTAATAAATACATAAATAACGTGGCCAATAGCAGTTGTTAACTCGTTAGAAATAAGAGCTGAAGTAAACGATGGCTTAATATTAATATTATATACTGAAATTAAGTAAGAATGTTGTCACAGGTGTACAATGTGTTGGAAAATGGAAAGTGTTTATTGAAGACTTTATTTGTAAACATTCCGTAGTACTTACTGTATGATCTGAAGTAGGGTGATAATGTTTTATTGGTAACAACCTAATCTGTACAGTGTAATATTTGACAACATCTTGTATTTGTAAATAGTAGATTTCAGTTCTATATTTACTGGAAGTGTCCAGAAAATTTGTGACGTGAATTTTTGAACAGGGTGTGTTGCCGTTTGTTGATTATGTATTCTAGAAAGTATTCTCTGACTGTTCTGGAAATGGAAGGTTCGCGAGCGTGTGTATTCGAGAAACTTATTTAAAGTTCGCGACTGAAGTAGGAGTTGTGATTGGTGAATCTGGGTGACGATAGGTGGGCTCATGCGTTCTGATTGGCTACTCCAAGGTCAGGGTTTCCCTTATTAAGAGAGTGAGGCAGCATTTCATGGTCTGTCTTGGTCCGACCGGTCTGTCTGGTTGTCCGAAGTTTCGACGTCGTCTCGCTACCAGGATGGGCCTCCTTGTGGATAAGCATTCTTGATTTCCGTTCCAGCTTAAATTTCCTGTATAAGTGCGGCCAGTATCCAGTATTCAAGAGATAGTAGGTTCGAACCCCACTGTCGGCAGCCCTGGAAATGGTTTTCCGTGCTTTCCCATTTTCACACCTGGCAAATGCTGGGGCTGTACCTTAATTAAGGCCATGGCCGCTTTCTTCCCACTCCTAGCCCTTCCCTGTCCCATCATCGCCATAAGACCTATCTGTGTCGGTGCGACGTAAAGCAACTAAAAACAAAACCAAACCCCATGGCACTACAGCCCTTGACGGGCCTTGGCCTACCATGCGACCGCTGCTCAGCCCGAAGACCTGCAGATTACGAGGTGTCGTGTGGTCAGCCTCTCGGCTGTTATTCTTGGCTTTCGAGACCGGGGCCGCTATCTCATCGTCAGATAGCTCCTCCATTCTAATCACGTAGGCTGAGTGTACCTCGAACCAGCCCTGTAATGTAATGTTCGCTTGCCTTTTCATATAGGAGTCTATCCTAACCTCACTTAGATTCGCCACTTAATTATTTATGATGCCTTAGCTTTTCAGCTGGGCTTGCTTGTTTGTTTTCGACGCATTCCCCGTTTCTTGTTTCGCTAAATGTTACAAGTGAACTATGTAGCATGAGTGGAATGTAATTTTTTTTAAGACTTTACTGGCGAAGTACTATATAATGTTTTATTTATCATGACCTAACCTGTACTGTATAATGTTGTAACATAGGCATTTGTAAATAATAGAATTCTGTATCCTGAATACTGTCAGTCTCGGTTTATCTGTCTGCGAGCAGCCTATCTGGTTGACGTCCCCCGGCTTCGGGGATGGCACTCTGCTCGGGTAAACACTCTTGAATTCCGTTCCTGCTAAAATTTCCGTAATGTTCCGATTTGCTTTTCATACAGGAGCCTGCCCTAACCTCGCCTAGACTCACCAAATTAGTTACTTATGACGCCTTAGTTTTTCAGCTGGACTTACCTGTTCGTTTCCGAGGCATTCCCGTTTTGTTTCACTAAAATATGTATATTGTAGTTTAATAGTATTTCCCTTGGGGTTTGCCTCTGATAGTTCTGTATCACTTTAGGTACGCTAGATTTTGGATAACCTGTAAATTGCATTGTACTACTGCATTGGTAACTAGATGTACAGTTGATTTGTAATTTGAATTTACACTACTACGAATAACCTATGTATATCACTGAACTTATAGCTCATAACTTGGAATGTATTTGTAGAATTATCTTGTAAATAATATTTTAAAAACTAAGGATCACGGTGATTCATTTCGGAATCCGCTATCTAACCCATGTCCATGCCTTTGGTAGGTTCCCAGCCCTTCCATCTTCCCGTCTTGTCGTTCACTAGTTGGCCCTACTGATAGTTACGTACTTGTTTTGTTGGAGATCCGTGTATGCTAGCTACTGTTTTTCCGAGTGTGTAGTGTTTTCTTATATTGTGTATTGTACTCTTACCTTCCCCTTTTAACTGTGTTTGTGCCTTGTTTGGTGTTACCACTGTAGTAAAGGTAACACTAAATATGTAAATTGTAGTTTAATATATTTACCTTGGGGTTTTGCCTCTGACCATGTCGATGTACGCCAGAGTTTTTGGAAAGTACGTTTAACTTCACTGTAAATTATAACAGCATATTACGTTTCTTCTTACTTACTAAATTGCATTGTACAACTGGATTTGTAACTAGATGTATAATTCGTTTCAATCTGTGAACTTGTAGGAAGCTATTCTCAAAGAACATGTATTAATAATTGGTGTTGTCTCAGCTGAACATGTAGATTGTATTTTATTATCGTTATGTGTCGGTACCTTCCGCATGGTGGAATTTGTTCGGAATTTATTTGTAAAATCCATTTGTAAATAATATTTTGAAAATTAAGGATCACGGTTGATTATTTCTGAATCTGTGACCTAAACCATATCCATGCCTTTGGTAGGTTCCCAGCCTCTTCCCACCTTCCTAGTTTTTTGTCATCTAGTTGGCCCTACTGATATTTACTAAAGTTGTTATCGGCGGAGATCCGCGTCATTTCAGCTGATGTTTCACTGAGTGTGCAGTGGTTTTTGGTATAGTGTAGATGCTCTTACTTTCCTCCCTTTATTGTGTTTAGTGTAACCGCTGTAGAAGTGGTTACAAATGTGATACACTACGATATGGCAGAGTATATTACTGATATCAGAAGATGGTTTATATTTTTTTGCGTCTAGTTACATTTCAGAAAGGCTATTCCCACGTAAATTTTTACCGAGGAGGTTACCCTTTACCTACGTGCGCTTGAAATATGTTTTCATGATACATATACGGTTAAAGATAAAAATTTCATTGTTCCGTATTGAAATTATTGATGTTAAAAATTAAATAACTGGAAAGGAGGTTCAACCTATTCAATACTCAAAAGAAAGAAACGTAGCAATTACATTTCTATTTAAATGGGACCAGTTTCGACCTTAGTCTAGGTCATCATCAGCCATAAAAACATATAAAATGTTTATGAATGTTGGAGGTCAGTTCCACACACTGTTAGGCACAAAGACACGACATCACATTCTGTCCTGCACAAAGTCACAACATTACTAATCAACATACGAAGATCAAAAAGGCTTGAATTCGCAGACGAACAGATCTGTAGTAGAAAGCCGCCAGCTCCCGGTGACCAGCGCGGCACACTCAAGGTCACGCGCTGCGGCCAAACACCAAAGTAGAGTGGAGAACGTTTCGAAGGTCCAGAACCTGTCACGGCTGCGGGAAGCCAATTACGTATATAAAAATATACGACGCCAATTAGTACAACTGAATGAGCACCCGTACTCCAGATAAGTTCTTGGTAAACAGTTGACTTGAAAAAACAATTGTAGAGAGAAGAAAAGAAGTAGTAAAAAGCGCAATATCGGAAAACAAATGAAAACTTATATGCACAGTGCGCTTTTTTTTTTTTTTTTAAGAAGAAAAAAATTTTTAGGTTATGATTGAAGTAGTCGAAGTTGGCGCAAGACAAAAATTTGAAAGAGGAGAATAAATTAAACGAGGAAGAGTGATAGTGAAATAAGAGAAAGAATAAAAGAAATTGAAGTTAGATGGTAATGAGGAAAGATAAGATAGGGAAATGAAGGAGGGGTAGTTTAAGGTGGGTTAGGAGGGTGGGTTATTGGAGGTAGAAAATGTGGGTGGGAACTATGTAAGACATGGAAAATAGAATTGGGGTTTTGGAATTTGGAATTTTTGAGAAGAAGAATTAGGAAGTCAAAAGGGATATTGGGTTTTTCAGAAATGTCGTTTAAATTGAAATTAGGGTTGAAGTACTGGTCAAGGTGGATAAAGCAATTTTCAGTAATGTTTAAGAGGGGGCCTTTGTTAATGATTTTAAGTATGTTTATGTCATTGTCGATATTGGTGAAACTATGTTTGGAGTCTTGTATGTGCTGTCCTATGGCGGAGAATCTGTTGTATTTAATGGCGTTAACATGTTCAGAGTACCTGATATTGAAGTTGCGGCCAGTTTGTCCGACGTAGGAGGAACTGCAGTTGTTGCATTTAAATCTGTATACACCAGATTTAGAAAAAGCATTAGACTTATTTAGAGATTTAGAGTTGTGTAAGATATCAAGACTTCTATTGTTAGTTCTAAAAGAAATTTTCATATTATGTTTTTTAAAGATATTAGTTATTTTATAAGCATCCTGAGTAAAAGTGAAGGTGGAAAAAGCAGTTGGTTTTATTGTGTCTTTAGATAAAGTGGTTTTTGGACGGTGTTTGAATTTGTTGATGATGCGGTTAATGAAGGAGTTGTTAAAGCCATTAAATTTAGCAATGTTGCGGATGGTGTTTAATTCATTATTTAAATCTTTTTTGGACATAGGGGTGTTGAAGGCACGAAAAATTAAGCTGTTATAAGTAGCACGTTTATGAGCTTGGGGGTGCGAAGAATCTTGTTTGGGTTGGTTTTCTGAAAATTTTGTAAGATAAAGAAGAAGGATGTCTAGTAATAGTTAGGTCTAGAAAATTAAGAGTTTGGTTGTGTTCTGATTCGAGGGTGAATTTAATGTTAGAGTCTAAGTTGTTGAGATGAAGAAGTGTAGAGGTTGCGTTGGTTGATTCCTCATTTAATATTACCAATGTGTCGTCGACATATCTCGCCCAAAAGAGGATGTTGGAGAAATTATTATTATTATTATTAATACTTGTGTTTTCTAAGAAGTCAAGGTAAATTTCAGCAAGAATGCCAGAAGCAGGTGAGCCCATAGCCAAGCCATCTTGTTGATAAATGGTGTTGTCAAAGGTAAAATAATTATTGTTGAGAACTAATTTTAAAATAGACATGAAGTCTTGAATTTCAAGTTTACTTAGGTTACTGAATTTGTTTAGGTTGTTGTTTATAATGGGGAATAATTTTGGAATTGGAATACTAGGGTACATGTTGACAATGTCAAAAGAATGGAGAGAAAAATTTGGTTGTATTTCAAAATTTTTTAATTTGTTGATTAGATCAGAAGTGTTTTTGATAGATTTGTTGGATAAAAATCGATAATTTTTTAGTAAAAATGTTTGGATGAATTTAGAAGTGTTGTATAGGGGACTGGGTCTGTAATTGATAATTGGACGGATAGGAATGTTAGTTTTGTGAATTTTAGGGAGGGCTTTGGCAGTGGGTAGTTCAGGGTTCATGTTTATTAGTTTAGTTTTTTCTTGATCTGTGAGAAGAAAGGAAACGTTTCTTAAAGTATGTTTGAATAGGCGTTGGATTTTTGTGGTTGGGTCTTTTTTTATTATAGAAAAAGAAGGGTCACTGAAAAAGTTTTTGGTTTTATCTAAGTAGTCAGTTTTATCCATTATGACAGTAGTGTTGCCTTTATCAGATTTGGTGATAATGAGATTATTGTCATTGATTTTCTTTTTAAGATCTGAAATGGTTTTATTATCTTTAATTAAATTATTATTATTATTATTATTATTATTATTATTATTATAATTAATAAGAGAAGTGTTTTTGTTATTGTTAATGAAGATTTTATCAAGTTTCCTTTTTACTTCATATCTGATTTCATCTTGTTCATCTGTTGGCATTTTGTTAATGGCTATTTCAGATTCAATAATTAAATTGGTGGCTACATTGAAAGTGTTGAGATTGGGCCAATTGTGTTTGAAGCCCTTCGAAAGGATTGAGTTTTCATCATCACTCAGAGTTGTTTTAGATAGATTTACGATGGGAGGATGGAATTGTTCAATAGTTTTGGAGGGTGTGTTACGGTTCTTAAACTGGAATTTATGTGAAGAAGAGTTGTTCTTAAGAATTTTGAGTTTTTTCTCTAGGGTTTCTTGTTTGATTGACAGTACATGAAATAATTTATCATCTACTTGAGTTAGGAAGAGGTTCCATTGTGCACTCGGGAGAAGATTAGCAATTTCTAGATGTGTTTCGTATAATCTGTTGTTTAAAAATGATTTTTTCTTGTATAAGAAACGAATTTCGTTTTTTAACCAAATTTTGTTGGTTATTTTTTGGGTTTTTAACATGTGAGGAGAAGAAATGTTTTTTCTGGTACAACTTTGAAGAAATTTGGGGGTAAGATTGTAGGATATGCATTGTTTCAGGAAGTCGATGTCTTTTCCTAATTTAGCGATCTTGATCTTAAGGCCCATATAAGAGAAGGCTTTTTGTTTAGCTTGGTTAGCTTGTGCATTTAAAGATAAAAATTTCATTGTTCCGTATTGAAATTATTGATGTTAAAAATTAAATAACTGGAAAGGAGGTTCAACCTATTCAATACTCAAGAGAAAGAAACGTAGCAATCACATTTCTATTTAAATGGGACCGGTTTCGACCTTAGTCTAGGTCATCATCAGCCATAAAAACATATAAAATGTTTATGGATGTTGGAGGTCAGTTCCACACACTGTTAGGCACAAAGACACGACATCACATTCTGTCCTGCACAAAGTCACAACATTACTAATCAACATACGAAGATCAAAAAGGCTTGAATTCGCAGATGAACAGATCTGTAGTAGAAAGCCGCCAGCTCCCGGTGACCAGCGCGGCACACTCAAGGTCACGCGCTGCGGCCAAACACGAAAGTAGAGTGGAGAACGTTTCGAAGGTCCAGAACCTGTCACGGCTGCGGGAAGCCAATTACGTATATAAAAATATACGACGCCAATTAGTACAACTGAATGAGCACCCGTACTCCAGATAAGTTCTTGGTAAACAGTTGACTTGAAAAAACAATTGTAGAGAGAAGAAAAAAAGTAGTAAAAAGCGCAATATCGGAAAACAAATGAAACCTTATATGCACAGTGCGCTTTTTTTAATTTATTTTTTATTTAAGAAGAAAATTTTTAGGTTATGATTGAAGTAGTCGAAGTTGGCGCAAGACAAAAATTTGAAAGAGAATAAATTAAACGAGGAAGAGTGATAGTGAAATAAGAGAAAGAATAAAAGAAATTGAACTTAGATGGTAATGAGGAAAGATAAGATAGGGAAATGAAGGAGGGGTAGTTTAAGGTGGGTTAGGAGGGTGGGTTATTGGAGGTAGAAAATGTGGGTGGGAACTATGTAAGACATGGAAAATAGAATTGGGGTTTTGGAATTTGGAATTTTTGAGAAGAAGAATTAGGAAGTCAAAAAGGATATTGGGTTTTTCAGAAATGTCGTTTAAATTGAAATTAGGGTTGAAGTACTGGTCAAGGTGGATAAAGCAATTTTCAGTAATGTTTAAGAGGGGGCCTTTGTTAATGATTTTAAGTATGTTTATGTCATTGTCGATATTGGTGAAACTATGTTTGGAGTCTTGTATGTGCTGTCCTATGGCGGAGAATCTGTTGTATTTAATGGCGTTAACATGTTCAGAGTACCTGATATTGAAGTTGCGGCCAGTTTGTCCGACGTAGGAGGAACTGCAGTTGTTCTGGACCTTCGAAACGTTCTCCACTCTACTTTGGTGTTTGGCCGCAGCGCGTGACCTTGAGTGTGCCGCGCTGGTCAACGGGAGCTGGCGGCTTTCATCTAGAGATCTGTTCGTCTGCGAATTCAAGCCTTTTTGATCTTCGTATGTTGATTAGTAATGTTGTGACTTTGTGCAGGACAGAATGTGATGTCGTGTCTTTGTGCCTAACAGTGTGTGGAACTGACCTCCAACATTCATAAACATTTTATATGTTTTTATGGCTGATGATGACCTAGACTAAGGTCGAAACCGGTCCCATTTAAATAGAAATGTGATTGCTACGTTTCTTTCTTTTGAGTATTGAATAGGTTGAACCTCCTTTCCAGTTATTTAATTTTTAACATCAATAATTTCAATACGGAACAATGAAATTTTTATCTTTAAATGCACAAGCTAACCAAGCTAAACAAAAAGCCATCTCTTACATGGGCCTTAAGATCAAGATCGCTAAATTAGGAAAAGACATCGACTTCCTGAAACAATGCATATCCTACAATCTTACCCCCAAATTTCTTCAAAGTTGTACCAGAAAAAACATTTCTTCTCCTCACATGTTAAAAACCCAAAAAATAACCAACAAAATTTGGTTAAAAAACGAAATTCGTTTCTTATACAAGAAAAAATCATTTTTAAACAACAGGTTATACGAAACACATCTAGAAATTGCTAATCTTCTCCCGAGTGCACAATGGAACCTCTTCCTAACTCAAGTAGACGATAAATTATTTCATGTACTGTCAATCAAACAACAAACCCTAGAGAAAAAACTCAAAATTCTTAAGAACAACTCTTCTTCACATAAATTCCAGTTTAAGAACCGTAACACACCCTCCAAAACTATTGAACAATTCCATCCTCCCATCGTAAATCTATCTAAAACAACTCTGAGTGATGATGAAAACTCAATCCTTTCGAAGGGCTTCAAACACAATTGGCCCAATCTCAACACTTTCAATGTAGCCACCAATTTAATTATTGAATCTGAAATAGCCATTAACAAAATGCCAACAGATGAACAAGATGAAATCAGATATGAAGTAAAAAGGAAACTTGAAAAAATCTTCATTAACAATAACAAAAACACTTCTCTTATTAATTATAATAATAATAATAATAATAATAATAATAATAATAATAATAATAATAATAATAATAATAATAATAATAATAATAATAATAATAATTTAATTAAAGATAATAAAATCATTTCAGATCTTAAAAAGAAAATCAATGACAATAATCTCATTATCACCAAATCTGATAAAGGCAACACTACTGTCATAATGGATAAAACTGACTACTTGGTTAAAACCAAAAACTTTTTCAGTGACCCTTCTTTTTCTATAATAAAAAAAGACCCAACCACAAAAATCCAACGCCTACTCAAACATACTTTAAGAAACGTTTCCTTTCTTCTCACAGATCAAGAAAAAACTGAACTAATAAACATGAACCCTGGACTACCCACTGCCAAAGCCCTCCCTAAAATTCACAAAACTAACATTCCTATCCGTCCAATTATCAATTACAGACCCAGTCCCCTATACAACACTTCTAAATTCATCCAAACATTTTTACTAAAAAATTATCGATTTTTATCCAACAAATCTATCAAAAACACTTCTGATCTAATCAACAAATTAAAAAATTTTGAAATACAACCAAATTTTTCTCTCCATTCTTTTGACATTGTCAACATGTACCCTAGTATTCCAATTCCAAAATTATTCCCCATTATAAACAACAACCTAAACAAATTCAGTAACCTAAGTAAACTTGAAATTCAAGACTTCATGTCTATTTTAAAATTAGTTCTCAACAATAATTATTTTACCTTTGACAACACCATTTATCAACAAGATGGCTTGGCTATGGGCTCACCTGCTTCTGGCATTCTTGCTGAAATTTATCTTGACTTCTTAGAAAACACAAGTATTAATAATAATAATAATAATTTCTCCAACATCCTCTTTTGGGCGAGATATGTCGACGACACATTGGTAATATTAAATGAGGAATCAACCAACGCAACCTCTACACTTCTTCATCTCAACAACTTAGACTCTAACATTAAATTCACCCTCGAATCAGAACACAACCAAACTCTTAATTTTCTAGACCTAACTATTACTAGACATCCTTCTTCTTTATCTTACAAAATTTTCAGAAAACCAACCCAAACAAGATTCTTCGCACCCCCAAGCTCATAAACGTGCTACTTATAACAGCTTAATTTTTCGTGCCTTCAACACCCCTATGTCCAAAAAAGATTTAAATAATGAATTAAACACCATCCGCAACATTGCTAAATTTAATGGCTTTAACAACTCCTTCATTAACCGCATCATCAACAAATTCAAACACCGTCCAAAAACCACTTTATCTAAAGACACAATAAAACCAACTGCTTTTTCCACCTTCACTTTTACTCAGGATGCTTATAAAATAACTAATATCTTTAAAAAACATAATATGAAAATTTCTTTTAGAACTAACAATAGAAGTCTTGATATCTTACACAACTCTAAATCTCTAAATAAGTCTAATGCTTTTTCTAAATCTGGTGTATACAGATTTAAATGCAACAACTGCAGTTCCTCCTACGTCGGACAAACTGGCCGCAACTTCAATATCAGGTACTCTGAACATGTTAACGCCATTAAATACAACAGATTCTCCGCCATAGGACAGCACATACAAGACTCCAAACATAGTTTCACCAATATCGACAATGACATAAACATACTTAAAATCATTAACAAAGGCCCCCTCTTAAACATTACTGAAAATTGCTTTATCCACCTTGACCAGTACTTCAACCCTAATTTCAATTTAAACGACATTTCTGAAAAACCCAATATCCTTTTTGACTTCCTAATTCTTCTTCTCAAAAATTCCAAATTCCAAAACCCCAATTCTATTTTCCATGTCTTACATAGTTCCCACCCACATTTTCCACCTCCAATAACCCACCCTCCTAACCCACCTTAAACTACCCCTCCTTCATTTCCCTATCTTATCTTTCCTCATTACCATCTAAGTTCAATTTCTTTTATTCTTTCTCTTATTTTACTATCACTCTTCCTCGTTTAATTTATTCGCCTCTTTCAAATTTTTGTCTTGCGCCAACTTCGACTACTTCAATCATTACCTAAAAATTTTTTTCTTCTTAAAAAAAAAAAAAAAGCGCACTGTGCATATAAGGTTTCATTTGTTTTCCGATATTGCGCTTTTTACTACTTTTTTTCTTCTCTCTACAATTGTTTTTTCAAGTCAACTGTTTACCAAGAACTTATCTGGAGTACGGGTGCTCATTCAGTTGTACTAATTGGCGTCGTATATTTTTATATACGTAATTGGCTTCCCGCAGCCGTGACAGGTTCTGGACCTTCGAAACGTTCTCCACTCTACTTTGGTGTTTGGCCGCAGCGCGTGACCTTGAGTGTGCCGCGCTGGTCACCGGGAGCTGGCGGCTTTCTACTACAGATCTGTTCGTCTGCGAATTCAAGCCTTTTTGATCTTCGTATGTTGATTAGTAATGTTGTGACTTTGTGCAGGACAGAATGTGATGTCGTGTCTTTGTGCCTAACAGTGTGTGGAACTGACCTCCAACATTCATAAACATTTTATATGTTTTTATGGCTGATGATGACCTAGACTAAGGTCGAAACCGGTCCCATTTAAATAGAAATGTAATTGCTACGTTTCTTTCTTTTGAGTATTGAATAGGTTGAACCTCCTTTCCAGTTATTTAATTTTTAACATATACGGTTAGGTTAACAGAGGTGCCAACTTTGAAGTGGATTATCAGTAATTGCCCTCCGCCCCCAAGAAAAATTTCGAGTCAAGTCCAAAGCATACGCCTTCCTTCTTGATAATGACACACCCCTTTTGCCCTTCCCTCTAGCAATCTATCGAAAAGTATATCATATTACACAATAACATTTGCACGCAACCTGTTGGTTCTATGATAAAACATTCCTTGTAGCTTGTTTCTCACGCAGCAGCTGCTTTTCAGTGTAGTTTTTCTTCAAGCATCCTTCCAACTGTGATGACATTCTCGTTTTCTGAACCATAAGCGATACCAGTGCAGTGCAAATCTTTCTGTCAACTGTCAGGTACACTTAACACAGCAAATACAACATTACTGAAGGATTTGTAGTGGAGCTCCTTCATTCACAATTAATTTTACAATGCTTATGGGTAGCAAAAGGAAGTCACGATCGAATAAGTAATGTTGCCAACTCACAAGCACTGAAATAAAGTCGATTTAGGAGAAAGGCTCGAAAGGACTCAACATTTTTCCTTTTCTTTTGTTTCCGTCAAAAATTATTTTTTCGTGATAATGTCAGCTTTTCCGTAATTATTTCCCCTTTGACCGTAACTCCGTAATTGTGAGGTGAAATCCGTAATAATTACGGACAATCCGTAATAGTTGGCACCTCTGGGTTAAGTGATACCATTTGAAGAAAAATGAGTAACGTTTGCTACAGAAACCTCTGGAGTGATACTATAAGAAATAAATTAAACACACAATTTCACATAGTAAAAAAAAGTAAGCTGTAGTGTGGATATCACTTGCAAAAACGCTAGTTTTGAACAAACTGATTGCCGTTTCATACAGATTTTAATGTGTCTGGGGTTTTCCCTAACTTTTACAAAAAATTGTATATAACGACAATCTGCTATAGGGAGTAAATTTTTTGTCGTTATGAATTCTCGCTATAATGGACTTCTACTGTAGATCAAGAAAAACTGGGACTGATGTGAGGAGAGAGTTCATTTATTTGAAGACAGCAGCATGTGAAAACACTGAGAATGTCCGTGTGCTTTTATGTTTACACGTTTGCCCTCGTCTCCTCTTTTGCCGACGCTCATTGCGTTCGTTTTCATATTCACATCAATACAGATAACATATTTTCATCAGAATTTAAAAAAAACACAACTTGTACTTGTGTGTTGGTCAAGACCAGGAAATGCAATTTCCGAATTTCCATCTCCATGAATGTGCACTGCGAGAAAACAATTGGCATACCTGCCAACTTTACAAAACAAAAAATCAGGAGATATTGATACGAAAATCAGGAAAAACCAGGAGATACAATTGGTCAAAACTGCTTATTCCACATGCCATGCGCAATACAGGAGTACTATGGTATATATTATAACACTTATTGTCTCAAAACCAGATTGTTGCTATACGAGGCTACAAGGCTATATATTACACATCTCTAGTCCCTCACAGGAAGTATGTGAGTGAGATGATCGGTCTCTGATAAGGCTTCCGAAAATAGTATGAATTCATGCTCCACATGCGTGAATGAGTCATGCGCTTAGATATCATTGCTTAGCAAATGCATAGATTAATACATTGCACCACGCGCCCATGCGATTATGCGAAGGGCAATGCTATTTTTATCAAGTAATAAAATAAAATTCATCAGAATTGTCTCCAAATGGCTCCTAAAATCTCTACAAAAGTCACTAGTCGCTATCTTTAAAATTCTCTCAATAAATTACTAAAATAGACTCCAAATCTAGCAACTAGTCTCTAGACTAGTCTTTAGACTGATGTGAAGGAACACGAAGACAGCATGCGAGAACGAGAGATTTACAGTCGATATACACGTCGCGATATACGAGTTTCAGTAAACATCGCACATTCGCGCGCATTTCTCGTATTAATAAACGCCGATATTTGAAAAGCTGCCAGTGAGCGAAGGACTTCCGGCCACTGGCGTACAGAGTCGAAACGGCGGAATATGAAAAAAAAAAAAGTTTCAAGTTCACCAAAAAATAAGTTAAAATTGGGAGAAATAATAGAATAATCGGGAGGCGGGAAAAACTGTCGAAAATCAGGAGTCTCCCGCCTAAATCGGGAGAGTTGGCAGGTATGAATTGGGTATAATTTAATGAAAGTTGCTACCTAAGACCACAGGGGAAAAGGCATTACAATCTAGGTTATGAATGATGCTGGGTGAAATGATAGTATAGTGGAAGTACTAAAATTCATTCTCAAGTATCTCTGTTAATACTGGCCCTATTGATAAATGCTAAATAATTAAAGTTGTAGGAAATGAAACCGAACGGATCCAAACAACTACGGAGGGATCTCTGTACTTCCAATCGCCTACAAGACACTCTCTAAAACCCTGCTGAACAGAGGTGAAGATCAAGCTGATCACCTCATTGGAGAATACCAAGATGGTTCCCAAAAGAGGAGGCCGTGCACAGAACAGGCATTCAATCTTAAAATCTTTCTAAGAACAAGAGCAATAAGGAGCCAGAACATCGTGGTCATCTTTGTATGTAGACATCAAAAGAGCACTGTTGATAAACTTAACCGTAATAGGTATTTCATTTGATCCTGTATTGACTTGTCTAAATCTGTTTAAAAGAAACAATTTAAAATGGTTTATGTTGGGTCCACCTAGTCAATGCACTTTTAATGAAAATTATTCTATCATTAAGGGAATGCATATTGTTCCTGAAACATGTATGATAGAATAAATAATTTTCAATAATTAAAAGTGTATTGACAAGGTGGACCTAATATAAACTATTAATTAGTTTCTTTAATAGACAAAAAGACCATACGACTCGATTGATAGACAAACCTTATTTAGTGTCTTAAAGAAGTTTGGAATTGACAAGAAAACATGAGAAATCATCAAACTAACACTGACGGACACCATCTCGAAAGTTAAGTTCTTAGGAGAAATCTTTGCTCTGTTTGAAATAACGACAGGGTCAGACAACAAGATCGATTATCCCCGATCCTCTTCGATATTGTATTGGAGAAAAAAACGAAAACCTGGGAAGAAGTTCTGAAACTGGAAGGAATAAGTGAAATACACCTGGGGAAGAAAGGACAGAACCTAGAAACAAAGTGTTTAACTTTTGCAGATGACCTTGCCATCTTAGCCAAAAACCGAGAAGACGTGCTCAAAAAAATGCTGGAGAATGTGCATGAAATCGCCAAATAGTGGGTGTTAAAGTCTCTTATGAAAAGACTGAATATGTGGAGTACAAGCACCAAAGCAGGAGGTATATGGACAAATGTGAAAGCATGATTGTAAAGTTTCTACATATTCGATACTCATTTATTGTAAAGTTTCCACCTAGCCTACTTGATACTCATTTATTGTAAAGTTTCCACCTATTCAATACTCATTTATTGTAAAGTTTCCATCTAGCCTACTTGATACTCATTTATTGTAAAGTTTCCACCTATTCAATACTCATTTATTGTAAAGTTTCCACCTATTCAGTACCCATTTATTGTAAAGTTTCCACCTATTCTACACTCATTTATTGTAGAAGTTTCCACCTATTCAATACTCATTTATTGTAAAGTTTTCACCTATTCTACACTCATATTGTAAAGTTTCCACCTATTCAGTACAATAAATGAGTATTGAATAAGTGGAAACTTTTTAGCTCTTGCTTTCACATTTGTAATTGTTCTTCAATATGGATCATCATGTTTATTGCTTATGAGGTATATGAAGCTAAAACATGGCAAGATTAAAAGGACAGACAAGTTCAAATATGTGGATGAATGGATCCAAGTCAAAGGACTGGATAAAGAGGCAAACAAGGCAAGAGCCAGAAAATTAGATCTGACCTATAACCTAACACAGAACAGCTATAACAAACAGCCAATATCCTACAAGGCCAAAATTTGATATTATAACTCTGTAATAAAACCAGAAGGATTGTACGATTCAGAGTGTTTTATTTTTTTTTTTAAAGGGGAGATGCGAGAACTATAGAAGGAAAGGTAGATTCTGAGGAAAATTCTGGGACCACAGAAGACTACTGATGGGACTTGGAGGAAAAGGAGAAATGCGGAGCTCTACAAGTACACTAAAAAGATCACAGATACAATGCAGAAATGAAGCCTGAAATTCTAAGGACACCTGGTAAGAATGGATGACAAATGACTGACCAAAAGAAGTACATCATGGGGTTAAAGGTCAAATCCAAGTGGGTAGAAGAGGTCAAGAGGGATGTGGAAGAAGTTGGAATTACACTGCAGATGATACACAATAAAAGAGATTTCAAAGAAGATACAAAAGTCTAAAATCATTTGAAGAGAAACCACTAAAACGGATGCCCGAACGGATCATTTCCGCAGAAGAGAGAAAGATGAGAAGCGAAAGAATGAAGAGGTTTTGGGAAGAGAAGAGAAGAAAGGCCAAGAAGCCATAAATTCTATGCGGTCCATTGTTGGCCAAATTCGGAAACAAACGAACAAAAAACATCTCATTTTACATGCAGTTCAAACTGATTCTACAACAAATAATAGAAGAAATATTTACAACTTTTGTTCTTTGATTATTTTTCGTGCTAGCATCTTGCTGAAGAATCCTCTGGAATAATACAATGCGATCTTCAATGACTCAAACATTTTTATCATAACAGAAGGTTTACAAAGCCTCGGGTGTTGCAAACATGAAAACTTCAAAAGGTTTACACAGCTAAACAGTGATGATAGCAAGAATGATACAACTGTACTCTATGAACATCTAGATCGGAGTGACACAGACAGGATCTATCAACTACGAGTCCTTGCCCCCTTCCAGCTCGCCAAGCATGTCACAAAGTCAGTCAAAGTGAGGCAGAAAAATGAGGGATATAATGTTTCCTATAACATTAGTAAAGCACACATTTACATTATAACATACTGATAATCCTCCAGTATCAAGGAACCAGGATATTGGTATAATTACAAATGAAGATTTGGTTCTCTCTGTGTTCTGGTCATCCTCTGTACCCTCATTCTCTTTCACATGGCCTGTAAATATTTCCGTAAGGACAGTATCATTTTTTTAAAAATTTGGTTTACGTTGCACCAACACAAATAAGTCTTATGACGACAATGGGATAGGAAAGGGCTAGGAGTGGGAAGAAAGTGTCCATGGCCTTAATTAAGTAACAGCCCCCGCATTTGCCTGGTGAGAAAAAGGGAAAACATGGAAAACCATCTTCAGGGCTGCCGA
Source organism: Anabrus simplex (assembly GCF_040414725.1). Lineage (NCBI taxonomy): Eukaryota > Metazoa > Arthropoda > Insecta > Orthoptera > Tettigoniidae > Anabrus > Anabrus simplex. The sequence continues at coordinate 23,913,789 of NC_090278.1, read as the reverse complement.
CAGTGGGGTTCAAACCCAACTGCAAGCTGACAGTTGCACAACCCTAACCGCACGGAAACTTGTTTGGTAGTATCAGGTTAATATTTTTTTTAAAAGTACATACAAATGTATACCACTGCCGGTACGATCTCCACATAGTTACTGCTCTTGGACTTGAACTTTCAGACAAGGCTGTTCCCCTATTTTTCACCGAATCAGAAAATGTTAGAACAAAAGTAATACAGTAAAACCTCGTTAATTCAAAGTCATAGGGATGCAAAAACTGGACTTTGAATTACGTGATTTTGAATTAACTGCCAACTCGTAATTCAGAAATGCCAACCCTTGCCTCATCAAAAAGTATTCTAAGGCCTAATAATGCATGCAATAACCCTGATCCACAGTTTAAATCTTTCAAATTCCATGGAAAAACTATTTCCGAAATGTATCCAACAAATGCATTTACATTATTCAAATAATGCACTTGGATAAATCACTGGAAAACATAACCTCATGCAACAAACGGAAAAACCCACACAATTCAAAGACGAGGACAAATTATGCTGGCTACCCAGTGCAAAAGTTGTATTTTTTCGATTACTGTACTGTTTGCATTTTTTAGATGCCTTGTGCTTGCATGGAAAGTGCCCGACGCCCTTAAAACATTGTGGCTTATCGAACCTTCCTATGACCAGGGGAGGAAGTCTCCTGCTTCCATGTGCATTGCAACACAGTATGACCCCTACCCTTGTACAATTTCCCAGCTGGCACTTCTCTCCTTTAAAACCATAAGTCTGATTGGACTCGGTATTAAAAAACAATGCAGTTTCATTGGCGTTGATAATACTGTTCAGTGCATAAGAATTGATTATATGAGCCACACTTTTTCGCCAACTGTTGGCATCACCAGTGTTCGCGGATTCTGATTCTCCGCACACTGCCTGCTACATGTTATTGTGGTGTATGGAAAGCTACCCCAGCACCTTCCAGAAGACTCATTCTATCCTGAAGCGGATAAATTTTGAATTTAAATTACTCTGTAAAATACTATTTAAAAAAAATGTAAAGGCAGTTTTCAATTAAAAGTCTGAATTTTGGTAATGGGACCAACATTGTTCTTCGAATTACGAATTATCCTTATTTCAATTAAACAATTTAAATAACATGCAAAACCATACCTCATGTTTCCGGGAACGAGAGCTTCTTCGAATTAGATGGGATTTTGAATTAACCAATTTTGGATTAACGAAGTTCTATTGTATTCAACACCAATTTTGCCACAAACAATTTCCCTGTAAATCCAACCGTAAGATACATGTATTGCATTTTATGTTTAAGGTCCGCTCTGACACCACCTGTACCGCTAAATATTTTTGAACAACTTCCTACTTGTCCTTATCCAAAACTTAATGAAAGTCACTATCAATCCATTTTCCTGTGATGCCATAACAGAAACACAGATACAAATTACAATGAACCTGACAAAGGCTGTTATTTGTCCTATCCGGTATAAAAACTAAGTATCCAGTTAATATCAAAAAAGTACTGGCAGGAAGACAATTCTTTTGCTAGTGGTTTAACACTCAAAGGTTTTCAGCGATGCAAGGACAAGAAAGGGCCAGGATTCAGAGGGTAGGGGTCATGGACTTTTAAGGTACAACACCAACATTTCCCTGGTGCGAAAATGGGAAACCATCTTCAGGGCTGCCAAAGGTGGGTTTCGAACCCTCCACCTCTCGAATGCAAGCCCACAACTACATGGTCCTAAATGTGTGGTGGCTAACTCACTTGGTGATGATTTTATATATAGGTATGTATACTAGATAACACATATGAATAAATCGAAAAGGTTATAAGTGCATAACAAGTGAAAAAGAGGCCAACATTACATATCAGGATAATAATGTTGTCGCTTGGAAGCTATTGCATATCCATGTTTTCTTCACCTATTATCTGTGATAATACGAAAGATGAAATGAAATGGCGTATGGCTTTTAGTGCCGGGAGTGTCCGAGGACATGTTCAGCTCGCCAGGCGCAGGTCTTTTGATTTGACGCCCGTAGGCGACCTGCATGTCGTGATGAGGATGAAATGATGATGAAGACAACACATACACCCAGCCCCCGTGCCAGTGAAATTAACCAATGAAGGTTAAAATTCCTGACCCTGCCGGGAATCGAACCTGGGACCCCTGTGACCAAAGGCCAGCACACTAACCATTTAGCCATGGAGCAATATGGAAGATTTTAAACTCACACAGTGTATTTATGCGACCTAGCTGTCAGAATTGGCAATCATATGAATTTTAGTGAAAAATGGAAGAGTATGTTCAAGGCAGAAACGGTTCCAGAAATGACATTCCAGGAATCGTTAATGGACAAGAGGAGTGTGCATGTGAGGATTTACAACAGACAGAAGTATTCAGTCAGCCACAAGGTAGAGGAGGCCACAGGTAGAGGAGGCCACAGGTAGAGGAGGCGACTAATACTGGTTAAGCACTAAAATTTTCCTATGGTGATGAAGATATTTACAAAAAGGCATACAAAAGTTGAAAGCCAGAAAAGCGGCTGGAATTGGTAAGATTTCTGGGAACTAACTACAGTAAACACAATGGGTAGGGGTGTGACTTTGGGGAGTATTTTACCTCAAATTTTGGTGCTTATTTTGTGGAAATACCAGTTATGACACAACACATATTATGCAAAGCAAATATAACAATATCAAAACAGGCTTACTAATATTTATTTACAGTAAAATCCTTTTATACTTTTCACACTTATACGTTTTCTACACTTATACATTTTTTCCAGTGGTCCTGGCAAAATCCTATACGAATTACAGCGATTTATTTCATTTATATGACTTTCACTTATATGATTTTTACACTTGTACCCTAAGACCTCGAAGCCAAAATGCTTCGTTTATACGTTAACGATGGTTTCCGTCTTCAAAATCTCAAGAAATATTCTAAACACAAATTTATGGCTTGCACTATACTTTTCTTGGAAATTATACCTTTAAGCACATGTTTATTAGCGTGAGTGACCTGGAAGCTATTTTTGAGCTTACTCTTTGGTGTTCTGTTTTTCAGGTGTGATAGAGTTGTGATTAGCATCGTGAGATTCGTGAGTCGTGAACATGGGTGAAAGAAAGGGAACAAGCATTAAGATTGCTGAAACATTATGAAATCTGAGTGTAGTGAAGGAAAGTCCCGTCTACCTTAAATACTATTGTAGCTAAGGCTGTGGAAATTGAAGAAAGTGTGCGTGTTAGGTATTAAGACAAATAAGCAGACCCACAATCAGGGAGGAAAATACGAACGCCTGGAAGATTGTTTATTACAGTAGTTCAGGCAACAAAGGGCAAAAGGCATTCCAATCAGTGGACCAATGCTTTGCGAAAAGGCACGTGAACTAGCGATCAGACTTGGTGTAGAAGACTTTAGTGTTTCGTCAGGCTGACTACATAAATTTAAGGTTAGACACGGTATCGGCAGTCAATGTGTGTGGAGAAAGCAGAAGTGTCAGTGACAAGACTGTGCAAGATTAGAAGGAAAATCGTTTGAAAGAAGTGACATTTCTATTCGCTCCAAGGGACATTTTGAACGCGGACGAGACGGGCCTCTTTTATAATGTAATGCCTGGACGTACAATGACATTCAAAGGGGGAAAAAATGACACGGCGGGAAACAAACCAAACAACGCGTAACAGTTCTGTTATGTGCCAATAGTGATGGAAGTGAACAACTGCCTCCACCGACAATAGGCAAATTTTCAAAGCCGCGTTGTTTTGAAACCGTTGCTATGCTCCCCACAAAACACACTACGAAAATTTTTGAAGACTGGCTTCGAAGCGTGGATGGCAAAATCGGAGCGAAAGGTCGCAAGATCTTACTGTTCGTGGATCGATGCCCGGCACATCCTCCTGAAGAATGTGACTGTGGATTTTTTCCCTGCGAATTGCACGACTGAGCATGCAATCAGGTGTGTAAACGTTGGAAAGAAGGACGAAATGATCAACATATTACAGGTAAGATATTTCAGTAGCGGTTTCGGCCTTTATAATAGGCCAGCAGCTGAAGATGGCCTATTATGAAGGCCGAAACCGGTACTGAAAAATATTTTAAGTACTTTCATATAAATAAAAGTATTGATTAAGTGGGAAATCTGGCCTCATAATTGTGATCATTAGAATCATCAATATGGGAAAATATGAACCTAATAAACTATGAGGTAAGATTTCTCTCATTTATTTCCTCTTTTTATATGTCTACTTATGTTAATGTGAAATGTTTGCCCTAGAACTTCTCGCATTACCATGCATTAAGGGCTGTTTCACATTAGGCGACAAGAATCGGCTAACACCCGCCTGTGCTTGTGGAACATTATTTTAAATGGAGCTCCACACACAGGGCTACTCTGTCTCGGCGACCGACCTTTAAATAGTTCACTCCTGCTACCAGCAGACGAAGCAGATTTCACAACCCCGACTGGCGACAGTTGTAGCGCTGTGCACTGGGGTCTCATATTCTTCAATTGCGTTCTGTTTAGAACTCCCTTCAGTGATTGTACATTTCATGTTCCTTCACGTTATGGATTCCATTTCAAAATACTATAAACTGTACTAAATAAATTATAATCAGTATGAATGATGTCTGGCTTCTTGGCTAAATAGTCAACCTACTGGCCTTCAGTTTAGAGGGCCTTGTGTTCGATTCCCAGTGGGGCCAAAAATTTTAACAGTGTATGGTATGGTTTGTGTTTGTCCCCACACTCTCCTCGCCATATTCATACAACACATCACACTACCAGCCACCACAGAAACACGCAATAGTAAGCGCAAATAGGGTTGGCGTCAGGAAGGGCATTCGGCCATAAAATAAGGCCAGATTCTCATGGGCAACACAGTTTGCACCCGTGACCCCACCAATGTGCGAAACGCGGTAGAAGAAAAATATTCAGTATGATATATCTATAGAAGTGGACCGAATAAACACGGAAGATTTCGTTATACAAATTATACAACCATCTGGAACTTAAAATGCAATTAATGTAGCAGGAGAGTTGAGAAGAGAAATGCATGGTCTCAAGGAAAGACCATCTCAGTTCAACTACCTCAAAGTTAAGACTTATTTTTTGCTTTTCTCAACTTGGTATCCATTCCTGTAATATCTTCTTTCACACTTTTGAAGAGTTTGTCAAAAGGTTTCTTTGACATCCCGAAGTAACTAATAAACTTGATCATCACATAAATAATCGAATAATTTATAGAAAAGTCCTTTTTCCAAATGATCTTTCAATATAGAATGTGAATGAAACCTACGACACTCTCTTTCCTTCTTTCTTTTTGACAATAACAAGAGGCAAGTAGATAATGAACATGGGCAGTAGGCTGGGGAAGGCGGCTAAGTAGCGTGACCGTTCACTGATACAGAATTCACAGGAGCTACTCTGTAGCCGATTCCGGTCGCCTAGTGTGAAGCAGCCCTGAAAGAAATTGTTCTCTGAGTTGTTATATCTTGTGAAATGGACTCAGGAGCGAAAAGACATTCACAGTGCAAGAATGAAGGAGTACTGGTCAAAGAAGAAAGCTGCTAGAGATAAGAACCACGTGGTACATAGCAGGCCCAAACGGAACTTAAAAAAAAAATACTATCTTTTCTTCTGATAGGGAATGCATTACATCACGGCGTCATGGCACCATGTTTCAGAACTGACAATTCGAAATTGTTTCCGAAAAACTGGATTTGGAGGTAGTTCTGATGATGATTGTAATATCACAGATGATAATGGCAAGGCTCCTGATAATGACGGCGGATGGAGGAAATTGGAAGAGGAGGCATCATTCGAAGTTTATGTGAATGTTCACGCTAACCTTGTAACTGCAGAAGCCATGACTATGTCCGAGATTGCTGAAGATGCACAAAGAGGTTTGAGTGAGGACTGCAATCACGACGATACCGAAGAGCCGCAGCATACTTCAGTGACCATTAACGATTCTGTCAATGCTCTATGGACTATCAAACATTTTGTGATGTGCCATAAAGGTTCTGAGGAAATAATGGCCAAATTTTACCAGTTTGAGAATACTGTTCATGTCGTGGCAAAAAACAACAACAAAATAACACTTTTTCATTCCGTAAAGTGACTCTTTTCCCTCTTTTTGTATTTTTAAAATCTGTGTGCATTTATTTTGTGTTTATATTGTTTCATATTGCCATATATACTTTGGAATATAACTCAGCTTCATATTTACAGAATTTCACTTACACGGTTTTTTCCCTTCGGTCCCCTGGAAAATATATAAACAAAATTTTACTGTATTTTAATTTTTTTGCCAACACTTTAGTCAGGTTTATGGAGGATTTTCTTCTTTTTGTCAGCCAAATACTGTTTCATCCTTTCTGAACATAATTTTCCTTCTTAAATACATATTTATAGGCAGAGACAACAAGAAACCATGGAGTACTTTTGAACATTGCCTAATCTCTATGACTCTGAATGAAAAGGCTTCAAAACATTTTCCACATTTGCACACAAGCTAACTCTTCTATCTTCTTCTTCTTCTTATTTTATGACCACATAGGATCACTTTAGTCAGTCGGTCGTTCAGGTCTCTTTGAAGGGATTGTTCAGGCTTTGCGGTCCTCCCAGTACTTCTTCAGACGCTCCGATCTTCATGCCCTTTCCGCAGTTGAAAATATGCGTGTTGCTGGTTTGTTTTGTGTAAGGGTAAAGTGGAGGTTTGTATTCTTGAGTTTTGTATTCAATTTTATCTTATTTGTGGTGTCTTCTGTTGTAAGGCCTATTTCCTTCAGATCCTCTCTTACTTCTCTGATCCATTTACATCCTGTTGTGGTATTTTTTGAGACGAGATTGTGTTGTACTAGTTGTTTCAGAAGTCTTGAATCCTGCACCCTCATGATATGTCCAAAGAATCCCAGTCTCCTCTTACGCATATTATCCGTAATGGGTTCTAGCTCTTTGTACACGACTTTGTTAGGTATTAATTGCCACTGTCCATCTTTCTGGTATTTTTGTTGATGCAGGTTCTTCCATTCCTCCTTTCAATTTTCTGAAGTCTGTCAGTCTTTGATTGTTTATTCAGGTGAAAATGTGTTTCTGCTGCATATGTAGCTTCTGGTTTTATAACTGTGTTGTAGTGTTTTATTTCTGCATTTATTGATAGACATTTCTTTTTGTAGATATCCCATGTTAATTTTTGTGCTTTAGCTAATCTATTTGTTCTTGTTTGGATTGAGATGTTTTTCATTTAGGTTTTGTGTTATTATTTCTCCAAGATATTTAAAATGAGTTACTATTATGATATTATTACCATTTATGGTAACTTCTTTTAACTGTGTTGGTTTTTGGGGCATAATTTCAGTTTTTCAAATGATATTTTGAGGCCAATTTTATTTGCAATGCTTTGAAGTTCTGATATCTGGGTTTTTGCTTCTTTTATGTCCAATGCTAGTAATGCTAAATCATCAGCGAAACCCAGGCAATTTGTTTTGATTTTTCGGTCAATCTTTATTTTGGGGGGACATTTCCTAAACCATTCCCTCATTACCATTTCTAGAGCACAATTAAATAATAGTGGTGAGAGCCCATCTCCCTGCCGTAGACCAGTTTTAATCTCAAATGTCTCTGATGTTTCACCCATAAACTTCACTTTTGATTTTGTGTTAGTGAGAGTCAAATTTATCATGTTTATTAATTTGGGGTGTAGTCCAAGGTGTCTTAAAATTTTGAACAGAGATTCTCTATGGATGCAATCATAAGCTTTCTTGAAATCTACAAATGTTATCAGCACATCTCACTCTGACGAGTCTGGTGTCAGACCTAAGACGAAACGCTGGTTAATAGAGAAAACGCCTGAAAAGCCATACATCTAATTTTTGATCTGTTTTTTGACATGCTCTATTGGTGGAAAAATATCTAATTCCCTCTATGGGAACTTAGAATTTCCATCTTTTTCTAATCTACATAAATTCACTAGTATTTAGTGGTGAATACGATTTTTCATAATAAATCTGCGCCAATGGCATGATTTTGTGAAATGATTAGATTCTGCGATTATTTGAGAATAAGGAACATATGATTTCCAGATTTTCTTCACTGAATTTATGGTTTTCGCACAAAAAATGACATTTCCAAAAATGTTGTGTTTTTTGTTAATACCAAAATATCACACCCGTACGCATCGTACTCAAAACACATCAAATTGTGTTCAGTAGATATAGTATGTATTGAAGACCTAATAAGTTGAAAGTTTATTTCGATTACAATGAGGACGAGAAAATTGAGCTGAAGAGCAAAGCAACTACAGTAGAAGTCCGTTATAGCGAGAAGTCAAAATAGCGGAAAATTTACTCGCTATAGCGGATTGTCGTTATATCAGATTTTTGTATAAAAGTCGGAAAACCCACCATATACATTAACATCGGTATCAAATGGCAAATCAGTTTGTTCAAAACTTGCGTTTCCGCAGATGATATCCACACTACGGCTTACTAGTATGTTATTTTTCGAAATCTGATACTACGTGAAAGTGAATGTTTAATTTAATTCTGAAAAAATTACAGTACCGAATCCAAGACAAACTCTACTTTTTCCTTCAAAAATTTTAAATCAGGCTCCAAAAGTGCTTTGTAAAATCATGTGAATGCCTTTGTTGTAGAGTACGCATTTTTGGACGCCGAACATTGGCTTTCGTTATGACGCATTCTTTTTGCGGCTGCACAATTATTCATTATTTTCGCAGGTTTAATGCCCATGGCATCATAATACCGAAGAGAATCCGTTGAAAATTTGCCAGCAATACCTATTCCATGCGTCTCTACAATACGGCTAACCGTCAGGAAAATATTCTTGCTGTCTATAAAACTGCTACAGTACTTTTACTCAGCGTCGGATATAACCGGCTACCGCTACGCACACGCCTCGCTTGTCAGGTTCGGCCAACTTCAACGGCTAACGATGTATAGGCCTAATCACGGAAGTTGAAGGTCAATGAAAGAGTTTGTTGCCGCACGGTATGGCCATTCGCCCTTGGGTTTGTCGCGCACATACCTCGCAATTTCATTTTCGACTTCTTTAGTGTCCATGCTGCGGACCACTGAATGCACTTTTCAACAGTACACATTTTTTAAGCTATCTTTGTCTTCATGCTGACGTCAAATTTTAACTTTAGTTAGGCCTGTGCCATATTTTCTTGCGGCTGCACAGTTATTCTACATTTCCGAGTGTTTAATAACCATTAACTTAAATTTGGCATCATAATATCGACGAGGACCCGCTGAAAATTTGCCGGCAATACCTGTTCCACGTATCTTTATGAATATCCATCATGAAAATATTCCTGCTGTCTATAAAAGTTAATTTTACTAAGAGTCAGGTACAGTAGACGCATTATAACTCTGCTGTTGAGTAGCCGTGGTCTTTCTAAGAATTCGAAGGCTCACATGTTTTGATGCCATTCTGTAGATTTGAGAACGTTTTTGTAGAGGCTAACAGAATGTCATTCTCCCTTCACTATTTCCCGAAATCCAGTGACGTTATGCACAGGCACTGTACAACCGGCTGTCATGGTTAGCGATGTATAACAAAGAGGTGGTCGTTTATTATCAACGAATTTTGTGTGTGCGTGCGCGTGCGAAAAGATGCAGCGTGGTTACCTTGGTAATTGCCAGTGGTATTCATTACTGTCAGGCCACAAATGCAAGACAACCCTTGATTTTTCGCTTGAGATTTTGAGGAAAAAAATGTTGTTTTGGATTTGGAGAAATACGGTATCATTCCAGAGTTTTCTTCTTCAAATGGCATCATCTAACCTAACTGTATATGTGTCATGAAAACATATTTGAAACGCATGTAGAGAAATGAGTTATCCTCGCTAAAAATTTACATGTGAATAGCTTTTCCGAAATTTAACTAGACACGAATATGAACTATCCTCTAAAACCAGTGATGTAGGCCTACTCTGCCATATCTTGAGGTGTATCACATTCCTACATAATTTCAATACGTTATATAACATTAAAATGAAGAGATAGTTTACTTCAGCCATTATTTTTAACGAGTTAACAACTGCTATTAGACACGTTATTTACGCATTTATTACGAAAATATAAACTAACCTCTGAAATCAATTATGCACCCTGCCATATCTCGAGGTGTATCCAATTTTTACTTAATTGCAGAATTTAGGATTAAAATTAAGCGATTGTTTAGTCAGCCGTTTTTTAAACTATCGTTCTACGATGCGATTTTATTTTAAGTAAATAAATAAAACACGAGAACATGTTCACTTCCTTATATAAATTACTTTATTTACACTGTACGTCACAACACACAATTATACACAGTCGCAAATGACACTATATACAACACTCAATAGCGGAGTACCCTGAAGTCGATTCTGACCAGTACATATATCAACACTGACTCGCGCACTCTCTTGAATTCACCGCCTCACTCACTCAAGTCCAATACTCTGACTGCCTCACTGATTGACAGCTCGATATTTATACTATTCGATCAACCATCTAGAATGATCGACTTCTGGAAGAGTTCTTACAACACTCTAATGGAACACACTCAAAACATTGATCGACCAGCTAGTCGAATGGGTACTCAAACGTTCCTCTACTATTTACAAATGTACATGGAAATATCTACAACATTCGTAATGTCTCTACACGTATCTGGATAGTAAAAACTTACAGTAAGTTTCCAGAACCCTTCATATATACCAAATTATAGTACAATAAGTCTAACATACGAACATTATGGAATTTTCTACCGCTTTTGACTATCTAGATTTTGAGGTTTAACTTATACACAATACGTATTTGAGGTTATACAAAGTTATACTACATATTTACAGGGAAACCTTGTACTAGTAATGTTTAAAATTTAATAAAAGATAATTTAAGGTTTGCAGACGACATTACACTTTTGGCCAACGACATTGATGAACTACAAAGTCTAATACAAGATCTTGTCTCAGCCTGTCAAAAAGTGGGACTATCCATGAACCTTCCTAAAACCAAAGTAATGCTCAACAAATGGGCCCCAGCAGGAAAGCTGCACGTGGGAAACTCCACATTACAACAGGTCAATGAGTTTGTTTATCTTGGGCAGCTTGTAAACATGAAAGGGGACTAAAGACCGGAAATCTTCCGACGTATCAAACTAGGATGGCAAGCTTACGGAAGAAATTCTTCAACCTTCAAATCCAACATGCCAACCCACCTGAAGAAGATAGTCTTTGACCAGAGTGTCCTCCCTGTACTGATTTACGGTTGTGAAACCTGGACATTGAGCGAGTTTAATAAGCAAAAACTCAGAACAACCCAAAGAGCTATGGAATGGTTCACGCTAGGCTTCACCAAGAAAGACAGGAAGAGAGCAGATTACATCAGGTCAGTCACAAAGGTCAGTGACATTTTAGAAAGGGTGTTCACCCTAAAATGGCAGTGGGCAGGCCATGTTGCTCGGAGAACTGATGGTAGGTGGACAAAGCTTGTGCTTGAGTGGAGTCCGAAAGATCATCTGAGACCTAGGGAAAGCCCACCGGACAGATGGGATAAAGACATCCGTAAGGTTACTGGGATCAACTGGCAGAACATAGCTCAAGACCGTCCCAGATGGCGAGACCTCATGAAAAACTACCTTGCTTCAGACTTAAAGAGGCCACATTGTAAGAACGATTGAATATGGCTGATAGTGATAGTGAATTTAGCATTAAAATAAACTATAATTAAAATATATTAAACATAATAATTGAAGATTTTACACCTGTTACAATGTCGTACCTACGACATAACGAGTTAAGAACTGTTAACGGACACGTTATTTACGCATTTATCACGAAATTCAAATTTCAAATTCATTTCAAATTTTCTTTACGGAACAGCAGTCGACAGGTATTAATAATCGACTACGACATCACCTTCGAATGTCAACGAGAGAACTCGCTAGTGGACATAGCGAGGAAGCGATACTGAAGATAAATGATTGCATTCAACATAATCGCTGGGGTGCATAAATATCGGTAACGGAAAAAATCGTGCACACTTAATCGCTCGTTATAAGGGATGCGTCAGTGATAGGGCTCTCACTGTAACTGAAGGGTAATACACAGTTTAATATGCAAATTTTGAAGGGACAGCAAAACATTGCCGTTATAACGGGGTTCTCGTTATATGCCATACTCGCTATAGCGGACTTCTACTGTAATAGTATTGGTAATATATTCAGACTCTCACCATGTAGAAGTACGCAAGTGCTGCGAGAGTGGCCCACAGAATTGTGCCTGTCTTCACTGCTTTAATCCACATGTAGTAGGTGAGTAGCATGCAGAAGATGGCAATACCTAGAAACACAAAAAAAATCTTACTTACATCACCTGATTATCAAGTGATTAACATATATTCAATGTCTGATGTTTTATACTTTTACATCTGCAAGCTAGAGAATAGGCAATGCAAGGTCATCAACCTAATCAAAGATTGGGTGAGGAAAAGGAAGGGGGATTAATAATAATAATAATAATAATAATAATAATAATAATAATAATAATAATAATGAAATATAACAACCATGTGAACTTGCTGCAGTGAGGAGGCTTGAGTGTCCCAATGAAGCAGATAGCTGAGCCACAGGTGCGACTATATCAGATGGATATCTGTTGAGAGACCAGACTAATGAACTAAGGGGAGTAGCAGCCTTTCGGAAGTTACAAGGGCGACAGTCTAGATATGGCCTTGTTAATACTCAACATGGCTTAGCTGCGTTGATGGTACTACTACTACACGGCTGAAAGCAACGGGAAACTACAGCCATAACTAACTCCTAAGGACATTCAGCTCTCTCTGCATGAATGATGTATGGATGATGGCTTCTTCCCGGGTGAAATAGTCCCCCATTCGGATCTTCAGGTGGGGACTATACGAGAGGGGGCGATCATCAGGAAGATGGATACTGACATTTTGCGAGTCGGAGCTGGGAATGTTAGAAGTTTGAATCGTTGTGGTAGGTTAGATAATCTGAAAAGGGAGATGGATAGACTTAAGTTAGATGTAGAAGATATAAGTGAAGAACGCTGGCAGGAAGATTTTTGGTCAGGCGACTACAGAATTATCAGCACAAAATCAAACAGGGGAAATGCAGGAGTTTAATAATAAATAAGAAAATAGGGCAGTGGGTAAGCTACTAAGGAATATATGAAGAGATAGAAGATATAATACAAAATGTAAAAGGTGACGAGAATCTAATTGTGATGGGAGACTGGACTGCAGTTGGTAGGCCAAGGAAGAGAAGGTAATACAGTAGGAGAATTCGGACAGGGACAAAGGAATGAAAGAGGAAGTCGGCTGGTTGAATTCTGCACTGACCATAATTTAGTCGCTGCTAATACTTGGTTTAAACACCACAAGCGACGGCTGAATACATGGATGAGATCTGGAGACAATGGAATGTATCAATTAGACTTCATTACGATCAGACAGAGATTAAGAAACCAAGTGTTGAACTGCAAAACCTTTTCCAGGAGCAGATGTGGACTCTGACCACAACTTGTTGGTCATGAAATACCATCATCTGAACTTGAAGAAATTGAAGAAAGGAAGGAATGCAAGGATATGGGATCTAGACAAGTTGAAAGAAAGGAGTGTAAGGCTGAAGGAAACACAATAGAGGAAGAATGGTCATGAAAAATGAGGTTAGTAGGGCTGATGAAGAAATGTTAGGAAGGAAGAAAGGAAAGATCAACTAAGAATCAGTGGATAACTTAGGAGATACTAGCCCTCATTGATGAACGACAAAAATACAAGAATGCAAGAAATGAAGAGGGCAGAAAAGAATACAGGGGATTAAGGAATGAAGTGGATAGAAAGTGCAAGGTAGCTAAGGAAGAATGGCTGAAGGAGAAATACAAGGATGTTGAAGGTTTTATGGTCCTAGAAAAGGTAGATGCTGCATACAGGAAAATCAAGGAAACCTGTGGAGAAAGGAAAACTAGGTGTATGAATATTAAGAGCTCAAATGGAAAACTACTTCTACGGAAAGAAGACAAAGCAGAAAGATGGCTGGAACATATCCAACAGTTGTAACAAGGTAAAGATGTAGATGATTTGGTTCTGGAACAAGAAGAGGCTGTTGATGCTGATGAAATGGGAGACCCAATTTTGAGATCAGAATTTGACAGAGCTGTGAGAGATCTAAATAGGAACAAGGCACCTGGAATTGATGACATTCCCTCTGAATGACTGACTGCCTTAGGAGAAACCAGCATGGGTAGGTTATTCCATTTAGTGTGTAAGATGTATGAGACAGGAGAAGTGCCATCCAATTTTCGGCATAATGTTATACCGATTCCCAAGAAAGCCGGTGCTGACAAGTGTGAAAGCTACCGCACCATTAGTTTAGTACCTCATGCCTGCAAAATTTTAATGAGTCACGGCAGTATAACAGTTACATCAGTTACGGAGGAAATGCTGTAATTTCAGCTAGTCCATTAGCTGAGAGGTGGCAGCCCCACCAATGGTCTTATTTCCTTCAGGCTGGCAACCTGTCGGAATGACATCTGATTGCTTTCAAGTCTTGCAAAAAGAAAAATGCAAGACCGAAACGGGACACATGGCCCAATACTTGGAAGGAAGATGATGATTATTTACAGAAGAGTGGAGAGACAAGCTGAAGCTGAGTTGGGAGAAAATCAATTGGCTTCACAAGAAATGTAGGAATACGTGAAGCAATTCTAACTTTACGTATGATCTTAGGAGGACCGAATTAAGAAGGGCAAGCCCACGTACATGGCGTTCGTAGATCCAGAAAAGGCATTTGATAATGTTTATTTGACTAATCTATTGAGATTCTGAAGGTGATCGGGATCAAACACCGAGAACAAAAATTTATCTACAATCTGAATAAAAATCAGTCTGCAGAGATAAGAATTGAGGGCTTTGAAAAAAAGCAGCAATCCTGAAATGAGTGAGGCAAGGCTGCAGTTTATCCCCCCCTCATTTTCAATGTTTACATACAACAGGCAGTAAAGGAAATCAAAGAGGATTTTGGAAAGAGAATCACAATCCAAGGACAGGAAATCAAAACCTTGAGATTTGCCGATGATATCGTTATTTTATCCGAGACTGCAGAAGATTTCGAGAATTTGCTGAATGGTATGGACGAAGTCTTAGGAAAGGGGTACAAGATGAAAATAAATAACTCCAAAACAAAAGTAATGGAGAGCAGTCGAACGAAGGCTGGTGATGCAGGTAATATTCGATTAGGAAATTAAGTCTTACAGGAAGTAGATGCATATTGTTACTCGGGTAGTAAAAAAGTTAACGATGGCAGAAGTAAGGAGGACATAAAATGCAGACTAGCACAAGCAAGGAAGGCCTTTCTTAAGAAGAGAAATTTGCTCACTTCGTGAACATTGATATAGGAATTACAAAGATGTTTCTAAAGACTTTCATCTGGAGTGTGGCATTGTACGGAAGTGAAACATGGACAATAACTAGCTCAGAAAGAAAGAGAATAGAAGCTTTTGAAATGCGGTGTTACAGAAGAATGCTGAATGCGAGATGGAAAGATGGAATCATGAACGATTCGAATTGGTGAGAGGAGATCGATTTGGCTAAATTAGACAAGAAGAAGAGATAGAATAATAGGACACATCTTAAAACACCCAGGATTTGAGCAGTTCGTTTTGGAAGGAAGTGTAGGCCGTAAGAACAGTAGGGATAGACCAAAGTATGAATATGACAAGCAGATTAGAGCAGATGTAGGATGCAAAAGTTACGTAGAAATAAAAAGGTTAGCACAGGATAGGGTGGCAAGGAGGCTGCATCAAAGCATTCTATGGAGTGATGACTCAGACAACAAAAACAAATGCAACAAAAGATGAAGGCAGAAGGAATAAAACTGAGATGATGAAATAAGTCGAAAACAATGGGGAGAGAGAAAAGCTGGATAGAATATTACAAAGGTTCTTTTTAAATTCTCATCTCTTTAATCTTCTTTATGTTCTTTCTATATTTCCCATATTGTTAGAACAGTCGTACACAAGTAATTTTAATGTAAGGAAGTCCACCTTTTCAGTAGATACAAAACTGTTGCACATAAGTTATACTACAACATTTTTATTATTATGAGGGTACCGGTTTTGACATGTTTTCAATGTCATCACCAGCCTTTCATAAAACCAAGCAAGAGAATAAATTCACATATAGCAACAAATATACACACTAGGTAAAATTTGTATAATGACACATATTTAAAACAGTTCCAAGGTTCCTCATTTCAAGCAGAACGTGAAACCTAGAGAAAAAGGGGAGCTGATTTTATGGTGTTCTATAAAGGGCAAGTCATATGAAGCAAAGGTATAGAGAGTTATATGTGAGACTCACCTTGCCGCAGCGTGCCAAGAACCTTACTCTATGGAGAGGAGTTGACAACGGGAGCTGGTTTGTGGGGGTAGAGGTAGATGGGAGAGGGGAGGAAGGGAAGGGCTTGGAGAGTAACCGCCTATGAGGGATGTGTTGGGGGTGGGTCTGGAGGGCAATGCGGTGGGGACGTATGGCAAAGGGAGGGTGTTATGTAGTGCGTGGAAGATTGAACGCTTTCTCAAAAACTTGATAGGTTTCTTAAAAATGTTTACAGTATCACCAACATTTTTAAGAAACATAATATCAAGATATCCTTTCGTATTAATAATAGGAATGTGGACATAATATATAACTCCAACACAATAAAAAAAATAACACCTTCTTAAGGTCAGGGGTATACCAGTTCAGTTGCAATAACTGCAATTCCTCGTCCATAGGGCAGACCGGAAGAGATTTCAAAATTGTGTACATGGAACACGTCAATGATATTAAATACAATAGATTTTCAGCAGCGGGCCAACATATGCATGATGTGAAACATAATTTTACCACTATAGACCAAGATTTAGAGATTCTCAGGACCTTAGGGATAGGCCCTCTCCTGGGTGTCACCGAAAATTGCTTCATACACCTCCATCAGTTTTTAAACCCCAATTTAAACTTAAACGAAATTTCTGAGAAACCCAAGGTTCTTTACGACTTTCTTATTATGGTCCTTAAAGGTATTAAGTTTCTGAGAAAGGGTTCGATCTTCCACACAATACATAACACCCTCCCTTGCCATACATCCCCACCGCATTGCCCTCCAGACCCACCCCCAACACCTTCCCTGTAGGCAGTTCCTCTCCAAGCCCCTTCCTTCCCTCTCCCATCTACCTCTACACCACACTCACAAACCAGCTCCAGTTGTCAACTCCTCTCCATAGAGTAAGGTTCTCGGTACGCTGCGGCAAGGCGAGTCTCACACTATAACACTGTATACCTTTGCTACGTATGACTTGCCCTTTGTAGAACACCATAAAATCAGCTCCCCTTTTTCTCTAGGTTTCACGTTCTGCTTGGACTGAGGAACCTCGGTCCTATATATCGTCCTAGGACCTACATGTACACTGAAAACCACCTTCTGATGTGCATAGTACAAATTTAATATAAGAAGACTATGCTACCAACAGCGCTCAGATCATTCCTCAGTGTCACATTTCACTATGAATAAGACACTTATCAAGATTTTAACATGTTCATTAAGCTTTATCATACCAAAGCCCAACTTTACAGAAAGTGCCTCAACTTATGTACCAAGACAACATTAAGATCATTACGCCGCCAACGCGTAGCAATCCTCATTTACCATACTTACTCGCGGATTAGACCCCCTTTTTCCCCACTTTTACAGCCAAAAATAATAAAGGGGGGTCCAATATGTGATAACCTCAAAATTTTGTGCAGCGAGCACATGACTTCTAGGTTATAAAGAGCTATAAATTGTACATGTAAACATTCTATACTATTATTTAACAAAATTTTGTGCAGCGAACACATGACTTCTAGGTTATAAAGAGCTATAAATTGTACGTGTAAACATTCTATACTATTATTTAACAAACTTAAAATGTATTTAAGTTATACTGGCTATTTTCGTTGGAAGGCAGTATTTCTAAACGTAAAAAGGCAAAAAAAATGGTGAACACGACTTTTAGGCCTACGGTACATATAAAAGTCCATTTTAGTTACTCATATCACGTCATTCGTTACGTCTCATTAATTCCTCTGGTGAGGTTGACGTCAGGAAGGGCATACGGCCGTAAAAACTCGCTACGAAGATTCTTCTCACTTCATACTCGATCCTGTAGAAGGGATAAGGGTATCGTGTTATCATATAATTAAATATTGATACAAAAGAATTTAATGACCAGTCATTTGTCTCTGTCAGTTCAGCAGTAGGCCTACCACACAGTAAACCTGATCACGGCTTTCATTTGAATTATCGCCTTGCGCCGCTAAGTTCCCTGCCTTGCTACCGGCGTGTCGGCATTCTAAGTGACGTCATCTTCACTGCTATCTCTCGTCAGTCGCGTCAGCCATGCTTCAATATCTTTGAGCCATCCACTGCAATCAAGAGCACATGAGGTCCCGTATTTTTGAACCTTTTAAAAATAATTTCGTTCCCCGACTATAGAGTCTAAACAGTGTAAATCTATTCCCAGATGGTCTCTGATATTCCCAATTGGTGTACATGTAGCAGAAGCCACTCCTTCCGAATAAAATCGTGCTGCAGAAGGCATGCCAAACTATCAGCTGATAACTAGCTTATGTTACGAGTTGTACTTCCAAATGTAATACACAGTAACTGGAAACATTCTTTTGATAACTGCGGATGTTGAAACAAAGACCCTTATTTTAAGTATATTTCATGCTTGTTCTCTACATTTATCACATCAGGATTTGCGTAGTAAACAGCTGTCCATGAGATACGACAGACCACATTGTTTAGGTTAGGTATATTATCGCCCTGATAGTGCCAAAAGTCCGACGGAAAAAATAAAAAGCTGGAAAATATACCGCATTTATGGATATCTACAGGTGTGGCGGTAATGTGTTTTATTATCATGATGTTTAATTTTGTACGTTCGTTGCCTCTTTTTTTTATTAACGCATATACTAGTATGTTTCGTTTGGCGTCTCCGAAAATTGTTTAAAGTATGTGGGGATATAAAATTATTATTTGTTAGGTACGTTGGCAAGTAAAACAACTGTTTTAATTCGATACCTTTTATCATGTTTTAAACTTACTTCTCTCCAAATATATACCTATATTGGCCCGAGTTACGAGATATTAAAAAATTTCTATAATTAAATTTAATTAAATAGAATAAAGTGTATAAAGTATTGACAAGGCGGAAAATTATTTTATAGAAATTTGTATATAAGTCAATACGGACCAAAATGGTGAAAATAATCAATTACGAGATATTAAACGACCACTTTGTTAATGATCTTGCCTGCTGTATAAATAGCAACAACCGCAAATATTTCTCAACTAAAGTAAACTCGTTTCCTCATCCCGAGGTGGTACAGCTCTTTTTAGACACACCCCTAGTGGAGGGGAGTTACATGTACCGCTTTTATTGCATATCAAACTTCCTGCCATTCGTAAATCTCTGGCAGTACGGTACCGGGAATCGAAGTCAGACCCCAGAAAACAGCAACTAACTGTGCTAACCATTATGCTGGCGAACATTATTAACAACAAAATACAGATATATAGCATGATTGATGCATGCTTGCAATGCGCGGGTTGGACATGAAGCGAGGCCTATTCATCTATTTGTGCGACGTCATCATAGCTGCAGTAGATCTATGCTACAGAGGCGGACATTTCTTAACTATGAAACACAGATGTACCATACCACATGGATTTGACGAGTTTTTCATTGCATAGGTTGTACGGACGAAACTATTCACAAATTTATGCAATGTCATCAGAGCTGCAATAAGACTTGTACCCGCTTCGAAGCGGAATCGTCATCATTCTCTGACGAATTACATTGGAGGGGGGGGGGGTTATAGGCGAGATTTTTCTTTTTCATTTTCTTCGGCTCGAAGAGCCAGGGGGGTCTAATAGATGAGTAAATACGGTATTTTATATAAACTATTTTAAACTGTGTTGTTATACAAATTTTACCTAGTGTGTGTATATTGTTGCTATATGTGAATTTATTCTCTTGCTTGGTTTTATGAAAGGCTGATGATGACATAGAAAACATGTCGAAACTGGAACCACCATGAAGTTTTTAACTTTAGAGAACAGTCGTAGTCGTGGTTGTTCAAGTTTCACTTCTGAGAATGCCTTCCCGAAACACAATGATTTTCTACAGTTTGCTTTTTTTTTTTTTCTCTTTCTTTTTCTTTTTTTCAAACAGCAAAAATGGAAAGCTAGCGGAATGAGAGGGAACGATGGACAGGCTTCTATTCCCAACAGACTTGGCCAGTGGTTAGAAAATGTGCTAGATGATGTACATAACATGATAGCCAAACATTTATCCGCAAGAGAAGTTTGCCCAAAATCTGAAATCAGCCCAAAAAAAGGGGCTGGACAGGAGACTGGGTTAATGTAGCTCAATTAACTCAGTGACCCAACTGTGCGATAGCATACTGGACATAACGTATACAATTGGCTGAGGTTTGAACAGATTTGAGTATATATTTTGGATGTTCTGCCAGAAGATGCATGGCATGTTATATACTCAATGAAAGAAGAAAAATTGCTCTTTTGCCATGAAATTGACTGTGTTTGATTATTGCAACTGTTTCACACATATATATCAAATTCCTACCTTTGGTGGAAGTCTTTTAGTCAACCTACAGGTAGCAGAACAGGAGTTTGATACCTGTAAAAGAAATTTCTACGGCCTATCCCAGATATTTCTAGGGTCGCTGGAGCCACCAAGGCTCATTTTGGTTTCGGCCAGGAGTTTAAAGCCAGATGCCCTTCCTGTAGTCACGCAATTTTTTAAGACTAGAACTCCAACCCAGCATCGACTGGGATTCGAACCTCTGCCATCTGTACCGAAAAGCCAGCAGCTAAACCACTGCACTAATCACACTCTGTGTGGGTTAAGTTCAGAATTGCAAAAGTATTATTATATGAGGGTCATTCCATAAGTCATGGCAACCAAGGTATATCTTGCAATAATGCGACAACATGGGAATTCCACGATGTGCATTGAACCGGTAAGGCAGTGTGTATCTGAATGCCAACATAAAATAGGGTTCCAGTGCAGGATGTCATGGCAAACGTTGAAATGAAACACACACATTGGAACTCTGTGTAAATTTATTGTGCACAAGTAAAAATGGAACAAAAATGAATCAAAATCAAACTCAACTACTGTCTCTTAAAATAGTCCCCCAGTGCATCCACACAGCGTTGCCAACAATGGGGAAAGTGCTGAACGCCATTGCTATTAATGTATGCCACCTGTCGCCAATATGCCGTGATGATATCCGCCCTGTTTGCAAAGTGCGTCCCCAGCAATGTTTTCTTCAGTTGTGAAATGAGGTTGAAGTCGCATGGACTGAGGTCTCAGTAAAATGAAAATGTTAAGGGCCCACCTTTTCAATACAATGAATATTTATTGATGTGAGTATATATCACATGTCGTTTAAAGAAGATTGGTACTAGTTTTGATGCTCATTGCGCATCATCATCAGCCAATGAATCAATTGAGCAAAATACAACTTATAAAACAACAACGTAAAACACATGATAGCATTTACAAGAAATATGTTAAATTAAGACTAGTTAAAATATAAAACACATGACAGCAAATAAAATTACAAATGTTAAAAGTTAAATTGTAACAATTTAAAACGTTGAAAGCAAAACAGAGAAGGTATTCCAGTTGTTAAGGTATGATACACAAGAAAATAGTGCAGCTTGAGGTGTATAGATCGTAAGGCAACCTGTGTTTTCCGTAGGAAGAATAAATGTTGTTCTCTTAAGTTGTGGTAATTAACAGGCTTAATTCAGGTGGTTCTAAAGCCAACATTGTGGTCATGTGAAGATCATAATTTGAATCAACGTTATGATTCCCAGTTCAGTATGGAAACGTGGAGACCTGACGAAAAGATTGAAAGACAAACTAGGCGTGATACATATGTGCATGGACCAAAGAAAGATAAGGGAAAAGAGGTGAACTCACCTTGAGCAGCATGATAGCACAGTTGTTAAAAAAGAGAGGAGCTGGGCTACTGAAGAGAGCAATAATAGAGGCTGAATAACGGAGGGGAAGGGAGAGTGTGGGGAGGAGAAGGGGGAAAAAAAGGAGGAGCTAAAGCTGGGGAGTAGGGCTAAGGTGGGGCAGAGGGATGAGGTAGTGGGAGCAAGTGACGGGGATGCGTATTGCGCGTGGCTTGAAAGATTGCGCTAGTGTTTGAAAATCTGATATCGTTAAACAAGTTAATTAAGAAATCGAAAAGGATATTAGGCTTCTCAGAAGTTTCATTTAAGTTGAAGTTAAGATTAAAGTATTAATCAAAATGGATAAAACAATTTTCAATTATATTCATAAGAGGCCCTTTATTGGCCATTTGAAGGATCTCTACATCATGTTCGATGTCGGTAAACTTGTAGTTGGCGTCAGAGGTGTTGACCTATTGCTGAAAACCTATTATATCTTATAGCGTTGACATGCTCTGAATATCTAGTCGTGAAACTTCACCCTATTTGCCCAATGCACCTCATCATTTTAACTTGTTATAATCTAACAGTGACATTATAGGTGCTGTCATGTGTTTTAGATACTCTCATCAATTTAAAGTTACATTTAAAATTGTCTCAGTAGGTGCATTCAAGTGTTTTATAAGATACAAATTATGTTCTATACACCTCAAGCTGGACTATTTTCTCATGTATCATAGCTTAACTGGATTACCTTCTCCGTTTTGCTGTCAATATTTTAACTTGTTACAATTTAACTTTTAACATTTGTCATTTTATTTGCTGTCATGTGTTTTATATTTTAACTAGTCTTAATTTAACATTTTTCTTGTAAGCGCTATCATGTGTTTTATACGGTTGTTTGATAAGTTGTATTTTGCTCACGTGATTCATTGGCTGATGATGACGCGTAATGAGCGTTGAAACAAGTACAGGTCTTCTCTAACCTTTTAAGTGCTGAGTTACCAGTTGATTGTTTGGTACCTCAGTGCTGAGTTTTTCCATTCGTATGTAAAAAATTTGTACAAGCGTCAATTTTTAACTTACCAGTGGGATGGTTAGCTTAAAATGTTTATAAATGTTGGTTCTTTATAAATATAAATGCAAATGGAATATCCTACATGTATGTTCAATATTATTTTGAGAGAAAGCAAAATTACACTTTTGTGCCCATGCGTACATGATCTTTAGAGACCAAAATAATAATATTTCATAAAATTTGTAGGCAAGTAATGCATGTAACTTCTTAGAAGTACATAAGTTGATATTTTAAAATACTTTCTACACCTGGAATGTGGTGATAGTTAAAATAATGTTTTCTACTGGTTGTTTGTGATGCCGATTTTTTCAACTACCTACACCAACTCCACTGGCACAAACGTTAAAAAAAAATCGATGATTTTTGGGTAGACATCAAACAATACTTCTCATAATGGCATGCTGTGACGTAAAGAACTCCTGCGGGGAAAAAAGAGCCCAGAACTTTAGCATGTGAGGAAACCACATACGAAGATAATAAAACGTAAAACCTGATACATTATTGTTATTGTGACAATGATGACAATATAGAAAATTCTAAATTCTTATAAGGGCTTCTGATAAGTTCACCTGCATACACCCCAGCGTCAGTGGGTAGGGCCTGACACATCCCACTCTGATGAGTCTAGTGTCAGACCTAAGATGAAACGCTGGTTGATAGAGCAAACGCCTGAAAAGCCTTACATCTGATATGTTTTTGACAATGATGACAATAGTCGCAAAGCAGCGAATGAAACAATAGTGCCAGTGAATTGTTGAGGCTCGAAATGAGGAAGCTCCCAGAAGAAGCTGATTAACAATGAAAAATGTGCCCAGAACGATCCAGAAGTGGGAACTACAAGAATCTCAATGGGCATATATATATATAAAAGGCCTCGAGACAGTCAATCTTGAGTAGTTGTGTCAATGGAGAGTGATTACGAGACAGTCGCGAGTCCGTGACAAGTTATTCGGTCCTGAAAGAGTCAGCATTGTGTCAATGGAGAGCGAGTCATGAGACAGTCGCGAGTCCCGCTCATCAGCGAGTACAGTGGAACCTCGATTATCCGTTCCCGGAAAATACGTTTTCCCGGAATATGCGTTCAAATTACGTGGTCCCGCGAGCATCGTAATTAAATCACGTTGTAAAAGTCCCGCATTATCCGTTCCTCGAAGAAACGATTTCCCGGATCAACCGTCCAGAAATTCCAGTCCCATCAACGCTAAATCCTCGATCAATCGTTTTTTAATAAACTGTATCTCACAAAAGGACGGCTATGGCATATTTATGGATCTTGGCGTTAACGCCCTGTCACTGCGATAATTAAAGCAAGTACTGTACCGGTACTGGAAAAGCGATCGGCGGTGAACTTGCATAAGGGACCATCTTAGCATCGCCTTCGGGTGGTATTGTTTAGAGAATCTCGGAAAATCATAAAGCAGAGAGTGGCGACAACAATTGCAAGGAGACACGGCGCATTTCGACAGCTCTGCTTGAATTACATAAAATCAGCTTCATGGTCCGTATCGCACTTCAATAGATTCACAATTAGGTATTTATTTATTTTCCACCTAGTCGATACAATGATAATATACGAAACATGTACCACTTTTGACCATTAAAAATTGCCTTAAGCAATCATTGTATCGACTAGGTGGAAAATAAATAAATACCTAATTGTGAAGCTCTGCTTGAAGACGGAACGAGTTTCGTCAAATGTTCGCATTTATAAAACGTCCACATTATGTCCAGGGTTAGATGTTTATATTCTCACATTTTTCGATCGTACTGCCGAAGAGGTTTTTGGCACTTTGCTCACGGCACTGCAGAGTAACTGGGCTTTCAGGCAGGAATCGGAACTGCTTTTTAACACAAATTCAGTATTTTTGATATTATCGTACGTGATTATGTTAGCAAGACAAAAACACATGTTGCACCTAAATGTAATTAAAAAAAAAAGAAAGCCATGGGAGGTCTTCGAATTGCCTATTACCGGTACTGTTTAGGTCCTAATGTAAGACTGGGAATTTTACGTTTTCGTGTTAAAATACCAAAAACCGCAGTCGTTTTATTTGCGCACGTTACATTTTAAATGGTTGGTATAATTTCAAACTCGTACTGACATGTGCAGCGAGCGCGCTTTCCAGATGACCTCAAGGTCACGAATAATCGTAATTTCTGAAGTTTTGATATTTCTTTTATCTTTCCAATTTGATTGGATTTGTGACGCGCAGAATTGAATATAATGCATTCGAGAACTTTTAAGAATCGATACTTACATTCGAAACCATATTTTCGAGTTCAACATAACCTTTAAAAGTCGATGTAGGCCTAATTTGCGTGGTACGAGATTTCCAGAAACTGACTACAAACAGTATACCGGAGACCAAATTACAATGAAAGATTAAGAAATGAACGGATTTCGCATTCATTTTGGGTGCTTTCGTATCTAATGTGCTTTATTTTATTAGATGAGAGAATTAAAAACTACTTGTGGTCGATTGTCGTTTGGCTTGGCGTTACTAGATTTTTCGAAGAGTTTGGCTAGCCTAACCAAAGTCGCTGAACTGAAAGAAGTTTTCACGGGAAACTGACGAAGATTCCCCTGTAAAACTGAATATAAAGTATCGAGATTTTGAACTCGCGTACCGGTAATTAAATGATGTAGATGTTGATTCACATAGGGAATCAGAAATAATTGTTCCGAATGAGTAAATTTATAATACCAATATAAATGGTCCCTATGTGAATCAACATCTACATCATCTGATGGCCAAGCAGGCATCAATTTTTGATAATGAGACAATGTCTCTCATAGTGCATTGGCACTGCCGGTGGCTGCAATTAGCCTACGCAGTGGCCTCCACGGTATGCACTATCCAGCGTCTTGGTAGGTGTGCTAGGTACCAACTGATGAGCCCAGCCTAGCACACGGGGGCGAAACGCTGGCAACCAGGAATGAGTTAGCTGGAAAATTTATAATGTCCAATAACGGACCATTTATATGGGTATTACCGGTAATTAATGCGGTTTCGTGGTCTAACATGCCCGCCTCTCATCCAGAGGCCCGGGTTCGATTGCGACCAGGTCAGACAATTTTACCTGGATATAAGTCTGGTTCCAGGTCCACTCAGCCTATGTGATTACCTTTAATTGTGGAGCTATCTAACGGTGAGATGGCGACCCCGATCTACAGAGCCAGGAATATCGGCCGAGAGGATTCGTCGCACTGACCATGCGCAACTCGTAATCTGGAGTCCTTCAGGCTGAGCAGCGGTCGCTTGGCAGGCAAAGTCCCACTGGGGCTGTAGTTTGGTTTGGTTTAGGAGTTTTGTAAGATTATAATTATACATATTTCATTTTTGTGATGTTTAGCCAAATTGTTGATGGTTTTCATTCATTCCCGGATTTTCCGTTTTCCCGTATTGTACGTTTTATTTTCATGGTCCCTCGAAAAACGGAGAATCGAGGTTTAACTGTACTGTGAAAAATCAAGACTGTCCTGATTATGGGGGAAGCTGGAAAATGAACTGTTCTGGAACAAGGCTGCAGTGCGAGAAGCCAATGGAGAACAGGAGTTTGACATGCCCTTGTACAGTGCGTTGGACAGTGTGCCAATTAAAATAAAACTGTGCTGATTGCAAAACTTGAACCCAAGCGTAGTTATGAACAACTGTAAATAGTATGTATGTTTGTATGTATATGCTCGTATGTACCCTATGTATACCAACCCGTGTCCTGTTTCCCTACAGGGTCAGGTATGTAGTGAGATGAACCTTCGTTCTGAGTTTTTACCACCAGATGCCCTTTCTGATGTCAAACTCATCAGAGGAGTTAATCAGACGAAATGAATGACGTGATATAAAACCTGATGTCAGCATATAAACTATTCTGGTCAAATAGCACCAAGGGGTCTGTTCAAGGCTTTATATCCCCATACAATGGACAAATCACCATCAACAGGGTCAAGTGTTCTCACCCCATATGAACACTGCAGATAGGCTCGGAATTGAATTCAGGCTTTTGGCATGCAATCCACAGATTATAAATTGCATACCACCACCTCTCCTACCCTGCCAGCCAAAATTATGATAGTGACTTTTTTTTTTTTTTTTTTTTTTTAGACCAACGGAACTTGAATCTGTTAACCATGGTATTAGACCACATAGACCTGACGCCTAAACAATCGTGACCACCTGGCAAGCTAAATAACTGTACATAGTATTTTAATGAATTTACTGGTTAATTAATTTCGTGTGGCTATTTCTAGCCGAGAACAGCCCTTGCAAGGCAGACCCTCCGATGAGGGTGGGCGGCATCTGCCATGTGTAGGTAAGTGCGTATTATTGTGGTGGAGGATAGTGTTATGTGTGGTGTGTGAGTTGCAGGGATGTTGGGGACAGCACAAACACCCAGCCCCTGAGCCAATGGAAGTAACCAATGAGGGTTAAAATCCCCGACCCGGTCGGGAATCGAACCCGGGACCCTTTGTACCGAAGGCCAGTACGCTGACCATTCAGCCAACGAGTCGGACAATTTAGTGGTTAGTTGAACACTCTACTTCTCTGTGCAGTAATTTTAGTTTAAAGACTGATAACTGGCCACATCATAAAAGATATCTTGCATACTAATAAAAGCTCTTATAACTCCGCCATTGTCCGGTCCCAAGTCCGGAATGAGAAAGGAGGAGGGTTTGCTGGTCTGGCACCCAGCTGTAAAATTGCCAACGCCGAGTGTTGGGCGGCGGGAAATAACCTGACTCCCTAAGGGGGCCAACGGCTTCGGGCGAATGAGCCCCTTTGGGTGGGGTGATGGTCCCCACAGTGGAGGAAATGCCACTGGAATCCATTATGCAGCGTCTGTTCTCCAGGTTAGGGGCGGCTGCACAAGGCGTCTGTACTCCAGACGAGCGGCCTCATTATCACCTCACTGGATCACATCCAGAGTTGTAATTCGGGACCTAGTCCCACACAGGTGACACCTTGACAGTCAACCATGGAAGGTCTTTTAAGGAATACTCCACCGGCTGAACCAAGAGTTCAGAGAAGGCAGCATTCGGATACGGTGGGCTGCCACCTGAAAGATACCGTGAAGTCGGAGGCACGGAAATACCCCAGTACTACATACACGAATGAGACAAAATCAAGAATCAAACCAAAGCAGATAACATACTTCTCTACACACAACATAAACTCACTCATGCAAACCGGTAAACTAAAAGTGATCACCGACATAATGGACCAACACAAAATTCTTATCATGGGATTACAGGAAATTAGAAACACTGACCAGGATGCCTTGGAATCTCAAGGGTACAGACTTTATAAAGGTATACCCGGGAAGAGAGTGATGAAGAATGTCCCACAATTTGGAACAGGATTTTTGGTCAGCCTTAAAATAATAAACTCAGTTCAAGAATTCAGATCACAGTCTCCACGACTCTCAACGCTCACCTTAAAGGCATCTAATAAAATCTATACTATAATAAATGCCCATGCTCCCACTAATGATAAAAACAACTCCTCAAAAGACCAGGAGGAAACAGGAGAATTTTGGGACCTATTGGACCAGACCATAGATAACATCCCCAAACACCATATAAAATTATTAATAGGCGACTTCAACGCTCAACTAGGCAGAGAAAGAAAATACCGTGACATCATTGGAAAATGGCCAGCACACAAGAAAACAAATAAAAATGGAGAGAGACTAGTTGACCTGTGTAGAAACCATAATTTAATCTCAAAATCTACATGTTTTAAGAGGAAACCTCAAAAACTCAAAACATGGAAACACCCTGACTACACTAAAGGAGAATGGCAACTGGACCACGTCTGCATGGACAAATACCACCACAAAGAGATCTATAACGTCAAAGTCCTCCGAGGAATAGACACAGGTTCAGATCACTATGTAGTTAAAATTAAAATTAAACTCACTCCCCAGAGGAGACAACAAAAGCAAGCCCTTAAAACTAAAAGAAAAATAGATCCTACCCAGCTAATCAACAACAAAAATTACCAGAAAGCAACTGAAAAAATAAAAATCACAGACAAACCTGAAGACTTAGTACACAACCTTAAACAAATTGAAGAAGACCTAGCTCCAATTAAACCACGTAAAAAACACCAATGGTGGAACAGTGAATGTGATGAAACAGTGGAGAAAAGACATCAGGCATGGCTATTACATCAGTCCCAAAAGACAGAAATATCCTATCAAAAGCTAGTAAAACAGAGAAAAGAAACTACCCAAGTCTTAAGAAGAATAAAAAGACAACATCATAAGGACACCCTGCAGTTAATTGAAGAACAGTTCAGTAAAACTAAATCAAGGGACTACTACAAAACCTTCAGAAAGCAGCTCCAAAAATATGAACCCCCGACCCTACTGATGAAGGATGAAGATGGTAAGCTGGCCCATAACAATAAAGACAATGCAGAAATTCTGGCTAAACATTTCAACAAGCTTTTAAATTGTGAGGAACCTACAGAACTCCTTCATTTGGACACCAACACCCCGATAAAAACATCACCAGAAAACATCAATCCCCCCACAATAAAGGAAGTCTACCAAGCTCTGAATAAATTAAAAAACTACAAAGCGCCAGGAGAAGATCAGACCTTTGCGGAAATCTGGAAATATGCAGGAACCTCAGCAAAAGTTGCCCTCCATCAACAACTTGTCTCTATCTGGATTAAAGAAGAACTACCAGAACACTGGACAACAGCCCTCATTCATCCTCTGCACAAAAAAGGGGACAAAACCGACCCTAATAACTACAGGGGAATCTCGCTCCTAGACATAACATACAAAATATTTTCAATAATCATCCTTAATAGGATAAGTTTACAACTTGAGAAAGAACTAGGAGAATATCAAGGAGGTTTCAGACCCTGGAGGAGCTGTCCTGATCAGATCATGAGTCTTAAGTTGATAATGGACTATAACAGGAGAAGAAACAGAGATATGGTGATAACATTTGTAGATTTCAAGAAAGCTTATGATTGCATCCATAGAGAATCTCTGTTTAAAATTTTAAGACACCTTGGACTACACCCCAAATTAATAAACATGATAAAATTGACTCTCACCAATACCAAGTCAAAAGTGAAGTTTAGGGGGGAAACATCAGAGACATTTGAAATTAAAACTGGACTACGGCAGGGAGATGGGCTCTCACCACTATTATTTAACTGTGCTCTAGAAATGGTAATGAGGGAATGGTTTAGAAAATCTCCCCCCAAAATAAAGATTGGCCGAAAAATCAAAACAAATTGCCTGGGTTTTGCTGACGATTTAGCATTACTAGCAGTGGACATAAAAGAAGCAAAAACCCAGATATCAGAACTTCAAAACATTGCAAATAAAATTGGCCTCAAAATATCATTTGAAAAAACAGAAATTATGCCCCAAAAACCAACACAGCTAAAAGAAGTCACCATAAATGGTAATAAAATCAAAATAGTAACTCAGTTTAAATATCTTGGAGAAGTAATAACACATAACTTAAATGAAAAAATCTCAATCCAAGTAAGAACAAATAGATTAGCTAAAGCACAAAAATTAACATGGGATATCTACAAAAAGAAATGTCTATCAATAAATACAAAAATAAAACACTACAACACAGTTATAAAACCGGAAGCTACATATGCAGCAGAAACACTCTTTTACCTGAATAAACAATCAAAGACTGACAGACTTCAGAAAATTGAAAGGAGGATTGGAAGAACCTGTATCAACAAAAAATATCAGAAAGATGGACAGTGGCGGTTAATACCTAACAAAGTCGTGTACAAAGAGCTAGAACCCATTACAGATACTATGCGTAAGAGGAGACTGGGATTCTTTGGACATATCATGAGGATGCAGGACTCGAGACTTCTGAAACAACTAGTACAACACAATCTCGTCTCAAAAAATACCACAACAGGATGTAAATGGATCAGAGAAGTAAGAGAGGATCTGAAGGAAATAGGCCTTACAACAGAAGACACCAAAAATAAGATAAAATTGAATACAAAACTCAAGAATACAAACCTCCGCTTTACCCTTACACAAAACAAACCAACAACACGCACATTTTCAACTGAGGAAAGGGCACGAAGATCGGAGCGTCTGAAGAAGTACTGGGAGGACCGCAAAGCCCGAACAATCCCTTCAAAGAGACCTGACCGACGGACTGACTAAAGTGATCCTATGTGGTCATAAAAGAAGAAGAAGAAGAAGAAGAAGAAGAAGAAGAAGAAGAAAAGCTCTTATTAACAGAATGTGCAACACAAACACTGGAGAAATGTCCTTTAAACTTAGTATTTCCCCTTTGAAGATAATATTAATCTAGAAAATTAAAATAAATCAATAAGTTAGTCACAGATATGTACCGTATTTCACGGCATAATCGTCGCACTTTTTATACCGAAATTTTCGAAAAAAATTGTAGGGTGCGACCATTATACGATGAATATTTAATACCAGTATTTGTAATACTCAAAAAATGTATTTATAACTAAATTGTATTTGATACAAATTTAAGATGCACGTAATACTCGCGTTTATACATCAAAATAATTAAAATAGTCTAAAACAAAATTCATAATTTTTTGCAACAAATCGGCGAACGTTTTTTCAACCTGAAAATAAAAATGAACGTATTAAGTTAATTTGTCATTAATTTGAGTATTAAAGTTAAAATATTACACTTGCAAAAAATTATCGCTTTGTTGTGAAATGCGGACTTACCGGTACGCAATTTATTCCAAATCTTCGGTGTCGCTATCGCAGGTTTCGCTATCTGATGCGCCGTCCGCGCCTCTGTTAATACCAGTATCAGATTCTTCGTCTCCCTGCCACACTGCGTCATCTTCGGAACAGTCTAGTGCATTCGAAATCCCAGTCCTTTTGAAGCTCTTGGAGACTAGTTCAGGTGGTATAAAATCCCAACTCTTCTTCACCCACGAGCATAACAAGTCCAAGGGTGGACGCCTGATATTTCCGGCGGGCGTCAATTGCTGATCGCCGCTCATCATCCACTCGTTGTAAAATCGACGTAAGTGGTCTTTAAAGGGTTTATTAACACATACGTCTAGTGGCTGCAAAGCAGATGTTAGGCCACCAGGAATGACTATCTGTCGTGTCTTATTTGTAGTGAGAATTTGCTTCACTTCGTTCACGAGGTGACCTCGGAAACTAAAACAAGCAGAGCTGGTTGTTTTAGTAGTGCACCAGGTCTTCTATTCCACACAGTTTTAACCCAGTCCAGCATGAGTTCTACGTCCATCCAACCCTTTGGTTGCACTCGTACATGAATTCCACGGGGAAACTGTATATTCTTAGGCATCGTTTTCCTCTTGAAAATGATGTAAGGCGGCAACTTTCTCCCGTCAGCTGTAATGGCTAGCATTGCCGTGCATCGCAACTTCTCACTACCGCTGGTTTTCATTAATACACTCCGTGATCCTTTTAGCGCAATAGTGCTGTTGCGAGGCATATCAAAAAGAGATTGGAGTCTGATCGGCATTACCGATTTGAGAAAGCAAGTACGAAGTTTCCTTGCGCAAACGTATGACAAATCGGTGAAAATTTACAATCTTGTCCGTGTAATCAGCAGGCAACTTTTGGCTTAGTGTTGTTCTCCTTCGCACTGACAGATAGTGTCTTCGCATGAACCCCTTAATCCACCCACGAGTCGCCCTAAACTGAGTTACCGATATGTTGTGTTTGCGTGCTACCTCCTGTCCCTTAATTTGTAACATTTCATATGATACACTGCAGCCATTGTTACGTATTTCACTGACGTACCTAAACACTTCTTCGTCAATTATAGGAAACTTCCCTGTTTTAGGACCTCTAAACGCGCGTCTAGAAGGGTTTGTGCTTTTTAGCTTGTTTTTTACTTTCCGCCAGTCACGCACCAACTTTTCACTCACAGAAAATTTTCTTTCTGCAGCTCTGTTCCCGTGCTGTTCAGCGAAGGCAATTACGCTTAGCTTGAAGCCCGCAGAATAGTTTCTATATTTACCCATAATCGCTTATAAATGCTTCACACGTTAATGTTTTGCGATATAAAAGACTTTCCGTAATTGTTCACTATTAAAACAAATTATTTCTGCAAACACCCAAAACACAAATTAAAAACTTAAATTCTCACGCACACATGTCTACAGTAATCACGTAAATCTGAAACAAATAAATGCATCTGTGATCTGTCCATTCCAGAGCAGCCAATACTGTTAGGCAGCAAGGAAGTATGCAACAATTTATCAGTTTAGCTCGTTGGTTGCGACACACTACTACGCTTGCGCAAAGCTCGCAAACCGGAGCTCTAGCTAGCGCGGTGTAGATCTGCTGTATAGTTGACTGTATTCCGAGACGTCAGTAACAAACATTCATTTTTTTCAATTTCTTTTAAACATACGGTAATTAGGTTAATATTTCTTCCCAGTTATTGATGATTTTACATTACATTACTGACGAGTTTATAAAATAAAACTTTAATAGCATTGGATAATAATTATCTTGACTGCTTGGATAAAAGTTTTCATCCCATGCCCGGACACTTGTGACGTAGTAGTAAGATAAGAGTCTAGCGATGACAACTGAGACATCGTAAATAATTCGGCTGAATAATTCCGTGGAAATCTGCGTTATCGTCTTGGATTTCACTTCGTGCGCAATAACACAGGAGCCGGCCCCATGGTGTAGGGGTAGCGTGCTTGCCTCTTACACGGAGGCCTCGAGTGCAATTCACGGCCGGGTCAGGGAATTTTACCTGTATCTGAGGGCTGGTTCGAGGTCCATTCAACCTACCTAGCCGGTATTTCCTGGCGACGTTGCCGATAAGCGATAACTTACAGCCTTACGTATTTCAAATGGGAACTCATATGTAGGTGGTGAATAAATAGTACACTGTCTCGCGACCACGTTGTCAAACTGCCGATAGTCTACCGGTAAGCCATGCGTCGTACATATACCGGTATTATTTATTTATGCGTTGTGCAACATGTCGCAAACGTGACTGTGTTGCCAAATTGCCCATGAACCATACACGTATTTAAATTGCGCATTCATGTGCAACTTACGTTGCAGTTCCATTTACCTTTTAACCAGATTAGTGAACAAAATTTGGACGTGCGACGATTATGTAATTAAAGGTTTAAAGTCCGATTTTTGTATTGAAAATAAAGGATGCGACGATTACGCGGTGGCGACGATTATGCCGTGAAATACGGTATTATCAATTTGAAAACACTATAGCAGTTGTTCCCAAATGATGGAGTATTCTGGGCATGCAAGGGGCTAGATAACTGGCCAGACGAAACTGGGTAACACGCCCCTGTCTAGCGTGTTTCCCTGGTTATAACGCCGTTATTCTGAAGTCCCAGGCTGTGTCCTATTAAATACATGCTAAAGAAACCTGGATAGCACATTTACATCACTCTTTAGAACGTTTGTAACTCCCACCATAAAAAATTTAAATTAGCTTTCCCGGCCACATTGCACGCATGACAGGCCAAGGACAAATGGCCTAGGTAAGGATTTTGTAGAGAACTTAATTACATGGCCCCGGAGCACAGTTGCATGTTGGCCTACAGCTCCAGTGAGCATCAGTCCCAAGCATCTTACGTATTGGTGCTTAATTTTACGTTTGTAAGTGAAGTGCATAACAATGTACATACAGTAAATTAGACCTACTGTACTCAGGCATAGTGGTATGCAGGACATTCAGTTATGGAGAAGAAGAAAGCTAGGCAGTTTACAAATGATGAAAAAATAAGGTTTATTGAGAAAGCGGATGCTAATCCACACATGAAACGTGTGCAAATCGCCCAGATGTTGGATATTCCTATGACAACTTTAGACATAATTGTAAGCAACGTGTATAGTTTGGGTTTCTAAGAAGGTTTTACTATGTTGGTGTTCTTAAAATGTATTATTTATTTCATTAATTATAATTGTAAACACATATTTTTTTCATCATAATTATTTTAAAGTTCAAACCTAACCTTAAATTTAACAGCGACATTGTTTTTAATTTTTTAGCACGTTCCCTCTTCATGACGTCATAACCAGATTTGGCTGCAACTGGTAGCTATCATCGATTCACTTAGTTCTCATAGTTGTTACACGTGCCGTAGCTGGCAAACCTAGGATTAGGAGGCAGGGCAGGTTTGTACAAATCAGAAACAATAAGTAGAAAATAAGGCAGTAAATACGGACTCACCTTCATTGTCGTAAGAACCAGCAACTGAACGCGAGATATAACCAGGTACAATAGAAATCATAGCAGCTGCCACGAGGCCTGAGGATGTATCCTGGAAGAACACAAAAGCGGTTAATCAAATATAATTAAGAATTTATCAGTACACTATTATTTTAGGGGAAAAAAAGTCCTGCATTTTTACAGCACCCAGATGGTTGTCCACAGAGGAAGGAGAAAGGGTCCAGGAAGTGGAGAGATTTAAATTCCCAGGAGGATGGAAAGAATATAATGTCAGCAAAAAAGGCACACTGGTACTGAGAATCAAAAAGATAAACCACAACACTAATGCCCGAGTGCACCAACCTCGGTAAAGAGAATACCGCGGTAAACTTCACAATTTTACCAGGGTAAAGTCGTATTTCTGTTGCACCAAGCTCGGTTTCGAGTTTACCGACATTTTACCGCGGTATAATGTTTACCGCGCGTGAGCGAGCGGTTAACTAAGAAAACCGCGGTAAAGTTGTATTTGTGCTCTGTGGTTAAAGATTCCAAGATGGAGCTTAACAACTATAGGTTATATCTCCAGTATCTTAATCAGTTTGAAAGAAATGAAGGGAGAATTATAGAAGAGAGACGCGATTTATTTGAAGAATTAAGCGATGTTTCGTTCCAGAGAAGATTTAAATGGTGAACAATTGGAATGCCCGATTGGGAGAAACTGTCCTATGTCGCCTAGAAATCGTCTTTTAATAGCGCTGCGGTTCTATGCAACTGGAACATTTCAAGGAGTGATCGTTGACGTCTGTGATGTTGACAGAACAACTGTATGCCGCATAATACACAAGGTTTCTGATCTACTTGCGTCGTTATCGCCACAGTTCATTCAACTTTCACTTACGCAGCGAGAACAAAGAGAGGTTATGGAAGGGTTTCATACAATAGCTGGGTTCCTTGGTGTATTGCGTGCGCTGGACTGCACTCATGTGCGAATACAGTCTCCCGGAGGTGAAAATGGGGAGGTATTTAGAAATAGGAAAGGTTATTTCTCGCTAAACATGCAAACTGTGAGCGATTCGAACCTCACGATACGAGATATTGTAGCAAGATGGCGAGGGTCGACTCATGTTAACACAATATTTCACAATTCTCGGCTGAGAGCGCGTCTCGAGACGAGAGAAATAGCTAATGGCTATATTTTGGGTGATGGAGGTTACCCGTGTAAATCCTTCCTCCTTACACCTGTTCAGAATCCCCCCCCCAGCAGAACAACGATATAACAGAGCCCATATTGCCACAAGGAATGTTGTCGAGAGACAATATTGTGTGTGGAAAAGGAGGTCCCCTTCCATGTCTTTAGGACTTCGATGTAACATTCAAAACATGTCGAACATTACTTTCCATTTTAAGGAGTCGATAACTTGCTTGCGCTGTCACAAAATGTAAACACGAGGGACAAGTGACTGTCGAAACGATCACTGCCGGCTGGATAAACTAAAGACAAGTGACTATCGAAATGATCACTGCTTCCTCAATACTACTTCGAATTTCTTCCGAGGGGAATAATAGCGAGAAAATCAAGCGTCTAGAAACCGCGGTAACGAAACCGGGCGATAGTAATGGTGCACTGCTTTTACGACAATACCACGGTAAAAGTTTTACCACGGTTTCGTAAAGGCTGATAATTACCGAGCTTGGTGCACTCGGGCATAAGATAATCTCGATCAACACAAAACAGAGACATTACCACACAGAAGCCGTATACAAAGCAGAATGCCTTAACCTGACAAAATTACGATTGATCAACAATGCTTACACTTCATTGCTGCGTATGTTGTGGAAAACCTTGATATCGTAGTTTACAGTATATAGAAATAAGGTTAAATATATGTATATTTTATATGGATCAGAAATGTGGGTGATTGAAGCAGAGGGATAAAAGCAGAATACAAGCAGTGGAAATGAAGTTTCAGAGGTATCGAGTAGGTCCAACAAGAATGGGCAGAGTAAGAAATGAGAGAGTTCGGAAAATGGTAAATGAGGTACACTTACAGGAAAAGAAGGGTCAGTGGTATGGACATGTTAAGAGAATGGGAGAAGAGAGGATACCAAGATAGATGTTAGAAATGGAGTTGAGAAAGACCAGGAGATAAGTGTCTGAAAGGTGTAAAGAAGAGCATTGCGGCAAGAGGAGAGAACTGGACAACAGTGAGAGAAGAGAAGTGTTGCATGGAGAGGCTTATGTTCCAAGCAGACAAGATGTTGATGTGTACATTTTTATAAGATCGTCAGTACACATACTGTGTGTGACCACAGGGATTCTGAATTTTACAAAAATGCTATACAGATTTCATCCAGAGAACCAGTCAGTGTAAAGCACATGCTTGGGTTAACGTTTACTGGTTAGTGCTGCCGCGAGACACCTATGTGGAGACCTGAAACTAGTTCATTAGCTACATCCCGGCTAATGTGATCCTACGTGCAAAATGTCCGAAATATAATTCCTCAAATAACTAAAGTCAAAAAAATATACAAAAAAAATTTGTATTCATCGTTATTTAACATAAACAAGCATTTCAAATTGAAGAGCGCCAGGGATGCATGCACTCATGCTTTACCCGCTATTTCTTAAGCTGGGAGCATGGGAGACATTACTCGTTCTTGTGCAATGTGGATCACCGAGTTGAGTTTGCTATAGGTGGGCCGGCACAAGGTTGCACTTGACAGTTGTAGTTCATGTTAGCACAACTACAAAAAAATAATCAATGAACGTCATCCGTAAATCAAAACGACCAATCCACTACTTTTCATGTCAGATACAGATATGCATTTTATACACATTAGTTCGTATTTAATTTTGTATTGTGCGTATGACCTTTCATTTACTTACAGAAACATGAGCATTTTTAAAAAGAAACGTAATGTTTACGTGAGCTGAGAAATAAAGATTACAGTAAAACCTCGTTAATTCGAAGTCGTTGGGACTCAAAAATCGGACTTCGAATTACGTGATTTCGAATTAACCGCCAATTCACAATTAAGTACCAAACCTTGCTGCGTTACAAAATATTCTAAGGCCCGTTACTGCATGCAATTAACCTTGATTCACAGTTTAGACCTTTCAAATGCCATGAAAAAGGAACTATTTCCAAAATGTATCCAAGAAGGTGCATTTACAGTATTCAAATAATGCACTTGGATATCTCACTGGCAAACATAACCTCACGCAACGAAAGAAAGAAAAAAAAACAAACAAAAAAGCACGATTCAAAGACGAGAAATCTATGCTGGCTCCCATGTGCAAGTACTTTATTCATTGAATTACTATACTGTAAGCATTTTAGATGCCTTGTATTTACACAGAAAGTGCCCGATGTCCTTAAAATCGAACTTTCCTATGACTATCTTTGTACGATTTCCCGCCATGGCACTTCTCTTGTACTTCAGAAATCTAAACACTTGCCGCGTCACAAGTATTCAAAGACTCATTAATACATGCAATCACCTCGATTCACGGCTTAAACCTTTCAAATGCCATGGGAAAAAACTATTTCCAACATGTATCCAACAAGGTGCATTTACAATGTTTAAATAATGCACTTGGGTAAATCACTTACAAACATAACCTCATGCAACGAAAAAAATATCACACAATTCAAAGATGAGGATAAATTATGCTGGTTCCCCTGTGCAAATGCATTATTTTTTGGATTTCTGTACTGATTGAATTTTTAGATGCTTTGTACTGGCATGGAAAGTGCCCGATGCCCATAACATTGTGGCTTATCGATCTTTCCTATGACGAGGCGATAAAGTTTCTCGCTTCCGTGTGCATTGCAACGCACTACAATGACCCCCATCCCTCACACTTGTATGATTCTCCGGCTGGCACTTTCTCCTTTAAAACCATATGATCGTTTGGACTCGCATTAAAATAAAGTAATGCAGTTTTATCGGCAATGACAATATTGTTCGGTACCTACGAATTTATTATATGAGCAACGTTGTTTCTTTTTTTTCGTCAACTTTCGGCAACGCCAGCGATCGCTCGTTGCGTGATATTACGGCGTTCCTTAAAAGTTTGAATACAAAAGAATTCCGATTTCAATCAACTTAGTAATCATGAAGCGCACCGTAGATCCACCGAAGTGAGTGTAAATGCGAAAGACTACGGTACCACTCCACGTTGCGGAACACACGTTCTATTATAACGCGGATAAATTTCGAGTTGAAATTACTCTGTAACAAACTACTGTTTGAAAATGTAAAGGCAGTTTCGAATTAAAAGTCTAAATTTCGGTAATGGGGCCGACATTGTACTTCGAATTACGAATTATCCGTATTTCGAATTAAACAAGTTAAATAACATGCAAAACTGTATCTCATGTTTGCGGGAACGAGACCTTCTTCGAATTAGGCGGGATTTTGAATTAACCGATTTCAAATTATCAAGGTTCTACTGTACCTATTTTCATTTGATTGTTGTTGGCAATATGGCTAGTATAGTAGTGCCATCTATAACTACCTTGACTCCCGTATTGAAGTGTTGCCGCTTGTCTGTCGTCGCTAGCACGTGGTCAGATGTGAATCGCACGTTGATGAAATGTGGTTGTTTTTGTTTGTGTGCGAGATAACTGAAGCTTTTTGTAACTAGTGCAGTGCAATGTCAAGGAAATGACAACACAGTGATGAATCGTGAAGTGATAATCCTTTGTGAATTAGTGCGGAGAATTCGGAGAGGAAGAGGGAATTCGTACGCTCGCACGGTCGTCCCTCTGTTTAGCAGATCAAGTTGTGGAACAAACAAGTCCAACATTAGGGCTTTCAAAGCGTACTGTTATTCAGAAAGGTGTTCTCCTCAAGGAATTGAAGGAAAAAAGGACTGGGGAACCTAGCAGTAGCAGAAACGGGGCGGATAGTGGGGACTTGTTTCTTAGCACTCCAGGAAAGAAAGGATTTAAGCCATTTCCTGTAACAGGAATTGATTCTTTCCAGGCTGATGCAAAATGAAGATACGTGTACGATTATTACAGCAGGAAGGAATAGCCTGTCGTTGCAAAATTACTAGTTCCCCTTAGACAGGAAATGCTTTTCCCCAAGGATAAAACTTCCTTAAAATCAGTGCTGCAAGCCACAGGTTTCAGATGTAAAAACTGAACAGAAAGAAAATGCTGCTTCAAAAAGTCTCACATCGTGATGGTTAGGAGCATTTTTTGAATAAACTTGTCAGTAAGGACCCCCACGAGGTATTATAGTTGGATGAAACATGGGTGCAATCTTGGGAGTGCCTTGCTAAATCTTGGACTGATGACAATCCTAAAAGCTCTGGTAATCAAACGACTGGGAAGGGCGCCAGATTGATAACAGCGCACGCAGATTCATCTAGTAGTTTTGTGGAAGGTGGTCCGATCGAAAAATAAACAGTGCTTATCACGAAGATATGGACTATGTTCGCTTTTTAGATTGGTTTAAGAAGCTCCTGCAACAGCTCAAAGACCCTTCTGGCATAGTTGTTAGACAATGCACCTTACCACTCTGTAATAATGGACAGGGCCCCCTACTTCGAGTGCCTGCAATGAACTGTTACTGGAATGACTGCAGGCAAGAAATATCCCAGAGCATATGGATATGACTAAATTAGCCTTATATGCACTGGTGAAATAAAACAAACTGGTTTCACCGACGTATGTACCGATGAGGTAGCAAAGGAACAAGGATACAAGATTGTTAGGTTGCCACCATAGCACTGTCACTTCAGCCCTATTGAGTTGGTATGGAGTGAAGTGAAACATTACGTACGCACAAATAAGTCCGTCAATAGTTGGCATCATCAGTGACTGTCAGGAGTTGATGATCTGCCTGGATGATGACAACGAAGGCGGCGATGGTAGTGACAGCAGTGATCTGGAGGACATAGAGCCTCTAGCAATATGAATAAGGTAAGAAGAACGTTTGAATGTTAGTAAACTTAACAGATTTTATAGACATGATAGCCTATACCACATCGATAAGTACGGGCCGTGAAAGCAACAATGGTAACATTAATAGCTTCTACTCGAAATCTTTTATGTATTTAAAGTGAGATTCTTGTTTGCCGATTTATTCCGTATTTTCTAACATAGTGATAATAAGAACCTCGTAGTAGATTTATCTCGTATCATTTTGTATGATAATCAGGGAACGGATTTATATGTAAATACATATCTCTTTAGGAAGCTAAAATTAATTATATTTTGCATTATCTTTACGAATCATGATGTGTGGAGTTGAAAAATGGAGTATTCATTTTCCATATTTTTCCATATTTTGGAGTTTAGCACATATGTTCCATATTCTTCGTCATTAAAATCAATATAGTCCATATTTCGACTAAAAAGTAGTCCTCTCAATAATGGAGAAATAAATTAAAAATCTATATTCGAAAAATTAATATTTTAACTGGTGTGCAGGTCATTATCATGCCTGTCTACGTCTGGGCTGATAAAATAAGCTCATAAGCGGTGCAAAGAAAGAGAGGGGTTGAGCCCGGAAGTGGTGGAGATCAGCTGGTCAGTACCGTGACTATCTCAATCACACTTACAGCACTGATAAGCTGCATTACATAACATCGACTGTGTCTGTGACGTAATTTAGTAACTAGGGAAATCTCATTCGTCGACGATGTGCTAGTGGTTTCCGGATTAGTTCGTAATTCTGGCATTCCCTTTGATTGCTTCATAACTCTGGCCTTTGGTCACAGGGGTCCCGGGTTCGATTCCTGGCAGGGTCGGGAATTTTATCCACGATTGGTTAATTTCGCTGGCATGGGGGCTGGGTGTATGTGTAGTCTTCAGCATCATTTCATCCTCATCACGACGCGCAAGTCACCTACGGGAGTCAAATCAAAAGACCTGCACCTGGCGAGCCGAATATGTCCTCGGACACTCCCGGCACTAAAAGCCATACGCCATTTCATTTCCATCTAGTTCACTACCAGTCATTCACAGTTTGAATTAGCAGTGAGACGGATCATAGTGTTCTTGTACGTTAAGTGTGTGCAGTTGTATAATGATATTCATAGAAGACATTAACGTGTATGCCTAAAGTAGCTCAGTCAACCAGTTTAAAATTGAAAAGTTACGTATCAGAATTTAAAGACGATGGTTTATCAACTGACAGTAAGATATTCTTTTGTAATTTGTGTCATTGTACAGTGACATCTACTCAAAGGCTCCTTGTGCAACAGCACGTTTCAACCAGTAAACACCAGGCTAACAAACGAGATTCCAAGCAGAGACAGTTGTTTCCGACACAACCAGCAACTTCCAGTGTAACGTCCAAGTTCAACACCGATCTCTGCCGTGCTCTCATCTCTGCTGACATACCT
The DNA here is from genome assembly GCF_040414725.1 of Anabrus simplex. Taxonomy (NCBI): domain Eukaryota; kingdom Metazoa; phylum Arthropoda; class Insecta; order Orthoptera; family Tettigoniidae; genus Anabrus; species Anabrus simplex. The sequence continues at coordinate 23,871,109 of NC_090278.1, read as the reverse complement.
CTCTTCAAACTGAATAATCAGTGCTTCAGGGAATTCCTCGAGAAATGTACTAAACGATCCATCCCGGATGAGTCAACGTTCAGAAAAACGTACTGTTCAGCCATATACGATGAAACTGTTAGGAAGATAAGGCAAGAGATTAAAGACGGTCCAATTTGGATTTCCATTGATGAGACAACAGACAAAGAAGGCAGGCTAATTGGCAACGTAATCATTGGTTTGTTAAGCGAAGATTATTGTAAACGGATTCTCTTACACTGTGACGTTCTAGAAAAGTGCAATAACAAAACTATAGCAAAACTGTTCAATGAGGCTATGGGTATCCCCTGGCCACAGGGCGTCAAGTATAATAAAGTGTTACTTTTTATTAGCGATGCCGCACCTTATATGATAAAAGCCGGAAAAGCATTATGTGTTGTATATCCTAAGATGACTCATTTAACATGTGTAGCACATGCCTTTCATCGTGTGGCAGAAGTGATAAGAGGCAGTTACCCCAAAGTAGATTTATTGATTTACTCAGTGAAATATGTTTTTCTCAAAGCCCACAGAAGAGTTCATCTTTTGAAAGAAATGTACCCAGAGATTCCATTGCCGCCTAAGCCGATTCTAACTAGGTGGGGTACGTGGTTACAAGCGGTTGAATATTATGTTGAATATATAGACTGTATTAAGAACGTTCTGCATGCCATGGACTCTGAAGATGCAGCCTCACTTGAAGCCGCGAAAACAGTTGTCTGCGATACAAGTGTGAGAAATGACTTATGTTACATTCAGCATAATTTTTCATGCATCACAAAAACACTGAAAAGGCTCCAAAACTCGCATCTCTCACACTCTGAAAGTTGTGAAATTGTGAATAAAACTGTGGAACAACTAAATCGTGGTACAGGTAAAGTTGCAGATGTAGCAAACATGAAGATGTCCACTGTACTTTCAAAGAACCCTGGATATGAAGAAATGACAAAGGTTTCTGCAATGCTGTGTGGAGATATAAGTGCAAAATTAACATTGGATTTTACCCCAGCAGATATTGTGAAAGTGAATTATGCCCCCATTACCTCTTCCAATGTTGAACGCAGTTTCACTCAATATAAATCTGTCCTTAGAGATAATAGGAGAAGATTCACTTTCCAGCACTTAAAAGAACATTTTGTAATCCATTGTTTTGGTAATTGAGAATAAAGGATTGTGTGTTCCTCAAATATATTAAAATGAGAAATGCAACATTATGTTGCATGTAGATCTACTTTGTTTAGCTTCTTCGAACTTTGATATTAAATAGAAATTAATGTTATATGTGTAATTTTAAGTCCATATATAATTCCATATTGCAATAAAAATAACTAAATATATATGTACATATTTCAATAATTATTAGTACATATAAATCCGTTCCCTGATGATAATATACTCGTATGTTATTGTAAACTTAATCGGTGTGTTGAAAGTGCGATTCTTGTCGGCCGATTTGATTTATATCATTTATCATCGCGATGACAGTAAAAACAATTCTCACATGTTTCTAAACTCTCATGTGTAGTGCAATCAGCTGTTATGGCGGCAACATTGCTTTGTGCGCCACTGCAGTGTGACCAACATTTTGCGCAGCTGTCGTGCGCAACCCACCTACAAGCATCACAAAGGGAAACGTTTCAAAAGTGGCGAGACGACAATTGTATTGAATGTGTTTCATAAATTTTGTGAGAAATACCTGACTTTAGTTTTAAAGGATATTGTAAAGTTGACATCCGAATTCACCGGTGTTTCAGAGTAGAGCATTAACTCCACGCGCAGGAGTTCATCCTTTATCAGATTCTGATTAGGTAAAGTACTGCACTGTTTTATTGTTTTAACATTGCCTTATCTATGTTATACGTTCCCCTCTAGAATTTTCCGTTATTGAAATATTAAATACTGTATTTACGCGAATAATTCCCGCACCCTAACTTTAGATAGGCTTATTTTGGGGAAAAAAAAAAATGCAAACATTGACGCAATAAAACCGCATCCCAATTTCGTGACTCAAATCTTTAAAAAAAATGTGCAGGTATTTATGCGAATAATACCCACCACTGAATAATCCCGCACCCTAAATTTAGAAAGGCTGATAAAAAAAAGAGCCAACATTGATGCAAATAAAACCTGCACCCCAATTTTGTGCCTCAAATTTTTTAAAAAAATGTGCGGGTATTATTCACATAAATACGGTAAGTGAAGTTTTACTTATATGCGTTGTTGCGATTGAATTTTTATGTATTTATGTTCTGGCCATAAATTCAAATCTACCTTTCTTTTCTGATATGTTAAATGTCCAAACGTCATTTGCCATTCAATTGCTGTTTATTTCTCGCAGACAGTGAGTATAATTTGTCTCGTAATCCACATAACAATTGTGTGTCAATCAGTGGTATCCAGCAACAATGTATGTACAGTTAACTCTGATGTCATTGTTCTTTGTTTACATCAGGTTCGGTTCTCTCAGTGACGGCAGAAGAGTAGACGCAATGTTAAAACATGTGGGGAAATAATTCATATGCACAAAAAACTGCATGGACTCATACTTTACAGAATGCAACACATTTATAAGGGATTATCACACAAAGTGCAGTATGCTTAAAGTGGTGCAGAATGCTTAAAGAGCCTTTGATAATGTTTGTTATGATGATGTTAAGTGTATTTCCGTGGATACCTAATCCTTTCAAAATATTTCAGGTGTATTTTGTAGTACCTCTTCTGCTACCAAATAATCCTTTAACTGATCAATGCTCAAGTCGGATGTTGTAATATCTGCTTAAATATCAGAGACAGGGTTCGTAAATATCTCTCTTTTCTGTGTCAATATCAATCGGCTCCTCAATGTCTCTTTCAAAACATATAGTGGGACCCAACACAAAATAACTCCTTCTTCCTAGCGTTTTCCCGCTGGTGCAGGGTCTGCTGTTCTAATATTGGCTTGTCATTTTGCATGGTCCTGGGCATCTCGTGGTCTTACGTCCAGAGACTTCATATCCGTATTCACTGTGTCATGCCAGCGCAGCGTGTGGTCGTTGCCCATTCATTTCAAAGGTGTGGGTGAAATTTGCTACTGTTCCAGGTGCAGCGCGTAGGATGTGACCATTCCATTGGAGACGTATTTCCCGTGCCTTCTCAGTGATGGGTGCAACGCCCATTTGCTGGCAGATGGTGTCGTTTTTGACATGAAGGAGTGTGATGCCCACTGACCAGCGGAGCATGCGCATTTCCATGGTGTGTAATTGGTGCTCTGTACCTTTGTCAGCTGGGCGACATTCAACACCGTATAAAGCAACAGGATGTACTACCATGCGGTATATTTTGGACTTCAGATGTAGTGGCATCCTTCTGTTGCTGTTGCAGAGTATGCCTGTGACTTCCCTCCATCTCATCCATGCTGCCTGTATCCTACTTCACACTTCATCACATATTCCACCACCAGTCGGTAGGCGAGATCCTAGATACCTGAAGCTTACGGTCATCGTTAAGGTCTCTCCATCAACTTGAAATGAGCCATTGCTTGGGATGGTTTCCAGATATTCGGTCTTCTTTTTGTTCAGTACTGTGAGAGACGGCTGTTCCTATCTTCAACTTGATGCTGTAATCCACTTCTGGTGGTATCAGCAAGTGTGACATCATCTGCGTATAAGAGACTCCAAGGGACACTCCTCTGTAGGACCCGTGTTATTGTGTCCATGACAAGAACAAAGAGCAATGGGGACAAAGCAGAACCTTGGTGTACACGACTTTCACTGGGAAGCTCTCCGAGATGCCGACAGCGCAACGTACACTCTAAACCACGAATTTAATTTTTAACTTTTTTTTTACAATTGGCTTTATGTCACACCAACACAGATAGGTCTAATGGCAACAATGGGATAGGAAAGGACTAGGAGTGGGAAGAAAGCGGTTATAGCTTTAATGAACGTACAGCCTCAGCATTTGCCTGGTGTGAAAATGGGGGAACAACAGAAATCCATCTTCAGGGCTGCCAACAGTGAGGTTCAAACCCACTATCTCCCGAATGCAAGTTCATAGCACCTTTTTTATTTCTTATGAGCTCATAGCTGGGCGACCCTAACCGCACGGCCAACTCGCTTGGTAATTTAAAATTTAAGATCAGATCAAATTAAACTTAAAACATCAAATTTAGCAAATCTCGGCTTTAAAGTAATGAATCTATCATCGTAGAACTTTCTGGTCTTTTCCTTTAAAGACTTCCCTATCTCTCTGCTAATGATGATCTCAAAATCTTCTAAAATATTCAACTTATTACCTTTAATGCAATAGAGTAGGAATTCAGCTTGCTGCCTTTCTCCTGGATCAAAACTAAGGCTGTAGCCAGTTTTAATTACATGACCTGCCCTATTTAGCTTGCAAGTTCCTGAATTCATATGTAGAAGTTTCTTCCTGCTTGTTCAATACATCCTGATCCAAATTTCTATTTCAATGTATAAAACCACCTTCTTCTTCAGACTTAATTTTATCTGTAATGGATCCAAAAACTGACATTTTTGTAGAAATTCTCCCGGTTTTTTCCTGATAACTTCCCACCATAAGTGATCATTACCCATTGTTTCCTATCATCTACTAGATTTTCTTTCTTTAGACTGGATATCTCTGACCAATACTTTTTCCAGATACTGTAATCCAAAAAAGAATCTACTAATTTTTCCCTGTAGCGATTATTGCACCTATCTCTGTAGTTGTATTTTTCCCCTCATCGGAGAAATTTTTGTCGTTGGACGGTTTATCCTCGATTGATTATGCTGTGACACATGGCCATGTTTATAAGCTTTAGGACGATTGGATGAACTGAGGATAGCAGTGTTAAAAAATAAAAATTAAAAAACCCCTCATGCTTACCAGTAACAGTTTCAGGACCAAGTCCATGTTTTATACTTGCCCCCAGATACAAAGCAACTTTTATTTTCAAACAATTATCACTCCGTACCTACTCAATGAATCTTAATGCGTGAAGCAGCCCGAAAACTAAAAGTGATACAAGCTAGATATGAAGTTATTCATGCTATTTACTAATTCATAAACTAACATGTTTGTTTGAACCCTTTCCACGCTACGTCACAGGTGGCTACCGCCCACGTGAGATCTCTTGACATGTGACCAGACTTCTGTATGTATGCTGAGTCTTTAGCGTGAATTATAGACCACGAAATAGGAAACTGGAGCAAAATGAAGTAATGTTAAAAAAAAATAATTAACTTACATAGCCAGCTGTCCATGCATCACTAACAAACTACGTAAATTCATGTAGCCTGCCGTCAATGTGTTAATATACTGGATCATAATGAAGCCTACCCTGAGTTCTTTGGTGAGAAGGTACGTGACTATCGTTGTAAGACTGGAGAAGAGTGGAGCAAGAAACACACACACGTTCCGGATGTCGATGGTTATATGCAAAAGCTGTGCCAGGTGATAAAGCACAGCTGATGTCACCATCAGGCCTGGGTAGATCGTTCCTGTGGAGAGACAATCAGCTTTTTAGAAAATTACAGACATACACTTTCAATAATATACATTGTGTTCATGCACTCATTGTAAAAAGAGAAAGGAAAATTTGGACACTGAGATGATTATAACAATAATAAAAAAACAGAAAAGTAATTAAACATCGAAACTGACATCAGGAACAGACGAATGAAATTCTTCGGTTATCTCACTAGATTACCAGAAAATCGACAGACAGAAAGGATAATAGATTATATAACCTCACTTAAAAACCCAACACCCCGACCTTACAAACTTCAAAAGGACCTCAAAAACGCAAAAAAGTTCAACAGACATTCTAGAAAGAGACAACTTTAGACACAACAAGCCTTCTCCGAAAGAATTAAAGCCTACTGGAACAATAAGAAGAACCCACAGAAGGACTGATGGTGAGTTCTTTGCTTAACCCCTCAGCGTCGCAGCCATTTAAAAAGCTTCCTACCCCGCGGCCGGATGAGATTTCAACTACGCGCGACTGAAATACATCGATTCACTTAAAGCGTTACAAGTATAAGAGAAGCCCGATTTTCACGAAATTTGGAATTCCTTATAACAGAACTATATACATGCAGATAATTACATAATTGTTTCACATTTCATTAGTAATTTAGTTCCGTGTGATAGAGTTCGAAGCACTCTTTGAGACAGGGACTCAAGTCACACTCCTGGCAGCAGTACACTGACGTCTTCTTTCCGCCGTGTTTTGAACACAGGATACAATGTCTCTGAGGTTTGGATTTCCAACTCTTGGGTGCTAATTTCCTGATAAAATGTCTTTCCTGCAACCTTGGAACTGTATTATTTGATGCGCGCCGGCCTTGAATATTTCTTTCCCCTCCCTCCTGAGCGTATTTTGTAAACAAACCTTTCACCAGCTGAACCCGATAAGGTAACTGCTCAATATTTGTCCCTGTGACCTGTGTGAGTATTATTAGAGAATTTAGCAATCAGAATTCACCGTTGAAAACTTCTCTTTGACCTGTATTATCTATAGTCTCTTACACGAAATTTCCAAGTACTGTTTCCTCCTCATCGTCACTCTCATCATTTACCACTGCTACATCATCTATTTCATTATCACTGCTGTTTATACTGTCACTACTACTTCCGACTAAACTTTCATCTGAATTATACAATATTTAAAGCACTTTACTGTCAGTCATACCAAGGCTGAGCGCGGCGCGTCACACGGACTGGTGAAGCTGCAGCGAGACCGAAAAGCAACAGGACGAAACCGAATGAGGGGAATAACACTTATGACGAAACAAACCAACTCGATACATATTTCAGATAAAAGGTCGAGACATCGTCTTTCAAACGAGATATATACCATGAACAACTGGTTCTCGTATCGTATGACAGAAAGCAGCACAGTGCGCTCGTGGAGAGATACGAAAATATTACAAGCTGAGAAATAATGACAAATATGATAAATAAACCGCACTTCCAATGTACACATAGAGCAAAGAACACCACACGAAAAGACAAACTTCTCAGATCATCATTTCTTTATTTTATTCTGTGGGAAAGAACGAAGCAAACAGACTTTAAAAAAGCGAGAGATTGGTGCTCAGACTTATTTGACAAATAATTATCCTTGCAAAAACAACTACATTATAACGATTTTTCAATTCTTATTTACAACACTGATAAACCCGAAAATGTCTTCTTGGAAACAAAACAATTTGCATATCAGTAACTCCAAAACTCTTCGCGCTATAGCCGTAAATGTGAAACCATGTATGGGTCTATACCACGTATACAGGTCGGCGCTGAGGGGCTAATGTCTTCCAATATTGGGAGAATTTGTTACTACTACTACTACTACTACTAATTTAAAAAAAAAAGGTGAAATCTGTACATTTTGCTAGGAACAGGTTAAGTTTATCAACCTGGAAGGCTAGCGCACAGTGAGCCATCTGGTGAGGAACAAGAGTACCCCCTTACTATAGACTATCATAATTCAGCCAGTCTTATTACCAATAATAATGTTATTTACCAACTACTTTTACGGTTTTTCAGAGATGCCAAGGTGCCTGAATTTAGTCCTGTAGGAGTTCTTTTACGTGCCAGTAAATCTACCGATGCGAGGCTGACATACATGAGCACCTTCAAATACCACCGGACTGAGTCAGGATCGAACCTGCCAAGTTGGGGTCAGATGGCCAGCGTCTCAACCATCTGACCCACTCAGCCTGGCAATCCTATTAGTGCACAGTGATATTCAATGATGCAAGTAATTGTGTTCTTGTTTTAGGACCCCCAGGTCATTTACTATGTGTAAAATGATATCTCCGTTGGAGAATAAATATAAATGAATAAATTAATTCAAACCTTCATTATTAGAAAATTCTTCCTCGCAAACAGACTACATTTTCTTCTGAAGACCTCATGCAAAGTCCTCTGTAAGATGCAAAGAATTTCACCTTAATCTGGGCGTAACTGAAAGTGCTCAAATGCATCAGCCTTGTGTCTGTAGATTTACTGGCACAAAGAACAACTCCTGCAGGACAATATTCTAGCACCTCCGAAAACCATAAGAATTTAGTTTGTGAGACATAAAACCAATAACATTAATCTAATATATCATATACGGGTGGCATGATTAGTTCAGTGGCTTGGCTGCTGGCTTCCCATCCAGAACCCTTGTCAATCCCAGGTCGAAAGTTTCACCTCAAGGATCACGTGGCATCAGGAAGAGCATCCCTCCGGTCTTAAACCCCCAGCCAAAACCAAAATGAGCCCGGGAGGCTCCAGTGACCTTAAAAATAACTGGGATAAGCTGAAGAAAATTTTTTAATTATACAATTTGTTTCCAGACCATTTTGGCTTAAAAAGTACACAAACACGCTACTGCCTTAACCCCCCACCTAGCGCATGCGGCGCAATGGTGCGCTCACTGGTTTGCTACGGTCACAGCATGCACGGCGCAATGGTGCGCCGTGACATTTGAAATGCCCGCTACGTGGATTTCGTAACAGTTATCTGCTTCATCGTAAGTTGGCAGGAAGAGGCAGCTTTTAGCTACACTCAGAGCTAATAATTATTCCCGAGAGACATCGGGTATCTTATCAGTTCGTAGAGCTCTGCACGCGTGTTTCACGCTAAAGGACCGCAAGTTTGTTTGTAAACATGGCAGGTCCAAGCGGAGTAATTTGTGATGCGGAAATAATTAATTTACTGGTTAATAGTGGCAGTGAAAGTAATTCAGAGTGTGACTGATTTAGAGGATGAGTTCGTGATAATGTCCAGCGAAGATAGTGATACTGAAGATGTAATTCGTGATAATACACCGAGAAATGCGAGCACATGGGGTGACTGTGATATCATAAGCCCGCCAATACCTTTCGATTGTGACCCAGCTGAAGGAACACCACTTGGCTTTCACGAAATATTTGTAGCCGATGTTTTGATAGAGCTAATCGTTCATGTATGCTGATAAATACTTGCAGCAACATCGGTTATGCCTCCAATTACTGACAAAATCCTGGCTGTCGAAACAGACGCCCACTAACGCCAATGAGGTAAGGGTGTATCTTGCACTTCTTATATTGATGGACATTGTTCAGAAGTCTAGCATGAAGCTATATTTCAGTAGAAAACATCTCATTGAAACACCTTTCATTCCTAATGTTATGTCGGAGGAGCGATTTTCTCTGCTTTGAAATCTATCACACAATGTGTCAGTAATGATGTCCAGCTGTCCAGGGATAACCAGGTTAGCATATGTTTATATTACATTGTGATATGTTATTGTTATTGTGTATCTGATAATTTTTCGTCCATTTGTTTGAAAATTATAGCGAAATTCATTAGACACTGCGCTCAGCATTGGGAGTAGACTAGAAATAAAGCACGCTGTGGGAACAGCATGCAGTTTTACAATATCTCGCTTGAGGGGTTAAACCAGCAACTCTTCTGCATTAGGACTAGTAACGTCAATATCAAGTGCCGCACAGTATCTACCAGGAGACCTTGAAATATTTGAAGAAAATTATGTACGAAAAATGACAATCCTATAATTAAAAAAATATTGATATTTCGAAGACCACCAGATGGTATGCTTTAAAATGAGGGGTCACGTACCGAATTCAGTTCAGTCGATATCTGACAATATCCATTATCGGAAAAGAAGAATTTGTTGCTAGGAGAAGAAGTGATCGGTGGTCGGACAGGAAAGATGAAAGAGATGAGTAATGCACAAGTGGAAGCATTGCCAAAGTCAGCTGAAGCCCACAGATGGACAGTAAGGCCACAACATTCAACTTACCTCCAATAATCCTGCCAAGTGGATACCATGCTCGATCATCGAACCAATTGTGGAAGCTGTAGAAGCCCTCCTCAGCCAGATATTTGGTGGTACGGTAGTTAAAGTAGGGATCAAACTCGTGGATAACACTCTCGAACCGCAGCACGGAAAACAGCCGTGTTGCAAATGCTGCAAAACAAGGACAGGAATTTTTTTATAATATATTTTTATCATAAAAAGCAACTGGCTCAACAGCAGCATAGGAAAATACACAGGAAGGTAATGGCACCTTTCTCAATTCAACCATCACTGTTGCTCGACAACTATATTTCAATTAAGGGTCATTCTTATTACATTATCTTCATCCGAGTCTAACCATCTTGGCTCTGCTGCTTGTTCGCCTTCAATCAATCTTACCCTACATCATCTGCTTCCATCCTCTTAACATGTCTGAATCATCTCAGTTTACCTCTTTCCATTCTGTCTGAAAGTTTTTCAACTCCCAATTTACTACCCGACATTTGCATTTCTTACCCTGTCCTTCCTAGTCTTGCCTATCACATTTCTTAAACATTTACTCGCATTGGCCTAGATTTTACTCTCCTGCCTTTTCAATAGCGTCCAGGTCTCTGCTACAGTATGGAGCAGTATTACATTTTCAACATCACCTCTTCGCATATTCTAGATACATACCTACCAACTTTTAGAAACCAAAAATAAGAAGATTTTTTAATTCTTGGATTTCATCACATATATTCCACCACAGTCAACGTGAAAATAGGTCAGGATAAAAGGCATACATATCTACAGTTACAATGCGAATTGACCATTAAATTTAAAATCTTAAACTAAGAAAATATAAAAATGGTTACAAGAAAATGTACCTAATCACTCTCATTCATGACACATACGAATAATAATATTTGTGTCACACCGACGCACACAACAAAATGCTTAATACCGTATTTTCTTGCGTGATTAACGCACTTTTTTGACGAAAAATACAGGCGAACACTTCGGATGCGTAAATTATTCAAGGAATTCAGATATTCACAAATTATTTACAGTTCATTTACATTTAAAAGATACATCAAATATAATATAAACAAAATTGGTTCAACTCATTTGCGGTTATCGTCATATAGCGTAAAATTCCGGGGTGAGATTTTTTCTGAAAAGTCAAATAGGGTACATCAGGTAGGGGTAAGTAAGACACGTGGGTTTGAAGTACCGACACTAGAAAATATTCTTCTCATTACGAGCTGAAAATACGACCTGAACGACATACCGGCAAAAAAAAAAAAAAAGAAAACTATCTAACACGAGAAGGGCCGGGCATCGAAGGAGGGACTCTGCTACATTACCCCTAACCGTTCGTATCCAATCTTGTACGAGTGACGTGTCCATCCACCCTTTCTGTTGAATACGAACGTGGATCACTCGCGGAAAATTTGCTTTAGGCATTGCTTTTCGTTTTAGAACAATGTAAGGTGCAAGCTTCTGCCATCAGCTGTTACAGCAAGCATTGCAGTACCGGTACATCTTCTTTTTGTTTTTTTTTGCTTCCGATAGCGCGTGCGATAACACTAGATAACACTGTATGTTCCTTTCTTATCGATTGTTCGACTTTGTGGCATATGGAAACTGATTGGCGTCTGACCTGCGGTTCCTATAAGGGAGATCAAATATTCCTTTACTTCACGCTTCTCAATCACAAAGCGATGAAAATGGTTGAAATCACTCGTCATTTTTTGATATTACGTGAAATAGCGGTCTTCAGATTTGTGCAGCTGAAGATCACCATTTCATGCTATATAACAGAGAAGTTACCATAGGACTATTGAAAGTCATACAGTTCAACACACCTTCTATCAAAATTAAAAAGGCAACTTTGAAGGAAGATACTAAACACAACAAACAATCAATAAATACCTGAAGACTGATATACACATTGACTTTTTATCATAAACAAGATCAAGCCACCAAATGTTCTTACAAAAAATGCCTCATCACAGAAGTTTTAAGATTTTTAAATATGTTTAATTAGTAGAGACAGGAATTTGCCTATTTTATTCCTGTGTTCAGAAACGTAGGATTTTGAGAGATCCATTTTAGGGTCCTGTAGGCTAGATTTAGTTGGTTTTATTGTGCCTATAAATGCCTATTTCAGAGGTTTGTGCCTATTTGGAGTATAACTGCTTATTTGATGCCTTTTGAATCTATTTTAAAGAAGCCGATTTTCTTCCAGCGCATTATATTGTAACTAATATGCTCGACAGCAATATCTTCTCATTTCTCAAGATCTGTTTACAACACGAACAAAAATAGGAATTCTCGGAAGTCACCAGAAATAGTTCTTGGGAAATTTTCATCAGGAGAAACGAGGAACAATTTGACCTCGAAGCTTTCAACCCCTCCAACCTTCTAAGACATATTCGAGAACCAATCAACGTCGAACTATGTTGCACAACCCATATCCCTTATATCTCCTTCTCGATGTGAACCGCTGTACGCATACGCTTTATCTTCAGAACATGTTGTGATTTATTGTGAAGAAAAAGTGTGTCTGTGGCAATGCCCAAAGAAAAATCACCGGGCGAGTAGGCTGTGCGCATAGGGGCGCGCACCTGTGAACTTTCATCCAGGAGATAGTGGATTCGAGCCCCACTGTCGACAGCCCTGAAGATGGTTTTCCGTGGTTTCCCCATTTTCACACCAGGCAAATGCTGGGACTGTACCTTAATTAAGGCCATGGTCACTTCCTTCCCACTCCTAGGCCTTTCCCATCCCATCGTCACCATAAGACCTATCTGTGTCGACGAGACGTAAAAAAAAAATGTAATTGCAAAGAAAAACGTCGTCCTACTGGCTGAAGCGGTGGATCATAGGGGATCCCAATTTCACCATGGATGGAAGGGTAGTCTTCTGCCAAACTTGCTGTAAGGAGGTAGGTTCGTTTGTTCCCTTTTTTTTTTTTTTTTGTGAATGAACTAAGACTGCAATTCATTGTAGTATTTAGAGGCCTATTAATATACGTATTGAGGGAAGTTGTTTTTTACAATGCTGTATTAGTCGTGAACTTTCACTGATTTATATTGCTAAAATGTAAAATATCATTTAATTACTGAACAAGGAGTTAGAACGCTGGTGGTCTCTTGTCACAGAGTGGATGAAAATTAAAATTCAGTATTTTGAACTCTGATTCATTTCTTGTAAAAATAGAGATTTACAACTGAAATATTTTCTTTCTTTCTTAATCTGTTTACCGTCCAGGGTAGGTTTTTCCCTCAGACTCAGCGAAGGATCCCACCTCTACCGTCTCAAGGGCAGTGTACTGGGGTGTGAGACTTTGGGTTGGGGGATACAACTGGGGAGGAGGACTAGGACCTCACCCAGACAGCCTCACCTTCTATGCTGAACAGGGGCCTTATGAAGGCATGGAAGATTGGAAGGGACAGGCAAAGAAGAGGGGAGGAAGTGGCCGCGTCCTTAAGTTAGGTACCATCCTGGCATTTTCCTGGAGAAGTGGGGAAACCACAGAAAACCGCTTCGAGGGTGGCTGAGGTGGGAATCGAACCCACCTCCAATCAGTTTACCTCCCAAGACTGAGTGGACCCTGTTCCAGCCCTCGTGCCACTTTTTAAATTTCGTGGCTGAGATGGGAAATGAACGCAGGCCTTCGTGGGTGGTGGCTAATCACGCTAACTACTACACCACAGAAGTGGAGATACAACTGAAATGTAATTTTATAAAATCGTGAATAACTTTCACCAACGCTATCTATGTATAGGTCTCAGTGAACTCTATTGCACTTCCGTTAAGCCTTCGCGACACACAGGTTGGAGATCGAATGTGGTACTGCTAGGACGATGTCACAGAGGCTTGACATAAAAGACGGCACAGCTTGGACGATGTCACAGCGTGTTTTACAAGGCTGCAAAGACTGTCTTTACAAGACCAGGCCAGTGAAAAGACCGCTGGTCTGGATCGGTGCGGTCCGGTTAGTAACCGTTGTGCTGGGGGGGGGGCAAGCAAAGAAAGTCTGGGGTGCGTAAGCTCTAGCATCTCATTTAGAGTCTTGATAAACTGTGACAAAAAGTAAGGTTATGGGCGCATAACATGGCAATTTCAAATCACGCCGTTTTCTAATTTTCAACGAGGGTGGCAGCCTTGTGGGCACACATAATGCAGGATCTGTCGCAGGCATCAGAAAATAGTCTTCATGACAGCTGTCAAAAGCCAGCAAATAGCAACATATAAAATGTTCATAAATCTGATATTTATACTGCCACCATTTTAATTCTTCTATACAAGTAAGAATACTACTAGGGGCAGCTTGGTGAGACCCTGACAAGCATACTGTATAGGAAGGATCTCTCCTCTACGCTACACAGGTATCGTTTCACGTCTTTTTAATTTTTTAAATTTTTTTATTTTTTCACACCGGGTGACTTGGCAATGCGCGTAGAGGCGCGCGGCTGTGAGCTTGCATCCGGGAGATAGTAGGTTCGAATCCCACCATCGGCAATCCTGAAAATGGTTTTCCGTGGTTTCCCATTTTCACACCAGGCAAATGCTGGGGCTGTATCTTCATTAAGGCCACTGCCGCTTCCTTCCAACTCCTAGGCATTTCCTATCCCATCGTCGCCATAAGACCTATCTGTGTCGGTGCGACGTAAAGCCCCTAGCAAAAAGAATTATTTTTTCATCTGGTGAACTCGACAGAAAACTGCCAGATTGTAACTGAACATTTCTGAGGACATATTTCCATGTAAATTACGAATTCTCTTGTTCCCACTTTAAAGTTTTGTACTTCAAGGAATATCACCTCTAATAATATTTATCTTTTTTTATGAAACAAATGTATGTTTATACTAAGCATTATTGCCAATTAGCCCCGCTGTAGAAATTTATGCACAGGACCATTGTAATTTAAGTCAGTTTTATTATTTTCAGATCAAATGTGAAAATATATCCTACAGATCAACACAGAAATACTGCGATGCATTTGACACGAGTACAGAAAGCGTTGTCATCGCAGCTTTTCTACCAGTCCACTGTGAACAGCGACCAACAATTTTCTGTAGGCCTGTGCACTGCAATTATGGGAGCTAATACCCCCCCTGCATAAACTGGAGCATCTTCAAACTTCAACAAGCTGCCGGGAGCTATCACCGCGTTGGAGAAGTGTGGCTTTCATCTGGTGGAGTCATTTAGGGTTGTGGAAGAAGTCAGGAGAAGTTTTGACCGATCGTCTGGGAAGGTAGACGCTGTCAGCAAAATGTTCCATAGGTGTCCTGCAGCTGAATCCACGATGGAAAGCAACGGTAAAATTAGCCGAGGTGCTACGAGATGAGGTACAGGGGGGCGTATGAAATGTCGTACATCGGAAATGTTTTATGAAATGTGTAAACCTGGGCTCACAACCATGTCATTTCGTGAACAGAAACCTTATTTCATGTGTGATCCGACAGGCAGCACCACATGTCGCTGCCAGTTATACAGCACGGTGGACAAAGGGAGATTGACGCGTGAACAGAAGGTGAAGATAGTGTTGTTTTATGCGGAAACAAAGAACGTAGCTCAGACCCAGGAAAGGTTTCGTGTTCCATACGCCTCAAGCCGGTCGACTCACCGGAGAATGTTGCTGTAGTGAGAGCGACTGTGGCTCGGAACCCCTCAAATCCACCAGAAGTGCATGTGTTCAGACGGGCATCTCTCGTCGGTCAATTCAGAGAATACTGCAGTCTAACCTTGAAGTGTTTCCATACAAAATTACAACAGGTCATAAACTAACGGTGACTGACAAGCAACGGCAAGTACAGTTTGCTGCGTGGGCTATTGCAGAAGGTTTTCCCGTATTGCACAACACATGGTTCAGTGATGAGGCATGCGTCTATCTCAATGGTGCACTGAACAAACAGAACGTCCGGTTTTGGGCGAAGGAACGGCCTGCTATTGTGCACGAGGTTGAAAGTCATGGTGTGAAAGTGTGTGTGTGGGCTGCAATTTCCAGTCATGGAACTATTGGGTCAATATTTTCAATAACACAGTCAATAGCGTGTATTACTTGGACATGTTGACGAACAGTTTCCTTCCAGAACTCTCTGCATCACGACTACCAATAGAGACAATTCATGCAAGATGGAGCTCATCCGCACACAGCAAATGTTGTTCTGTACTTCCTGCATGAACATTTTGGGCCCCGTATGATGTCCCATCGATATCCCAAGCGTTTTCAGAGCAGCTCAATCTGGCCACCGCATAGCCCCGATCTCAATCCCTGCGACCTCTTCCCGTGGGGATATTTGAAGGAGACAATCTACCGCCATAAACCAGAAAATGCACAGCAATTGCAAGCGGCCATTGTGACTTTGTTCCAAGGGTTGAGTGAGGACTTGTGTCGTAGAGTGATCACAAACATGCGGGTTCGTCTCGAGCTGTTGTACACCGAGAAGGTGGACATATTGAACATGTCCTGCACACGGACTAACCATGCACATGTCAGTGAATGTTGTAATGTCATTTTGTATTTAATATGTTGTATATTACATTTTCTATAAACAATTACCAGTGTATGACATTTCGTGTGCCACCCTGTAGTTGAAGCAGTTGAACTGAAACTAAAACTAGACGAGGTGGCTTCATTGAAGTTTTGTCCAATCACAAAACATTCTGCCTGACAGGACAACAAGATCGTTACCAGAAAACAATGAAAAGTTGCTTGTTGTAAATTCCTTTTAAAGTACTGTAATTGAGTGTGTTATTAAATTATAAGTATTTTTTCATGCCTATTTTACACGTTAGTGCCTATTTACATATCTATTTTGGCTAATTTAAGAGCCTATATGCCTGCCTATTTTAACTGTTTTTAGTGCCTGTAATTCTCATCTCTATTATTTAGATAATTTTTTTAACATCATTGTAGACGAGTTAAAGTATCTTTCTCACACACCACCTCCCATTCTCCCCTTCATTTTCCAGCACCTTAACCCCTCAGCGCCGACATCTATACGTGGTATAGACCCTCTTTTTTTCCGTAGCCGCCGACCTCTATACGTGGTATAGACCCATACATGGTTTCACATTTACGGCTATAGCGCGAAGAGTTTTGGAATTATCGATATGCAAATTGTTTTGTTTCCAAGAAGACATTTTCGGGTTTATCAGCGTTGTAAATAAGAATTGAAAAATCGTTATAATGTAGTTGTTTTTGCAAGGATAATTATTTGTCAAATACGTCTGAGCACTAATTTCTTTCTTTTTTAAAAGTCTGTTTGCTTCATTCTTTCCCACACAATAAAATAAAGAAATGATGATCTGAGAAGTTTATCTTTTCGTGTGATGTTCTTTGCTCTATTTGTACATTGGGAGTGCGGTTTATTTATTATATTTGTCTTTATTTCTCAGCTTGTATTATTTTCGTAACTCTCCACGAGCGCTCTGTATAGGCATCAGTTAGTGCTACTTTCTGTCATACGATACGAGAACCAGTTGTTCATGGTATATATCTCGTTTGAAAGACATTGCCTCGACTTTTTATCTGAGATATGTATAGAGTTGGTTTGTTTCGTCATAAATGTTATTTCCCTCATTCAGTTTCGTCCTGTTGCTTTCGGTCTAGCTGCAGCTTCATCAGTCCGTGTGACGCGTCGCGCTCAGCTGTGGTATGACTGACGGTAACGTGCTTGAAATATTGTAAAATTCAGATGAAAGTTTAGTCGGAAGTAGTAGTGACAGTATAAGCAGCAATGATAATGAAATAGATGATGTAGCAGTGATAAATGATGAAAGTGACGATGAGGAGGAAACAGTGCTTGGAAATTTTGTGTAAGAGACTATAGATAATTATACGGGTCAAAGAGAAGTTTTCAACGGTGAATTCTGATTTCTAAATTCTCTAATAATACTCACACAGGAAACAGAGGCAAATATTGAGCAATTACCTTATCGGGTTCAGCTGGTGAAAAGTTTGTTTACAAAATACGCTCGCTTGGGAGGGGAATGAAATCCTCAAGGCCGGCGCGCTTCAGATAATACAGTTCCAAGGTTGCAGGAAAGACATTTTATCAGGAAATTAGCACCCAAGAGTTGGAAATCCAAACCTCAGAGACATTGTATCCTGTGTTCAAAACACGGCAAAAAGAAGACGTCAGTGTACTGCTGCCAGGAGTGTGACTTGAGTCCCTGTCTCAAGGTGTGCTTCGAACTCTGTCACACGGAACTAAATTACTACGGAAATGTGAAACAATTATGTAATTATCTGCATGTACATAGTTCTGTCATAAGGAATTCCAAATTTCGTGAAAATCGTGCTACTCTTATACTTGTAGTAACGCTTTAAGTGAATCGATGTATTTCAGTCGCGCGTAGTTGAAATCTCATCCGGCCGCGGGGTAGGAAGCTATTTAAACGGCTGCGACGCTGAGGGGTTAAGCAATAGTTTTAGGTTTCCATGGGAATATAGATTACGGTTTTAATGTACTCAATATTAAAATGGTTTCATCTAAGCTATTTAGAGACAGGTGAAGATGACCACTACGTGGTCGAAACGTCCTGTATGTGTTAATGTTTTTATAATTCTGCCAAAAGGCAAGAAATAAAATATCGATTAGGTGGTATTTTTAAATTGATTTGTTGATTGGATTAAGTACACAAAAGTCAAAAATGAGGCCCATTCAATTTTTGGATGTCTGCCTCAATATCATGGGAAAATGACTACAAATTTTCTTGAAACAATCTAGTTGGGGAATTTTGTTTATAATGGCAGGTACCCTTGCCTACTGCCAGCCACAATTGGATAGGGACGTTTTTACCAAAATTGAGGCTCCCTTGCCTACTGCCAGTCAAACAGAGAAGGGGATTTTTCATTACAATGGCAAGCACGCTTTACTAATGCCAGTTACTGTGCAGAGTTTTGATTACAATTGCAGACCCTCTCCTACTAAAAGTCAGTATCAATTTGCGGAGTTTTAACCTTTACCTCTCGCCTGTCGGGTGAGGCCTGACATTACGATATTCCCGTTATGTTACATGTAACTAATCTCATTATTAGACCCGTATTGAACTATGCTATGATATACTAACAATTTGTTGGTTATTTTGATCCACCTTTTCAATACAAATTTCCCGTTATGGTCGCATGTCGGAGGAGACCCGACATGACATTTTATCACCCACCGCTCATCTGCCGTCTTTTAACCGACAAAATACACAATGATATACTGTAGTGCCATCATTTGGTTCCGCGTGGAACTTTGTAGAATCCAGACACTATTTGACAGTCAGTCAAAAATCAATTATTTAGACGGCAGTGTAGCCGTCAGCTGTCCACTCACTCACGCGAAAGCTCGAGCGATATAAATAAACATGGTCGCCATGTGCTCTTCTAGTCAAATATGTGTTGTATATGTCAGGCAATGCACGAAACCACAGTATTTTCGCACCTCTGCTCCTAATGAATATATCTAATAGCATTTCACGATGCCTAAAAGTGAACTGACGACGGTCGGTTTGTGTACTGTAACCCAACATGTACCCGATGCTGATGGCTGGCACAATTATAAATCAATAGTTTCAGATTTCAAGAAATCGCCGTTTACAGTGATTTCAGCCTACAAACTAGTGCGAGGTATGAAAACAGAGACCGAATAGAGTTTTTCAATTGCTTTTCTTGCGACAATTTGTACACTAAATTATTAACGAAACCAATCGGAATGTGATAACGGTAATAAGAATAAAAATGTCCGGCTCCATGGCTAAGTGGTTAGCGTGCTGGCCTTTGGTCACAGAGGTCCCGGGTTCGATTCCCGGCAGGGTCGGGAATTTTAACCATCATTGGTTAATTTCACTGGCACTGGGGCTGGGTGTATGTGTCGTCTTCATCATCATTTCATCCTCATCATGACGCGCAGGTCACCTGCAGGTGTCAAATTGAAAGACCTGCACCTGGCGAGCCGAACATGTCCTCGGACACTCCCGGCACTAAAAAAAAAAAGCCATACGCCATTTTATTTTCATAATAAAAATGCAAAATAATTCGTCTTAAATTCCACATATTGCTTTTATTTGCTCCAGTATAGCTTGATGAAAACGTGTATAGCCTAACTACATCATTTAAAAGCAAGTGCTATCTCCAAAATCGTGAAAGATTAATACAGGTTATATAAGATAAAAATGTACATTTAAAATACGAGTAGTAGAGGCAACTCAGAGAACTTTAATTTGAGGGGTAAGGGTTAACTATAATGGTAGGCCCCTTTCCTAGATCGATATAAATCAATGTGTATTATATACAGGTAGATATATGAAAGTATACACACATTTATAATTGCAGACCTTCCTTTTGAGATTAACTGCTCCTAAACAGTACGTCATCATATTGACAAGCGGACTGCAACATCAGACGCCTTTTTTCAGTGGTCTAAATGGTTGGTCCTATAACATTTTCTTGTACCTCCTCCATTTATCCGTTATAAACTTTGCATAGGGTGAAATTTGGGTAAAGTTTTCAAACATTCCTTTATTTTTTGCATATTTATGTTGCAGCTGGTCATGCCAATGTGCGCGCCGAATTTGATAATCCTATCTTCCTGGTAAGGGGTCAAACTATAAAATATATGTGTGAAAAGTACAAAATTTACTTACAATATTGAGAAATACAGTTCTATCAAACGTATAAGGGATCGAGATACGACAAAAATCATAGGACCAAAGTTGTAGATCTCTTCATGCTTTGTGCAATTGCATTATCTGCCTTGTGATATGACTTGCTGTTTAGCCACCAATTAACTCGAAACAAAGGTCTGCACTGTCATTAAATGTGTCTCGATATTCTGATATTTTTCTGGGGTAAAAAGTTAAACATTTGAACGTCTTGGAATTTTTACATCGGTTATAAGCTAAAAGCTATAAATTTGCCAAATTACAATCTTCTTCTTCTTCTTTTTTTTGCTATTTGCTTTACGTCGCACCGACACAGATATGTCTTACGGCGGCGATGGGATAGGAAAGGCCTAGGAAATGGAAGGAAGCGGCCGTGGCCTTAATTAAGGTACAGCCACTGCCTGGTGTGAAAATGGGAAACCACAGAAAACCATCTTCAGGGCTGCCGACAGTGGGGCTCGAACCCACTATCTCCCGAATACTGGATTTCAATCTTCTAGCTCATGTGGCAGATTGTGTCCACCATCCTGATTTGGGGAGGGGAATTACGATTTTCCATGGGTTAGGAAAATTATACGCAACTGGGTGAAAGAAATATTTACACTCGAGTTCTCATGCTGAGCCTGAAATTTCGAAAACCCCCAGCCTGGCCTCTTTGGTGACTTTTGGGAATTTTAGATTTTCTAGAGATCCTGAGGATATTTAAATGTCTTAGATGCCTCAAAGTGCCTGCCAACGGCCGTAGCCGTGTTGAAACACCGGATACCGTGAGATCTCCGAAGTTAAGCAACATTGGGCGCGGTCAGGAGTTGGACGGGTTGCCACGCGCTGTTGGTGAGGGGTAGGGGAATGGAGGAGCGGAAAGGAACTGGCCACCCTACGCACGTAAACTCCGGCTCAGGAACGCCTCTGCGGAGGTTCGGAGCTGCCTTCGGGCAGAATAACCCTTACCTTACCTCAAAGTGCATCATTAATTTTGTAGTGGCAACAGTTAAGGACTCTGCACACTGCATGACAAAATGTGTAACTACTCTTGAAGGACTGACTGAAGTAGTTCATGTCCAGTGCTGAGCTCAAAGTCAACCTTGTCGGCTGCATATATGACTTTATAATGGTAATGGTGAAAAAATGAGTGTATCCTCCTAATTCAATACACATATTCCATCATTAGACGGAGTAATCAAATTCAAACATGTTTTGGCTCGTTTGAGCCATCTTCAGTGAAAAAACTGGGGGGTTGAAATAATTTACATAATACAAGCTAAAAAATGCCAAAAAACATAATGAAGGAACAATGAAAAAACAAAAGAGAGCCTAGAAGGAAACAAAATTAGCACAATATACAATATTTACATCATCATGTAAAGCAAAAAACAACTCACTGCAACAACTCAGAGAAACAGGGGTTAATACAAAACATAACTGAAACTAAAAACTGTGTTAACCAGAGAAGAAAAGAAATGAAAAACAAATGATACAGACGGAAATGAACAATAAGTGTGCATAGTGAGGTTGCGGACCTCTTATAGGTGGGCCGGTACAAGGTTGAAGTTCTGTCACGTTGGCACCATTACAAAAATGAAATGAACGTCACCCATCAATCAGAATCACCAATCTACTACTATTTATGTCAGATAGTTACGCATTTTATTAATGTTAATTTGTATTTAATTCCGTATAGTGCTTATAATCTTTTATTTGCATACACAAATATGAGCATGATGCAATACGAAAACACGAGTACGATTATTACAGCTCAGTCCCTTCTGTCACTGTTATGGACAATGCACCTTACCACTCCGTAATAATGGACAAGACCCCTACTTCGAACGCTCATAAAGAACTGTTAGTGGAATGGCTGCAGTAAAGAAATATCCCAGCGCATGTGTGTATGACTAAATTAGTTGACGAGGTAGCGAAGGAACAAGGGCGGCATGAGGTTATTAGCTTGCTGCCATACCACAGTCACTTCAACCTCATTATGTTGGTACGGTTTGGGGTGAAGTAAAACATAACGTACGCACTAATAACAAGTCCTTCACAATCCTGAAGTTGAAGAACTGTTCCGGGAGAGTATTGCTCAAATGGATGCCGCTTTGTGAATGAAGAAAGTTAGCCATGTCGCAACATTCATTAACTTGGCATTGGCAATACAATCATGGCATCATCAGTGATTGTCAGGAATTGATATCATCTTACATGATCCTTGGCCTAGACGACAATGACAACCAAGGCAACGGTAGTGATGGCAGTGATCTGGAGGGTAACGAGCCTCTACCTTTGTGAATCAGGTATGAAAATAAGGTTTCTGAATTTTCGTAAATGATTTTACTTGAAAACTTTTGTGTTAGCACCGGTGTATATTATTATAACATTTATTGGTGTATTTAAAGTGAGATTCTTGTCGGCCGATTTCGTCCGTATTTGAAAGTTCGATTTTTGTCAGTGGATTTCATTTGTATTGTGTATCATCGCAATGACATCATAAACATTTCTCCCATGTTTTAAAAAAACTCACGTGTCCTGCAGTCAGCTGTTGTTGCGGCGGCAACATCGCTTTGTGCACCGCTGCAGTGTGACCAACATTGTGCTCAGCTGTCATGTGCAACCTTACGCCGGCCCATCTACAGTTTACAAAATATTGGTTTTGTAACAATACAAAACAGGATGAAATCACTGTTGAAAATTCAGGCAGAAACTCTATATTTGTAGAAACCCATCACATCGAATTGGCTATGAGGGGAGCAGGAGCAAAAAAGTTTGAGAAATCAAGCCTGACATAACGTGCAGGCAAAAAGCCTGTGACAAGGAAAAACACTGATGTAATTTAAAACCTTAGAACAGCAGCATTCTCAATATCTCCTCAATCTAGCGGTCCCAATCTTGATTATTGTTTCATAAAGTTGGCTGCTTGGTTTGCCTTATTATAAAAGGCCGGAAGGGCCACGAAGGGTGTGTAGAAAGCTTAAAACTTATGGTGTTTAGAAGGTGGTTGTCCTCACAAACGGCCTAGCCTTCTCAAAGTAATGGTCTCGTGAGCGCGATCGAGTCAATTGTTGATTCAGCTGTGTTTGCGAGGATGAAAGGAGTGGAGGGGGGAAGGGGTGGTGCAGGGCTGGTGTGGGGAAGGGGGAGTGGTGGAGAGATGGAGGCGGGGTTTGTTTTTCTTATGGAAGTTCTGACAAATATATGGAATTAATGTTTCAAGTAGAATTTTTTTTTTCTCACTGACTTCATTTAAATTGTGAGAGGAGTTCATAAACTGATCTGAATCAATGTGGATGCTCTCGAGAACGTTGAGCAAGGTGCCTCTTTGCTCATAATGCAAGATCTTAAGATTGTTATCTATTGAAGTGTATTCGCGACTGGATGCTTTATGATGTTCACTTATAGCTGAAAAACGATTATATTTGAGAGCGTTGCGATGTTCGGAGTATCTTATGACAAAATTGTGGCCTGTTTGACCAACATAGCTGGAATTACAGGATTGGCATTCTATTTGTAAACTCTGGAGTTCAAATATTTGTTATTAATGTTATTGTTGACAGTGTGTGGATTGAAAATGAGTTTGGAGTTGGTGTGGGAGGTTCTATATGTTATTTTCATGTTGTGTTTTTTAAAAATATTAGACATTTGGTAAATGGTACTATTATTGAAAGTGAATGTGGAAAACTTTTCTTTAGGAGCAGAATCTTTATCTAGAGTAGTCTTGGGCCTGCTCTTATATGTATTGATGATTCTGCTGACGAAGGTTCTACTGAAACCACTGTGTTCTGCAATACTATGAGGACCATCCGGAAAGTAGTACCTGTTAGTGCCGCATGAAGCGCTGATGACTCAGGTAGCCGCTGGGCAAGGTCAGACCACGTCAGTGGCTTGTCTGCCTGCTCTGTGCGAGGTTGCGTGATGCTAGCATTGCCTGTGTTGTCTCTGTGATCGTTTAAAATGTTTAAACAAATTGAGAATCCCGACAGTTGTGAAGTGAGGGCCGTGATTAAATTTCTTAATGCACGAAACGTTAGACTTTGTGATATTCATCGTCAATTAATGGAGGTGTATGGAGACAATGTGATGGACAAGTCGTCTGTTCGGCGCTGCTGTTGCAACTTCAACATGGGGAGGGGGAATACGCACGACGAGGAGCGTTCAGGGAGACCATCTGTCATTGCACACCACCTGCTGAGCACAGTAGATGAATGCGTAAGGAACGATCGGCGCGTCACAATTGATGAACTCAGAATATTTTCCTAATGTGTCTCGAACAATTATTCATGAAATTGTCAAAGACCATCTGCATTATTAAAAAATCTGTGCAAGGTGGGTCCCTCGCATGCTTACAGCGGAGCAGAAAACCAAGCGTATGGCTGCAGCGCTGATGTTTCTGGGACGTTATTCCGATGAAGGAGACTCTTTCCTGACTTGCATCATTACTGGGGACGAAACATGGGTTCGTTATGCATCAACAGAGAGTAAACGACAGTCAATAGAGTGGCATCATGCTCATTCACCAACCAAAGACAGTTCCGTCCACCAGGAAACTCAGGGCAACCGTTTTCTGGGATCGCCGAGGTGTACTGCATATTGATTTTATGGCCCGTGGAGACACAATTAATGCTAATGCATATTGTGAAACATTAAAGAAATTACAGCGGGCAATACAAAATCGACGGCGAGGTCTATTGCCTACAGGCATCATTCTCCTTCATGACAATGTCAGACCTCACGCAGCTGTGATAACACAACAACTTTTGCGGCAATTCAAGTGGGAAACCTTCGACCATCCCCCATATAGCCCGGACTTGGCCCCTTCGGATTTTCACCTCTTTACGAAGCTTAAAGACTTTCTGGCGGAAAAAATATTTGACAGCGATGAAGAACTTAAACGAGCCATGAGTACGTATCTCAATGCGCTGGCGGCGGAGGACTATGATGCTGGAATACAAAAACTCGTCCCACGTTATGACAAATGATTAAATTTGCTCAGAGATTATGTGGAGAATTAGTGTAAAGTATGCTCTTTCCAATAAAAATGTGTATATTTGTTAAGATTTACTCCTGTGTCTTTATTGCGCAAATGGGTACCACTTTCCGGATGGCCTTCATATAAATAGTATTAATTTCTTTTTTGTAATTCTTGCGAGATAAAGGAACAGTTAATGGTCTGAGGACCATGCTATTGCAAGCTGCTTTTTTATGTATGTCTGGGTGCACAGAGGTCTGATGGATGGTATTGATGGTGTGGGTGAGTTTCCTGTATATATTCAAGGATAAAGTGTTGCTGCTGTTGCGCATAATGGTTAAGTTCATGTAATTACGGCCATTATTGTTCTCTGACTCTATGGTGAATTTTATATGTGGGTCAATGGAGTTGAGAAATTCAAGTACTGTGTTGCTGTTAGTAACGCGGGAGTCTAAAATAACAAACGTGTCATCTACAAAGTGTGTCCAGTGTTGAATGCTGTTAATCTTGCCAATGATGTGAGAATGCTCTAAATGATCGATGTAGATATCCGCAAGGATTCCTGAAGCTGGTGACCCCATAGGAAGACCTATCTGTTGGTATATGACATTATTGAAAGTGAAGAAATTGTTCAAAGTAAACTCCAGAATCCGAATAAATTAATCCATTTCGCCTATGCTTAAACGGCTGAATTTGGAAAGATTGTTCTTGATCAGTTGTACGGTGCTGTTAACGGGAAGTGTTTAATCTTGTTGCAAAATTCTGTGAAGCTCTTTACTGATGTATTGGCTTGAAAACGAGTGTGACTTGAGGAATTTGTGAATGAACCGAGATACCTCATAGGTCTTGTAATGCATATATGAAAATGAGCTGGACAAATTGAATATGTCTATAATAAAGATAAAGGATGCCTTTTTATATAGGCAAAAAAGAAAAGGCAAATGCACTGCATTTCTAAGAGAGAAATATGAAAACAAAGAATAAGAGGATGAAATTCTAGCTTTCCCAATGCCTATATGTACAAGATGGAATTCCTGGTTTAAGGCTGCAATGTATAGCCCACCACACATGTGAAAGACCCGGTAGCATTTTTCAAAAACATTGGAAGATTCAAATTCTGGGGTCAAATTATTCCAACAAGCATAGACTTCAACAATACAAATTACAAAATTACAAGCAGTGTATGTGTCCGTTGTTGGTGCCTCTCTTATGGATTTTCTTAATTTCTTGAAGGTATCAAGTACCCAACAATTCTTGACCTTGAGGTAAAGCTGATTGAAGAAGTAGGTGCTGGCTTGAAAGTCAACCTTGTCAGCTGCTATTAGGCGATGGTGGAGTATTCAATCAGACGATCCTCCACAACTTGGAACAGCTTCCTCAAAAGATGCAGATAATGGTAAGTCCAAGCTTACGTGTGTTGCCCAGTCAGCTCTAGTAGAAGTCAGGACTTAAGGACCACTCATCTAGCCAAGAAAACTGTAGAAGCCATCGAATCATTGTTTGATCCTCGGCATGCACCTGCGAACTTAATTTCCTACAGAACTGCTCCGAGGAATGCCCCATTTTTTAAGAGGATGGAATCTCAACAGTTTTTACCTGACTGCCATCAAGAACCAACTGTGTCAAAAAGATTATGTGAATGTTCCCGAGATCCTAATGGGATTAAGGCTCGCAGAGAAACAATAAGAATGGACAACTGCTGCCAACCCTATAGGCTGTTAACCATTAGAGAGTTTTCTCCTTCGAGACAACACATCCAAGGTTGTGTGTTAACGGAGGCAGACATTTTGTTGACATCATTAATAAAATCAACAGTAAATTCATAACAATGTGCTCCACAAACTCTCAGCCAAGCATTCGAAGAGAACAGATCACGGAGAGTCAAGACACCGAGCTCGCACCCAGCAAACCTCCAGCTCACCACGGTACTGAATAGTACCGCACCACGCAGCCAGGAGCGCCTCATCGTCCAGCCAGCCACCACGAGCCCCCGCTCGCCCCAGCCTTCCACCACCAGCCAAGCAGAGCGCCAGCTGTTGCTGTTCCCAACGCAGTCAGACCTCTTGGATACAGCCAAACAGGACTGTCCGCGGCCTCCGCCAGTCACCCAGCAAAAGCAGACCAGACCAGAACCAGCAGACAGCCTGCCCAACCGGCGGGCACCCAAGAAGCTAGCAAATTTGTCAGAGCCTTCAGTGCGGTCAATGGTTCGGAACTCGTCCTGTTGCGACACGGTAAACTACACTTGTTTCGACCGTGCCCACTGAGCGAGCGCCTAACAACGCCGGTCCTCATACAAGTTTGAACAAACCAAACCAGTGCTTCACCTAACCTGCTCCCACAATCACACACTATGAGCCAACCTCCAGCTTGACAAACCAAATTAACTGCCAATCTACAAGCCTGGCAAGCACAAATAACGTCCTTCATGGAATAATCTTTCAGTCCTTTAATTCAACTCACAGCGACTCAAACGCCTCTATCCACCCCAAGGTGGTGGTGATTATTGTTTTAAGAGGAAGTACAACTAGGCAACCATCCTCTATATAAACTAATCCGAGGGAAAAATGGAAGGGATCCGACACTTCAAAAAATGAAGATATCGGCCAAAGGAAGACAAAGGCCATGAAGGGCAAGAAAACGAAAGACTCCCTAGCCCTCGCAAACCTAATAGCGTTGGGGTCGGAAAAGAACAAGAGTTGACCAAGGGAGATCTGATAGGATAGATGAAAGTTAGGAGCCTGGCACAAGTGGAAGCAATGCCGGTACTCAGCTAAGAGCCCCATGGTCGCCAACCCACGCTCCAAAGTTCAGAACCCCTGGGGGTTACCCACCCGAAGCCCACTACGCCACCACTCTCAACCCTACTCTCCTCCCCGCCCTCACACATCTCATCGAATCAACCCCTCATGAAGAAGATGACAGCGATAAATCCGCAGAAGAAAACACTGAAGAAGTAGACTACACAGGCCCACTCTTCTGTGTTCGCGGGAACACCACCTTCCCAGTTTCTCCGAAATGCAAGGTGCTAATATTCAACCTCAGGAATCCAGACCCAGTTCCCATGACCAGAAAAGCAATCATCAGCGCCCTCATGCCTATCTTTTCTGAGCACATCGCAGTCATCGAAGAGTCTCATAACAACCCACTGTTGATCACTCCTTATCGCAACAATTCTATTCTGGAAGCCCTTGAACCCACAAATATTCCTATCCCTATTATCATTAATCCCCTCAATAATGATGTCAACCAATAAATCATCTTACCGCCCAAAACCACAAACCAAGCATCCCAAACTATCTCCACCCCCACATCTCAAATGAAGCCCTCACCAGTGGAAGCAACAACTCAAACAGCCTCAACAAATGTTACCAGCAAGCATGCCACGAAAACTCAAGAAGCCAGCTTCAACCACCGCCAACAGAAGAAAATTGAAGCCGAAAGCCACCCAAACCAATCCTCCCCACCCCACCACAAGGATCCCCACACCAGCCACTCCAACCACCCAACAGCAAGAATCCCAAACAACTCCAGACACCCAAGATAAATCTCAGCAAGCCTATCCCATAGCCTCCGATACCCACACTCAAACCATTCCCACACCCGTCTAGCAATAAATCAACTTAACGAACCCAGATCACTACCCATTCACAAACCTCCCAAACCAAAGTCAAAAATAACCCACCCCAGAAGAAAAACTAACCTAAAACAGTCAAAAAATGCCAAAACACCCCTTTGTCTCGCACCACATCTCAACCTTGCCCCCTCACCCCTCATTAACCATCCTCTGTTATAACTGTCTTAAAGTAAATCACCATGCCGCCAGGTGCAAAAATAAGACCTGATGCAACAGGTGTGGTGGACCTTACCACCAACCTGAATGCAAGGTGCTAATTGCCACGGCAATCACGCAGCATCGTTTCCTGGTTTAAGAAGGCAATCAAACAAAATCACCTTCCTAAAGCCGACTGGAACACATACACATACTACCCCCACCCCTCCGACCAACCCACCCAACAGTAACCTTCTACTGCTCATCCTCAGCCTACTCCAACACCAAATTCAGTCCAACTCAGGGCCTCCTCGGTGGATCGAGTAGCCAAGACCCTGACGAACCTAACCAGACTACTCGCCCCCCTCCCCCCACCAAGAAAATAAAACCTACCATGTCCAATTCTCACTTCCTTAGCTACTGATCTTAAGTAACAAACGGCCTTTTAACACCAGAAAGATGAAGCACTGGTTGCCGGAGACGAGGCGGTGCACACACCATAAATGCTGCATATTAACGATGCTATTCAAAATTAACACCCGCACACCCACGTCAACATAAACTCATGTTTACCGAAAGTATCAGTCGCTGTGAACAACATTAGTAACAGCCTCACTGTTCACAGACCAGCAACACTGGGCATGGTTAGCACTTGGATGGGTGTAACTTGTAACTGCTGTGCTTTTCACTGAATGTACATTGATCTTCCTGGGCACACACACGCCAAAGTACAACATACACATACAGACAGAGCAAACACATACGGAGTTAAGCAACATCGGGAGTGGTCACCCACTGGATGGGTGGCCAGCACACAGAGTCCTAGCTACAAATACAGCAAAAATCACGTATACTGGAAATTTTAAAATCTAAAATCTCTTTAATTCAAGCGATAAAACACACTAGTCCTAAAAAAACAACAGACCGAGAGATGAGCTCCGATGGGAGCACCGGTATTGGTACGTCACACACCACCTGTCCACAAGACAGGTGGACCATACAGAACCTAGGGATGCTCCACAAACTATGACCCTAATAATAAAGTTGACGAACGAGTCTTATCGAGCCTGTCAACCAAGAAAACGTTACTGGTTAGTTGAAAGGAAACAAGGCGCAGGAACTAACAGATAATGTCATGGTTAAACATTTTTAAGTTCGGAAGACAGTGATAAAAGTGATAATGAAGGCAATGAACGTATTTATCACTCAGAGGGGCCTACATGTGGTCCAAGGCAGCACTGGCCTATACAGAACAACAAGAGAAGTCTACAGCACATGATTTGGTAGGGTTGAAACAGTGATGCAACATAGTGGCAAGCAAGAGAGGTAACATCTTCAAACAAAATGTTACAAGACATTTGCAAGGAGAGTTAAATTGGTTTCTAAAAACTTATTAGGGCTTACTCTGTTAACTGCATTTATTTTTAAATTCAGAGACCTTAGCTGCCACATACCTCTCCCCACATTCCTTGCCTTTTGTCTGAAGTCAGTGGCATTGTAGTGAAGGGTGTTCATTCTTAAAGAGAAGGATTATTGTCAAGTGGTGCAATAAAGTGTATCGTTGAACCCCGTGCAACAGTCTCATTTGTCATAAGTACACCAGCAGCAGTGT
This sequence comes from Anabrus simplex, assembly GCF_040414725.1. Classification (NCBI taxonomy): domain Eukaryota; kingdom Metazoa; phylum Arthropoda; class Insecta; order Orthoptera; family Tettigoniidae; genus Anabrus; species Anabrus simplex. The sequence continues at coordinate 23,840,328 of NC_090278.1, read as the reverse complement.
TGAGTGTGCCCAGTGAGTTACTTGTGTAATCATCTCTTTTACAGCCTGTGGTACAGGAAGAAGTCTTAGTGGGAGTGAGGATGAATTAGAAGTAGTACTCGGACAGTGATAGGGACGGAGCACTAATGAAGAAGTAGTAAATATTTGTAATTATGTTTTACCGCTTAATGGCTTTTGACCATTACAGGAAAGGATGTTGTTGCCAAATGGACATAAATTCCTCCTAAAAACTCACATGGTTGAACCCGCAACACTGTCACCCATTTACCAGGAGTGAAACCCATAACGAGAAGTGCATCATCAACACCTGAAGCAGCTTAGAGCATTTTTTTTCACAAATGATATGTTGCACTGTAAACTGTACAAAGCTGGAAAATGAATGTCAGAGGAAATTATACTTGCAAACAAATTGCTAATGATATATGCATTGTCATGAAGAAGATAATTATTTCCAGCAGTGTAATTATTTTCGAAGGACCCCTCTCCACCACTTAAGGATATACTACAGGAGTAGCATTATGTAGTTAGCCTGTCCGCTGAATTCTGCAAGATGAGGCATTTAATAAATTATTCCTGTGCATGACACGTTTTTACTTTTATAACATTCATATTCTGTGAATCTATATAATAAATAAATAAACATGAGTAAATTAGTTATTATTATTATTCAGTAATTTACAATGTAATTTACAATGAAAGTGAATCAATTATTGACACAATGCCAAATTTTAGACTCCTAAAACAGATTTTCGATTTATTTTGGAATAGTAAAACATAAAAACACTTGGCTTAAAGAAATACAAATGGATTTGAATGAAATGAAAATTACTACAGAGCAAATTGAAAATAGAGAAGAGAAGAAAATTCTAAACAAGAAATATACAAAACTATCACTTAAAACATCAAAACATAAGCAGTATGTTATATCAGCAGAAGAACGGGCTGCAAGATCATCTAGAATGAAGAACTTTTGGGGAAAGAAGAAATCATTAAGTTTTAAAAAATGAACTTATTTTTTGATGTACTTATTTTTTTGAAGATTTTATTGTATAGGGTTGATTTTGGTGCTCCAATGTGGGCGTAAACAGTGTAAATAAAATTACAGCAAGTTCAATCATAGTGGCCAGGAAGTGCCCCATGCCACCTCTCACATTGCATCAACTAGCACCACCTGTCCAGGGTTAAATACTGTACAGTACATGCAGTTCCCATTTTTATAAGCACTCTCCAAACACACTTACTATCTGAATACAAGAGAGTGGATACATTTATTTATTTGAGCTCCGTTGTAGAAAAGGTTGGTAGCTCTACAGACTGAAAAAAAAGTTCAGGCAACAGTTGAATTAACCTTCTTCCTGTTCTTCTCCCATTTATCTGGGGTTGCCACTAATGTGGATTAAGCCTAGTTTTATGACCAGATGCCAGCTCCATGTGGAGGGATGTATTCATTATTTCGAGTTTCTGTGATGGTAGATAGAGATGTGTTGTATAAAAATGAAGATGGGTATTAAGACTGTCAGGAACCCAGTCCCCAGGTCACACGGGTTAACGAAACACAGCTAAAATCCCCAGCTAGGCACATACCTGCCAACTTTAGGGAATCAAAACTAGGAAGATTGTTTAATTCCTGGATTTCATCGCGTATATTGCGCCACGGCCTTGATGAAAAAAGGGCAACATAAAAGGCAACCGTATCTACCATTAAATTTAAAATCTTACACTAAGAAAATATAAAAATAGTTACAAGAAAATGTAATAAACACTGAACAAAATGCATAGTAGTTTCCTTTATTAGACTGTAACATGAACGGAAAGTCAATTTTAGAGATATCTCTGAACACTTGGAGATAGTGTTTGTTATGTTTTGTGGCCATGATGTGAAGAGAAAATACCAGAAACTGTCACTGACACAGCTCTCTGAAATACACTCAACTCATTAAAATAATGAACTAAGTATAAACACAAATGCACTTAAATACGCGAAACTACCACATACAAAACAGATATATTTCATACATTATTAACCCGTAGAGTGGGGCTCGCTCCAGGTGACACGGCTGGAGTGAGCCCGCTGGTGGGCGCACGTCACATGAAGCACGGACATTTTTTAAATCTCCGTTACGAAACAAGCGGTAGGTTTGAAACTATCACCGTATGTTCCGAGAAGTGCTGCCATCTGACAAAAAAAATTTCACTTTCGTGTATCTAAGCAGTTCTCGTCTGGGAAACCCCATGTTATCTACTACACAGCTGCGTAGCGCAAGAACAACTTATGTGGCGCTTGGCGAGAAGCTCAGTGAGTGTGCTGAGTGGAGTGTAGTATTGCGTGTCTAGGGGTGAATGTTTTCAGCTCTCATAAGTTGTTTTGTTGGTATATAAATATCTGTTGTGATTTATTGTCTTAATTCTACATGTAGCGTTTCCTATTTGTCGTGAACGCGTCCAAAAAAATTGTAGACCTTCCGAGTGATGATATACGGGATATTCTCAAACTCAGTGAGGAAGATAGTTGCAGTGATTCTAGTTTAGATAGCAATGGTAAAACTATCCCGCTATTAGAAGCTCCAAGCAAGAGTGCTTCCGTCGGAGTAGGCCTGCTGCCTAGATGCCGTGGACAGGTGTCGAGTTTGAACTCCGATGAGAGTAGCGAGTCAGAAAGTGGGAGCGATATGCCTCCCACTCTGCCTAATGACTGGGATGTAAGGGGATGTAGGAGAGCCCGATTTCCAGCTGCATACCAAAGTGGAATTCAGGACGAACTTTTAAATAAAAAAGAACCGGACGAAATATTTGAGCATTTCATTGACTATGAACTGTGCAAACTTATTGCAGAGCAAACTAATCTGTACGCTCAGCAGTCAATACAAGCTAGTATAGGAACAGCTAAGATGAAAAGGAGAAGCAGGGAGAGGGATTGGGTTCCTACTAACAAGGAAGAAATAAAACTTTTATTTCTGATCTTTTTTCTTCAGGGTATAATTCAAAAACTGAAGCTATCTCATCATTTTTCACGTAATAGATTGTTTGCTATGCCCATGTTTTAAGAGAACATGTCCAAGAAACGTTTTTCCTTCTCCTGAAATTTTTACATTTCTCAGATAATGAGGCTTACATTCGGCAAGTATCCCCAAAACTCTACAAAGTGAAGCCAGTTTTAGACATTCTTATACCAAAATTTAAAATTTCCTATTTGCCAGACAATTGTCTACTAATTAACGAAAGTTTACTCCTTTGGAAAGGTCGCTTGGGGTGGAAAATGTACATTCCGAAGAAGAAAGCCTGTTTTGGGATGGAATCTTTTAAATTATGTGAGGCTAAAACAGGATATGTGTGGAATATCCTGTGGTACACAGGCAAGCAAACTGAGCTAGTAAATGAGGTTTGTGGGGTAAATATTTCTCAGTATACCAAGCCCTCGAAAGTTGTGTTGGCTCTAGCCGAACCTCTTCTAAATAAGGGGTATCTCATAGCTCTAGATAATTATTACAGTAGCCCGGAACTCTTCGATCAGCTCAATGAGTTTCAGAGACGCTGTCAGTACTGTAAAATCTAACAGAAAATCTTTCGAAGGACGTCATGGGGAAAAAGTTGAAAGAACGGGAGGTGGCTTTTGCTTATAAAAACAAACTCATGGCCTTGAAGTGGAAAGACAATAGAGATGTCTGCACGCTGACTAGTATTCATGACGCAGAAATGCGCACTGTTCTAAACAAGAAAGGAGAAACCAAAGAGAAGCCGTCGTATGTATTGAGTACAATGACTCAATGGGAGGGGTGCCATACAGTATGGCGAGAAAAAGAATGAAGAAATATTACAAGATTTTTAGACACCTACTGGACATAAGAGTTCAATGCTTTCGTGATATGCAAGAAACACGGCGGTAAATTCACTCCGCTGGAGTTTCGTATTCAAATTCTGCATAAACTATTTCAGAAGTATGCGAACGCTACTCCTAATGCAGCCTTGCCAATTTGATCAGTGAGACCCTCACCCACTGACGTGTCAACTCGATTCTCAGGAAGGCATTTTCCAGATTTCAATCCAGCCTCAAAATTAAGACTGCACGCAAATACGAGATGCATTGTTCGCATGGCAAAAAGCCAGCAGGAGGACACTTAGTATCGTTGTGTAGTTTGCAATGTCGCTTTGTGCCCCTCTCCTTGCTTCAGGCTATACCAAACAGCAGAAGTATGAGCATTGCAAATATGCCAGTGAGTCTCAGGTTCCACGCTCGGGGAATTTGAGAAGCTCGTAGTCTACACACTACCGGGCGAGTTGGCCGTGCGCGTAGAGGCGCGCGGCTGTGAGCTTGCATCCGGGAGATAGTAGGTTCGAATCCCACTATCGGCAACCCAGAAAATGGTTTTCCGTGGTTTCCCATTTTCACACCAGGCAAATGCTGGGGCTGTACCTTAATTAAGGCCACGGCCGCTTCCTTCCAACTCCTAGGCCTTTCCTATCCCGTCGTCGCCATAAGACCTATCTGTGTCGGTGCAACGTAAAGCCCCTAGCAAAAAAAAAAGTCTACACTCTGTGACCGCTGTACAATCTGTGTGCTGGCAACTATCAGTGACCATCTTGAAATAGTTTTTTTCAATTTTTTCTCCAGTCATTTGTTATAGCTATTGAGTGTAAATAATTAGTGTAAATAGTGTTGAACAGTGTAATGTAATTTTGTATAATGTGGTGAAAAAATTGTGATAAATGAACTCGTGGATTACTCGCTGCCCTCTACAATGGCAAGTTACAGGCCTACGTGGTGAGTACATTTTTCTATTTTATTTCAGGAAAATGTGATATTTGAGTAAATGTGTGTCTATTATTTGGGGTATTTGATAATTTTTCATTTGTGTGTTACGCATTTCAACGATGAATTAATATAAGCAAAACAAATAATACTCTGAATCGGAGTAAATATGATGAATTGAAAAATAGTTTTAATTCTAAATAATAACGCAATCTACACTGAAATGTATAATTTTATGCTAAGTTTAACATAATATAATATTTAAACAGTTGTAGATTGGCAAAAACTATTTCTTTTTTAAAGAAAAATGTTATTGAAAATGATTCCCCACTATGCAGGAATTCCTTGCTTATGACCTTCCTACTTAACGGGTTAACATATGACTTCGACGGAGGGAAAAGCATGGAACTGCAAGAAAAAGCACATGGCCTACACCCCCAAAAAAACTATGCACAGAGACTACGTTAACAGCGCGCGAACCACACAATAAGAAACTCAAACTTTAGTCCCGATTAATGGATTTTCTAGCGCACACTAACCTCTCTTGCTTGTAGGACAATTACCGTCCTGAATTCCCAGGATGCTGTAGTGAGCGGGAAACACGATACACGAAGGCGACGGACAATAAACTCGCAAAATAAAGCATCAAATAAATACGCTTGAAAATGAAGTTGCATAAAATTACACAAGCACACAATAATTTATCCTAGGGAAAGATTATTGACCTTACTGGAGGTTATATTGGTCAAAAATTAGAAGTAAAAATTATCGGAAAATGAGTTTAAAAAAAACGTAAAGTTTCCAGATAAACTGGAAGGATTAGCAGATATGCAAGCAGGAAACTGAACCCACAGAAGGTCACTATGCAGACCATTCAGTCAACAAGCTGGACACAACAAATTAATAAATGTAGTATTATAATTATTTGAATTTTACAGCCCGCCCGATGGTCATGATCGTTAAGGCGTTGCAAGTCTAAACGGTCTGACACTGTGTTAGCCGGTCGAAAAAATGTTCACTATCGGAATGTTGGCCGGCAGGATACGAGAGGTGGTGGTATACAATTTCTGATCACTAGATTGCGTGCCAAAAGCAGTGCTCATATGGAATGAGGGCACATGATGCTGTTGATGGTGATTCGTCTGTTGGATGGCGACGTTAAGCCTTGAGCAGATGCCTTGGTGCTATTCGACAGGAGTAGGCTATGTGCCAGCACCGGATTTCACCCTCTCCCTTCTTACTATCATATGCCACGACATTCATTTCATCTCATTAACTCCTCTGATGAGGTGGACATCAGGAAGAGCATCCGGTCATAAAAACCCGCCATGACAGATCACTTCACATCATATCCAACTCCGCAGAGAAACGGGATATGGGCTGCTCAAACATGATTATTTGAATTTTAGTACCTTCCACTCAGTGCAGCTTATAAATCTCATATTTATTCCGTATTGGCTCAGCACAACTAAGGTTAAGTTATGAGTAGGTTCCCACCTTCCAATACTTATCAATTTATATATTATAGGTTTATTAATTACATAACATAAACCATATAATCTCTAGTACATGTTTCGTTCCGATTATGGAACATCTTCAGCTAAAATTTGACAAAATGGCAAGACAATTAAAATACATTGATGTTATGATGATACAAAAGCTAAAAGATATGATAAAATGGCACGAAGATTAAAACATATAATTATGATGATGAAATAAAGTTCATTCATGTTGGTTAAAAATTCAACAAGTCAGTGTTCAAATGACGAATTAAAAACGGCGATAAAGTTCTTCTTCATGTTGGAGACGTGTACATTTTGTTAATCTTGAAGATAAATTGGAGAAATACAAGATTTTCTTAATGTATATTTATCGGGGGAACTCTTGATAAAATAACCGTAGTTGAAGTTGAGTTGTGGTTAGACGACATAAGGGAGGACGTTAAATACGACACGACTGTCTATAAGACTCATTTCAATAATCTAACTATTTTATCAAGAGTTCCCCCGATGAATATACATTAAGAACATCTTGTATTTCTCCAATTTATCTTCAAGATTAACAAAATGTACACGTCTCCAACATGAAGAAGAACTTTATCGCCGTTTTTAATTCGTCATTTGAACACTGACTTGTTGAATTTTTAACCAACATGAATGAACTTTATTTCATCATCATAATTATATGTTTTAATCTTCGTGCCATTTTATCATATCTTTTAGCTTTTGTATCATCATAACATTAATGTATTTTAATTGTCTTGCCATTTTGTCAAATTTTAGCTGAAGATGTTCCATAATCGGAACGAAACATGTACTAGAGATTATATGGTTTATGTTATGTAATTAATAAACCTATTATATATAAATTGATAAGTATTGGAAGGTGGGAACCTACTCATAACTTAACCTTAGTTCCACTCAGTGCTCATGATATATGACGAACAATGTCAACTTTTATGACCAACCATTCAAATTTTATAATAAGGACCACTTCTGATATCCCTATCAGTTTACTATTTGGCTCTCAAATAAAGGCACCCTATCCATTTCCTACAGAGTTGAAAAGCTTTCTTCAGCTTACCCCAGATATTTCAGGGGTTGAGCCACAGTTTTGGCTGGCAGTTTAAGACCAGATGTCCTTCCTGACGCCATGTCATATTTCAGATGAAAATCTTAACCCCAGATCGATTGGAATTAGAACCTCAGCCTTCTGGATGGAAGTGGTGGTGATTACAGTGAAAACTTCTTAATCAAAATTGTTGGGACGCTAAAATCAGGCTTTGAATTACGTGATTTTGAATTAACCACCGCCAACTTCAGAAATGTCAACCGTTGCTGCATCACAAGATCCTTTAATGCATGCAATCACCTTCATTCACAATTAAACCTTTTAAATGCTGTGGAAAAAAATTATATTTCCAAAATGTATCCAACAAAGTGCATTTATTTAAATAATGCTCTTGGACAACGCCATACAGTGTCAAACGTAACCTCACACCCGCAGAAAACTAAACAAGATTCAAAGACAAAGAGTAATCTACTATATACGCACGACACAATACAAGTACAGTATAAAGCACATGCAAAGGGGAGCCAACAAGACTGTCCAGTTGGAAATACATGACACCAACAAAACAAATTTTTAAAATCCAGGCATACTGTATATTTAACACAAATATCAAGAATAAAAAATTAACATTGTATGGTACCTGAAAAGTTCACAAATGATTAATAGTCCAGTAGGGGTTTATTTTGTCACACGTTAAGCTTAATACCTTTAAAGAAAAAATGTATGACAGGTTGCTTCATCTTTTTTTTTTTAAATTTTTTTAAACACTAGCTACGAGCTGCTCCATGTGGGCCGTAGCCTTAACTGCAGCTTCGTCAGCATCACTTGCACTTATCACAGAATCCAACATGACTAGAGCGGCAAGTACATCATTTTTCGACGTAACAGTTGCTGCCGGCGCCATATCTTGTCGTGTTCAACACCAGCTGTAGTTGCAGGTTGCAGCTACCTCTGGCGTCACATGATCACAGCAGATCATCATGACGGTATCCTGCTCTTCTGAAGTAGTATGCGATGTATATGGCGAAAGTTATACCAACATTGGACTTTTGCCGTAACTCCTCCCATTCATCTTCATTGTCGCCTTCTTCCTCTCCTTCTTCTACTTCATTTAATGAACCAAAACCACACTTGACAAAGCAGTTCTTGATTGTCGATGAATGAAGAGCATCTCAGGCAACTGTCACTTGTCCTTTGTCGACCTCCCTTATAATTTTCATCTTCTTGCACAGTGTCGTGGAAGAATACCGAAGCTTAGTCACCTTGCAACGCAAAATAGGAACACACATGCCTTAAACTAAAATACCGTAACAATAAAACTAAGACACAGTATAAATAAAATATAATAACTTTGAAGTTTATAACTGCTCACTAAAACTTAAAGTATAATGAGTAACTACAAGAATACAAAAGAACTACAGTACGATTTCACTAGAACGTGGCAACTCTTGCGCATGCTGTAGGCACACCAAAGTCAAAGTTCGGAAAGATACCACTACACGTTCCAGAAGATGCGTTCTATCATGAAGCGGAGAATTTTTAATTGAAAGAATTTCGAATTAAAAGTCTGAATTTCGATTATTGGTCCGACGCTGTTCTTCGAATTACGAATTATCTGTATTTCGAATTAAGCAATTTAAATAACATGCAAAACTGTACTTTGTGTTTCAAGGAACGAGAGATTCTTTGAATTAGGCAGCATTTTGAATTAACCGATTTTGAATTATCAAGGTTCTACTGTATTGTTTTTAGAGGAAGTACAACTAGGCAACCATCCTCTATTAACACTAATCAGATTGAAAAAATGGAAGGGGTCTGACAATTTGAAAAAAAAGGACTAGGGCCACAAAGTGTGAGAGAGTGAGACTTCCTAGGCCTCGTGACCTAATACCGTTATGGTTTAAAATTAACAAGATTTGACCAAGGAAGGTTGGATAGGATAGATAAAAATGAGGAGCCTTGAACGAGTAAATGGAAGCAATGCCAGAACTCAGCTAAGGGCCCCGTGGTCACCAACCCATGCTGCCAAGTTGACAGCCCCTGCATCTCCCCCTTTTAGTCACCTCTTATGATAGGCAGCGGATCGCGTTGGTGTTATTCACTGCCCCCATCCACAGAGAGGTTCTGGGTGGGAAACCAGCAGTTAAGTCACTGAGGTAATCATGAACCCCACTCTGTTCACCAATTCCCTGCAGGGTGACTTTTGGGGAATAAAGTGTTCTCTCACATACGACTGATCATTTCTAATTATTATGCATATAGAATTCTTCCCATTTACTTCTACAGTCCAGCAGATGTTTTTCAGGCCGTTAACATCAGCTGCTCTTCCACTACAATTTTTCTCAAACCCGAAATGACAAAAAAATTAGTTAAGAGAGAATAAATGACTGAGCACAAAAATTATGTAAATTTTCCTACAAAATAGTTCTGACAAGGCCACAAAGACAAAAACACCGTTATGCTCCGAACGTGTTCTCTTCATACTTCCATAAATTATACTTACAGAGGATCGCAGCGAGTGAGAGGATGCTCAACTTCAGAAGTGTCTCCTGCTTCTCATGAGACATACGCAGTCCCTGAGATTTCACCACCAAACCCATGGCTGTCTGCCGTTGTCTATCTGTAACACAAATCCACATTCTTTATTTTATGGCATAACTTTATTCAGGATGATAAAAAGAGAGAATAGATTGATTGCAGTAATATTGAAGGAAAAGGCAGTCTCAAATGATCGGGGAAAAGTATTCTTAATAACTTTCTTCTTTTCAATGAGACAGGAAGACATTCAAGGATTAAACAGAAATCACTCTTGTCCCATACACAGCTAAGATATTTGAGTGAATCATAGACAAAGGAATTAGAGAAAAGAATGAAAACAGATCTAGTGGATTTAGAAAGGGGTACATAGACTTTTGACCCTTTTACAATAACTTAAAGATGTCCATGTCCCCAAAGCTAAGTGCATGAAAATGCCAAAGATTAAGACCTGATAATTGAAGGACTCAGAGAATGAAGAGAAATACCAAGCACGGATAACAACAAAATTTCCTAAAACTGAGATTAGAGGGGTAGAAGAAGAATGGACCTTGTTCAAAGAAACACTTGCAAAGGAAGCTGAGGAAATCTGTGGGGAAAACAGATTCAAAATTGATAGAGAAGGAAAGGCCTTGGTAGAATGACTGGGTGAAGACAGCAATAAAAGAAAGAAAAGTGTTGAAGAGAAAATTAGAACATTAAAACAAAAGAGGCGATAGAAGAAATGAGGTAGAAATTGAAGAGCGAGCACAGGAATATCGGACTTTACTACCAGGATAGAGGAAGACTGTCAAGGAAATAGGAAGTTACTATATAAAGTATTAAAAAGTAAAAGAAGTGAATATGGAAACATCCTTGCGCTGGAAAAAAAATTGTGTTAGTTTGATAAAAAACAGAACAAGGGATCAGAGATAAAAGAAATGAAATGAAGAGGTTCTTCAGCATGCTGTTAACCCTTTGTGTCCTGCCAGTACTTTAAGGTACCGGCTCATATTTACTCCTATATAAAACTATAGTGGGCAAGGTCAGTTGTGTTGTGTTTTGTGGGTACTCTCCAGTACCTACAGAAGACATTAGAGTGTCTTTGGTGGGGTGATTCATAATAATGACACCAGAGAGAAGCACTAAATTAGCTTGGGGTACTCAAACTTTCGTCTGGTATCCAAGCACTGACATTTCGTTTCCCTCTAGTTGACGGAAGCCAGAAATATGTAATTATTTTTCATATTATTGTGTGGGACATTGTAAAGTATGCAATTAAACAGCGTGCTGTAAAGCCACTTAAACTAGCTTTTATTCTTTGAAATGTAGTAGGTACTTCTAAGTACCGACAGAACTATAATCGTTCCATGTTTCTTGTTCTCTTTGGTAACCATGTTTTTTTTATGTTGATTAGATGTGATTGTTGCAAGCTATGTTTTTTGTGTTGTGTTAAACATACATGAACTGCATAACAGAACATAATGAGTAAAGGTAAGATCAGCGATTACTGCCTGGTATAACATATAATGGAGCATTATTTGGTGTGAGCGATTGCAATAGTGATGATAAGACTGTGTATAAAACATGTGGTCTAGATGGAAGAAGAAATCAGGACAGTGAGCTCTTAGAGTTTAGTGGTCTTAATTTTATGATGAGTTACCACAGATTACCATCTTACAGAAAATCTTGGTCATCTGCTAGAGACCTAGTTATGGATTTAGTTGCGGATACAATGACGAGGGCAAGATTTCTAGCTGATGATGACGCCATTAAGCGTCGAAACCGGTACTAGTAATAATAATTAATATGTTGTGAACACTTTGTACAACACATTTTGTATTAAATAGGTTGAACCTTCTTGAATTCTAATTGTGAATCTCAGTTCAATACGGGAAAATGAAGTTCTTAACTTATAATAATTAACCCTTTTGTCTGATTTACTCACAAAGAATTTTAACAAGATCTAAAACACCAATAAAAAGGATAACAAAATCAATTTTAAAAATTAAATCGAACTACGAGGTTACTATCGGTGGTTCTTCAGAAAATCAAATACCAACACAACATTACAATTACTTTTAAGAAGGTGAGCATAACTCTGATAATGAAATTTACAGGGAAAATTTAACGGGGAATATGACATAATTACAATTATCTTACAAGGCAAATCCAAAGAGTTTTTACAAGACAAGAAAACAACCAAAATTTAAATTTAGTGCAGAGGCCTTTGGAGGCACAGTCCTCTCCTAATACACATCAGTGAGGGACACATAGCTCAACAGGTGTACACTAAACTGATGCAGAATAACTGGAGGCAACCCAAATGGAAAAATTAAAATTCACATTTACACAAAAGGTTAATAAAAGGAATTGCCTCCAAAACAAAGGATATGCCTAGCTGACGAACTAAGGCATTACAAAATCAAACGGTGAAAAACCAGAGTCTAAGGTAAACTCCGCACAAATAAATTTAAATTTTAATTTAACACTTGAGAAAAGAAAACATGATGGCTGGAGCCGGTGAGCGGACCACCTAACAAGGTGTGTCCGATCGTTAAGACGTACGAAAAGCAAAGACGCTGAACAGAGCCTTGCTCCTGCTAAAGAGAAACAGAGCCAAAAGGCCGGAAATTGAGAAATACTCAAACAGCCAATCGGCCCGAAGTTTCACCAATACAATTCAGTGTTATTTTCGCCAATAGCATTACAGCACCATATATGGTAATGTGGGAAATTATTCTAGAGGTTTCGATTGCGAAACTCAGCGATTTTCTGATCAAAGCCTCCACGTGGCAACTACAGGATGATACAAAAAATGGGTTACAACAAACATATTACTGGAGATCTCCAATATCAATGTCTTTTCTTTTAAAACCCAATGATTAAGTAAATAATTGTCTCTTCTGTGAGTCCTGAAAATTTTTTAAAATCACACAATTTCACCAGAAATAAAACAGACAAAATTTCACATCATTTTTACAACAAAAAAATTAAATAAAATTCTTCAAAAATGTCAGTTCCTCAGTTTCTTTTGACAAGTCAAGAATTAAATGATTCCACCGACTATCAACTCACTACCACTGACAGGATCCATTGACTGGCAAGAGATGGAGAAGATCAAAGAAATAGTCAGAGAGGCTTGGCAGGCGGAACAAATTAGAGATCTTTTCTGGGAACAATAGCTTATAATGAACTGAAGGAGATAAAAGAGTATGTAAAAGGGGAACTGAGAATAATAACAGAATACTGGTGCTCTTTTTTTTTTTTTTTTGCTAGTGGCTTTATGTTGCACCGACACAGATAGGTCTTATGGCAACGATGGGATAGGAAAGGGCTAGGAGTTGGAAGGAAGCGGCCGTGGCCTTAAGGTACAGCCCCAGCATTTGCCTGGTGTGAAAATGGGAAACCACAGAAAACCACCTTTAGGGCTGCCGACACTGGGATTCAAACCCACTATCTCCCAGATGCAAGCTCACAGCTGCGCGCCCCTAACTGCACGGCCAACTCGCCCGGTACTGGTGAATTAGACATACTGAAAGGCAAAGGATTGGGTTTGGAGAGAGAGTTAAGACGTGTACAGTGGCCACAAAATATGGTCAACCAGAAAAGGCAGGTGCAAAAATATTTTCATCTACGGTGTACCTGAGGGTGATAATGAAAATTTTAACGATATAGCAAATACGGTGTTGGATGTTAAAATAACCATACGAAGGTAAACTGCAGCGAATGAACATATATGCTACTATCAAAGGGTGTGCACAGAGTGGGGAGAGTGAAGAGGAGGAGGCCAAAAGTCAAGTTATTTTTTTTTTTTTTTTTGCTAGTTGCTTTACGGCGCACCGACACAGATAGGTCTTATGGTGACGATGGGACAGGAAAGGGCTAGGAGTGGGAAGGAAGCAGCCGTGGCCTTAATTAAGGTACAGTGTGAAAATGGGAAACCACGGAAAACCATTTTCAGGGCTGCCGACAGTGGGGTTCGAACCTACTATCTCCCGAATACTGGATACTGGCTGCACTTAGGTCAAGTTATTATCGGCATTGATGTCAAATGAAGTTTTAAGGTACACTAGGAATTTATGAGGAGAAAAAACACAAGTGAAAATTGACAAATACAAATACACCATCACAGAGCAGGAATTCTGCGTTTACATCTAGGAAGAGCAAGGAATTCATGTCTCAAGGCATGCATACGAGGGAAGTGCCTGATTGTGATGGAAGCAAGCTTGGACATCAAGGAAATGGATGAGCAGCAGAAACAACAAAGTGCAGTGCATACAACAGATGGACCGTGCAATGCTGCTATGAGTAAGAACAGTGCTTGTGCAGCAACTTGTGAAACTACAGATGGTAGAGAGGTTCAATGCACTTTAAGGAAGTGGACAGAGGCCAAAACCTTCAGAAGTCCCTGACATTGGAGTAGCTGACTGCCGGTTCGAGTCACGTCCAGAGGCCAGCAGCAGAGGGGCAGACGACGGGAGCAGAGAAACAGTGGCCAGAGGTAATAAAAGTTAAGGACTTCTGGTCCAAGAAGGGTAATTCACATGAGGACACTAATAACAAAGAAATTATTAGTTCACCAGAAGGTAGTATCTTAGAAGTAGAGAAAGCGAGGGTAACAAGAAGTACAGCTACCAACCTGCAGAGGGTAAAAAATACAGTAACTAGAATGAAGTCTAGGATGTGTGAATATAGGGGAATTTTTGAATAAGACTGGAAAGAAAAACTCCACACCAATCATGGTAATTTAATATAGCACAACACTTGGATATGAATTTAATGAACCCAAAATGTATATATATTTTAAAAAATAAATGTTTTGTATGTATGTCTAGAATGGATTCAAAAACTACTGGACCGATTTTACTGAAAATGTCACAATTTGTTCTTATTACCCCTTGGAGGGTTGAGGAAGTGGTTTGAACAAAATCTGATGGGTAGTTCGGCATAGGGGGTGAGAAGGGTGGTTAAAAGAAAATAGGGGAAGGTAAGTAAATCGAATGACAAGTCTGATCAGCGGGTTGCCTAACCAACAGTGCGTAAAGTTTATGATGTGCTTCTTAAAACTTATTTTCTTCTACAAACGGTATATAAAAATGAAAAGTCCAAGTTCAGTCCCCACGGAATATAGGGTAAGGAGTGAAGAAAGAAAATGTTGAAACTGACAAAGAATACGGGTCAATGTGTGTGTGCGTTTCAGCATAGCTCTCAACCAAACTAGATACACACATAACTTAATATCTGGAACAATTACTGTAGGGGCAAGAAACCCCTACCACCCCTAAAGGAAGGGGTGAAATGTAAAAATCTGAAAAATGGCCGATATTAGTGGAGAGTTCATAGTCTTTGGGGTAGCCGAGATAAACCTTGACACTCTGGATGCCGTTTGAGACAAAGCCCATTTCCAATCTGGAATTTAAACCATCACGGGTTAATTTCTCTGGCATGGGGGCTGGGTGTACGTGTCGTCTTCATCATAATTTCAGCCGCATCATGACGCACACGTCGCTTACAGGCATCAAATCGAAAGACCTGCAGCCATAAGCCATTTCATCAATCATTATCATCTTCTTCCACTGCTTTTCCCACACTCTGACAGGGTCTCAGGAGTCAACTGTGTCATACAAAGGGGTGAAAGGAATGTCCAAAATGACCGAGATCATGGATGTACGTGTACATATTCCAGCATAGTTCTCAACAAAACATTATAATCATATGACTTACTGTTCGGGAAAGAAAACTGCAGGGTAAGACACCCCTATGGGCGGGGGTTGAAACATTGAAATAATAGAAAATGACCAATATTAAAAGTGAATACGATGTATGTTAATAAATAGTTTTTCTTTTTGTACTTAATTAAATGGTTTAGAAAAATCTATCTCGGTTGAATTCACCTGCTAGTGAAGTTATAAAATACAATCAATCATTATGTCCGGCTGCATGACTAAATGGTTAGCGCGCTGGCCTTTGGTGACAGGGGTCCCAGGTTCGATTCCCAGCAGGGTCGGGAATTTAAACCATCACGGGTTAATTTCTCTGGCATGGGGGCTGGGTGTACGTGTCGTCTTCATCATAATTTCAGCCGCATCATGACGCACACGTCGCTTACAGGCATCAAATCGAAAGACCTGCAGCTAGTGAGCCGAACATGTCCTCGGACACTCCCGGCACTAAAAAAAAGCCATAAGCCATTTCATCAATCATTATCATCTTCTTCCACTGCTTTTCCCACACTCTGACAGGGTCTCAGGAGTCAACTGTGTCATACAAAGGGTCTTGGTTATGTTTTATGGCTAAATGCACTTCCCAACACCAATGCTATGTGGATGGATGCATTCAGTTTTGCTTGTTTGTGTGTGGAGTGGTATGTGTATAGGGACCAACACAAACCCCCAGTCCGCAAGTTGGAGGAGTTAGCCAGGACTGGTTAAAATGCCCCACTTGGCTTGGCAGCAATATTGATGATGATGCTTGTTGTTTAAAGGGGCCTAATATCTAGGTGATTGGCCCCTCATCATTGTCATCAATTCCTTCCAGTGAGCCAGGTAGGATGCTTAAGAACGATGTGCCTCCATTTATTATGGTCCTGGTATGCTTCTTTTCTCTCTGGGGCATCAGATGATTCTCCTCTCTTCTCTAGGTCTTCTCTTATCTGATCTAACCACCTTTTCCGAGGCCATTCAATTGGTCTTCATCCCGGAACGATCTTTTCAAAATACTCCCTTGGTGTTCGAGTCTCCTGCATCCGCTTAACGTGTTCTAGCTATTTCAGCCTTTCTTCCATGGTCAGGTTGACCTGCAGGTCTCTTCATATCTGATCATTGTCCTTCTTTGTTTTGTGTACAGCTGATCTAAGGAAATTAATTTCAGCAGCTTGCAGTTAACTTACTTCTTTTTTATGTATGACATAACTCTCCAGACTACATGTCATTTTTGGCAGGAAATGTCTTAAACAGTTAGTCCCCTGAGGAACTCCCTTGTACCATACTATATTCCATACTTGATGGAAGAAGTTGGATCCTTTTTGCACCCTCTTCAACACTTCGTTCTTGGCACTTCCATCATTTGATAGTGTACTCCCCAGATATTTCAAGGTATTCACACATTCAATCTTCTCTCCCTCGAGAGTGAGGTTACAAGGTGCATTTGTCCTGCTAACTTTCATCAGCACTGTTTTGCTCTTGCTCACAGTTAATTTTTTTTTAAATTTGATGTTCGAAAGATCCAGTCCCCTCTGAATATCTCTCTCAGTTTCTCCCCACACGGCAACATCTTCCTCATCTATTTCTTTGACTTCCTTTATAATAGTATCCATGAGTGAAATGAAGAGCAATGGGGAAAGAGAACTCCCTTGTTGGACACCTCTTCTTGTTTTAAACCACTGAGATCATATTTCTCTTACTTGCACACTACTTTCACAATCATCATACAACATCCAAACTTTTTTAAATTAGAGCTTCTGGGATGTTATGTTTTTCTAAACATTCCTATATTTTTCCTCTCTCCACCCTGTCATATGATTTTTCCAAATCCAAATCACTATTATCAAGTCCTCCTTTTTTCCCCCAAATTTTTCCATTAGCTGCCCGAGTGAAAAAGTTAGGTCTGTGGTTCCTCTATTTCTTCTAAATCCGCTCCTCTTCAAATTGATCTTCCATTATTTCTGTCAGTTTCTGTTTTATGATTTTCTCCATTATCTTACGGCAATGTAACAAAAGGGTGATTTCTCTATAATTAGTGCACTTCCTTCTACTTTTTTAAACAATAATATTATAATTTCTTTTTTCCAGTCCAACTTGTTCTCTTTCCATATAACTCCCAGTGTTCGATGTAGCCACTGTATACCAGGGATTCCAGCTGCCTTTATCATGTCTGCTGTTAGTTCATCTGCTCCTGCTGACTTTCCACTTTTCTTCAGGTCATTTTCTGTCTCTTTCCAAGTAATTGAAGGTTGTTCCTTCTGTAATTCATTAGTGACTTTGGTAAATTGTTCTTTTTTCACACTCCCCATTCAATAATTATTTAACATAACTCTTCATCTCTTCTCTGATTCCTACTACGTCTCTGATAATGATCCCGTCCTCTGTTTCAATAGCTTTAATTTCTTCCCTATTTGATGTGATGAATATGAATTAAAAATAATCAGCAGATCCAATTCACAATATTTAAAGTTAAAAATAATTCCAAAATTGATCTACTGACTAGAATTCAAAAAGACGACGATGAACAATGATTATGAACTTAAAACAATCCATGGATCTGACCCGCAATGCCCCACCTTCCAAGAAACTAACTTAAAAGAATGGTATATACTGACCAAAGGGGTGCTTCCAAAGCACAATCCTGAATCGATGATGCTTGTTGTCTAAAGGGGTCCAAAATCCAGGTCAACGGCACCTCATAATGGTACTTATTGCTAGTAAAGTAGAACCAGGGCATTTCTCAAGTAGCGGTAACCATCACAAGTAACACAGACTCACGGTGTTCCTCACATTGTGGTACTACTCACAGGTAACACAGACCTATGGCGTGTCTCACATAATGGCGTCACTCATAGGTAACACAAACCCATGGTGTTCCTCATGTAATGGTACTAATCACATGGACCCAAGCTATCCCGTGGTGTTCCTCACATAGTGAGAATGCATAACCATGGCGTCGCTCATATAGTGGTATTAATCACAGGCAACACCCAGAACCAAGGCGTTCCTCGGAATGCAGACCCATGATGTCTGTAACCAGATGCTGAAACACTTGCAGCGGCGATAGCCTCTTTTTGTCTCCTTGGGGTGTTCAACCGAATCTAGACAGAGGATGAGCCTCCGTCATAGTAGCGGATACTATAGCCTACACAGGTACTGTAAACCCATAGTGATCCACCCAAAGACCCATGGTATTCCTCGTATAGTTGTACTTATTGCAAAAAAAGTTGACTCATGGTGTTCCTCACGTGATGGTACTAATCACCGATAATCTCATGGCTCAAAATTCAGCATCCCTTCGTTGCCCCTTATGACAGGCAGGAAATACCAAGGGGTATGCAGGAATTGAAACAGGGACCCTCTGAACTGAAGGGAACACGCTGACCATTTTAGTTTAAGAGCCAGATATAAATTACATTATAGTGAAAAAAATCGTAAAATACATTTCAGAAACTTAATATTTCCTAAATGTTCAGTGTATACAAACACACCTGAACAAAGTCTACCCTCCTACGTCTCGCATCACTCAGCATATGCTGTGCAAGAAACCAATGATGAAAAATGATCTTCAGCTCACAACCTGTGTTTATGTGAACAGTTTGTAGCAGTGTCTGGAGAACTCAGTAAGATGCTAAGAATAACATAGCACTGTCCTCCGTTTCTGCTGCAGCACTCTTTCATGGTTGTATGGTTACTACATTTCTCCTGGTTATGATAATAAGGTACAAAAATCACTAAGATATTACAGTGTATTTGGCAAGTAGAGGGACTCTTCCTGCCTAAAGTTTAAGGCAGTTTAGGGGTTGAGGCTGAATGACGTTCATGACACAAGAAGTTTAACAAATGCCTGTCCTGCCTCGTGTCCAGGGCTTTCCCAAATCCCTTCTAGCAAAACCATGCTGACCACATAACGTAGCTGTATTTAAGCTGTGTTGACGTTAACTGGAAATATGGTTTATTTTTTGTACAATTTGCTTTACATCGCACCGACACAGACAGGTCTTATGGCAATGATGAGATAGGAAAGGTCTAGGAGTGGGAAGGAAGTGGCCATGATGTTAAGCAACAGCCCCAGCATTTGCCTGGTGTGAAAATGGGAAACCACGGAACACCATCTTCAGGGCTGCTGACAATGGGGTTTGAACCCACTATCTCCCGGATGCAAGCTCACAGCTGCATGCCCCTAACCACACAGCCAACTTGCCCGGTGGTTTCTGTTCCCTTCTCCTCATCAGTCACATGACGACCACTAAAAGAGAAGAGTACATCATAACAAGTTTTGTTAGACAGAGTCTTTGCAAAATACATGGATTGTGTTCCTTGATTCTGGGGACAGATTACTGTTATCCCGTGCACTGACTGCTGTTCGGTGCTGGCAGTTGATATTGCTGGATGTGGATCATCCTGGTTATCTTTTGGAGAAATACCAACAGGTGCAGTACTAGGAGGTGCTAAACGTCTGGCAGATAAAGACACTGTTGGGTGCATCATGTAAACATGACGAGCAAGATTAAATGTATTCCCTCCTTTGTACGAAATTTGCTTTGAACAAAAGTTACACTTAGATATCCCATCACCTAAATCGGCGAAGATACCCCAAATTTCACTACTTTTCTGCGATCACGAGTTGCTAGCCATTGTATAACAGTGAAGAGATACACAAACTGCTGTCCGAATACAAGAAAGAGGGATTTTACCTCAAATGGTACCAACGGCCCAACATGACAATTTACTTTTTGAATTTCAAGGATTATTATTCCTGACAAAAATAAAATCACAAAGAAAATTAATGACAGACTCATCAAGTTAGATAAATAGGTAATCATATTCATTCTATTTCGGATTGAATTTTAAGAGGAAAAAATGTTATGATCTGATGAATAACGTTGGTAACCCTGGAGTTTTCTGCCACAGTACAGCTAAAAAAGTTATCACGTGGCAGATAAAGAAACTGTTCAGTGCATCATTCGAATTAAGACGAGCCTAGATTAAATGTATTTCCTTTCTTTATATGAGACAGGTTTCTCTGTTTATGTTTTGCTTGCCCCTATCAACCATCATCTAGATGCTGTAAGCATTTAAGCCATTTGGTCCATAATTGCATAGCTCTGCCATCTGTTCGTAATATTATTAAGTATTATGAAGCTTTATTGAGTGAGCGAGACACTGTGAATGAAGTCGCTGCTGAAAGACATACTCAGCAGCTTCATCAAGCTTCATTACTTCGTGAACAAACTACTTTATTTGAACGATTCACAGTAAAGAGTGCGAATGAGTGAAGTATTTCATAGGAATGAATTGGTTCAACCCATCACTACTTGCAGGTTTCTCTTGGAGTTTCCAAGCTCTAGCAAAAGACTCTCCTATTGCTGAATACACTATATTTCTATTTTCAATAACTCGTACTAAAGTGGGTAAGGAACTGTTCAAGTTACACAAAGATATTAAAATGTGTTTGGCGAGTAGAGGGACTATCATTACTACCATCCATGCTCACCAATATTAGTGCCTAGGCTCTGCGTGGAGTAACTGTTTTTTGTTTACTTCTCTCTGCTTTCTCATGGGAGACGTGGTCTGGGCGGTCGACAAGGCTGCCAACCTCCCTAGGTAGGGTAGGGGTGGATAAGCACAGTGATTTGGGGACAAGCAAGAGAGGTTTGGGGGCATAAGCACCCAGGTTAGAGCCACTGCGAAGCGGCGTTAGGCCTCTAGTTTCCTGTATAAACACGAATGGCCTGGACAAGATCATTGGTCTGGATTGGTTAGGGTAGGTGTGGACAAGACCAGTGATTTGGTGATAAGCAAAAGGGGGTTTGGTGGCATAAGCCTCCAGGTTACAGCCACCACGAAGTGGCGTTAGGCCTCTAGTTTCCTGTATAAACACGAATGGCCTGGACAAGATCATTGGTCTGGATTGGTTAGGCTAGGTGTGGACGAGACCAGTGATTTGGTGATAAGCAAAAGGGGGTTTGGTGGCATAAGCCTCCAGGTTAGAGCCACCACAAAGTGGCGTTAGGCCTCTAGTTTCCTGTGGAAACATCACTGACCTGGATTGGTTAGGGTACGTGTGGACAAAGCCATTGGTCTGGATAGGTTAGGGTAGCCAAATCTCTATTCAAAAGCTCTTACTCCCTGGAACAGAGAGTACACCAATTCCTTATCGCCGCTGCAGCACTGTACCCTCTTCTGCATAAAGGTAAGTTTGATATTAAATCATTCCTATCCTGTATTCAGCATTGTTTTCTTTATATGTCCTGTTTCTTTGTGTTTTTATTCTGCCAGGGTTGGTAATACAATCTAGTTATTATGATTGACATGAATGACGTCACATGCAACTTTACGCTGGCCAATAGGAATGCAATTTTGTACTTTAGCAATGGACAGTGGCGAGTGCTCCTCTTCTTTGGTTTATAAAAGTAAATGTAGTTTTTGGGGCAGGATGGTTCCAGGACATCGCAAAGAACGCATCTCTTCTCTGAAAGGAATTCGAAGTAAGATTTGCTTAAATTCTAACTCCTAATAACGCTACCAAGGTTGGCAAGCACGGACAGTAATTCTACCACTGAAGGGAAATACCGTTGTGTCCAGGGAATATAAACTGATTCTGTTCTTTAAAGTAGGCCTATAATATTTTTTAAGATAAATACATGAATAAAAATGCTACATACTCTACTGGGAAAGTTTAAAATTTCAATATAAATTTTTTAAATGATTTGCTTTACGTTGCACCTACACAGTTAGGTCTTCTGGCGACAGTGGGACATGAAAGGGCTAGGAATGGTAAGAAAATGGGAAACCACAGAAAACCATCTTCAGGACTGCCAACAGTGGGGTTCGAACCCACTATCTCCCGAATACAAAATTACAATAAGTCTATTTGCAAAACACCTAAATGAGGTATAATAAAACTAATTTACTGGACTGGTTCTCAAGTATTAGCCAGAGTCTGATACATACACTATTTCAATTAGCCTAGTCTATAACAGGAACATGATGACTGGTCTGTCACTGTGATAATTTTGCTCTCACGTGCAGTCCAGAAGTATCTACACAATGGCTGGAGTTTATAGGCTGAACTGTAATCTATAACACTGATAAGCATACTTAGCTACACGAGCACTTAACTTACAATAGACAGGGGCTGTAATTTCTTCCTCCTGGTCTGTACTAACTTAGTGTGATCCAGCAGACCCCTGCATTCAGTTGGCATGTTTCTGAACAAACTTTTTGTCCAAATTATCCAGAGTTCCAACAAATCGAGGTCTGAGTAATCACGAGTTGGTAAGAGACAAGTTATTGAAGCTATGATTACAAAGGGTTACGAAACTGTGCCAGATGAGTGCATCAATTATTAATAAATTAATCTCTGTTAGAGCAAATTGCCAACTACATCATATAGGCTACGCGTTCTTATATGAAAAGAAGACTAACATGCAGAAGACTGGTTGGTAGACCAAGAAAAAGATGGATAGACCAACTGAGGGAAGATTCGGAGAGCAGACGACGGAGTTGGGAATTTGTCATGAACAACACAATGTTTTTGGACAGACAGCATTGGAGAATGCTCTTTTACAACCACCCTACCTGGCATGCTGGAAAGGTTGAACGATGATGATGATCATTAAATTACATTTTACCAAGTGAACCAGCTTTGTGGAACAGATCACGCAGTTCTATGCTTGCACGTGGGAGTTGGTAGCCGTGAACTCTATCGTCGGTAACCCTTAACAATGATTTTCCATTGTTTCCCATTTTCACACCAGGAAAAGGATGGCGATGTATTTTTACTAAAGTCGCGGCAGCTAGTTTTGCAGTTCAATCCCTTTTCTATCCTAGTGTCACCAAAATCCACTCTCAGTCAGTCTGATGTTAAACAGATAACAAGCAATTATTTTTTCCCCCCTTAAAGTAATCTTATTGCTTTTGAGTAAACTAATGGTCAAAACTTTGAGAGCCTCCGTGGCTCAGACGGCAGTGCATCAGCCTCTCACCGCTGGATACCGTGGTTCAAATCCCAGTCACTCCATGTGAGATTTGTGCTGGACAAAGCGGAGGTGGGACAGGTTTTTCTCCAGGTAATCCTGTTTTACCCGTCATCTTTCATTCCAGCAACACTCTCCATTATCATTTCATAACATTTATCAGTCATTAATAAATCACTTTGGAAGTGGCGACCCCATCGTACTAATAGCCTACATTGTCAGCATTCTGGCAGAAGTTACCAGTCCAAAAACATAGTTTTGAGATAAATGGGTTTTAAGAAATAATTGATATATGATTCTATATTACTGCAAGGCTATCACACCTTTTGGGCTAGTTCTTTTTTCAATGCCTTCTACTATGTTGCATATTAAGTGATTAAGTCTACTTAGTCACTTTTGCATGGACGTCAATCTTAAAAAATGGACTTCACATTATAGGGTAGGGTACCCGTAACCCCAAAATGGTTCATTATATTAAAATAATGACCACACTATCGTGCAGAACGTGTTTTCTTCACCCCAGTAGTGCATTTAACTCAAATTCGTAAAAAATGGACTTAGTCACTTCTATAATCAATCAGCTTCATTGTCCGTATTGATAGTTTGAGCACATAAGTATAAAGGATGAGAGTTTTCACCTAATCAATACTTTATTATATAAAGTGTCTAAAATCTATCGAACACATTAAAACACAGTACCGGTTTCAACCTGTGAATTAGGTCAGCGTCAGCTGCTTATTCAATAACGAATATACAGTGTAAAACATTACTTAGACTAAACATGAATGCCACATATTCCAATAAAATATAATGCTATAATGTTAAAATATAGGCTATACAAGAGGGTACAGTTCTTGAAGTCTAAGGCATGATTGACCTATCTAAGGCATTTGATAGGGTAGATCATGAAAGACTACTGGCAAAAATGAGTGCTATTGGATGAGAAAAATGCGTGACTGAATGGGTGGCTATATTTCTAGAAAATAGAACTCAGAGAATTAGAGTAGGCGAAGCTTTATCTGACCCTGTAGTAATTAAGAGGGGAATTCCTCAAGGCAGTATTATTGGACCTTTTTGTTTTCTTATTTATATCAATGATATGTGTAAAGAAGTGGAATCAGAGATAAGGCTGTCTGCAGATGATGTTATTCTGTACAGAGTAATAAATAAGTTACAAGGTTGTGAACAGCTGCAGGGTGACCTCGATAGTGTTGTGAGATGGACGGTGGGCAATGGCAATGGTATTAATACTTCATTTGGAATTATCAATACTTCATTTGGAATTATCAACTACATTTTTATTATTATTGTGACATTCAATCTGTTTAAGATCCAAAAGTTTTCTCTAACGCCCTCAACCTCCACAGGACGCCACTTTACAAAATTTACGTTCTTATAAAACTACCAGTATACAATTTGTTACCAATTTTTAAACAAGGACATTCAAGAAAGTGTATAAATTTACAACTATTTGTATCATCATCATCATCATCATCATCATTTCCCTTTATCCAGCTGTAGCCGGGTAGGGGCAAATATGGTTCCTCTCCACTTTCTTCGGTCTTTCCACCACTCCTCCTCCAACACTGTGTCCCAGAACTATTTGTATATTAGACTTTATTAAGGCTTCATTTTAAGAATATCATAACTCTTGTCAACCATTTCGCTCACCATTTGAAGCATATTTCCAACATCATCTTCACATTCATATGTAATTTAATTACAATCAGGTACCTGATTCATTATCTTTCAAATTGAGATTAAGGCTGAAGATGCCTTTAATTAAAGGGCAAAACATGTCCCTATAATTTTATTTAATTCTTTATTAAAATCTCTTTTTATGTATTGAATAGGTGGAATAAATAAACTTTAATATTTATTTGACTTAAGTGGTATGTTCCGAGCTGTCAGTGGAGAGATGGCATGGGAGGACATCAGCAGACGAATAAGTTTGACTGGTGTCTTTAAAAGTAGGAAAGATCACAATATGAAGATAAAGTTGGAATTCAAGAGGACAAACTGGGGCAAATATTCGTTTATAGGAAGGGGAGTTACGGATTGGAATAACTTACCAAGGAAAATGTTCAATAATTTTCCAATTTCTTTGCAATCATTTAAGAAAAGGCTAGGAAAACAACAGATAAGGAATCTGCCACCTGGGCAACTGCCCTAAATGCAGATCAGCAGTGCTTGATTGATTGATTGATTGATAAGGGTTAGATATCCTTGTGTCCCATGAAAGCCAAACTTTCCATTAAAATATTATGCTATAATGTTAAAATCAGGGTACAGTCACTTCTGCCCGAACGCCGACGATATATGGTTCTTTCATTGCATCTCTGACCCAGTCAATGACTGGAAAACAGGTTGTAGGTTTTCATTTTCAATGGTCAAAACTTTATTCAAAGCCAAGAGTTTTACCATATGGTTCTAACTCCCAAGAAATGTTTACCACAATCCTATGCAAAGAATCAATGAGCATTTGGGGACTGTTATTTATAAAGATCCCAATGTTGCATAATGGAAGAAAAAATAACAAGCCAATAGCAGGACTACAACATTTTCTAGGGATTTTCATTGTTACACTGAACGCCTAAGCAAGACCAAAGTGGTTTTGCACAAATAATTGAAAGTTATTATTATTATTATTTGCTGTATCATAACATGGTTCATGAAGGCAAGACAGTACAAAGTGAACACAGCAAGCATCAGTGTGTCATGTGGCCCTCCCTTTTAAAACCCCAACAACATGAAAAAAAAAGGAGATTTTTTTTTGTTACCAGTCACGGTAGCTATCCTAACCAAAAACCACTCTCAGTCAGTCTGATTGGTAAATCTTCAGACTTATTCACGCAAGTTTTATAAGGAGGTGATGTACAATAAAGCATGCAAAATTTACGTGGAATTCCTTTTAGAGAAGAGATGTGTCCATTGCCATGGCCAGGGACCCACCAACCCACCCCAAAAAGTACATTTACTTTTATAACCTAACGAAGAATAGCGCACGCCATTTTCCATTGCTGGAATGGCTACGCGCATTGCTATTGGCTTTGCAGGTTGCTATTGGCTGTCGTAAAATGTGTTATGTCATTGCCATTAGTGAATAGAAGCATGTAGCATTGACAACCTGCGAAGTAAAAAAAGCACTGCAGCTCTAACCCCCTTTGCCAGTCCTCATAACACTGGTTTTGTCCAGACCCTACCCTAACCTATCCAGACCAATGGTCTTGTCCAGCTCCTGCCCTAACCAATCCAGACCATTGGTCTTGTCCATGCCCTACCCTAACCAGTGCAGACCAATGGCATTTCCTCAGGTAACTAGACGGCCTTCGCTCACTGATAGCCCAGTTCCTAAGTAGAGTGGTTGGTAGTGTTGTACTTTGCTCGATCACGTCATCTGCGATAAATACACATAGGACAGTCAAACTGCACGTAGATATTGGCGATGCATGTGGTAACCATGGTACTAATGTTGCGAGAACACCACTGAAGTTATAATAGCCTGATGTATATAACCATCTGTGTTCCTCATACTAATACGCAGATATTCGTTTTTTAATATGATCTTTGCACTGGACTGACATGACAGCTTATTAAATGTTTCTAAGATGAACAGTGGTACAGAACGATTGGTGGCTCTAAAGACACAGGCTATAAAACACAAAAATGTCTCAATTTATAATAAATTATCACATTCATCCTTTATTAATCCTTATATCCTTATTAAAAAATATGCAATTTGGAACACACTGATATCCAGAAAAAAACAACAGAAAAACACGTTTAACACACGTCAAATAACTAAAATGCGACCTAATTATTCTCTAAATGTCCATTAACACCCTCCATACATTAACTGCTACATGACGAACCAAAGTCAGTCGCTGTACCTCAGTAAAGCAGTCATGCAGAAGAAAGTTACCATAAATATTACTTTACTATAGAATGTAGCATATATGCTATTATTTCCTTCCAAAATACGGCGCAAGAGATATGAAAAAAGAACATAATTAGCATGTTTGACTATAAACATAGTCTCATCCACATGTGTGACTTAAACACTGTCAATCATCAGAAGTAGTGTGTATGCAAGACGAATCTGGGGCTCCTCAAAAATAACAGGACGTAATATCTACGACTAACAACAACAGAGTAATTATGCCCCAAAATCTAATTCTACATTTAAGAAACATACATATCATTGTATCCAACATTCTAGGGTTAGGGGCACAACATTATGATAAATTGAAAATGGTATGAAAAGTATTCTGAACGTTAATGAAACATTCAGGATGTCGTACTTAACCAATAAGGCAATCAGCTACTCAGGTGGAAGAATTCATCCACCCTGCCACACAACACTTATTTCACCAACTTGCACGACAGCACAACGGATGCCGGTAAGACGTAAGTTCAGCGTGGCAGGTTACAACGGTGCCAAGACTCCAAAACATATATTGTTATCCTTGTCAATTGGGCCTGTCCACGGTGAGAAACAACACTCCACAGCACATCATTCCCAAATTACACAACTGGCTAATTTTATACAGAAGTGGTTCACAATTCAACGCAGACGAATTGTAGTATATGTAATATCTACGAATCTGGCAATGCTGCCATACGTAATGATATACGTATATAGTTGAAGTGCTTTGTAAACAAAAGACAATCGCCACATAGTCGACCTCAATCGATTGTGTAAAACATCGACATCAAACTCAACAACCACTGCCTATTCGATCTGCATACGATGGCTGTTTATACTGCCTGCTCATTAATAATAATAATAATAATAATAATAATAGGAAAAGCACCCGAAAGGGCATATACAATATGATTACATCAAATATGAAATTATTCTTTGCTAATTTGCGTGATGCTTTTGGTCCTTTTTGAACATAACACAATATGGTATTTTTCGCAGCACTTTCCACAGAGCGAACATATGCAATTCCCGTCTGGTAGGTGGAATTTCTTATTGGTACATAACTTGTGGTGGTAGCCATGAATGGCTAGTCTTGTGATTGTGTGTCTTTGTTCTTCGTTAGCGTTTGTCCATGATCTGTCTTGCATTGCATCGGTACTGTAAAATTCCAAGTCGATGTCCATTCGTTTCCTTTGTCTAGCAGCTAGAAGTGCCTGGTAAGCGTCAGTAGATGGCAGGCTTAGCTTATACCTGATATCCTCTATGAAGAAGGTCTCTCTTGCTAATTCATAGGCAAGTCTCGATGGTGCATACTTCCCTATTCGCAGCCAGTGCTTTATGAATCTTGCTTTCACCTTTTCAATTCTCTCGAGGTTCTTGTACGGTAGATTTTCCCATATTAGTTCTATGCCATATGTTATTATTGGTGTTATTGTGGCGTCGAAAAGAGTCATAGCTGTATTCAGCGATAAGCGATGAAGGTTCTTGAGTCCACATATGTATTTAATTAGCCGTTGTTGTCCTTTCTTCCACATGGTAGCTGAATGATCGACCCGTTGTCTGCAGGGTGATGCCTAGGTATTTAAATTTATTAACCACTTCCATCTCTTCGTTGTTCAATAATAGCGTGTCCTTTGGTGTCCTGCTCATTACAACATTTTAACATGGCACTAAATGAAACACTCCGTTTACAAATACCCACAGCAGGTGGTAGCACCAACCGGCTCCAGACCTGTCGGAATTAAATAGCGGGAAATAGGGTAGTACCGGTACTGTACTTAGTGAAAATGGTGTACTGCTGCGTGCAAATCTGCAAATCAAAGAAAGGGAAACCAGAATGCCGTGAAAATACCTTCAAGTACAGAATTGCGTCGAAAGAGGTTGAGTATTATATCCAGGGAAGGAAACAGCAGGAGAAGTAAATGGATTGCTTCTGACTATTCCGTGGCTTGCTGTCTATATTTCGTAAATGACGATTTCAAAGTGACCAGCAAAACGCGAAAATTAAAAACAGGATCTGTACCCGGCCTTTTCCCTGATTGTCCAGCTTATAAACAACCGCTAATTTCAGCGAACGCGAAAATTAAAAACAGGATCTGTACCCGGCCTTTTTCCTGATTATCCAGCTTATAAACAACCGCTAATTTCAGCGAAGAGGAAAGAGAAGGGATTCAAGCACAGAGACGTCTAACAAGAGCTCTTCAAACGTCATTGCAGAAAATAGTAAGCGTTATATAAGGTTTGAAGTATTACATATTAAGTAATATAATTTCTGGGGACAATTGTACTGTTAATTTGAAGGTACAACACAGAATAATATGCTGTCATAGATTCCATTACGAAACGTTTGTTACTAGTATAAAATCGTGTCAATATACTGTTATTTATTATTATTATTATTATTATTATTATTATTATTATTATTATTATTATTATTATTATTATTATTCATTACGCAAGTAGGACCTCTTTAGTTGTTTCGGTTATACAGTTATATCTAAACTAGTGTCAGGTTCTCTATTCTCTTTCCATTCGACTCTCCGTTTACGGATACAGATGTAGGCTTAAATACTAGTAACAACGACCCGTGTGACGTGAGGACGAGTTCGACTGTGCTAGCGAGAACACGTATGTGCTTCTCGCTCCGCTGTCCCTCTCTTCTCACCGAGACCTTCGAGAGATTACACTACCTGTCCCAGCCGGTTACCGCCTCTCGGTACCTAGAGTTAGATAGGGAATCTGTAGGCCAGGGACCCGCTTAACAACGGATCATCTCGCGTCTACTAACTCGCTTTCGAATGTCCCCACACAGAAACACACGGCGCCAGACTCGTAATCTACAAAAGAGCAATGCACTTAGGAAAGAGCAATTTGTCAGCGAGTCTGGGGCTACTACAGACATAGGCGACGATCATCGAGAACTGCCAGAGAGTGAGGAGATACCGTTCTCACGGCATCCTGCCCACTCCACGGCCGTCAGCCCATCGGCGGAGGGTACAGCGCAGTTCTCACAGCGCACCCTTCCGCCAACCACTCCTAGTAGGTTGGGGCTGACCAGCCCCACATCACCACACAAGGGCACCTTTAAGGACTGTCTCCTTTATTTGCCTTCAGGGAGCCCTACCTAAGCCGCCAGCGGCCATACCATGTTGAGCTCCACGGTGCTATCACCGCAGTTGAGCAACATAGGCCTTGGTCAGTGTTTGGATGGGTGTCCGCAAGCGCGCAACCCATCGCTAACGGCCCCCGCTACGGCCAAGGACCCGGCCGAGCGGGGACCGGTGGCGACCCACCACGGCGTGCCCCCTGTGAGCAGCGAGCGAAATGCGTCGGAAGAGCACAGAACAGACCTCACCCCTGATTCTGTGCACGTAAACCTGACGCAGGACGTTCACGTATCGGGGTGCGCCACGCCGTACTTTGAGCTTACCACCACTACCAATACAACCACCACCACCACCAGGACAACTCCCATGACCATCACGTCAGTAGCCGCTGGTAAGCATATACCGGTGCAGCCGCTGCCCTCTCGGCAAGCCGGCGAAAGAGCCGAGCCCCGAGACAGGAGCACGCAGCGCGGGAGTGCGAACCAGTGGGCCTGACGCTATGTGCGAGCGAACGGGAACCGGGGCTAGGCCCCGAAGTGCCGGAACTCGCACTAGGGAAGGAACAGTCACATGACTCCATTGAGCCAGTGACTGGGGAGACTCACAAACGCGAACAGTACACTACTTCTTCCCCCAACACAAACCTTGCCCCCAAACCCAACCTAGTGGCAAGCCAGCCGGACGCCGGGAAAGCGGGACCCAGTTCCGCCAACCTGTGTGATGAGGCGGCGCCCAAGGAAAGGAATGAGGGCAAGAAAAGACGGACTCGGCAGAAGGCGCCACGTAAAGTCAAACCCCCCCCCCCCCCCCCCCCAGCAAGACGGCAAATCGGACTCTGACTCAGATGACGCAAAACTGGTGATAGATGCATCAAGCACTTCCCAGGATGCCAACTCTGAAAGCTCGGAGGGAGAGGAGCGCCGGGCGACCGAAACCTCGGACCCAGCCACCCGGCTGGGAAACCAGGACGACGGTTTCAGGGAGGCCAAGAGGGGGAGAAGGAACAAAGGCGAGGTGAAAGGGAAATACACCAAGCCTCTGAACCGCAAGGGGCAGCAAGGCAGGGGTCGAAACCCGAGTGCCCAAGCCGAAAGCTCAATAAGCACGAGTGTGGCACCACCAACACAAATCACGCGTCAGAAATCAACACAGCCACCCCCAAGCAACAAAACCAACCACCCGTAAGAGTCCCCCCCCCCAAGACACCTCACGGTATAGACCGCCAACACCAAAGCACTAGAAATGGAGCTCCTCGCAAAGCTACCGCATGACCAGAGACAGTATTACTTCTCCAGGCCGAGTGTATATGCACACGAAGCGATCCGGCTGCACATGCAAAGCTTTGAGAGCTACGATATTGCTATCAGAGTGCTAAAAGGGCTGAATATTAATTTTGTAAAAGTATTGCCCAATAGCACAATGAAGCGGTTCGTAGTGAGGACCTCATTAACGCAAGTAATGCGGACGAAATCCAACTTGCTTTGAAAGCACAGGTGATCCCCGCATTCTCCTTGGTGCGGATGCGACCAGGGAATAGGCCGGCCAAGGGCAACCTATTCCTAGTCGCCGTGGCGGACACCCCAGGAACAGACAACCTGAGGAAAATGCGGATGCTAGCGAACATGCTGGTGTCGGTCGAGCCATACCGCCCCCCAGCCACTGGCCCCCAATGTGGAGTGTGCCAGAGGCATGGCCATCCAGGGGCGGCGTGCCTGTCAGAGCCCAGATGTCGCAGATGCGCTGCCTCCCACTTGTCTCGCGACTGCCCCCACGGCAGCGACCCCGCGCACTCCAAATGCGCCAACTGCGGGGGGGAAACACGCGGCTAATTTTAAGGAGTGTCCCAGCCGCAGGGACTTCGAAGCCGCCCATCAAGGCAAAGGGCCAAAGGGTGACAAGCGTGGCAATTCCAAAGCCCAAGCAGGCCCTTCAGGTACAAGCGCTTCACGCAGAAAGAACCTTGGCCCCTCAGGCAGAAAGGACCCCTCAGGTCCCGTAGGCCCTTCAGGTACAAAGGGCCAAAAACAAGGCCATTCAGGCAGCCAGAGCCCTTCAGGCGGAAAGCTCTTAAATTTTAAACCAACACGGACGGAGGGTAAACACAACTCCGGGCCCTCAGCCCAGCCAGTCCCCACCACAGTCCACAATAAGAATAAGAGCAAGATTTCCAACAATTATAAGAAGGCCCAGCCCCAAGCAAAAAATTACAGGCAGGTAAAGCCCACGCAAAATCCTTCCGAGCAGTCACAGGGCCCGCCCCCGGCAAGCTCCACCCCCGCAAGATACCTGCAGATAGCCAACAAGCATCCGCACGGCCACCCCCTAAGCCCGCCCCCGACACCACACCTACACCACTAACACAGAAACAGGCACAGCTGCCAGAAAGGAGCATGGCAGTGAGGACGTTCAGGGAAAGGATAGAAGAAATCCTGAAAACCTTCTTCCCGAACCTGAGCCTCACGGCAGTCATAACCACTGGGGTTATGATGGCCAAAATACTCTCACTCCCCTGGCTAAGGGACCTGACTAATGCGATCTCCGACCTCCTAGCCCAAGATGCCTGACCAACACGACGATGACAATAATAATAATAATAATAATAATAATAATAATAATAATAATAATAATAATAATAATAATAATAATAATAATAATAATAATTGCACAGAAGCGACAAGGCTAATAGAGTCGGAGGAGTGGCAGTTTTGGTAAGGAAGGACATTAAACATATGGAACTAGAATTACCAGAGCTGGTCGAACTGGAGGCATGCGGAATTGCCATGCCAGTGCGAGGAACACTCATCAATGTCATATCGGCATACGCCAGACCTAAAAGCCTTAACACACAAGACATCGAAATGGTACTAAGGCTAAATCGAAACACGATCCTAGGAGGGACCTAAATTCGAAACACGCCAGCTGGGGCCGCCTGAAACCTAACGCAGACGGGGAAAGGCTGTACAACCACATGCTATCTCAGGACTATGTGGTAACAGCCCCCAGTGAACCCACGTTCCAAGCGCCAAACGATCAGGTCGACGATATATTGGACATAGCCCTACTGCGAAATATTCCTCAAAGACACAGCATAAAAGTCATAAACGACCTAGGGTCGAGGCATTAACCAGTGATATTTACGATGGAAGCGAACCCGGAGGAATATGAGAATAACCCCAAGCGCCGACTAAACTATAAGGCAGCCAAATGGGGTAAATTCGAAAGAAAACTCGATTCACTCCTACAGGGGACTGAGGACATACAAATAATAAACCCAGCCCAAACGGATGAATCCCTAAAAACACTCATAAATGCGATCAAGGCAGCCACAACTGCGAGCATCCCGGTACACAAACCTAGGCAACACACTAACATCGAAATACCGGCCCACATTAAAGATCTAATACGCCAGCGCAACCGACACAAGCGCATCTGGGCCCGATACCACCGCGATGAAGACCGGATACGTAAAAATGAACTCAGAATCGAAACCGAAACCGAACTAATGGAGTATATGTCTCGGATCTGGAATAACAAACTGAGTACGTTTGACACAATTACCAGACCGGTGTGGAACTTAGCGAGATATTTCACGCGAGTACCACACGTGATCCCAACAATCAAGGGACCTAATGGACCAGTATACGAAAACCATGATAAAGCCGAGGTGATAGCTGATTCACTGGAAGCGGCCTTTACGCCCAATGACGAACCGTCAGATCCCGCCTTCACTAGGCAAACAGAGGCCAAGGTAGCGGAATTCCTAGCAAACGCACCTAAGCCCGAGGTTAAGAAGACTAATATCCACGAAATTAAGTAGATAATAGATCACCATAACCCGAAGAAAGCACCCGGCCCTGATGAGATTCAAAACATAATATTCAAAAAACTAACTCCGAAAGCCCTCGCACTACTCACTAAAATATACAATGCAATGTTTCAACTGCAGTATTATCCGGAACAGTGGAAAAAGGCGAGAATACTTGTATTTGGCAAACCAGGTAAGGACAAATCTAACCCTAGTAATTACAGGCCCATCAGCCTCCTGGACGCCCTCAGCAAAGTATTTGAGAAAATACTGCTGAAAAGGCAAATAGCACATATCAAGGAAAGAGGAATCATTGGACATGAACAATTCGGTTTCAGGAATGGCCACTTAGCAGTTGCGGGGCGGAGGCTTAGAGCAAGCGGCCATCGGACTAAACAAGCGGAGGGACACAGGCACGGTATTCCTTGATATCCAGAGGGCATTCGATAAAGTCTGGCACGAAGGCCTATTAGCGAAATTAATAGACCTCGAATTCCACCCAGGGTACATAAGATTAATTAAATCATACCTGGAAGGCCGAGTGTTCCAAGTAGGTGTCCACAACACTGTCAAGCACGCGTCCGATCAGGGCGGGCGTAGCCCAGGGGTCACTAATAGGCCCAATCCTGTTCATCCTATTTACGAATGACATGCCGACAGCGGAACTCGCTACCACGCACCTCTATGCGGATGACACTGCTATCACAGTACAACACCCTCAGCTAGCATGCACCCGAAAGAGACTACAAGTAGCACTGCGAACCCTCGAGCCCTGGCTAACCAAATGGCGTATCAAGGTCAACGTTGACAAATGCCAAGCTGTGATGTTCACTAGGAAGAACAGACGCATACATAGGCCAGCCAATATAAAACCCCTCAAACTATTTAATCAAGATACAGCATGGCACAACAAGGTCAAATATCTAGGAGTAGTCCTAGATAGAAAACTAACCATGCTATATCACATTAAAGAGATCCAGCGGAAAACACACGCTCGACTGTCACAGCTCTATCCCATACTGAATAAAAGATCCAGTATTAACAAAAGAGTAGCAATCAACATGTACAAGGCCCTGATTAGGCAATAATAACGTACGCAGCCCCCACCTGGGGTTACACTGCTATGACGAACCTGGATAAGCTGGAACTAATACAAAACAAATGCATTCGAGCAGCGGCTAGACTCGCGTATAACACACCAATATGCCACCTACGCGCAATTGCGAAAGTCAGCTCGATAAGGCAACACGTACGAAAACAAACACTCCGAATGTACACGAAGTCATGAGGTAGTAAGGTCAACCCACTTGTCAGTGGAATAGGACGCTATGACGTCGACCTATATACAAAATACCCCACGCCGAAACACATTCTGTTCAGCCACAGGGTTAGGAGGCCGGGGGCCCAAAACCGCCTTCGCTCTTAAGCTGATACCAACTCACTACACCGCTCCACTGAATACTACGCACAAAAACCCCACTGCAAACACTGTATATTTGTACGTATGTCTACCTATATCCTAGATTATGTTATGCGCATTATTACTATTATTACTATTGTTATGTTGTTATGTTGCAGATATAGCCACCACAGGGAATCAAGCGAGGGAGGATTGAGAGAAGAAATACATCATGACGAAGACATCTCAGCCATAATAAGGGACGACCCAATCCACCCCCGCCCCTGCCAACGACAAGGGAGTGGACAGCTAACCCACCCCTGATAATGTCATTTAATATCTTTTCATTATATGATTTACTTGTTTTACAGGACACGAGAGCGGAAGAGAGCGGCCCGCACTCTAAAGCTTTAAATGTATATATGTACAAATTGTTGCAGAGACAAGTGTGTTCCAACAACACCGCACAGAGGGACATCGACAGGCGGAAGAAGATAGCCCCTTGCATCATGTAAGGCTTGGCTTTAATTCCCCCCTCTCCAAAAGGAGACTTGGCACCAGGGACTGCTGGCAGCTGGGCAACGGGACGAACCTGTGGCCCAGAGCCCAGGCGCTAACAAACCCGAGCTGCACCAGGCAGTGACAAGAAGGACTGATCCCACAGAAAATGGCAAGGAAATTGTTATGTTTGCATGACACATATTCCTAACTAACACAACCTCTGGTCTATCTCCAGCCCACATCCTTGCATGTGCTATCGAAAGAAGTCAGGTTTTACATGTAGGCTCTTTCTTCTTTCTGCCTATGTGGTTTTTCCCTGACCCTTCAATACCATACTTCAACACCATATACCTAACACTATCTCGCCTGGTAACGTGTCTGACATGGAAACAGGCAGATACTCCTTGTATCACTTCCCACTCTACCCAGCTATCTCTTTTATACTTAGAAATTAATAGTATGTCGGAGGCCATGCAGATTGAGTCGATGGTCACGGCGGGGGAGCGCGCTACGGGGCCCCCCTGTATAAAAAAAAAAAAGTGTGACGTAGGTTGTAAAGTTGATATGTTGGATGACAGCAGCATGGAATGTCTAAAGAGAACAAATAAAAAGCTTCGTGTTGCGCTATTCAGAATGAAGAAGAAAATAGTAGATCTGGAAGAAAAATTACACCGATCAAGTAAACAACTTGAATTGTAAAACTCAACTCAAACCACTGAACATTATAAAGAAATTGTTGATGGTGAGGGTGTTGACAAGGCCATTTATCTTCAAGATCAAGTGAATAACTTTCAGAAACTGCGCCCAGTATGGTCTGAAAAAAATACGGCATTGTATTTGTTGGCGGATTGCTCTACTTATTAATGTAGGGAAGTACCATACAAAGTTTCCAGGTTTTCTTGTTCGTCGAAATCTAGAGCACCACTTTATATGTAAAATTCTTTAATTTTTCTGTTACTTTCAGATTTTAAAATTTGCTTGTATGGTTATCTAGTTGTATTCACACAATAACTGTGTACGTCTGGTGCTGCCATCTAGCGGCAGATTGTTTGTAAGTCGTGTTACACGTTTGAATGTGGAATGAGCAGGCAGTATAAGCAGCCATCGAATGCAGATCGAGCAGGCAGTGTCAACAGCAAATAGCAGACAATTCCACTTCCACTCCACGCGGTGTTCAAGTTTAACCTACAAGGAATACAATGTCTGCTCACTCGCAGTGTTCTCTTCAGAAAGTGTCCGCCTGGCAGTTCGCGTTTTGACCACTGCAGCGCTAGTATTCCACCTCACATCAGCAGTCACTAGCATTTCTAACGGGAGTTAAAACCAGCACAAATTTACCTTTACACTATACTTTCTGTATATTATATGTTACTGAGCAGAATTAAGTAGAAAATAATAAATGTTCTTCTTTTACCCCTAGGAGTTTAATTCAGATGTGGATTTTCATTTCAGATAACACACATAACTGTCGAAATTTATGTCTGGCAGTTAAAAGGATATAAGGTCTGCACTAGATATTTTTATTACCACATCGTAGATTTTCAGTAAAAAGGATCGACTTTAAACATTTTCTTGATATTTTCTTCTCATAAATTGTTTTTCTTCTCAAGAAGTATTCTCGGCGGTACTCATCTGCCATGCCATTAGTGTAGTTAGTGACAGAGGGGCGCAGAAACTTCTGCAGTATTATTCCGCTTAGTTCCTCAGGATGATCGCTTTTCCCACACTATAGAATAGAATTTTTAGCAACATGTGGCAACAGTACTGGTATTTCGGTTAATGTTTGTGCTATTTTTGGACTTCCATGCGTTACCGATATCATTTCGTCCCATACTTGCTCCAGTTTCATCAGCAGTGAAACAAAACTTGGCTTTGGATACCTGGGACCAACTCTGTCTTTGATTTTTATTAATGACGTTAGTGGAGATCTCTGGATGCTACTAATTTTATCAACACACTCTTGACATAGCATGTGGTCTTCGATAACTCTTACCAAATACCCTCCAATATATGACATTGCAGCACTAGACATAGAAACGCATGGAGCTCCTTCGGCTTCCTTTTCGATGCTTTCCAGTTGTGTTTGAAAATTTCTTGCTAACTCAGGATTCGTTGCTGCCGGTTCAACCGCGTGTGCGATTTGTTCACTAACTAACAGTTGCAAAAGTTGGAAAAGATACATTTTATTTATTTTGTTCCGAAAAATAAGAAAAAGACATTTAGAAGCTTATAGGAGGCCATTTATTCATTTCCGGGTTATTTTTCACGAAAAACTGGAAGGTAATAAGTAACTACTTATATATTATGCTACTTTACGTTCCACAACTATTCCTCTCTTCCTTCTTCATAGACGAGCACATTAACTTACGCTCCGTGATAAGAATGGGCAGCTGCACACTTTGAATATTCCAAGGTTCAAATCACAGTTTCGACACTGGCAATTCTCAGTGTGAGTTTCATGTAGAGTATACCACGGAAACAATTAAAGTATGAGAGACCCTTCAAGTCCTGGGGTACCTACTCCAATATTTGTGCCAAATACGATGGCCATGACACCCAAGGAGTCTGGCATGCTTATACCTTCCCAAATAATATGCTAATGTTGACGAATCGTGTAACTGCTAAATATTTTCATTCCTCCCCTGAAGAGGGAGGCGGGCTTCCTAGATGTTGACACCGTCTCTCGGGCCTGGAGATGTATATCATCAGAACAGGAGCAATAATAATATTAAGTAACCTAAGTTTTTCCGTCACATGGTCTGCGTATTTACTGTACCATATCTTGTCTCCTTATTGCTTTCATCCATAATTCCGTAGTTGGCTCTTGGCAGGGAATTCATTGAAACTAGTTCCAGGAACTTTATTTCTAGAGCCTTGTTTACAAAACGGTACGCAACAGTACACCATTGTAATATAATTGACGTGTTTTAACAATACGACGTCACCAGTAAGCACACAATGTGTAGAAATACCGCCAACCGAGGTGTTCATGTGAGGTTGAATTGCAGCGCCTCTAGCGGCAAATATAGCATCCACAGGGCGGACAGCTATGAGTGTCTATTGGGCAGGCCTTGTATTCTTTGTAGGTAAGGTTCAAGACAGACTCCAATCCTCAGACCGTAATATAAGAAAAACATGGCGGTCGAAGTAGCTGGTTTGCTGGTAGTGGCT
Source organism: Anabrus simplex (assembly GCF_040414725.1). Classification (NCBI taxonomy): domain Eukaryota; kingdom Metazoa; phylum Arthropoda; class Insecta; order Orthoptera; family Tettigoniidae; genus Anabrus; species Anabrus simplex. The sequence continues at coordinate 23,800,901 of NC_090278.1, read as the reverse complement.
AACACGAAAATATCACGTACATATTATATAAACGACGGTGATTTAACATGAAAAATGTAACATCTTAGGGAAAATCACTTTTACACGTATAAAAACGCTTCGCCAACAAGTAAGCACCACATATAATCAACTAGAATCACATATTATATTCTATTAGAAAAGAGACCAACAAGGTGATTATTTATAAATTTCAATTCGTCAAATAACGTTTTCTCTTAGATTTCACTTCGCTAGATAGATGAAAATACATTATAAAACTGTTAAAATACATCATTTTGAATGTTTCAAAATAAATTAAGGTGTGAAATTCCTCGATTTATTTACTCTCATGAGAACTATGAAACATAATTTGCTGCCTTAGTTTTGAAGTGGTGGACAATTTCTTAAATTCAGCAACCAATGAAAGGCAAGTACACCCGAAATAATAATTTTATTGGCTTATTTTTTTACGGTTTTTGGAGACGTCGAAGTGCCGGAATTTAGTCCTGCTATAGTTCTTTTACGTGTCAGTAAATCTACCGAGACGAGGCTGACGTATTTGAGCACCTTCGAATACCTCCGGACTGAGCCAGGATCGCATCTGCTAACTTGTGGTCAGAAGGCCAGCGCCTCAGGTGTCTGAGCCAATCAGCCCAAGTGCACCAAAAATGATTATGTTAACCCGATGCACGGCCCTGATAATGATAATATAATGTTGACGAATGCCATAACATCACTTCACACAATGGTAGTGACCTTAGTAATAAAACGTTCAGACACTAAAAGTATAATAGGTTTTTACCCATTAAAGAACATGAGTGCAAAAACTCTATTGACTAAACAAACACATGGCCGAGCTTCAGTTCGGCGCAGTCTGCGCAAGAGCTTGGAGTTTGCAATCCCTTAATTTTACGGACTCGCAGTTAAGTTTACGTCGGCGAATTGTAAATGGTTCTATTAGTTAACATGGCCGCTAACTTCTAAGTTAACGTTAATTTTAAGTTTACGTTACGTTACGTTTGCATTGTGAATGGGGCTTAAGGGATTGCAAACTCCAAGCTCTTGCGGTTAATTTTACGTTAGGTTTAAGAACCAGCCAATCAGAGCAGACGTAAACATCGTATTTTGTACGCCATATAATGACTTCTCTCGATGAAACACTTGTAATTCTCTTTCAAAATAATCTTTGTATGACAAAAGGAAAACGAATTACAAAGACGCTATACCGAAAAAGAATACATGGAAATAAATATGCAGTAGCAATGAAATCTGACGGTAAATGGCGGGATACAAGCTCGCAGTGCTGGCGACCGGACGAGAGACAATTCCTGTCATAGAAAAAACAGTATCCCTGTATATATATTTCTTAACATTATGACAGACTACTAGTTTACGAAAACGACATCATCTAAACATCTCATCAGAGTGTGATAACTAAGCACATAGATGTCGGTAAAGGAGACCTTATACTTTTTATTAGGAAAGGGGAATCAAATCGTAAGATAGTATCAAACAGTTCAGGTTTCACCCGCATGTACAAAACGAACTGATGAGGGTGATTTCTTACAGTAGATTATCGTAATCGCCCTGAAATAACATTCTTTGAAACTCCTATTCCTTATTCTTTCTTCGTAAATAGGGAAAACCTCACCCAAACACTACTTAGTAATTCACCATTCTGCCACACAGTAGTTTGCCGAAGCATTAATGCGAAATTTGCATTAAAAGAACATAAAACAAAACCCTAAATCAGATCGGACAGTAGAGGAAAACAAGGAGCTCTCCGCCCTGACTCAAAACATCGTGAGTAACAAATCCGTCCGAATTTTGGACAATGTGAGCACATTCAAATAAATAATGTAGACAGAGGGAGACTCCCCTTCAGCTCACTGCTGTTCGATCACAGACATGTAGTAAATAGACTGGCAGCGCCGTATCTCGTAGCATTGGTGCAAGTGAAGCCGGAAACTTGTGCCCGCCGCCATCTTACGTCACTACAGAGCCAATGTAATTATGCATGTTATTGTGTTATGCGGAGTTTTGTTTTATGTTCTTTTAATGCAAATTTCACATTAATGCTTCGGCAAACTACTGTGTGGCAGAATGGTGAATTACTAAGTAGTGTTTGGGTGAGGTTTTCCCTATTTACGAAGAAAGAATAAGGAATAGGAGTTTCAATACATCGGTAAGTGGCGTACATGCGCTCGTGTTGCCTACTTATTAATGCAATTTTATTTACTATTAAAGATGCCTAATTCACTTCCTTCCGGTGTAATATCTGTCGGCGTTAGCCCTCTGGTGATGGAGTGCGGCTAGGACCTAATAATAATAATAATAATAATAATAATAATAATAATAATAATAATAATAATAATAATAATAATAATAATAATAATAATAATAATAATAATAATAATACATTAGGTTATAACTTAAGTTTTTGTTTCGGAGGTATGAGTAATGAAATAATAGTGGTCTCGATCTCTTCTATTCTTTAAAGTTACATTGCAAGGATATCAAAATTACTGTTAAAATTAAAGTGGAAGGATTGGTAAGCTTGTAAAAATCAAAATAGGTCTTAGTTTTATTATCACAGAATATTATTGAATATATCTCAGGATTTGCTGGTAAAGATGTTAGTCATTATCTACCGTGTGACACTTGCAAGGAAGCTATTGTTCAAAAAGAAAATCCTTAGCTGGGCTGAGTGGTTCAGACGGTTGAGGCGCTGGCCTTCTGACACCAACTTGGCAGGTTCGATCCTGGCTCAATCTGTTGGTATTTGAAGGTTTTCAAACACGCCAGTCTCATGTCGGTATATATACTGGCACGTAAAAACTGCGGGGCAAAATTACTGCACCTTGGCGTCTCCGAAAACAGAAGTAGTTAGTAAGATGTAAAATAAATAACATTAAACATTATTGTTAGAAAATCCTTATCCATTCATTTCTTTCAAGAATGGAGGTAATCTGCATGTTCCTATGAAAGATGTTGTGCATGTGTGCAAACTTACTGAGATATATTTCGGAGAGAACACATGTAATCGTTTAAGCTCAGTCGTGAAAGGGAACATAACTGATGAAGTCACAGCTAAGTTGTAGGAAACAACGTTTTTCTTTTCAAGTTTAAGCTCACATACTTTAGATCTAAACTCAAAGGACGCGAACGTCTATCGCCTTATTACTGTACCTGAAAATATGTGTCAGAGACCGCCTGCTGGCATTGAAGTCTAAACAATCTGACACCGTGGTTAGCCAGTTCGAGTCCCATTGGTCGAAAAAGAATTCACCATCAGAATGTTGGCCGACAGGATAGGGGAGGTGGTGGTATATAATATACAATCATTTGATTGCGTGCCAAAAGCCTGGATTAAATTCCAAAGCACTCCGCAGTGTTAAAATGGAGTGAGGGCACATGACGCTGTTGATGGTGATTCGTCCGTCAGATGGGGAAGATATGCCTCGAGCAGACGCCTTGGTGCTATTCGACAGGAGAAGGTTATGTGCCGGCATCTGATTTCACCCTCTCCCTTCCAACTATTATATATATCACGTCATTCATTTCATTTCATTAACTCCTCTGTTGAGGCTGACGTCAGAAAGGTCATCCGGTCATAAAAAACTCGCCACGACAGATTCATCTCACTTCATATCCGACCCTGTACAAAAACGGAACAAGGATTGGACAAACAAACAAACCTGAAAACACGTGCAAATCGTGCTGTAAGAGAGTTGAATGGAAAGAGATTTGACCATAGATCGGTCTAAAACAGGTTGGCTATTTTTAAGCATTCGTAAACTGATATACCAATGTTTCTTTCTTTAACAGTAAAATGAAGGACCTAATAGGTCTAATTAATTAGTGTTGTTATTATTTCGATGTGCTTTTAATTATTTTAATTATCTCCTGTCCAATATTCCTGTTTCACCCACTAGTTTACATTAATGCATCGGGGTAGTGTAGTGACGTAAGATGGCCGCGGCCGCACGCTTCCGACTTCAGAACCCTGCTGCTCATTGCCAGTCTAGATCTATATATCTGTGTGTTCGATGTAGCCGCATGACATTGATAAGAAAAGAAGCAGTTCGAACCTCACTGTCGGCTCCCTTGAAGATGGTTTTCCGTGGTTTACCATTTTCACACCAGGCAGTGACTGTATTTTAATTAAGGCCACGGCTGCTTCCTTCCCACTCCAAGCTCTTTCCTATCCCATCGATGCCATAAGACCTTTCTCTGTCGGTGCGACCTAAAGCCAACTGTAAAAAAGAGAAGATATATATCTATGCAGACGACATGGTGGTAAGATCACACGACCTAAGAGAGCTGCAGAAAGAGATAAATGCACTAGAAATATGGACAAAAACAATGAGATGCTGATAAACTCTGAAAAGACTGAACACATAGTCTTCAGGAAGGGTGGACATCTCTCCTCCAAGGACAAAATATTCCTCAAGAAAGAACAACTACAGACTGTAAACGGTTTCAAATATTTAGGACTAACACAACGGACAACAGCACACTTATTCTGGATTCACACTATACAAAGAGCAGCAACCACGACTAAAGTTGCCTATCACATCAGTACAATGACCAAACATTTTCTGAAAACTGCGATGGCCCTATTCGAGACCAAAACAATCCCCATCCTCACCAACAGCATAGAGATAATCAGAGTGGCGGCTGCTCTTAAAGGGGATAGGGCCATGAGCCCCTCCCAACCTCACCCTCTTATGAGCCTCCTTGCTTATCAGGTAGAAATTAAAATGAGGAAATAATCAAAATACAGCCAATTACATGTATCATATGTTTATATTTTGCTAGTCCCAGTGCTAAATGCAGCAGCCAGACATAACCATTCAATGACTAAAGGTGCAATGCACAAGGAAGCTTTTCCGCTACTTTGCCGCTGGGTATGTGGATGAGAGAGAACACTGCAAACATTACAGGAGCCTCGGTCACAAGCTCAATGTGTCCGAAGCTCACTCCTGGCACTGTGGGAGACGGCGGATTGCGGGCTTCTAACGGCAGTAACTTTTCACACTGGAGTGCTCTTCGAAGGCTGCAAACTTGCTGTTGAAGTCAGAGTGTTAGTAACTGCGAAAGCAAGTTAAAGTTCGGTGTGTAATATTTATAAATCCAACAATTGAATCGTTATATCTAGTAGTTTCTTTGCAAAGATGAAAAAAGCCCAAATGATGTTGGTCTCTTTAATTCAATGTTCATCATTTACTACACAACAGTGTATTCAGTTGACTATTTACTATACAACGTACACTATTCCGTGCACTGCAATTCACTTTTCTGTATTATTCATAACACTGTTGTAAAGTTAAACAATCCCACAGGATGATGATAATAATAATGACTGGCTGAGTACTTCTGACAGTGGAGTCCTCGCCTTCTGAGCTCAAGTTGGCAGATTCGAACCCGTCTCAGTCCGGTAATATTTGAAGGTGCCCAAATATGTCAGCCTCGTGTCTGTACGAATTTATTTATTTATTTATTTATTTATTTATTTATTTATTTATTTAGCTCAGTTTAGTTCTGATCTGTCCGACTCGTTGGCTGAATGATTAACATACTGACCTACAGTTCTGAGGGTCCCGGGTTCGATTCCCGGTGGAGTCGGGGATATTAATCTCTTCTGATTAATTCTACTGGCTTGGCGACTGGGTGATTGTGTCCATCCAAACACTCTCATCTTCATATTCAGACAACATACCACACTACCAATCACCACAGAAACACGCAATAGTGATTACATCCTTCCATATTGGGTTGGCGTCAGGAAGGCCAAATCCACATGTGCAGACGCAGTTCGTACCCGCGACCCCACAGGTGTGGGGAAAAAAGCGGTAGGAAAAGAAGAAGCTTAGTTCTGATCTTGTCTGTGTGACCCCTTCAATTCATACCTCACGAGCCACCACTGGATATCCTGGTAAAACTTAAGCTATAGAGACCTCATGTTAATGGAAAATATGAAGGCCGCTCTGGGAGTCTCGAATTACACAAGGTCAAGACAAATCAAGTGTTCACGATTCTTTAAAGGAAAAATTCCGTCTTTACGTATCCTCATCCCGAGGTGGTGCAACTCTTTTCAGGCGCACCCCCAATGGAGGTGAGATGCATATCATTTCAACCACATACCAGCCCTCCTGTCAGTTATAAATTCCTGGCAGTACCGGGAATCGAACCCGAGCCCCCGAGGAAGGCAGATAATAACACTAAACGTTACGCTACGGAGGCTAAATGGTTAGCGCGCTGGCCTTTAGTCACAGGGGTTTCGGATTCGATTCCCGGCAGGGTCGGGAATTTTAATCATAATTGGTTAATTCCGCTGGCACAGGGGCTGGGTGTATGTGTCAAATTCATAATTTCATCCTCATCACGACGCGCAGGTCGCCTACGGGAGTCACATTAAAAGACCTGCAACTGGCGAGCCGAACTTGTTCTCGGACACTCCCGGCACTAAAAGCCATACGCCATTTCCATTTCTGCCTTTATAATACTTTAGGGAACATGCATGATCCGGGGTTTTAATTAAAAATATGCTAATCTGATTCAAAATTGCATGCAGAATTCAAAAATGTGATCAGAATGTACAAATAATAACTCCAAACATGATAAAAATCTACGAAAATGTCACGTCACGCAAGTACGCGATCTCATTGGCCTGACGTCATCGTACAGGTTGACTGAATTAGCAGACGAAATAACACATAGTGTGCTGTGAGAAGCAGGATACACTTCGCGTATTTCTACTTTACGTTAGTGTCTAATATGGTTAAATTCGAGGTCTATACATTGGATAATAATCTGAGTGGTATATTTTAGACTTAAAATGAATCCTGCGCAGACAGTGAGGCAGAAAACTTATAAATGGTGTAGAGTTCCGATGTGCAATAGCACATCACATACCATACCAAACAAATTGTTTATAAACGTTCCAAAGACGCTAAAACTAGGGAGAAATGGATTTTGGCGAGCTGGAGAAATGCTGGTGATATATCGGAAAAGTTTACAGTTTATTTTTTTGAAGATTTTAACGTAAGATGAATTTGTTTGAATTTTCAAATCACTTTTCCATGTCAGCTGTTCTAGTGGTAAAACTTTAAATTTTAATATATGATGCTTTATTTAAATGCTTCAATTACATCTTGGAATATGAAAGTAATAAACAGTGCATTAAATAATGCTGATTATTAAAGTATTCTCGAAACCTAACCTATGTTTTGGGCGATCCATGTCAAGATAATAAATCAAAGGGGTTATGAACCATTTTGACAGCTCTAATTCTACCAATATATCTCGGCATGGGACAGTTATGTATGTCTTTATTGAAGAGCTTAATTGGTAAAGAAATTTAGGCTATATCTAAATACTCTATAATGTAACAAAGAATAGGCGTGTACATCATGAAGGGAAACAACGTGAATTTAACAAATGTATAACTCTACACAAAACCAATGCTTGTCTGTTGGGGTCTTATAAGTTAACAATGCTCAATTATAATAATTATCATAATATTAATGAAATAAATAACATAATTGCACACAAGTGAAAATAGTGATGTAGGTGTTTAAAATATTATCCAACTTAGCCTAAGTTTTAGGTTATACAAGCCAAGTCAATAAACCGAAGGGTAAAAATATCGCGCGAGTTGGCCGTGCGGTTAGGAGCGCGCAGCTGTGAGCTCGCATCCGGGAGATAGTGGGTTTTGAACCCCACTGCCGGCAGCCCTGAAGATGGTTTTCGGTGGTTTCCCATTTTCACACCAGGAAAATGCTGAGGCTGTACCTAAGGACACGGCCGCTTTGTTCCCATTCCTAGGCCTTTCCTGTCCCATCGTCGCCATAAGACCTATATGTGACGGTGTGACGTAAAGCAAAAAAAAAGTAAGTCACAGCACCCAAAGACATTCCTGTATTGAGCGACTAAAATGTCACCAGGACACTTTTCTTTCCTGATATGCTCAGCTTGTTAAAAGCCAAATGTAATTAATGTTATTGGCTTCACGCCCCGCTAACTACTTCTACGATTTTCGGAGACGCCGATGTGCAGGAATTTAGTCCTGCAGGAGTTATTTTACGTGCCAGTAAATCTACCGACACGAGGCTGACGTATTTGAGCACCTTCAACTACCACCGGACTGAACCAGGATCGAACCTGCTAAGTTGGGATCAGAAGGCCAGCACCTCAACAGTCTGAACCACTCAGCCCGACTTGTGAAAACTAGATGAAGTCATATTTATCTTTATCATGTTTAAATTTTTCCCTCCACAAAGATATTTAATTCTCTTTCATGGGCCCCAGAAGTGGGTAGGCCAGTTGTCCCAACCATAAATATATATATTTTTTTGGGAATGATAGATTATAGCCCTATAGTACTATGATCTTTCTTTCTTTCCTTCTTTCTTTCTTTCTTTCTTAATCAGTTTATCCTTCAGGGTTGGTTTTCTCTCGGACTCAGCGAGGGATTTCACCTCTACCACTTCAAGGGTAGTGTCCTGGAACGTGAGACTTTAAGTATGGTGATGCAACTGGTGAGGAGGGCCATTACCTCACCCAGGCGGCCTCACCTGTTATGCTCAACAGGGGCCTTGTTGGAGGATGGGAGGATCGGAAGGGATAGACAAGGAAGAGGGAAGGAAACGGCCGTGGCCTTAGGTGCCTGGAGGAGAAGTAGGAAAATACGAAAAACCACTTCGAGGATGGCTGAGGTGGGATTCGAAACCCTTCTACTCAGTTGACCTCCCGAGGCTGAGTAGACCCCGTTCCAGCCCTCGTACTATTTGTTTTCAACTTTCATGGCAGAGCCGGGAATCGAAACCGGGCCTCCGGGAGTGGCACACATTAATCACTACACCACAGAAGCGGACTAGTACTATAATGCTACCTATATGTTTATGTTAGTGCTGAAATCCGATTTCTTACTTTACTAATGCTGAAAGCCCGAAAATGTAATGTTATTCTTTGATAGGGGAATCAGTCTAGAAGGAAATGTTGAAAGTGATGTGATATCTATCCAGGTTCGTTGTTATCCTAATACTATGGGTTACAGTACATTGCACGTATATAAAAGACACCACTTACAAACTTACTTGTTATCCGCGAATTTCTGCGGTCACAAAAGTCACTATTTTTCAACAATGATGACATTTACACACGATAGATTGTCTGATTGTGCTGTTTTGAACCTTTCTTCTGTCATTTTGAAGTTATTCGCGATCATGAATAATAAACGATTGGCTTTTAGCAACGGCTGATGCACAACGGCTGGTAGAGCTCCATGCGGTACTGGATAGTGACGTCACAGCGCGCCGCTTACGTCAGAGGCCGTTTCACTCGCCTTGCGGAAAGGCACTATTAAATATTTTTTTAATGGTAGAAAACAAGGCAACATACCACAATGTAATACGTTTCCGTACTATTTCATTGGTGTACTTTTCAAAGAAAATATTTTTGAAAATGATGCATGTTCCCAATTATTTTATTCCTTTTCAGAACAGCATCGAAGGGACTTGTTTTGTCTCTCTATAGGGCACATCTTCAACCAAAGAGCAAAAATAGTAAAGATACACATGAATTTCTAAAAAAAATCTAAACTATTTTGTAAAATGACAGGTTTAATCTTCTTGAGTTATAAACTAAGAACTCAAGCCAAATGCCGCAGTTAAAGATATACACTTAAAGTGAGTAGCGGCGATTAGGGGGCCGAGGGGGGCAGTCGCCCCCCAATTTCTGGAGAAAACATTGCATTTTTGTTCCATTTTAGCGACTGAAACAAAGAATTATACGAATTCTTAAAAAAAAGCAATTTGTACAGCCCTGTTGTCTTATTACTTAATTTATTAAGAAAGTCATTTGCAGAAATACGCACAAAATCTCTTTCGTGATGCCTAATCGATCTATATAGCACCAGAGCAAGTAGTGGAGACTTTGCATGTGCTGTGAGGAAGGGCAGCAGGAGTATAATTTTTTGCCAAGGTCGTGGAATGTGAGGTATGATTCACCCGCTTGCCGCGGGTATTGTTCAGTCCGACAGTCCCTTCGGTGTCTGTAAGCTTCTTAGTGTAAGCTTTAATTGCACAATAACGCCGTACTTCTATTTAACAGTATTACATACATCATATTATTCCTTTGGCGAAAGTTTTACTGCATACTACAGATTCAAAATTTCAAAAATCTATTATCTATTAATATGTCGGCATGTAAAAGATATCTGGTGACACATTTGGCGTTTACCCAACAAAATCCATTAAATCTCAGCCATAGATGCCCAAAAGAGTTTCAGTTTACTCGGCCTGCGATCTAGTGTGCCTAGAGTAAAACAGAGCGTAGAAATTAATGATCAGACAGCCAGAATACGTCAAATTGAAGTGCCTGCACATTGTAGCTGAGGTCATTTATCATTATTATTATTATTATTATTATTATTATTATTATTATTATTATTATTATTATTATTTCTTCGTTATGCCCATTCATAGAGCGCGTTTGAACTTGTTAGTTGGTTTGATGGTTTGTGCCTTCTTATCCTCCCAAAATCTCTTCATGAATGCATTGTGTTGCATCTTGCGTTCTGTCGACCACTTCCTACCAGTTGTCTTTTTGGGTTTCTCCTTAAATTTATGATTGGCTACTTTTGTTCTAAAAGCTCCACGATTTTCCATGATGTCGTCCGTGATATTTATTTCTTGGAGGTCCGCCTTAGTTTCTTCTAGCCATTTTATTTTGACCTTCTTTGAGTTGATTACTTTGAATAATCTTTTAGTTAGTCTGTCGCTGTTCATTCGTAGATATGGCGATAGAAATTAAGGCGTCTCTTCCGTACGGCATCAGTAAATCTGTCGGTGAAGGAGTAGAGGTCCTCTGTTCTCCTTTTAATCCACATTCCATTTTCTCTCGTAGGACCATACATTTTCCTGAGAATTTTCCGCTCCTGTTTTTCAATTTCTGTAATTTTAGAGTGACCACCTAAGCATATGGTTTCTGAGGCATATAAAGCTTCAGGCAATACAACTGTCTTATAGTGTCGTATTATTATTATTATTATTATTATTATTATTATTATTATTATTATTATTATTATTGTACCGGGAGGTACACCTCAACTCCGCTCATTTAAAATAACCGCCCTAATAAACTCCTCTATTGATCAAAAGATGAAACTGATACTACACGAACTAGGAACTTTTATCGGAAGATGTCACCACTGAAATACTAAGTAATTTTGTTATTGTGATGTTTCCTAAAGTGACTGAATTTCTCCTTGTTTTGTTTGCCATTCATCAAGAATTGTATAGATATTTTTCCACAGATGACACTACAAGAAACTAGGATCATGCACTCTGGTGCAAGGTGAAAGAACTTATAACTTAAAGTTTTGTATTTCTAGGTTGTCCATAACTGACTCTATGTTCATTTATTTTTGGGTTGGCAACACTTCCTTTTTTCCGCCAGTTTTAAATTTTGAATCTACCAATAAAAATTAAGAGGGTGTATCCTGATTAGTCTTGAATTCCCTCGAACCTTCCCTGAGGGTATATAAACTGCGGCTTTTCATGTTTCCTTGTCAATTGATCATCGTCGTGTGTGTGTGTGTGTGTGTGTGTGTGTGTGTTAAGGTAGTAGGCGGGGCCACCTCTTTCTTCGGTCAGCAGAACATCTATAAGGTAATGGCCACGTAAATTCGATCTTTCTTGCTACCTCCGCAGCTTTATTCGAGGGGAAGCTCCGAGTCTTTAATTATGAAACAATACTTTTCTAAAATATTTTTTTTGGCTAATGTAAAAACTTCATAAATCTTTAATTGTAAATCGGGGATAGAGAGTGAGTTACCCTCTCGAGCTCCCCTTCATCTTGGTTTGACGTGGCTACGTTTCCGCAATCTTTCATTTCTGTCATGTATTAAAGTGATTTCCATTCGAGCCACCTCAGTAGTTTGGGACTAGCCCCAGTTTCATCGGCCGAGAGCCCTGTAGGTTTTTAAATTTTTCATTATCCTGGAGCGCTGGGTACGCCTCCTTTCAGATTGTGTTCGGGCCGTTTATTTAACCTGTTCTTTTTCGCAAAGGCCCTGTATTTTGGGGTACTAGATACCCCTGTGTGAAAACCAATTCAAGTTGTAAATTGTGGCTTGAGAGGCCAGAGATTGTAATTTTGATGTAATGTTGCCTTGAGTGGGCCGTAAGAAACTGAGAGCCTGTTAGCTCTTTTTCAAAGTTTTGTAAGAGTAACGAGTGCCTCTGGAAGGCAAGATATTGTATTTTGGGAGCAAGTGCTCTTGAATTAGGGGATTTCTGCCCTTGAGTAAATGATTCCTTGTTTGAATTAAAGTTGTAAACTGGATCCGGTATGTCTGGAATTGTAAAACTGAGGGCTTGAAGCGCAGAATATGTGAAAATCACTAATCTTGGATTTTCTAGTCTCGTTTCAAGATTGCTAATTGTACCTGTTATATTGTTATGTGTTGAGGTTTGAAATTCTAAAGAAATGTAACCTTTGATTAAGTTTCAAATTCATTTTGATATTGTAGAGAGACCCATTCACCCCCGGCACCTTCTTTAACCTCTTTCTGCTCCACGGGTATCCCCGTAACAATTATTATTATTATTATCATCTTAATATCGCATCCTTTGGTTGAGGCATCATACACAACCATTAACCCAGTTCAAGGGAGATAGGGTCACCTTCCCTATCCATCACTTGAGTAATTCTTGTCTGGCGCATCCACGTTGCATGGATGGGTATCCTCCACATCATTAGGCCAGTGTGAAGGAGAGCTAAGTCCAGGCAGGGACCCAGTCTCACGGGGTGTAACGTGGAACCCATGCCCATCCTCTTTGGTGAAAATTAGGAGAGGAAGCCACTGCCTTTTGGAGAAGAGGGATCTTTAAAGGCTAAGGGAGTAAACCCCGAAAGAAAATCCTAATATGTGTTAGACTTAGCAGGTCAGCAGATGAGTAAATTTGTACTTGCCTTCAACTATAACACAAGCCTCGGATGGAATTTTGAAAATGGAAATGGAATTGACAAGTCTCTGACTACAGGTGCACACTATGATCGTAAACCTGATGTTCGTGCAGTGTTAGATCAGAGAAAAAACCCAATTTGGAACAATAAATATTTTAACATTGAATGGGAAGGAAAATGAATTGATTGACCTGATGGAGAGATGAAAACTCGACATCCTGGGATTACGTGAAGTAAGATGGAAAGGGAAAGGAATGAAGAAACTATGAAAGGGGTATGAACAGTGGGGACGGGCGGAAAAAGCGGCGGCCCAAAGGGGCTGGATAATAAGTCGTATTAAATGAAAATGCCAAACTTTATTTAACAATAACAACTCGCCAAGATTCTCTTTATACAATACAGAAAGCTTTAACTCCCAACAACTCCCAATTAAAGAAGATTACACCAGTATACACTTTCGGAACTACAGCAGGATAAAAATGAGGGAACCAGCCCCTCACTATCAGGTACATGTTCACGACCTTTGTGAAGGGTTTCTCGAGCTAACTCCCCGAACATTAGCCAAGGTTTCGAACGGCAATAAATATAATAGACACTTTCTGGACATAACGGAAACACAATAAAAATTCATAAACCTAGCAGTAATATTAAGAGTAGGAAAAAATAAGCCATTCGGTACCTTAAAAGGAGGCAACGCTTTTAAGGCGTATAGAAAATGCCCAGCAAATTACAGTGCCTTAGAAAAACAACAGCAATCTAATCCCACTTTCGGCGAGTTGCCCGTCTTAACAATTTCCAATATATGGGGCAAATGAGATACAAGATTTACTACGAAGAGCCTTTCCCAGAAGGGGACAAATCTTACCCAAGTACATATATTCTTTACCAACTCGGTCGAACACATCACCTAGAACCTTTATGTAGAGATAATATCGAAGTACCTAGGCACCTACCATTACACATTCATAAAGTTTTATAATTACCTCAGGCTCCTTTCCAAGTAACAACATTTTAAGGGTTCGAAGGGTCGCAAGGCGAGCCCAGAAAGGCAGCGCACTGCACCAGTGCCAACAGGAGATTGACACAACGGCCAGGCAAGGTACTACCACCAGCAGCGCACCGGTCACGTGAACCGGAACTCCCATCTGGTAGAGCGGGGAGGAGCGGAGGGTCGCGAAGCAGAGAGAGGGGCCTCGCAAGCAGGCAAGGACACTTCAGAGCGAGATAAAATCTACGTTTCTCTGAAGACATACAGGAAGGGAGCAACAAATTTATTCATTAGGAGGAGTAAAGCATAGCAAGGCAAAATACATCAAAGAAATACTCAATACATAACACAGCTTGCAAGCACATACAGTAAGATGAAAAAGAAGAGAAGATAGGCCGGGGAGAATAGCAGTCTTTTAAACGGCAGAGATCCTCCCCGCTTTAAAGCCGACGTCGAAGAAGGATGAAAGATAACTTCAAAAATAAAATATTAGTGCAATTCTTCTTAAAAGAGTTCCGTGCCTTTGGCAAATCTCCTGCTTCAAGGAACACACATTTTTCGAATCACAAGTGGACTTGGGAGAAAGGTAATTCAGCCACACTGAAAGTTCATAGGCGGCACTCCAGGAAACTTGGAGAATAAGGTACAGCAACGAATTTCCCACTCGGTCGTTCACATAGCAAGGTTGCAGAAGCAGAGAAACCAGGAAGATCAGATAGGCAAGAAGATAAGTGCTCCGAAGGCGTGACATGCTCCATGAGGAGACGAAAAACAGGTCACAGCGTGCAAAACTTACCAACAGCTCCACCGAGGGGCCCTCCCATAGAGTTCGGCAACAGCATGCACCGAAAGGCTGGAAAAATAACAGAGCCAATAGAAGTCTGTCTCTTTGCGCTTTCCAAGGTAGGGCTGGGGGCAGGTCGATAAAGCCAGGCAGCAGCGCGAAGGTAAGCCGGGAAGAAAACAAAGGAATGGAGAGAAAGGCGGAAGGGGCGTGAGGTAACAGAAGTACAAACACATTTAATAAAAAAACACGAAGTTGAACAAGGCTAAACATCTTAAAATACAACAAGGTATCGTGCTTAACTAAGGAAACCCTCCACAAATAATTCGAAGCTAGGCGAACCGGGTAGAAACGGCACCAAATATTTCGACAGGCTTGACTTGAGAGAGGTGCACCCTAAACACCCTCACCGCCACGGGGTCCCTTCGGAGCAATGTCACCGGAGTCAAAAATTTGATAACAGTACAAGGTCCTCAAAAAGCGAGAAGACAGCTTACCCGAAGGTACGAAATTCTTCACAAAAACGTTATCACCGACGGCCAGGCTGACAGGTTCCGTCCCTGATTGTAATGTTGTTGCTTCCTTAAGTTCAAACCTTAAGATCATTTATATTCCATAGATTTGACAATGGTGAGTTAGGGATAACAGCAAACATGAGAGAAAAGGGGGACGACTTATGCGCTTCGTGAACAGCCTGCGCTATTGAAAGCATAAGTTAACCAAGGAACTGTCGTATCCCACCTCCAAATATCTTCGTGATGAAAGGCGATAAGCGGAGTGAAAAATACAGTTCACCCTCTCCTCATACGACGGTTGAGGATAGTAAACAGAGGTCGTAACGTGAGGTATGGAGAGGCCGAAACAGAATTTTTAAAAAGAAATTGGACGTAAAAGCCCCCGCATTATCGAAAACTAAAATTTGACAAGGCCCAAATGTAGAAAAAATGCTTTTCAAACACTTTACCGTGGTGTCAGCTGTGGCAGGCTTAGTGGGAAACACCCAGGTAAAGCGAGTGAAAGCGTCAACACAGACAAGAATAAACCTATTACCATCCCCTTTCGATTCGGGGAGGGACCCGACATAATCTTTACAAACACGCTCCATCGGGCGAGTGGCTTGAGAAGAAGATAGAAATCCGACCTTAGTATTCAGTGGTGGCTTGCTAATTTTACAACGTTTGCAAGCTCTAACCAATTCCAACCCCTTCCAAATGAGATTCTCGCGGATTTTCTCTCTTGTTTCAAACACGCCAAGGTGGCCCGCAAGAGGGGACTCATGAAAATATTTGAAAATCATTGTCACCAGGATGGCAGGTACCACCACCTTCATCCTTTTATCATAGCGAGACGTACAACACAAGACCCCGTTCCGTAACTCGTAGGCAGCAACAGGTTTACCTAGCTCTAAATCTTGGATGATGGGTGCCAACACAAGGTCTTCTGTTTGAATTCTCCCAATGTTATGATACAATATGGGGGATATCGGACAAAAACGCCGCAGAAATCGGTAAGGCAAGGGACTCGACATCCAAGGATTGACCATCTTGAACCACCTCGGGAGAGTACATACGGCTTAAAGAATCAGCCAAAATATTATCTGACGTGTCGCACCTCAAACCAGTGCTTCTGCAGTTAGTACGCGACAAGATAAACTTTCCAGATCAAGCACAGGATATATATTATCATTGCTCTTACTCTTTTCCAAGCGTTGGATCGTACCCCGGTGTCAGTGAATACACTAAATCTCGGCTGATTCTGAACCGATTTTAAAAATTCCAAAACTTTTAAACTTCACTTATCAGCCGCTACTGAATAAATTCTATGACGTGGACAAAGTGATCTTTAGCTTATGTTTTTGCTCTGTTGACCATTTTCAAACCATAGAGACACTGTAGTTTATTTTCAATTTCAAGAAATCGCTTTGAATATCGGTCGGGAAGAATAATTCTGTGTTTGTTGTCTAATGTTACTACTAGTTTAAATCCGTAAACTGTTTCGAGAATTTCCGTTGTGGAAATGTTGTAAGCTGTGTTCTTCAAATCAACTAATTTTTTGAACGATGTAGAACTATTCCATTCGTTTAACTTATTAAGTTCGTTTTTCAGTTGTTCGGTGAAGTCGATTTGTTGTTCCATTTATATAGGGTTAAAAACGTAAGGAACTGTGTCGTAATTTGGGAGAATTATTCTTTTGTCGTATTCGAATGAAAATTGTTTTGACATCTTTATTCCCTAAAATTTTAGTTTGACAATCTCTAGTTATTTAGTTGTACTTCAGTGATATAGTTTGCTTTATTTGGCTTTCTATAATTTTTATCATTGCCTCCCCATTGAGCTGTTGTAAATTCTTCCAGTTCAGTGTAAACCCCTTAATTTTTGTAATTTCTGTGCCATCGCTCTTCTTCACGTAATAACTTTTGGGGCCAGTTGAAGCCCAGTCGTTGCCACAAACATCATTTCCTAGTTCATTTGTCCATTCAACAAGCATACAACCTGTTTTTACAGTGCTTTTCCATTATTTATGTATATGATGCTATGCATATCGAAACCCAGAACAGCTTCTCCTAATTTATCCAACATTTCGTACAGTCTCAGCCTTGCATTTGAAGTTGTAAACGCTGCTATGAAAACATTTGTGGTCATGCTATTTTCTACGTAATAATATTTGAACTTATACGTTATTTGAACCATATTGTCGTTGAGAAACGTAGCCTCTATATTTTCTAAGCGGTCATCGGTTAAAATTTGATAAAATCTAACCAGGTTATTCACGTATTCTATTTGAGACATATTTTGTCTCTGGCCAAACTTTCCCGACAGTGAATTTAAACAAGTTTTAGTGACAGCGCGTTTACCTGGATTGTTTTCAATCTTGTCATAATCTCAAGCAATATTTAAATCCTTTTTAATTGTCTGTACTTAATTTTCCTTGCTTTTAAAATTATCTGCCCAAGGACTAGTTTCGAGTTTTATTTTCATAAAATCTTTTGCATATCCTTTAAATAATTTGTTGCTCTTATTCTTGAAATGCCATACTTCGTAGATATCTATGATCTTATATCCTTTCTCTATAGCCTTGTTCATCTCATCAGTTATCCATGTACCTATGAAGCTTCTTTCTAATTCTGAACGATTACAAATTTGTATTTAATCTTCAGCACATTTAAGACATAGAGGAAATAGTATTTTCTCATTTTTGTCGATTTTTAATTTTAACGGAAGAACAGGGTGGTATCATTTTCTAGGCACTGTAACTTTACATTTTATTATTCCGTACCAAGCACGATCGTAGTAATCGGGTTTATATATTTTTATTGGATGCCCTATCGGATAATAATCGTAGTACTGTACCGTGGGATACAGACTGCAAACATCTATGTATTCGATTTTTTTAACTCCATCAACGGCAGTTGTTAATATTATGGCATTCGTTCTACTGCCATTGAAAGCGTCTGTTGGATTAAGCGGCTCTATAGTTTCAGGAAGTTTATTGTTATTTTTCATTTTTGTACGTTTGAGAATTTTGAATATTTTTCTTGTACTGACTTGTTAACCACGATATAGAGGCTTTACTGTAGTTGTCATTTTATTCTTTATCTAGTACTGAAATTATTTTATATCGGAGATATTTTGATCGGTGTATAGCCATACACACGCTAGCTAGAGTTAAATAGCAGAACGGATCGATGTTTGCAATTTCTAAAAATTGTTTTTGTAGTTCTAAGCATCTTCTCCTCAGAATATCGACATCGGAGTTGCAGTAGTCATTAATTTCGGTTTCCATGTTGAATAAATAATTTTTTCAACTCTTTCTTTATGCCATTTCAGGAAGATTTCTCTATCTTTAGGCTTCATGGTGTCAACGCAATAATATTTTATGTCGGGAAAAGGACCTACGTAATTTTTTCTTTCATATTGAACAGGTGAGGAAGGTATCCATTTTTTAGTTCGTTCAACCCAAATGTTTTTGGAAAGCAACTCAGAGAACCTTGTACAAAATTACTACTGTCAATAATTTTGATGCCTAATCTTGAACTTCGAGTAACATGAGCTTTGTTCCATTGTAGATAATGTAAGGTTTAATTGTGTTATCGACGCAATACTTTAGGATAAACTGTGAATCATAAGACTTTGCATAATGAGCGATAAATGTGTAGTCTTTATGTTTTTCAGATATCATCCACCTACAGAACTCTTCATTTGTTTTGAACCGATGAACTCCATTGCCACTGAAATCGTGAACTACAATTAAATTCGGTACATGAATTCCAGTTTCCTGTTGTGCTACATAATCGAACCACATATATTGTTCAGTATAGCTAGAGTCTTCTACAGGTTTTGAATTTCTACATTTTTGTCTTTACAGCACTTGAACTGGGTAGCTTTTTATTACTTTTTTGCATTCAGAGCATTTGAAATAATAATAAGGTGCATGTTCTACATTTTTGTTTTTATTGAAAGCATCGGTTAATGTGCATCCGTTTTTACTACGGTTTCGACACCCTGTAACCTTCAAAGGTTTACTATCTTCCGTAAACAATCTACAGCACACACCACTCTTTTGATTCTGATTTTACATGTAGCATTTGTAATTTTTAATTTCGACCTCTGAGTGACAGTTTCTACATCTTTCATAGCCACACCAATGCTTAGAATCTCTAAAAACAGTTTTGTTACATCCTTTGCATTTGTAAACTGTATCACAAACGTTTTGGTGGTTATCTAAACAAACAATATCTGTTGCATTTGTGGCAATATGTTTATGTTCTTCACCTTTGTGCTCTACTCCGGAGCACATTACACACACGTTTTCTTTATTTTTACTTTTACATCTCTCTCTATTTTTATTGTTGTAGGCAATATTGCATTTCTTACAAAAGTAGCATAAGCCAAAGAATGTCTGCATTCTGTTCATGACGTCAAAGTGGTTTTTATTTTTGTACAGATATATCTTGATTTCTCTGTCGCTGCCTCTGTAAATAATCGAGTTAAAGTTGTCTGCCCATACAACATTGATTTGAATATTTAACAAATCTTCGGTATTTTTTTATATCGGTCAACGTGAAGCCTTCTTCATTAAATTCACCTAATCTGTTGCATAATTATAGAGCAAGTTGTTTTTTGCAATAACTTTCCTTTTCTGATATACGTGACCTCATTATTGCTTAATTCTCTGTCAAGGATAGTTTTGTTGTGCCGCGTTAAAGCCGTTATGACGGCTCTAGAACAACACAAATTATCTGCATTGTTGATCTGAGTTATGCACTTTTTCGTTCGCACATCTATACTTAAATTTATAATTTTCTTTCCACCCCCAGCACATCTAGGCATTGATATCACTCTGATATTAAAACTGGTACTAGTAAAGTCAACAGACTCATCTGAAGTTGAAATTTGAGTCACTTGAGCGCATAATGAGCGAACGGATTCATTGTAGCTCCTAAATGTGTAAAGTCCTGTGGAGATGGGAGACCGAAAATGCGGATTACGAGCCAAAATACAGAACCGATCGTCTCTGCGTAGATTAGTTCTTTTTCTAACTAATCTTAACATTTTGGTTAGGGCTGATACAATTATGTTGCTGTCAGGATTTTCATACTCGGCATTCTCTTTGAATTCAATGCTGTAATTAATTTCGTGTGCGTTGAATCTCTTGTTGAACCTTGGTGATGTTTCTACGATGCTAAACATGTCTTGATTTTGTTGTCTGCTAGTATTAAACAATTCATCACCAAACCTATAAAAGTAATTTATATTGGGAATTCGATTAGTCCATGGAGGTCTTCGTTGCCCAAATACTTCACAGAATAAGGAAATATATCTTTTAAGCGAGTCGGTTCTGGAGTATAAATTATTTCATGGTTTTCTAGATTAGAAAATGGCAACTCCTCAAATGCTTCTTTATCCTGTCTGTAAACATTTTCAAAGCACTCAATAAGTTCTGATTTTTTAAGCTTAGAATAACCTTTGATTTCCCTAGACTTGCAAATAGCTTGAAGTTCTTCTACGGTAGGCGTTCTGCTGACTCTGTTTGACGATGAGTTTTTGCTATTGATTAAGTTCATCAGTTGGGGTTTATTAAGCCTAGAGAAGCCTCGAAGCCCCAAATTTTTAGCTTGAACTTTTAACTGGACAACTCTGAGAGCCTCCATTTATTAGAAATAAAATTTGGAAGAATATTTTTGAGTAAAAAAAAAATATGTAAAATTTATGCAGCAATTTTTTCATGGTAAGGTAGTTTCAAATGGCTGTTCAAACTACATCTGGAAACAATTTTTCCACAGACACATTCAACTTTATCAGATAATTTTGATTTATAGTTTTGGTAGTAGGCTTCTAAAAAGTTTCCAAATAAGTGGAGACAATGATGGATATACAAAACACGAACTTGTCTAAAATGGTAAAGAAGTTACTGTGGTTGATAAAAATATTCCTTGGTTTAAAGCTAAGGACGTTGCTGAAATAATGTCGATAAAGAAGACAAAGAAATACTAATAAATATATGGGGCTACCAAATAGCCCCCTTCTAATATACAACCAAGCACAATATTTATAAGCGGGTCTATATTCACTAATTTTATGTTCTAAGAAAAAAGAAGTAAAGCAATTTAAGTACTGGGTTACTCAGAGTGCTTTACCGACAATTAGAAAATCTGGTGAATATAATCAACAAAATAAAATTAATTATTTAGAAAATAATGTTGAAGATTTAGAAAATAAAGTTGAAAATATGAAAAATAGTAATAGAATTATGTTGGATGTCACCAGAGATATAATTCAGGAGAGAAATGAAATTATTGAAAAAAATATAATTATCGACAATCATACCAATCGATAATCGAGATAAACATAGTGAATTTGTTTTAGCCAAGAAAAATCACATGTGGGAATATCCCTATTATGTTATAAGAACTCTAAATATTTCTGTAAATTCTAGATTGATTGAATTACAGGAAGATTATCCAGAAATGGAAATAATTTTAAGAATCAGAAATCCAAACTCAATAAATTTATATAATTTAATGAAAGAAAGATTATCAATAATTTCTCAAGGAAATCATTTTGAAACATGTTAAAATAATGATATTCTTATCAGAGAAATAATGAATATTAAAATAGAGCATTAAATAATTACTTTATTTATGATAGAGGTGCAACGGGGGGCCAGCCTCCCTCTGGAAATTCAAATCCAGAATATGAAATCTTGTTGTGTATCTGGAATACTCCAGGTTAAGCATCTTGCCTCGAAATTTTGAAGAGTAGCTGCTGGCTGCATATGTATTCATGTACAAATTATATACAATGATCCAGGGTCTAAATATTTAGATTCTGAAATTTTGAAAAATACAAAGCACACTACAAATGATATGTTAAACTTTATTCATAATGGAAATTCAGAGTCTGGCACTCCAGACACGGGAAATTTAACCATTAATACAGGCCCTAACTTCAAAGAGCCTGAAATAAAAATATTTTAGTTTAAAAGTCACTTAATAATTTTTCCTAAATAAATGGAGACAATTATGGATATTTTAACACCCAACTTACTTACAATGGTAAAGAAGTTACTGTGATTATAGATAAATATAATAATCCATGGTTTCAAGGTACGGATGTAACTAGAATTTTAGAATACAAAAGTCCAAGAGATGCAATTTATGACAATATAGACAAATATGACATAAAAATGTATAGAGAATTAGACGTCGGTCCGCAACCGACGTTGAAAAATAGGCATCCAAACACTAGTTTCATCAATGAATCGGCTCTTTATAAACTCATATTTAGATCTAAAATGCCAGCGGCTGAAAAATTCACATTTTGGATAATTAAGAAATGTTACCGTCAATCAGAGAACATGGTGAATATAAACTTAAAAGAGAAATACGAATGCAGAATAAACGAATGAAATACTTAGAAGATAAACTAGAAAGTAAGGGTTTCACAATAGGGAACATGCATGATCCGGGGTTTTAATTAAAATATGCTAAAATGATTCAAAATTTCATGCAGAATTAAAAAATGTGATCAGAATGTACAAATAATAACTCCAAAACGTGATAAAAATCTAAATTAAAGTACGAAAATATCACGTGACGCAAGTACGCGATCTCATTGGTCTGACGTCATCGTACAGGTTGACTGAATTAGCAGACGAAATAAAACATAGTGTGCTGTGAGAAGCAGGATACACTTTGCGTATTTCTACTTTATGTTAGTGTCTGGTATAGTTAAATTCGAGGTCTATACTGTACCGGTTACGACCTGTACATGCATATTTTTTGAGAGTTGATCGTATTTTATCACCACGCGTATTACTCCGTGCAAGCCTGGTTTGTTTACATTCAGCAGGACGAGCAAGCAAGCTGAGAACAGCTGTATGCGTGACGTAGCCGCAGGGGCTAGTTAGATCACCCGCCTATCATGCCACGTGCAGCTAGCCTGAACTCGTATGTTCCAGATTCAAACGTCACACCTTCTGGAACATTCGATGGAGAAAAAATTTAAAACTCCCATAATAATTGGGGTAGCGACTTGATCAACATGTCATTTTAAAGGGAATTACATAAACGCCGCAATGCTTGAATTTCGAGAAAATCCGTCGAGGGATTCAGGAGATAACCAGCTTCACGGCATATGTGACGTAATGTCCCAAACCAAATATAAGGAGGGCTCAATATAGCCTGATATCTCAGTCAGTCAGTGACAGTCGAGTAGTCAACGTGGCCCTACTCGCTGCCATTATCGTCGGAAGCTATCTTCGTGTGGTTATAGTATCACTGAGAAACTCTGAATTCTTCTAAGTCTTTATAAACGAGACTCATAATATTTACGTGTGCTGAGAAACTCTGAATTTTTCTAAGTCTTTCTAAATGGGACTTGCAATATTTACGAGTGTTGAGGACTCTAATTTTTCGCCAGTAAGACTTGTAATATGTACGAGTGTTGAACTCTAAATTTTCGCCAATAAGACTTGTAATATTTACCAGTGTTGGACTCTAACTTTTCGCCATTAATTATTTAAAGACTTGTCATATTTACCAGTGATGGACTTTAACTTTTCGCCAGTGATTATTCAAAGACTTGTCATATTTAGCAGTGATGGACTTCAAATTTTCGCCAGTGATTATTCAAAGACTTGTAATATTCACGAGTGATGAACTCTAAATTTATTCGAAGGTTCCATGAGCATAGACTTGTGATCTTTGCCAGTGATTACTTAAAGACTTGTAATTATTTTTCATTGATGAACTATAACATTATTGAAAGTCTTCATGACCACGGACTCGTCATTTCCATGAGTGTTAAAGAGTGGATTCTTGAAAGTCTTTATGAACTTTGTCTCGTGATTTTACTGGTGGTGAGAAAACTCATTACGCAAGGTTGTCATGAACTTTGATTTATTCTGCGAGTGACGAAGAGCACATTTTCGGAGTTTGCATTGATGCTATCAACCTCATTGTACTTGGGTAATGTGACTACCCTCAACATCGTCAGGAACCAGCGGAGGTCATCACGAGCATCGGGAACTTGAGGCGTATTCCATGCAACCAACCTGGATGGTCCGTCCGCATCTTGACGGAGTACTTGGGCATCTTCGGGAACGTGTTCCAGCAGGTGCGGCCTGGTGAGCTGGAGACCCGGGCCATTTAAAGGACAATGTTGAAGACAACCCCTATCTACCATGAGGTGATGTGCAATTTAACATGCATTATATGAATAAACTCTTATCAAATCAGATTCAAATTTTTCTTGTAGATAGGACCCTGCCTCCTGTACCAAGCCCTAGCTATTATTCATCCAGTGTAGCCCTGGGAACTATTCCATGCTTGCGTTGAAAATAAATCTTAAAGTCGGGCACTTTTACTGGTACAATACATTGAATAATAATCTGAGTGGTATATTTTAGACTTAAAATGAATCCTGCGCAGACAGTGAGGCAGAAAACTTATTAATGGTTTATAGTTCCGATGTGCAATAGCACATCGCATACCATCCCAAACAAATTGTTTGTAAATGTTCCGAAGACGCTAAAACTAGGGAGAAATGGATTTTGGCGAGCCGGAGAAATGCTGGTGATATATCGGAAAAGTCTACAGTTTATATTTTTGAAGATCATTTTAACGTAAGTTGAATTTGTTTTAATTTTCAATCACTTTTCCATGTCAGCTGTTCTAGTGGTAAAACTTTAAATTTTAATGTAAGATTCTCTAATTAAATGCTTCAGTTACATCTTGGAATATGAAAGTAATAAACAGTGCATTAATTAATGTTGACTTTTAAAGTATTCTCCAAACCTAACCTATGTTTTGGGTGATCCATGTCAAGGTAATAAATCAAAGGGGTTATGAATCATATTGACAGCTCTAATTATACCAATACTGTATATCTTGGCATGCGACAGTTATTTATGTCTTTATTGAAGAGCTTACATCTGTAAAGAAATTTAGGCTATAGCTGAATACTCTATAATATAACAAAAAATAGGCGTGTACATCATGAAAGAAAACAACGTGAATTTAACAAATGTATATCTCTACACAAAACCAATGCTTGTCTGTTGGGGTCTTATATGTTAACAATGCTCAATTATAATAATTATCATAATATTAATGAAATTTTTTTTTGCTAGTTGCTTTACGTCGCACCGACACAGATAGGTCTTATGGCGACGATGGGACAGGAAAGGGCTAGGAGTGGGAAGGAAGCGGCCGTGGCCTTAATTAAGGTACAGCCCCAGCATTTGCCTGGTGTGAAAATGGGAAACCACGGAAAATCATTTTCAGGGCTGCCGACAGTGGGATTCGAACCTACTATCTCCCGAATACTGGATACTGGCCGCACTTAAGCGACTGCAGCTATCGAGCTCGGTATTAATGAAATAAATAACATAATTACACAGAGGTGAAAATAGTGATGCTGGTGTTTAAAATATTATTCAACACAGCCTAAGTTTTAGGTTATACAAGCCAAGTCAATATACCGAGGGGTAAAAATACCGGGCGAGTTGGTCGTGCGGTTAGGAGCGCGCAGCTGTCAACTCGCATCCGGGAGATAGTGGGTTCGAACCCCACTATCGGCAGCCCTGAAGATGGTTTTCCGTGGTTTCCCATTTTCACACCAGGTAAATGCTGGGGCTGTAGCTTAATTAAGGCCACGGCCGCTTCCCTCCCATTCCTAGGCCATTCCTGTCCCATCGTCGCCGTAAGACCTATCTGTGACGGTGCGACGTAAGGCAAATTGATAAAAAAAAGTAAAAGCCACAGCACCCAAAGGCATTCCTGTATTGAACGACTAAAATGTCACCAAGACACTTTTCTTGCGTGATATGCTCAGCGTGTTAAAAGCCAAATGTAATTACTGTTATTGGCTTTACGACACGCTAACTACTTCTACGGGTTTCGAAGACGCCGATGTGCAGGAATTTAGTCCTGCATGAGTTCTTTCACGTGCCAATAAATCTACCGACACGAGGGTGACGTATTTGAGTACCTTCAACTACCACCGGACTGAACCAGGATCGAACCTGCCAAGTTGGGGTCAGAAGGCCAGCTCCTCAACCGTCTGAAGCACTCAGCCCGACTTGTGAAACCTAGATGAAGTCATATTTATCTTTATCTTTTACTTTATCTTTATCATTTTTAACTTTTCCCCTCCACCAAGATATTTAATGTTTCTCTTTTATGGGCGCCGGAAGTGAGTAGGCCAGTTGCCCCAACCATAAATATATATTTTTTCGGGAATGATAGATTATAGACCTATAGTAGTATGATCTTTCTTTCTTTCCTTCTTTCTTAATTAGTTTATCCTTCAGGGTTGGCTTTTCCCTCGGACTCAGCGAGGGATTTCACCTCTACCGCTTCAAGGGCAGTGTCCTGGAGCGTGAGACATTGGGTATGGTGATACAACTGGTGAGGAGGGCCATTACCTCGCCCAGGCGGCCTCATCTGCTATGCTCAACAGGGGCCTTGTTGGAGGATGGAAAGATCGGAAAGGATAGACAAGGAAGAGGGAAGGAAACGGCCATGGCCTTAGGTGCCTGGAGGAGAAGTGGAAAAATACGAAAAACTACTTCGAGGATGGCTGAGGTGGGATTCGAAACCCCTCTACGCAGTTGACCTCCTGAGGGTGAGAAGACCCCGTTCCAGCCCTCGTACTATTTGTTTTCAACTTTCATGGCAGAGCCGGGAATCGAAACCGGGCTTCTGGGGGTGACTGCTAATCACATTAACTACTACACCACAGAGGCGGACTAGTACTATAATGCTACCGATACGTTTATGTTAGTGCTGAAATCCGCTTTCTTACTTTACTAATGCTGAAAGCCCGAGAATGTAATGTTATTCTATAATATGGGAATCAGTCTAGAAGGAAATGTTGAAAGTGATGTGATTTCTATCCAGGTTCGTTGTTATCCTAATACTATGAGTTACAGTACATTGCACGTATACAAAAGATGCCACTTAAAAACTTGCTTTTTATCCGCGAATTTCTGCGGCCACAAAAGTCACTATTTTTCAGGAATGATGACATTTACACATGGTAGATTGTCTGACTGTGCTGTTTTGAACCTTTCTTCTGTCATTTTGAAGTTATTCGCGATCACGAATAATAAACAATCGGCTTTTAGTAACGGCTGATGCACAATGACTGGTAGAGCTGCATGCGATACTGGATCGTGACGTCACAGCGCGCTGCTTACGTCAGAGGCCGTTTCACTCGCCTTGCGGAAAGGCACTTTTAAATATTTTTAATGGTAGAAAACAAGGCAACCTACCACAATGTAATACATTTACGTACTATTTCATTGGTGTACTTTAAAAAAAATATTTGAAAATTATGCATGTTCCCTATTCAGAGTTTAAACAGATTCAACGATGCCGCTCTCGATTGCACCCGTATACAAAGTGATACAATTGAAGGAATGCATTCGAATGTTGTATCGCCAACAAGAAACCCACAATTAAGACCAACGTTCCTACTTTTAAAATTATTTAATGATGACTTTGAATATAATTATTATGTGATTCGAACTCAAGCCAAAACCCTTCAAAGACAGTTCCATTTTATTGAAGATAGGCATCCAAATTTCGAAACACTCTTGACACCCCAACACTATGAATGTATATCATAGAATGAAAGAAAATCTGAGTAATGATATTGAGTTCTTTGGAAATTATTTCCATCTTAAAGATAACTATACACAACAACGATTAATTCAAGACATAATTTTTTTACATGAAAGACATGAAATATGAAAGGTGGGAAAGATGCAATATATGATAATATAGTCAAAAATGATACAAATATATAGAGAGAATTAAACGTCGGTCAGCAACCGACTTCTGTGAATCGGCTGTTTATAAACTTATATTTAGATCTAAACTGCGATAATTATTTTGGTTGGTAAACTCAGAAATACAACCCACTTCTTGTGTATTCATGTTTAGTAGCGAAATAAAAATTAACAACGCGCTCGCCTTTTCTACAGACATCATACATCCACTAGTGGTGGTATTCGGCAGTAGCCTCTTTGAACGTAGAAAAATCGCCATCAGTATAGTTATTGATGTGTATAGTGTATACTTGTTTACTCTCTTTAGCATAGAAAAATTTTGGAATTTCATCTAATTCGTAGTCAATGTTGAAGTTTTCTAATTCACCCAAGGCGTTAAACAATGCCATTCATATCGATAAATATGAACTAAGCTTCAAAAAATTCAAATTTAATATATTTGTGACCAGTATTGAAATATAAATCACTAATGTGCTCGCTTATACCGACAGTAGTTTCCCAACGATCATAATTCTCATGCTGAGCTACTGTGTCTTCAAATTTTGAAAATTGAATTCTGTCAAAGTTTTTGATATGAAAGGTGTACGTCATAAATACGGAATCATGGCTGAAAAACACTTTTGCTTGTTCATTCAAATGATAGTTTATATTAAAATTTTCTAGTGCTCCCAAGATAGTGTACAACACCATTCATATATCTAAAAATTAGGCGACACTGTTTTCTAACCGAGCTACAACATTTCTCAAATTATTTAAAATTTTAGGCCTTCAGATGTGAATGGCTAAATATGATGCATGCAAAAAATTAGGCGAAACTATTTTCTAACTGCAATACATTTCTCAAATGATTTAAAATTTCTGTAAAAGAAGAAGACTGTTTCGGACAATATATACCAAACAAAGCGAGATCAAATTGTCCTGCTTTCACTAACGAATTTGTAAACTCGTTTTACTCGTATACGGTCTTGTCTTTAAAGAAATACAGCATCCCATCAATGTACCGGAACGCTGAATCCATAGCTGGAGGAAAACCGGGAAAACTTCTTGAAATTATCCCGTGACGTTTAGGTCTAAAATTACACTCATCAATTTCTGTAAAAAAATGCGTCATTGTAGAAGATAAACGTATGACCCGAGTAAGTATTTAGCGCCATATGGATGTTTGTATCTGGCCGAATATTCCACATAGACATTGATTATGGATAACCACTTGACAACATTAAACTCGGATAGTACATCATGTAAATCTGGTTGTGGATGATCATGACAATCTCACCGGATGGTCTTTGGTAAACGGTCGTAACGTTTTTGAAATCTTGAGGCAAGAATGTCAACCAATCCATAATGAGTTGAGGACGCGTATTTTTTAGCGTTGTCGAATTATCGAGGTCCAGAATCCAGAACCATTTTTCATGAAATAGGTACATCAATTGGTTAACAATTAAAACTGTGTTTACATTCAAATCACAAAGTTTTGGTTCAGTCTTTTGTAATTCGGGCGGTGGTGTGCTTTCAGGTTCATCACGGTCGGTAGCTTTTCCATACACACTTTGAATAGCGAAAATATCACCTTGGTGCAGTTTTATTTTATTTTTATTGTACGCGTACATGATGGCATCTGGATTATTTGAATGTGCTATTCCTGATGCATGTCCGATTTCGTGTAGCAAAACAGCATAAAGATTAGTTTGTTCTTGTGGTGTATTACGATCACTATTCGGGTACCAATTTTCATCTTGATCGATATGAATTTCAACCGGTGAATTAATGCTATTTGGATAATTTGCGTTAGCCAGTATTCCTCCTTTTCCATCGAATCTACCAGAACATTGGCCGCCAATTTTATGATTTCGTTGTGGATTTCCTCGCTTGTTACAAATAACGATATCTGGATTCCGTACGTCATTTTCATACTGTAAATAAGCATATTGTTGCCACGCTTCGAAAGCAGCTTGAGCTAGTCCTAGTACTTGTTGATTAGCTAAAGCATAATGCCATTTTATATTTTTATTGTTCCACTTATACTTTTTCGTACTGAAATAGATTTCATCGTCCGGCACACCACATCTCCGGACTGCTAATTAATTCTAATGTTGCTTGGTCTAATGTTCCAGTAACTTCAAAACTGTAGTACACTTGGAATCATTTTAAAGCTTGTTGGTAAGTCGTTACATTTACGTCTGAAATTTGTTGTTCACCAACAGCCGATAGATAACCGAATTCATGTAAATAATTTATGGTAGTTAGAGTTTGATTTTGAGTGGTCGGTGTTGGATAGCCATCCAATACTGAGATCACGGTTGTAACTAGGATTAGTCTGTTCATTTATGTAAGCGAAAATGATAAATATCTGAGGGTCCCTTTTACAGTACACATTTTCTTCCTCCTCATCTGAATCACAAGGTGATATTCATCCATCCCTATATCCAGGATAAATTCAAGTATTTGTCATTAAATTCTTTTTTAAAGTCGTACGATAGTTTTTGTCTTTCTGAAATAGCACACCAATTAACTTTATCTTTAAACTCTCGAATAAAATCTTCTGATAATGTTTGGTACTCAGAAATATCAGAACAATCAACTTTTTCACAGAATTCACGTATGAAATCTTCTGATAATTTTTTAAATCCAGAAATATATACCCAACCAAATTTATCCTGCAACTTTCGAACAAAAGACTCTGATAGTTTTTGAAATTCTGAAATTAACTTCCAATTCACTTTGTCGTGGTTCTCGCGTATGTAATTATCTGATAATTTACCGAACATAGAATTATCATCCCAATCACGGGACTTCGACCTTTTTCTTTTAACGTAGCCAGCAATTGTAGTGGCTATTCCTCCTTTCATTTATTCATTAAAAATTATGAATCTATAACACTGTCTTTCGGTACCCAGCTATTGTGTGAATGATCGAACCCAAGCCACTTGACATAAATGTAATCTCCTTCCTTTTGTAGTACTTCTTCAACCAAGTAGTATTTAGGATGTTTTGTTTTCTGTAGTTCTTGTTCGTAGAAATTACCTTTAATTTCGTCACCTCTGTAATCTTTAAGAAAGTGGTAGGGTAGATTCGTTGCAAAAACATTGTAAATAGTAAATATTTCTGTCGACCAGTTACCTGTGTATCCCTTTTCAAAAAGTCCTTTTATTTTGCTTACGCGTATGTAGTCACTTATTTTAAATTTTGGTTTTGTGTGTACAGTAGTGTCAGAATACAAATGATCATACACAACTTCTTGGTTCTTTAAACCTACATCGACTGGTTTCATTTTGATCGTGCGATGTACTGTGTGATTGTACTCGTGTACTAATTTTGAAAGCATATCGACCCATTTATAATTTCCTTGCAGAGAAAACTGCTTCCACATGTTTTCCTTCAGTGTTCTATTAAGTCGCTCTAAAACAGCCGCTTTGATGGTTGTATAAGTAAAGTAGTGGTTAATGTTATATTTCTTCATGATATCTTGTACGTCATACATACATTACATACATACATTACATACATACATTATCATTATAGACTGTTATGCATTTCAGCGTTCAGTCTGCAAGCCTCTGTGAATTTACTAAACGTCGCCAAAATCCTCGATTTGCAACTAGTATTGTGGCTCATTTAGTTCTATACCTCTTATCTTTAAATCGTTAGAAACCGAGTCTAACCATCGTCGTCTTGGACTATCTCTACTTCTTCTACCCCCCATAGCAGAGTCCATTATTCTCCTAGGTAACCTATCCTACTCCATTCGCCTCACATGACCCCAGCACCGAAGCCGGTTTATGCATACAGCTTCATCCATCGAGCTCATTCCTAAATTAGCCTCAATCTCCTCAAACGAGTACCCTCCTGCCATTGTTCCCACCTGTTTGTACCTGCAATCATTCTTGCTACTTTCATGTCTGTTACTTCTAACTTATGAATAACATATCCTGAGTCCACCCAGCTTTCGCTCCCGTAAAGCAAAGTTGGTCTGAAAACAGACCGATGTAAAGATAGTTTCGTCTGGGAGCTGACTTGCTTCTTACAGAATACTGCTGATTGCAACTGCGAGCTCACTGCATTAGCTTTACTACACCTTGATTCAATCTCACTTACTATATTACCACCCTGGGAAAACACACAACCTAAATACTTGAAATTATCGACCAGTTCTAGCTTTGTATCATCAATCTGACATTCAATTCTGTTGAATTTCTTACCTACTGACACCAATTTAGTCTTCGAGAGGCTAATTTTCATACCATACTCATTGCACCTATTTTCAAGATCTAAGATATTAGACTGCAGGCTTTCGGCACAATCTGCCATTAAGATCAAGTCGTCGGCATAGGCCAGACTGCTTACTACATTTCCACCTAACTGAATCCCTCCCTGCCATTTTATACCTTTCAGCAGATGATCCATGTAAATTACGAACAGCAAAGGTGAAAGATTACAGCCTTGTCTAACCCCTGTAAGTACCCTGAACTAAGAACTCATTCTACCATCAATCCTCACTGAAGCCCAATTGTCAACATAAATGCCTTGATTGCTTTTAATAATCTACCTTTAATTCCATAGTCCCCCAGTATGGCGAACATCTTTTCTCTCGGTACCCTGTCATATGCTTTCTCTAGATCTACGAAACCTAAACACAACTGCCTCTTCCTCTCGTAGCATTATTCAATTACCTGGCGCATACTGAAAATCTGATCCTGACCGCCTCACTGTGGTTTCAAACCATACTGGTTTTCATTCAACTTCCTCTCAACGACTTATCGCACCCTCCCTTCCAAGATGCCAGTGAATACTTTGCCTGGTATTCTAATCAATGAGATACCTCGATAGTTGTTGCAATCCTTCCTGTTCCCTTGCTTATAGAAACTATGTTGCGTGCAATGTTATTCCTGATAAAGAGCCCTACCCCAGACTCTGCCCTTCCCTTTCTAACACCCGTCAAGTACACTTTATAATCTCCTATCCCTCCTATCTCTTCCTCATTATCTCCCCTAACCCGAATATCACTTACTCCTAGCACATCCAGATGCATCCTCTTTGCTGACTCAGCCAGTTCTACCTTCTTTCTTCCACAAGCCCCATTAATATTGATAGCTCCCATCGAATTCTATTTCGTTCGCCAAGTTGTTTGCAAGGAGTCCCTCGCCTGTCAAATGGGAGTGGGACTCCATTACTCCCATAGGTCCGAGGCTTGCTTAAAGTGTTCTGAGCTCGGTAAATTCATGAAGCAGGATGCTGCCCTACTTGCACATAGTCCAAGTGAGGATCTCTCCTCTAACGGGTTATGGACCACCGGTGAATTGTATAGTCCTAGCCGCCTGAGCACAAGGAGGGCCACGACTCAGAATATGTCCGAGATGCCCACTCCCATTCCATAGCAACTGGTATCCCGACTCTCAGGACCTATTACTAGGCCACTCAGCCGTTGCCCATGGTTCACGAACTAGGACGTGACTACAGTAACCCACAAACTTGAACCATTGCTTTTACTTAGTTCAAACTTATTCTAGAATTCCTAAACAGTTGGTAAGAGATTGCTTGAACTTTTAAAATATATTCAGACTAGACGATACCAAGTTAAATCACGTTTTCCATGAAAAAAGATGGTGGAGACATGAAACTCGATAAATTTAAAGACATGTGCAGTAACTGTTGGAATCAGGATGATTTTGGATTTGTAACTATAGACTTGACTCGTAAAGCACACAATGGCAGATACAGACATAAAATTGCAACATTCTTAAACACACCTGCATAAAACAATAGCCTGCTTTTCCGCCAAATAAATGCTAGCCCATTATGAGTCTGTGGTGGATAACCAGCCAAAAAAGAAGAAAAAGAAGAAAATCAAACAAGCAACAGGAGATTCTGAAACTGCAGTTAAACAAGCAAATAGAAATCTTAGAAAACTTCAAGAACTAAAAGATGGTTTCAGAGCCTGGAATTTAAAGCCGATAACAGAATACGAAAAATACAAAAAGGAAGATCAGCCCATGACAGATGCTATCGATAAACTTCAAAATAGATTGGAGGAATAGAAGAAAATGTCGTTAAAGCTATAGAAGAAAACAGAGAGGCTAAAAAATTTCGTACCTTACAAACACGACTTTAATAATTTATTTCTTATAGCTTCCACACCTGAAGAAACATCCTTTGAGAAAAAAATATTCGCTGACAATGAATCGATCCCTTCTCCAACAAGAAAATTTTAGAGCCACTTTTGACGCAAGTTGAACAGCAAGAAGGAAATAGAATGGTCAAAATAGGGTATATTGAAAGATAACCCAAATCTCATCAACGTAGCACCTAAGTTACTTAGAAGCCCTCAACAATGCCAACGATTTTATATTTGGATTTAGGCCTGTAGAAAAAGAGAGGTTTATTGGAGATTCGAGAATCATTTTCGATCACGATGATTTTGTTGTTGACAAAACCGGCAAAATATATATAGGAACCAAAGGCCTCTTAACACTGTTAAAGAGAAAATATATATTTAACAAAGAGTAAACAGCACAAGATTTAGATCACTACGAAGAAATTGCAATAGACACAAATTTAGTTTATGAAAACTACGACCCAAAAACGAAAAAAGTAAGGTCGTCTACTGGAGACAAATGAATTCTTATTCTAAGTGATTTGTGGAAACAAATAAGGGAAGAAAATGGTATAGGAAACAAATTGAGATCAAAGTCTGTAAGCACCCCGCCAAAATCTGGTACAGGATTTGTAAAGCAAAACACAGAAAAGTCAGTAGAATATGTATGGATGAATGATGTTCGAGATTTGATCGATAGACTTGTAGTCATTCATGGAGAGGAAAATGCCGGCAACAATAATTTTTACAACGAGAAATTTAGAATCACACAAATGATAACGAGTAAGTTTAGTGACCTTATTGTCAATCATCCTAAAGGCATTCCTCATCTCATTCGATTCTTGAGTAATCTTCCTCATAGTTTTGTAAGTCGGAAAAACATGGTAAAGAAGTTCTTCAAAGTAATCATGCTGGATATGGAATTTTCGGGGCAAGTCCTGATATTGTATCGTTTCTAAATAGCATTCCAGAACATCTAAATACTACTGCAGAACAGGTTTGTAAAACTGGGAAAGGATGATCTGGAATAGGGAAAGACATAAATCCCAAGTTAACAAATGTAGCGAAAAAATTCAGCGTAAAATTAATTATCCCTCCATCTGAGAAACTTGGAAGTGGGCTAGTCAATTGGATGATTAATCAAGCAGGAAAACATAACATCGCTTGGACTCTTCCAGGCTACAGATTTTGCGGGCCGGGGAATCCACGAGATGAGCAACTAGCTAACGGTGTTGTAGGAAGAGATCGTCTTGATGAAGAAGGCTGTAAACCTCATGATATTGCATCTAAAGACCACAAAGATTTAGAACATAGACATGAAGCCGATAAAAATTTATAAGATTTCGCTAAAGAGAGATTGCTAAGTAAAGATGCAGACTTGAAGGAAAGAGCAGTTGCAGCAACCGTTGCCGCAGGCATGCACGCAAAAAGAAAATTAGATATGGGTATCGAAGTCGATCAAAATGGATTAGGACTGTAATCATTTTATCTATAAATGAAACCGTTCAGTATCAATTTTGCACCTTGTCCGAGTGGCGAATTTAAACCCCAAGTCTGTTTCTATAAAATTTTCCAACGATGAACTGAAGTAATTTGATGTTCTCGATGATTGCCTAACTGACGCACAGAAAAAGAAGAAAAAACAGATTAAAAGGTGGAAGTTTACTTCTAACATTTCCTATACCTGTATTTAAAAAATATACGAACATTTGCTAAAAAAAGGAAGAGGGCGGGGCCTAAAATACATGAAGGAAGATTTATAGGAATATCAGCAGCAATTGCGGGTGCTATTGGTGCATTAATTGGAGGTATTGGGACAGAAGTACAAGCAGCACACAATAAACAAAAGAACGACGCATAACTAAAAGACCAAAAGAGACATAATTTGGAAATGGGGAAGAAAGGACCCGGTTTGACAGCAATTATTGGATCACTTTTATTCAAGTACGGCTTAGAAAAAAATATTGAGGCGCTGAAAAAAGTAATCTGGTCAAGGGAGTTTTTTAGAGAAATAAACATGGATAACCTAAATTCATTGATCAAACAATACCCACGTCCGCTAAATAATTTTGGCATTGAAAAATTAGTTAAAAATTTAAAAATTTTGAGGTGTGTTTATGATTGATGAGCTGCCGGCTAAACCGGATAAAAATATTGAATCAGGTATTGTAAATCTAGATACTTCTGATCATGTTGGTACGCACCGGATTTGCTACTTCAAGAAAGATGATGAAAAATTTGTATTCGATTCCTACGGTGGCAATGTACCCAAAGAATTAGTTGATTATCTCAAACCCAAAAAAATATTCTTTAATGCGCAAAGAATACAAAATTACGATGAATATATCTGTGGTCACTTGTGCTTATGAGTTCTAAAACTGTTTTCCGAAGGATACGATAACCCAAGTGAAATTTTAGACAAAATAAATGGCCTTAGACATTTTTGGAAACCAACTTCGAGTTAAGTTTGGTGTAACAAGAGATGAGGTAGATGCGAAAATTAAGAGTCTGCTAAATTACCTAAATAGAACTCGCTCTAAAATGTTCAAGCCACACGACAATTACGTTAATTTTCTCAAGAAGAGATTAGTAATGTAGAGGAACCCGTTGATAAACGCGATGGAGTCACCATAGAGTATTTAGAAAAACAGTTGGCATCTTCAAGTGCAAGCAAAGGGGCTCGTAATCTGAAAAAATATTTCACTAAAGATGAAATGGAGATATTGTTTCGAGATTACTCTACAAAAACAGAAATCGCTCTTTTAACCAATGAAATTCATAATCTAACTAGAAAATTACTAGATAGTGATAGAAAAGTATTTGACAAAATTGTATTTGAAAAAAGATTAAAAAAACTGATATCAAGAAACATTACTTTCTGTATGATATATACTTAAGTACTTATTCGAGTAGTAGATCCTGACAATAATTTAATTAATTATACAGAAGCAGAAATTAAAAATGTTTTTGATGTTTTCGTTACTCATAAAGAAAGCGGGAAAAAGAAAATGTAATCGATGTTGGTATCTGGTGATGAAATAGTTTTTAAGGTAAATGAAGGAATTAAAGCAATGCCCATCAATGTGCAAGTCATCATGTCTGGAGAACTAACCGTTGACCATCCTTTAAAATCTGAAACTGTAGATTCTGATGAAGGAGTCATGTAGATGACGTCACATTTTCTTTTCTATAAATGGATAAAATTGAAAGCTATCAGTGGCATTCATTCCCACCGAATGAAAGAACTAAAAATAACCTTATGGTTCCGAATAAAGACACCGAAATAGAAATCAAAGTTGGAGATGGATGGAAAAAGAATTAATTTCAACTAGTCATGAATTGATGTTACTCACGCCAATGGTACCGACTATACTTATTACGAAGGACAATCGAATGTAAAGCTCATACATAATTTCCCTGCTTTTCTGTGGACTGCAGTAACTATCAGAAAGGGTAACCATCTCTTTTCTAGAATAGAACATCCAGGAATTGTTGCGGCAGTACTGCATCAACTCACTTCATCTTTAAGTGAAGAAGTTCGGTTAGAATACAACGTGGTCAACAATAATAAGCAGCAATCAAAATCAAACGAAGTGCTATATCCTTTGGAAAAGCTAGGTGGATTCTTTAAGGATGACCATGAAATTGAATGGGAAGGTAATTACACAATAAGTTTTACTTGGAGCCCATACGCAAAAGATGCCCTTTACAGATGGAAGTATATTAAAAGGAAATGGAACATTGGACGATAGTTCTCTTCCAGAAGAGGGAAAGTAACCATTACACCTATGGAAATACGGGTGCCTGTTGTCAAGTACGAGCCGAATTTTGAAGTTGAGCGCAGAGAACAATTATACAAAAGTATCATCCCATTTTCGATCTACAAGCGCACGAATTTTCCGATATTGTAGGTAAAAAGAACTTTGAAATAGACGTCACCAATTACTATCAGTCTATGGAGTTTGATCAGCCTCTATTTGTGTTTGTAGCGTTTCAAACTAACAGAAAGGGAAATCAACTGCTCGATTCATCTTGGTTCGACCATATCCAGCTACAAAACATATATGTGAAAAACGGTAGAGATGAAATATTTCCAGAGGACTCTTGGAATCTTGACCCTCCTAAAAATGTCTAAAAGCTTACGATGCGTTTACAGATTTCAAGAGAATTACGCAACTAAGCTCAGACGTAGGTATCAGTCCTCGTCAGTATATTAAATCGTTTCATATTTACGCCATCAATATGAGTAAGCGTAGAAATGTTGTAACTGCGGCAAAAACGGGTATGAAGTTGTGCGCTACATTTAATGCTGCTATACTCGCCGACACACGGATGTATTGTACCGTTCCCGTCTGAAATACAGTCTACCGGCGCCAATCGGAGAGCTGCGTGTTCGGTTCTTAAAAAATTGATCGGGCTAAAATAAATTAAAAATCTCAGGATAAAATAATACCATGGGTATACGAACGGGAAACAGTATCATATTTCCGAAATAAAATACAAAATAAAGGGGTAAGATGGATTTATTGACTAATAAACATTATTGAAATTCGAGATAAACAAAAAATAATTAAAATATGGCTCAAATAAATGCCAAAAAAAATTAATATGTGCCGAGCACATAATTAACATAAATTTACAACAATTTACAAAGGACGGGCAATGTCCCGTTTCAAAATGAAAACATTTACAAATAAACGCAACGACCTGGGGAAGAAATTCACACTTCACTTCGACTTACGCAGTTAAATTCATTTTAACGCATCCTGACGGATATCATTTAAATTATAATTACAGGACATACCGCGACAGAATAAAATTATGCTAAATCCGATCCATAATAAAACTATATATATACATCACTTATCATCAAATCAATATTTCAGGGACCTTAGCTTACATCTACACTGAATTTACTTAACAGACCGTTCTGTTATAAATTGGATGGCTTAGAAGCCTGCTTCCCAATAGAATGAGTTTCGGACTCATATTTAAGAACAAATCTTTTCAACGCTGGCCATGTCATAAACCACAACAATCCAAGTAACATAAATTAATACAAAAAAAAACACTCTCGGAGAAACCTGTAATGACATGCAATAAAAAATAATAATATCATCTGTGTATTCAATATCTGAAATATAAACAATAAGATACTAGACTCCTTCATATAAAAAGAACACCGAACTCCAGGCTCAGCTATCCGTCTGTTGATCTTTCACTAGCACGCTGTAATATAAATCACGGAACACTTCTAATGCTCCAGCTATGAAACATCTTACTTCGCCAGAAAAGACTCTAACTAATTGGTTTGGTAAATCTTGCCTGAGAAATTCTAATATGTTTGAAAACATAAATTACGCTGCCATTCACTTCTCTGTTCATTTAATTAATACAAGGCCTCAAACTCCAATTAAAGCACAATACACATTCCTATGGCCTTAACTACATATTCCAATATAACACGGCTTGCAGATATGATACTCAACACATCTGGCCTAACACTTTGGGGTCCGTGAGTTCGATTCTCACAATCATAATGAACACTTGAGGCAAATCAAACCTCTCTCTTTCCATGCAGCTGACACCATTATATCTTTCCGATATTCACACATAGTAATCTCAGTTACAGGCTAATCTTGCCTTTTTCTCGTAAAAACATAACTCAATACCAATTAGCTAGTTCTCTCTGCGGATCTAGAAGATATTAGTTCGACGGTGCACTTATACGTTGGTCATCACTGCCATGTATTCCTATAAACGTGCTACATGCAGGAAAAAAAAATACCTTGCTAAATTTAATTCCCAGACCAAACTTTAGGCTGTGTAGCCTTCATACTAAAATAGTCTACATCTTGTACCAAAATGGAATACACAGTTACCTTTAGACATATATATCCTCATCTACACCTAATCATTTCCCTCTTTCCCATCTTATAAAAAGGCAATAAAGTAAAATATAAAAATCAGGGTTCCAAACATGCATTTCCCTGAAACATGACACTAATCTATAAAAGTACAACATAGCTCAGTCACAACAAGACTGACATTTACATTTACATTACACTGGGATCGAATTAGCCTAATTCCTTCTATCTAAGCATGCCTATAATTAAAAATGAACTTAACTGGTAGCGTCTCAGTTTCTTCATGATTCCAGGCCACAGCGTCCAGCAAATTACGCCATTATAGCACCAAACTGCATGGCGTTATCAAATACTCTGCAAGTCTTTTCTTCTCTCTTCATTATGTAGAAATAGTGCTTCGCACACACCATTTAATTGTACCGATACGATAACGACGGTTCGTACAAGTTCTTCGCGAAACCGAACGCGTACCGGACACGGTATTTGCACAAATCGTATGCAGGGTACGGAAATATCGACAGTAACTATCGTTTTATTGATATAATCCCGTGTCACCACCGCACTTTGACATACGTGATACCTGATATTATTTATATAGCAAAGGTAATTGCTCTGTTAATATACTATGCACACTCGTAACTGCAATCTAACACTTGCATTCATGTAATGCATATTTTCAGAAAGGAAAACGTTTCAGCTTCACAAATTTACTACTCATATGTTCAAACTGGTCACTTAAAAAAAAGTTACTTTCCTATACCACTGGCTTAATATCAAAAACACCGACCCGCGCGGTTCACACTTCAAAAGCAGAGTGACTTTCCATGTCCAGAGGCTACTATATACACCAAGCTCCCGGCATTAGTCATGTCTTAGGGGATTCCACTGGCGTGATGACGTTACTGCTCACCCACTACTCTACAAAGCGCTGATTCAATAAAAAATATGTTAATTATTTTATTAGTTCAAATTAAGTATTGCAACTGTCTACAGGTAGTTCTATTAATGTTTAACTGGCTTCTCTTTCATATTAAAACCGTGGAGTCTAGCTTTATAACAAATTGCCTGATAAAATAAAGAGTAGTGCAACACTGTAAATTTAGAAGTTGGTAAGACTGACTTAATTTGTTTTGTAAATCCCTTCATTCTGCCATATCGCTTCCAGGGCTGTGATTGGTCCTTTTATAATCGGCCGCTCTCAAACACTCTCGTGCATCCCCGAGTGACTCATTCGGAGTACGCGACATATTCACTGTTGCTATGCTTAGATAAGAAGCTATTACTGATGTCACCCGATGACGGAATACTGCATTACGCAACTTCTAGGTCGCATCATGACTCCCTTCGAATATGAACTGCAAAATATTACAACATATTATATAATTGATATTTGGGGCATATATGATATGGCACATTCTCCCCATACCCCGTAAAAAATATGTGAAAGCGTATTTTTTTTAATGATTCACTACTATGGCTCCATTTCAGTTATTCTCCCGGATAATAATAGTTCACGTTCAGCTAGCAATCTCTCCTTCTCTTTCCGAGCTTCAAAAAATATTTCCAAAAGAGCTTGAAACTTGCGTTCATTTCCGTCACATTGATGACAAATTTCTGCTGGTAATGGGTCTGTGTCTTCTATATTTGCCATGTTTACATTCTCTGTAGCTTCTTCTTCGTCTTCTTGATCCACATCTTCTACTACTGGGTCATCTTCTTCGTCAATGTCATCATCATCTTCGTCACCTCCTAAGTCATCATCTTCTTGTACTTCATCAATAACTATAATTCAGTCCTTTTCCTAATGGCTCCAGTATTCCTCATATTGTAATCTGCTGCATGTGGATTCAATCCTTTATTTTGTTCTGCTTCCCGGAATTCGCGGTAAGCATTGCTCTCTGCACCATGGTTTTGGCCACTCGTGTTTCCCTGTATGGCCTGTTGCCATTGATCTCCGTCCTGTCGTTTACTTCTCAACTCCGTCACGTATCTCTGCGACTCAGCATTCCTTTGTTGATAATCAGGTCTTTGTCTGAAATCATTCCGAAAATCCACATTCCTTCTATTCTCCCATCTATTGTAAGGTCGCCGCTGACCTGCATAACCTCTATGCCGATATCTAAATGTTCGTCCATTCCTTCCATATGAATAATTATTTCCTCTATTATCATTCCTATCGTGGGTATATCCTTGTCCTCTCCTATCATCTGGATAATTATTGAAATTCCATTCACCTCTCCGTGATTGCTCATTTTCAACTGGTCTAGCTTGCTGTGATATCGTCTGCGTTCCTGAACTTTGCACTCTACCTCCCTTCCTAATCTTAGGTGGTGGACTTCTATCTTCCGTTAAATCAATCGTATGTAAAACCTCCGAATGTCTGATCCTTGGTTGATTTTGTGTAGAAGTTAAATCCAACTGACGTAAAGTCAATTCCGCCTCAATCGCTGTTCTAACATTTGCTGCTATTAGAATTCTCTGCACTTCCAACGGTAATTGTTTAGATATCGCTACGATCATCTCGGACTCGGAAAGTGGTGTGTCCAAATCTCTGAATTTGATAATTTGGGAAATAAAATAATTAGCAAACCTTGTTGGAATAGTGGTAGGATATTTTTTGAATAAAGCTCCATACGTAATGACTGCTGTATAGATACATCCCAGAATTTCTTTAAGAATGCTACCTTAAATTCCTCATACGTACTGAATGTATATTGGAATGCCATCATCCATTCTAAAGCCGAATCAGATAAGAATTTGCTAATTGTACGTAATCTTCTATCAGCTGGTACCTTCGCATCTGTCATAAAATCTTCTAACTCACGAAGAAATGCCCTTGGTGTTCTATCATCTAGCCCACTAAATTTACGGGGTTTATCTTCTGAAGATGTACGAAATATGTTATAAATTTGGCCTCCATTCGTCTCTCTTGGCGTAGATGATTTTTCTTCCGGTCTTGGTAAATTCAACAGATCGCTAAGTAGAGCTGGTTCACTAGCTTGACTCGCTTCTCTTTCAATACTATCATTCTGCATTGAACACTTCAGTTTATCCATCTCCTTATTTGTTCTTAGATCAAGTAATTCTATTTTATCCTTCAAATATTGTACTTCCTTTTCCACAGATATCAACTTATTCGTATTCTTCTGCGAAGATTCAGCCCATGCCTCAATATTTGCACCTACTTCTTGTATATTGACTCTAGCATTCTCTCTATCTACCAAAATCATCTTCTTGATCTCTTCACCCTTGCCTGCAATTTGATCTACAACCTCTTTTCTCAATTCCTTTTCCATCGTCCTCATCTTCGACTCAGTTTCCCGTTGTTTTTCACCTAACTTCGCTTCCAACTGATCCGCATTCTTCCGTTGTACTTCGGCTATCTGGGCACTAATTTCCTCCGTAATATTAGAAAATCTTTCTTCTGTAGCCTCGCTTAAGTGGTCGATCGCGCTTCGATTCTTGCCTATCTCAGTTCGCGCCTCCTCTAAGCTATTTGTCATTTCCTCCAATTGCTTTTCAGTCTTTACGGCTCCATCTGTTATTTTGCCAGTTAACTCCTCAACGGTTTTTCTAAT
This sequence comes from Anabrus simplex, assembly GCF_040414725.1. NCBI lineage: Eukaryota > Metazoa > Arthropoda > Insecta > Orthoptera > Tettigoniidae > Anabrus > Anabrus simplex. The sequence goes on along the minus strand of NC_090278.1, from coordinate 23,757,343 downwards.
CCGGTCTACCTGTTCCTCATTTCTATTCTCTATATCATCCATACGCTTCTCTAAACGTATCATCCCTTCCTGACAGCACTTTTGAACATGATCAATCTTTTCCTCCAGTTTACCATTCCCCTCTGATATTTTATCAGTAAGTTCATTAATGTTTTTCAGTTCACGATTTATCGCCTCCTGCTCACGTTTTTCTGCTTCTGCAGTCACCAAGTCTATTTTCTCCGTAATCTGCCGCATACGCTCCTGTTCACGTTTCTTATCTTCAACCGCTGCTAACTCCATTGTCTCCCTGATCCGTGTCATGCTTCTGTCTACTTCCGCAGTCACAAAAACTATTTTCTCCTTAATTTGTTGCATACGCTCCTGTTCGCGTTTCTGCGCCTCTTGTTCACGCTGTTCAGCCGCTTGCTCACGCTCCTTCGCCTCCTTCTCCGCCAAGTCCATCTTAGCCAACAGGTCAGCTAAGGTTACTGTCATAATACCAAATCAAATACGACTACGCGGCCTAGAATCACTTCCGAAAGCTTTAAGTGTGTTCCCCAGGTTTTATAGATTAATTTCATCAGTTTCTGCGATTTACGTTACTCAAGGAAAACAAACAATATGGCTTCACAATACGCCATGCAGAAACTACCTACCGAATGTCAATAATGTTTTCATCACGCGTAATCAATATAAATAATATGAACAAAATAATTTAATCCATAGCCCCAAATATTTTAAATAAATATAGGCTTTTCCTAATATGGGCTCAAAACTATGCATTAGACAACAATGCCTAACTATATTTGCATATTATCTCCAGCTAAAGGATGAGATTTCCCGTTACAATGGTCCATACACCTTCAACCTTCAATAACAATGCCACTATAGTCATCTCTTTCCATCCGAGATTGAGGCTATCTCGTGTCCCTAACTGAATCTAAATAAAAAAACTACCAACGCACTGGCTATTAAAAATTTGCTATACAAACAAATTCTTCATGCTATGTCTACGATCAATTATATCTGAAGGATATAACAGCATCTGCCTCACGTGAAATCATTTTATTGTTCACGAATTCCAATGGAATCATTCAATATTTGGCATGCCTTTCTCATCGGCTAACATGTTCTATGCACGACATTTACCATATAAAAAATATAAATGCCGATATTTTCCCAACGTAATTTAATATATTCAGTAATTACTAATTTTTTCTAAATATATTTTGACTTCTTGTATTCTCATACCAACTAGTAATATTGAACACAGTACCTTAGACTCAACTGTCTACTACGTTAGGTTGCCAGTTCACATGACTCCGTCTGGGTATCGAATAAGAATCTCAGACTTCATCATCTATCATTCGCCCATTCGAAATTATCTCTACCTATCTAAATTTATAAATATTAAAGCTCAGGTATCCATTATGGACATTCCCAAAATTTCGAATTCCAAAATCCTATAAAAGCCTATATAAAAACTTGCTATGTGTGCGAAGAGCATCATTCTGTTGGCTCCAAATAGGTGCGACGTTTTTCACTATTCATGGTTTCAATATCCATATAATAGCCTTAACAAAAATATATAACGTCTGCCTACATTAAATATTAAGTCGCACATTCAGGGTTAACAATACAAATTTAAATAATATACTACTCCGTTCCTGAATAATAATATCCGGACATAGCAATGATAATGGGCGACAACAATGCGCTATCCTGGCTATGGAGCTTACCCAATCAACATGATAATCCGCCCCACGTACGGAAGCCATAGATAAATATGTACCGTTCCCGTCTGAAATACAGTCTACCGGTGCCAATCGGAGAGCTGCGTGTTCGGTTCTTAAAAAATTGATCGGGCTAAAATAAATTAAAAATCTCAGGATAAAATAATACCATGGGTATACGAACGGGAAACAGTATCATATTTCCGAAATAAAATACAAAATAAAGGGGTAAGATGGATTTATTGACTAATAAACATTATTGAAATTTGAGATAAACAAAAAATAATTAAAATATGGCTCAAATAAATGCCAAAAAAATTAATATGTGCCGAGCACATAATTAACATAAATTTACAACAATTTACAAAGGACGGGCAATGTCCCGTTTCAAAATGAAAACATTTACAAATAAACGCAACGACCTGGGGAAGAAATTCACACTTCACTTCGACTTACGCAGTTAAATTCATTTTAACGCATCCTGACGGATATCATTTAAATTATAATTACAGGACATACCGCGACAGAATAAAATTATGCTAAATCCGATCCATAATAAAACTATATATATACATCACTTATCATCAAATCAATATTTCAGGGACCTTAGCTTACATCTACACTGAATTTACTTAACAGACCGTTCTGTTATAAATTGGATGGCTTAGAAGCCTGCTTCCCAATAGAATGAGTTTCGGACTCATATTTAAGAACAAATCTTTTCAACGCTGGCCATGTCATAAACCACAACAATCCAAGTAACATAAATTAATACAAAAAAAAACACTCTCGGAGAAACCTGTAATGACATGCAATAAAAAATAATAATATCATCTGTGTATTCAATATCTGAAATATAAACAATAAGATACTAGACTCCTTCATATAAAAAGAACACCGAACTCCAGGCTCAGCTATCCGTCTGTTGATCTTTCACTAGCACGCTGTAATATAAATCACGGAACACTTCTAATGCTCCAGCTATGAAACATCTTACTTCGCCAGAAAAGACTCTAACTAATTGGTTTGGTAAATCTTGCCTGAGAAATTCTAATATGTTTGAAAACATAAATTACGCTGCCATTCACTTCTCTGTTCATTTAATTAATACAAGGCCTCAAACTCCAATTAAAGCACAATACACATTCCTATGGCCTTAACTACATATTCCAATATAACACGGCTTGCAGATATGATACTCAACACATCTGGCCTAACACTTTGGGGTCCGTGAGTTCGATTCTCACAATCATAATGAACACTTGAGGCAAATCAAACCTCTCTCTTTCCATGCAGCTGACACCATTATATCTTTCCGATATTCACACATAGTAATCTCAGTTACAGGCTAATCTTGCCTTTTTCTCGTAAAAACATAACTCAATACCAATTAGCTAGTTCTCTCTGCGGATCTAGAAGATATTAGTTCGACGGTGCACTTATACGTTGGTCATCACTGCCATGTATTCCTATAAACGTGCTACATGCAGGAAAAAAAAATACCTTGCTAAATTTAATTCCCAGACCAAACTTTAGGCTGTGTAGCCTTCATACTAAAATAGTCTACATCTTGTACCAAAATGGAATACACAGTTACCTTTAGACATATATATCCTCATCTACACCTAATCATTTCCCTCTTTCCCATCTTATAAAAAGGCAATAAAGTAAAATATAAAAATCAGGGTTCCAAACATGCATTTCCCTGAAACATGACACTAATCTATAAAAGTACAACATAGCTCAGTCACAACAAGACTGACATTTACATTTACATTACACTGGGATCGAATTAGCCTAATTCCTTCTATCTAAGCATGCCTATAATTAAAAATGAACTTAACTGGTAGCGTCTCAGTTTCTTCATGATTCCAGGCCACAGCGTCCAGCAAATTACGCCATTATAGCACCAAACTGCATGGCGTTATCAAATACTCTGCAAGTCTTTTCTTCTCTCTTCATTATGTAGAAATAGTGCTTCGCACACACCATTTAATTGTACCGATACGATAACGACGGTTCGTACAAGTTCTTCGCGAAACCGAACGCGTACCGGACACGGTATTTGCACAAATCGTATGCAGGGTACGGAAATATCGACAGTAACTATCGTTTTATTGATATAATCCCGTGTCACCACCGCACTTTGACATACGTGATACCTGATATTATTTATATAGCAAAGGTAATTGCTCTGTTAATATACTATGCACACTCGTAACTGCAATCTAACACTTGCATTCATGTAATGCATATTTTCAGAAAGGAAAACGTTTCAGCTTCACAAATTTACTACTCATATGTTCAAACTGGTCACTTAAAAAAAAGTTACTTTCCTATACCACTGGCTTAATATCAAAAACACCGACCCGCGCGGTTCACACTTCAAAAGCAGAGTGACTTTCCATGTCCAGAGGCTACTATATACACCAAGCTCCCGGCATTAGTCATGTCTTAGGGGATTCCACTGGCGTGATGACGTTACTGCTCACCCACTACTCTACAAAGCGCTGATTCAATAAAAAATATGTTAATTATTTTATTAGTTCAAATTAAGTATTGCAACTGTCTACAGGTAGTTCTATTAATGTTTAACTGGCTTCTCTTTCATATTAAAACCGTGGAGTCTAGCTTTATAACAAATTGCCTGATAAAATAAAGAGTAGTGCAACACTGTAAATTTAGAAGTTGGTAAGACTGACTTAATTTGTTTTGTAAATCCCTTCATTCTGCCATATCGCTTCCAGGGCTGTGATTGGTCCTTTTATAATCGGCCGCTCTCAAACACTCTCGTGCATCCCCGAGTGACTCATTCGGAGTACGCGACATATTCACTGTTGCTATGCTTAGATAAGAAGCTATTACTGATGTCACCCGATGACGGAATACTGCATTACGCAACTTCTAGGTCGCATCATGACTCCCTTCGAATATGAACTGCAAAATATTACAACATATTATATAATTGATATTTGGGGCATATATGATATGGCACAGTATGTCATTATGTACGAAAAGAAAAGTCTCATCTTTGACGCTCAACATAAACTAGTTACACAAAAGTTTTAAGCAACATAAATGAATAAACTACAAAGTATTCTTGAGTTGATTCCTGTATGTTTCTTTGAGTTTCTTAGGAGACGCAAGAAAGAAAATAAATCTAAGTAAGAATTTTCATCTATAATTTTCAACAAATATTCGTTAATTTAATTTCTTCGTCCCACCATTTGGTGCAATTGCAATAATATCTAAATTGATTTTCCATGTACGCTTTAGGTTCTTTTTCGATTTGTAGTTGTTCAAAGGGATTCATGGCTAAAAAATCTGCCCACAGTTTGTCATTCCTCTTCAACTTGTCATTAATTTTTATTTTGTGTTCCATGTTCAAAAGCTCGGCTATTTTTGCTACAAAAATTTATAGGGTAGAGCCTTGTCTTTGTAGTAGCTGTCAGAAACCTCTAACATCTCTTCAATTTTTTTTATGCTGTCGAGGCTCGGAAGTTTCTTTGTTCGAAGTAAGTCAACTAAATTATTGTGCATTCTCTTCTTTCGGTATGCAAAGTTGTCGTGTGGCTTTTTCACACCTGGAGAACGAAAACAACAACGGTAGCCAAGTTTACTCCAAGTCGTACATGTCTCGCAAAATTCATATTCCTCTTCCGGTTCACCAAATATTTCGTTTGCAAAATGAAAAGGAAAACTAGAAAAAGTGTGACTTATTAATTAATTCCGATTCAGCTTGGTATATCCCTTTAAATTCCGCTTTTTGACTATTTCTCTCAAGTCAACCTGTTCAAACTAGCCATTTATTAAATATATATTTTTAAAACTATTTTTTTAATTTTCTACATTTTCTAAATTTAATTAATTTAATTATTGGTTTTTATATTGAAAATGGTCAGTGACCTAAAAGGCTATTTTATATATAAATTTTATTATTGGTTTTTATATTGGGAAATTGGAAAAATGGCCATTGTCCTAAAAGGGCCCTTTACTAAAAAAATAATTATAAGTCGTGTGCTTTCCGTCTCCCTGGCCATTTTATACATAAAATTAATTAATGTAGTAATGGTTTTTATATTAAAAATCGGAAAAATGGCCAGTGTCCTAAACAGACCTCTTTACTACTAAAATACCTATAATATCGACCTTAGAAGAACTGGCCGATACACACGAAACAGAGGCAGGAAGCAAGTCAGAAAATTTACATATAAGTATGTGTGCGATATACCATTTCTCGCTGACCAAGAAAACTACACTCCCCGAGTCCAGTAAGGCAGATACAGGCCCAAACCCCATTTCTACTTTAATGAAGGGAGCACCACCTTTCAGATCCGCAGAAATCCGTAAAAACTCGGGCAGGCAAGTATCGAATAAAGGCTGAACAGAAGCACAACGAGGGCTGTCATCGACTGGGGGAATGTGATTGACGGAATCCCCTTTACCTAGTCAGCTGGACGCAGAAGTCCTAGCATAATTCTTCGCGAAATGTCCCAGACGCCCACACTTAAAACAGACGAAATTGTTACTCCCAACAAGCACACTGGTATTAGTCAACGTGCCCACCAGGAGTTCTGGCGGGACAAAGATTCCGTAAATGATCGCGTGATTCACACTCATAACACCTTCTCAGGTTAGTGGGCTTTCAAGAAGATGGAGTGCCGGATACATTGGGCGATGAAAGACTACTCCCCGTACGCAATGTGTCTGCATGACGAACACCTTCCGCAGCAACGACCATCGCTTCCAACTCTGAAAAAGTGCGGGGATGGGCCACGAAACACAAACAAGAACGGTACGAGGGGTTTATGCCCTCAACAATAGTCGATACGATTTGCTCTTCCGAATAATGGTGCGCGAAAACCCTGGCGTAAATTTTAATATCCAAAATGAAATCAGCCAACGACTCATCATTACGCTGGACTCTGAAGTAAAATGTTTGCACAAACAAATTTAATGCCCTAGGCGGAATAAAATACATAAATCAGTGCGCGTGGAATTGCTGAATAGTTTCCTGTTCCTTAATGGCCTTAACAATCCTATGAAACAACTCACCGCTCGCCAAAGGGTAAATAATCTGCACTATATGACTACCGTAAGTTAAATTCCAAAAAACCAGAGCATGGTCCAGGAATTCGACCAGGAAATGAAGGAAGGCTACTGTGTCGCTAACCGAATTGACAGAGTAGTATGGGGCACCCTTCAACATTAGCGTTAATGGATGAGGAATACTGGAGTATATAGAAACATTTGACGGTAGAATAGATTGCAAAGTTTGCTGATCTTGCTGTTCTCTAACCTCCCTATTCCCTATAGGTTTATCCACATCATCTCCACCTACCACGGGGACCAAACGGGGAGGTTTTGTTTTGCCTGCCAACTTCGTCAGCCACGAGTCAGTTTTCTCCAATAAGCTAAGCCCTCTCTCTTCCAAGTGCTTAACTTGGGCCCTCAACTCATTCCTTAATTCCAATGACAAAAGATCCCCAATACGCTGAACGTAACGGGTGAGGCGACCTTGAACTATCCTCACATGGTGACTAGATACCACGTCGTTTTCCAAAAAGTCCATGATTGAAGCAATATCGGTTAAATTTGCGACAATCAAGGACACGGCACTGCCCGCCTCGCCATCGGTATAACAGGGTACAATGACCGGCTTATCTAAGTTGGTTCGTAATAATGCCTCATCGCTCTTGACCATACCTCGAGATTCGAGGTTCCGAATGTTCAACTCAGAGTAATTCCTCCTTTCGGAGGGACCCCGGATAGGCTACAACACGAGTGGAGATTTTGATGACTTAACAAGCAAAATGAAGCGCGACGTGGCGGAAGGACACCGAGAGACAACCCTTCCAAGAGATCAAGTACGTTTACTAATATGACACCAGCCCCATACAACCAATGGGGCTGGATAATAAGTCAGTAGTATAATACAGGGATTCGGCGTCCACCGCCACCGCAGTGCCCCCCGGGGCCTCCTCCACCGCCACTGCACTGGGGAACCTCCCAGGGGCCTTCTCCACCGCAGCCAGGGTCAACTTCCAGTGCTGCCAACTTAACCTCACTAGCAGGAAATTTGAATTGGTAAACAAAGCCATGTGCTTTTTTGACAGCCACGTGTTTTTGACAGACAACAACGCATCGCTAACCTCACTGCTGCCATCTTGACGGGGCTAAACTTTAGTGGTGCCAACTTAACCTCACTAGCGCGAGATTTGAATCGGTAAACAAATCCGCGTGCTATATTGACAGCTGTCAACCGCCATCTTTAATCAACAGAGCACCGTGCTGCCCTCTTTAGCTACATATCTTTGAAATGTGGTGGCGGATAATTTGAAAAGTCTTTTTGATAGCAGCCATCTTTAATCGACAGAGCACCGTGCTGCACTCTTTAGTTGAAATGTGGTGGCAGGCAATTCCACGTGACAGCAGCCATCTTTAATCAAGAGAGCACAGTGCTGCACACTTTAGCTGAAATGTGGTGGCGGCAATTTGAAAACTTCTACGTGCTCTTGTTTGGAAACAAAGCCACGTGCTTTTTTGACATCTGCCATCCGCCATCTTTAATCAAGAGAGCACCGTGCTGCACTCTTTAGTTGAAATGTGGTGGCGGCAATTTGAAAAATTCCACGTGCTCTTGTTTGGAAACAATGCCACATGCTTTTTTGACAACTACCATCCGCCATCTTTAATCAAGAGAGCACCGTGTTGCACTCTTTAGTTGAAATGTGGTGGCGGCAAATTCGAAGTGCTTTACAATCTCACGTGCTTTTTTGACAGCTGTCATCCGCCATCTTTAATCAATAGAGGACAGTGCTGCACTCTTTAGCTACATACCTTTGAAATGCGGTGGCGGCAATTTGAAAAATTCTATTAGCTCTTCTTTGGAAACAAACCCACGTGCTTTTATTGACAGCTGTCATCCGCCATCTTTAATCAACAGAGCACCGTGCTGCCCTCTTTAGCTACAAACCTTTAACATGTGGTGGCGGACAATTTGAAAAATTATTTTTGACAGCAGCCATCTTTAATCAACAGAGCACCGTGCTGCTATCTTTATCGTAGTACTAGATAATTTCTACGTCACAGCTGTCATCCGCCATCTTGCATCGCACACCTCAGTGCTGCACTCTTTAGCTACTACCTTTGAAATATGGTGGTGGATAATTTAAAAATTCTACAGCAACCATCTCTCGACGCTAATTGCACGAGATAGTGGCTATACATGACTCCTTAAGGGTGCTTACGCAAGATGGCTGCTATACATAGGTTCTTATGAGACTCCCTTGGGATGCTTACGCAAGATAGCAGCTATACATGGCTCCTTATGAGACGCCCTAGGGATGCTTGCTGAAGATGGCGACTGCTCTTATGAGACGGCTTAAGGGTCCTTGCACAAGATGGTTTGAGACGCCCAAAGGATGCTTATGCAAGATGCCGACTATACACGACTCCTTATGAGACGCCTTAAGGGTTCTTGCGCAAGATGGCTAATGCTCTTATCAAGAAAGCTAGCTTAGAGGCTAACGTGCCGTGCTAGTTCGATTCATTAAATTTGGGGCTTAAATGCATAATGTTAAATATCTCGAAAACGGTGCATCGTAGAGCAAAACGGACAACATTTTCCCGCCTCGTACCTAGGTTCGCAGTATGAGGAACATGACAGCATAAGAAAAACATAGTCTAATGATGAGATCAACGGTTCGGTTCCTACTTAGGCCCTTTGGCATTTGCACTGTTTTAGCTTGTATTGAAGCAAGTTTTTGTAACATGATCAGGTCTAGCTATGGTAGCGAGTATAACGTGCTGGTTCGATTCATTAAATTTGGGGCTTAAATGCAAAATATCTCGAAAACGGTGCGTTGTAGAGCAACACGGACAAAATTTTTCTGCCTGATAGTTAGGTTCGCAGTATGAGGAACATGATAGCATAAGAAAAACATAGTCTAATGATAAGATCAACGCTTCGGTTACTACTTAGGCCACCGGGCGAGTTGGCCGTGCGTGTAGAGGCGCGCGGCTGTGAGCTTGCATCCGGGAGATAGTAGGTTCGAATCCCACTATCGGCAGCCCTGAAAATGGTTTTCCGTGGTTTCCCATTTTCACACCAGGCAAATGCTGGGGCTGTACCTTAATTAAGGCCACGGCCGCTTCCTTCCAACTCCTAGGCCTTTCCTATCCCATCGTCGCCATAAGACCTATCTGTGTCGGTGCGACGTAAAGCCCCTAGCAAAAAAAACTACTTAGGCCCTTTGGCATTTGCTCTGTTTTAGCTTGTATTGAAGCAAGTTTTTGTAACATGATCAGGTCTAGCTATGGTAGTGAGTATAACGTGCTATGCTGGTTCGATTCATTAAATTTGGGGCTTAAATGCAAAATGTTAAAAATCTTCAAAACGGTACGTCGCAGAGTAAAACGGACAAAATTTTTCTGCCCAATACCTAGGTTCGCAGTATCAGGAATATGATAGCATAAGAAAAACATAGTTTAATGATGAGATGAACGGTTCGGTTCCTACTTAGGCCCTTTGGCATTAACGGCTATCTAATTCTACAAGATGGCGGCTGCTCTTATGAGACAGCTTACGGGTGCTCGCACAAGATGGCTTGAGACTCCCTAGGGATGCTTGCGCAAGATGACGGACACAAGATGGCGGCTATACATAGCTCCTTATGAGACGGCTTAAGAGCGGTTGTACAAGATGGCTGCTGATCTTACGAGACGCCCTAGGGGTGCTTGCGCAAGATAGCAGCGACAAGATGGTGACTATACATAGCTCCTTATGAGACAACCTAGGGGTGCTCGCACAAGATGGCGGCTACTCTTATGAAGAAAGCTAGCTTAGAGGCTACTGAGCAAGATGGCGGCTGCTGTTACGCATGCGGTGGAGGGCAATTTGTGACAGCTCTCATCTTTAATCAACAGAGCATCGTGCTGCTATCTTTAGCTACTACCCTTGAAATGTGGTGGTGGGTAATTAAAAAATTCCTCGTGCTTTTTTGACAGCTAACAGCGGTCATCTTTAAACAATAGCGGTTATACGTAAGCTGTTAAGGCCTCTTGCTATGCCAAGGCATCGCTCTATCGAACAAGTTTAAACCTGCATCACGAAGGCAATAGTGTGCAGCGATAACATCATCGTGCATGTTTAGACTTGCGAAACGTAACAAGACTAGAATCAATGTCGTTAACCTCAACATGTGATCAGAATATTGATTGACGTGTTCAGAACACTACATAAGTGTTTAAGACTAGAATCGAACACTGTACTCGATACAACATGCGTTTAGAACATGTTAGGGGATACCTTTGTTCTAAGATTAGATTGAAACATAACAAGACTAGAATCATTGCTGTTAACTTTAACATGTAATCAGAACATTGGTTGATGTGTTCAGAGCAAAAGTACAACTTCAATGATTTGCCTAGTGTAAAAATCGAAAACACACTGTGTACATATTGCGTAGCTAACTCGCTCAGTAAACGATATTGCAAAGGTACAACTTCAATGATTTGCCTAGTGTAAAAATAAAAAACACACACTGTGCACATACTGCGTACCCAACTTGCTCGGTAAACGATATAGCAAAAGTACAACTTATGATATTCGTCTTGAGCGAAAATAAAAAAACTGCCGAAAAAACTATACTGCATAGCCAACTCGCTCAGTAAACAATAATCTGATTTAGTTACAATAGAAAAAACATAGATTCAAACCCAGTTCTATTACCGCAAACACGGAGAGTAAAAATTAAACAGAACGATTGGTGCTATAAGAAATACATTGGCTACATTTACGTCCCTAGCAGTCGAACAAGTTATTGCATGAGCATGTAACTTGAAATATCAGCCAATCTGTTGACATAGGTTACAAGCATGTAGCTCATGCAGAACGATACAACATGTGTTTAGAACATTGCTTGATGTGTTCAGAACACTAAATAAGTGATCAAGACTAGAATCAAACACTGTACTCGAAACAACATGTTTTTAGAACATATTACGGGATACTTTTGTTCTAAGAAGAGCAGATTACAAAAGAAGTGATTAAGACTAGAATCGAACACTGTACTCGATGTCGTTAACTTCAACATGTGATTAGAACATTGATTGATGTGTTCAGATCAAAAGGACTTTTCCTCCACCTCCTCCTCCTAGGGCTAAAGGGCTAATGGGCAAAAGGGCTCCTCCACTACCTTACTACGTCCTCCTCCTTCCGGAAGGAGTTAGCTGAATTAGGTACATTATTAACGCCCTCATCGATCGCTATCCGCAAAAACGCTTCTACTTTGTTAAGTGTAGAAAATTAATCTTTATTGGTAAATGGTTTTATGTTCAGAACAAGGAATGGAACCTAGGGGTCACGTCTTATCAGAATTACCTAGTAAAATGCCCGAGGTGCGATGAGTTGCGTTTTTCTAACATAAATCAGTATCTGCTTGATTGTTTTAAGTGTTTGGAACACTGAACTTTTCAAGAAGGCAGCAGTGAGGTTAGCGATGTTCTGTTGTTGGATTTTAGATTCCGTGCTACGACATGCATAAGGTGGCAGCCTTGAAGTTTAGCGCCGTAAAGATGACAGCAGTGAGGTTAGCGATGTTCTGTTGTTGGATTTTAAATTCCGCACAACATGCATAAGGTGGCAGCCTTGAGGTTTAGCGCTGTAAAGATAGCAACAGTGAGGTTAGCGATGCTCTATTATCCTTCAAAGTGAGGTTAGGGTCTGTCAAGATGACAGCTGTCAAAAAAGCACATGGCTCTGTTTACCAACAAGAGCACGTGGTCGTGACGTCGAATATTTGACTTATTATTCCAGTTTTTTTATGTTTCCATAACACAGTATTCCCATTCAGCATTTAAATTATTTTAGTGCCAGTTAGGAGGATGTCTTTCTATATTTAGGATCTATGTTTGTATTGCAGCTAGATAGTATGTATTGTTGATGGTGTGCCCTCAAGTAGAAAATCAGGATGATGGTTGAAGTGCACAGAAAGGATTCTTGGGATTGCTCGGCCATCTAGTAGTGCTCTACCATTAGTCCACGAGATAACCATGATTTATGGCCATGTTGTGCATTAAGTAGTTGTAATACTTCACGTGTTTACATTTTAGTGAGACTATTTAAGCAGATATAGTTGAAATCCGTGACTGACAATAGTTAAGTTTTACCCATGAGTGAGGTTTATTTCAATATTTTATTTTAGGGCTTGATTTAGCATAACAAAATGATGGCATAATTAAAATTGTAGTAGCACAGAATTTCTTTTCACAGGCTTTCACAGATTTATTCCAAAAACAGACTTCAACCTAACAAAAAGTGTATGACGACAGACATGTTCAATTAACTGTCATAGGTGGTAGCCAATACTCTGAAAACCACTTAGTTAATCCAGGTTAGTGTTTCATTACCCATCAGGTGTTAGTTGTAATAGTTATTAATTTTCTTCTCATGAAATTAGAATTGACTTGTGTGTGTTCAATTAAAGCCAAGTGTTCAACTTGAAGATAACCTGGAAATTCTAGTTGTTTTGGTTGGTGAATTAAGTTCATTAATTTAACTTAAATAATCCTATTTTTCTTTGAACACACTGCAGTACATGCAGGGTTGAGTAATATTACATTATTAATTCATTGGCATTTGTATTCCTCTTAATTTGGAGATCACAATGGTCATCAGCCACGTACACTTAACCAAACATCAGTGAAGGGTCAGTTTGGTCATCAGTAGACAGCAGAAGTTTAGGCTCAAAAAGGAAATATTTAAGGTGCCTAAAATAGGGTCCTTAACTGCTATATTTAGACAATGAAATGAATAATAGAGAGATATATATAACTGAGCAAATATCAAGAAAACATTAAAATTCTGTTGAGTAATTGGGAATTCAAGGAACCATTGTTGAATTAATGATATTTTAGATGATTTTATTCTTGGTATTATGTTTTCTTCAAGTGAACACATCCAGCTCTAAAGACCAACAGTACACGCATACCAGCTGGGCAGCTGTTCTAATGAAAGATGAAATTCCAAGATTTGAGAAGGTTATGTTTATAAAGGTAAAGAGATTGGAACATTTTCATTGTGTCACAAATTGCTGGGCTTTCCAAATCTGAGAAGGAGGAAGGGGTTGGTAACTCTCCTTGCAGTATTTTATACAAGCTCGTAAGAATCATAGTTGACCTTTAAGTTATACACTCTTTAAAAATAATGGCACAGTGGATCATTATTATGAATAGTGTAAAATATAAAAATTAAAGCAGAAATTCAAATCTAACAAAGGAAAACTGGCACTAAGCATATACTTAGAATGAAAAATGGGAATTTTAGGCATTATACAACCGTTTTATATAGACCTAAACATTCATGAAACATATAAATTTAAAAGGTGATATGTGTATAGCCTTATATAGACCTAAACGTTCATGAAACATATAAGTTTAAAAGGTGATATGTGTATAGCCTATGTTAAGGAAGAAATAGGCATTTGCCTAAATTGCGTTGTCTAGTCATCAGCCACATTTGCTTAACGTTAAACTTTAATTTTTGCCTAATTCGACTTTTAATTTCTTCTCCAGGTCCCAAAACCCATATTGAAGTGGGAATTAATTCTTTGGATCTAACCAAGTTCATTTATTTTTCAGAACCAAACTCTAGAACACACAGTGTCAACTTCATATGACAAACTCCGCAGCATATTTTAAGAGGTTTGAAAACTAAAGACATATACAAGCTGGACAAACCGTCATGGGCATACAACAGAGTCATTGTCATTTTAACAGATTTTAAACGGAAATGCAACATCATCATGTACCACATTTTATTTCATATTCATCTGTGCAAGTGTTATAGTGTGTTTTAAAGTTATATTCATATTCATCCATGCAGGTGTTATAGTGTGTTTAAAGTTGTTTTAAGGTTATTTTGTGTTTGCCTGATTTGACTTGTTGATGATGGCACATAGACTGGTGCCGAAACTAGTACCTCATGTGAATGATATGTGATTCATTCACGTTAATATTTATTTTTGCTAGGGGCTTTACGTCGCACCGACACAGATAGGTCTTATGGCGATGATGGGATAGGAAAGGCCTAGGAGTTGGAAGGAAGTGGCCGTGGCATTAATTAAGGTACAGCCCCAGCATTTGCCATTCACGTTAATAGATATCTTTGTATTGAATAGGAGGAACCCTCTTAACTTCAATTATTATAATCCCACTTCAATACGGATCATGAAATTTCTAAATATTAATGATAATAATAGGTCAATATTGTAATTTGCAGGTTACAAAGATTCAATTAAGGGTTTAGATAAATTGACCTATGCTGATTGTCAGTGGAGAGCCATAATTTTAAGGAACATCTGAAGATCAGTTCCTGATACTGAGACATGTTAGAAATAGGAAGCTTAACCCACAGTTGTTTATGGAGCTGTTGTTTTCGTGTTAACCTCAAAGTTATTTTCTGCAAATAGCCCTTCAGGCATTGCTTTGTATGAATACTAATTTAATCCTGAAATCGTCCAGCCTCAGCGTTGTACGAAGCTCATTGACTGCAGACCACTGTTTACTGTCATATCTGTAAACACAATGGCTGTAATATTTCATTGTTTTCGATTCAATAAACATAGCCAGTTTATATTAGCTTTTGATTTAAGTAAGTAGGCCTCCCTTGATATCCGATAGTCATATGTACAAGTGATGAAGACCTATTAACACTCCCTGAGACACAAGAGTCAAGAATTCATGTCGAAGTTCTAGAACAGGTAAATATCATTACAATGTGATAAAAAGGCTTCGGTATACAGGATGTCTCTTTGACATTCCACCACTTTGCAATGATGGGATGTAAAGGATTTTTAGTGAATTATTTACGGATTCATTAGAGGGTAGTGGGTGGCCGTTTCCCTGCCACTAGGTTAAGAAAAATGGAGCAACCTAAGCACAATTATACTGCAGCATTGGAGATACAAGTCCTTACAGATGCCTCATTGGGCACTACGTGATTTTCATGAATAGCTATATGCACAGAAGTTCTACTTTCAATTTTGATTCAGAACAGGTTAACAGAAACAATGTTATAGTACAAAAGCCAACAGGACAAGTAAAGTTTTGGGCTACTGGTCTACTCAAAGGAACCAGCAAGTGCCATGTAGAAAGTGGGTGTAGAAAGTGGGCGCACAGGTGAACTTAGTCTTCATAAATCCCGTTTTTCAGTAACAATTCAATTTTCATACCCTATTATGACTTGATTCGGCACTTATGTATTCCTTTCAATTGCTTATTGAATCGTTTCAATATTTTTCTCGTGCACTTCTAGAGTTTTGCCACCTGCATTAATCCTTGTCATGTGATTATTCTGTGCTCTTGCAGATTTCCTCTTATTCTCGCATCTAGATGGCCCCTTCTGTCGAAGTCCTAAACCAGCAAAAAGGGCCGTTCAGACCTGAGAACCAGCGGATGTATAATATTTGGGATTGATGACGAGATAACTAATGTGTCATTATGCTGCCAGTAGGCCTAGGGCCTATCTCTGAGAAAATGGCACGATGGGATGGGCAGTTCCCAAGTAAAACATGAGTACTGGCAAGAGGGTGCTCTTCTGGCTGAAGAACTTGATACTTCTCTCCTGTGTGTATGTGCGTGGCTACATCTCAAGGATTGGAGGTCTTCTGCCACACCGACCACTCGTGCAGCTTTAGGCCGGCGTGATAAATGACAATGACAGGGCAATCGAAACCCTTCTCGTCCTTGTGACCCAACAGCATCGTGCTGCGTGCGAAGAATTTACCACGACACACCCAGCAATATGGCTACTCTCCCATACCAGTCCTCATGAGAATGGGTAAGTTCCACGACTTTCTGAACACATTATAGGATTACTGAGAATTCGATGACTTCAAATCCGTGTGTGTCCGCAGATGTCTCAACAGCATGCCTTTGTGTGTGAAGGACATGCAGCAGATATTTCATTCGTATGGCTTCTCTCCCGTGTGCATCCGCATGTGTTTGGTTACATAGGCTTTCTGTTTGAAAGACCTGCCACAGATATCACAGCAGTACGGCTTTTCTTCTGCGTGTATTCTCATATGTCTCGACAGCCCGAATTTCTGGGCAAAGGATATGCAGCAGATAGAGCAAGAGAATGGCTTCTCACCGGTGTGTATACGCATGTGATTGGTTAGATTGTACTGCTGGATAAAGGACTTGCCACATATAACGCATGAGTATGGCGCTACACCTGTGTGCTCATGTATGTGCATAGTTGATTGTTTTTTGCACCTAAAAGACATACAACATATACTGCAGACGTACGGTTTCTCATCTGTATGGGTGCGCATGTGCGTGGTTAAATTACTTTTCGCGCTGAAAGACATACCACATACATTGCAGTAATTTGGTTTCACCCCAGTATGAGTCCGCGTGTGAGTTATTAAATTGTCTTTCCGGTTAAAAGACTTTCCGCAGGTATTGCATAAATACCGTTTCTCGCCAGTGTGAGTCTTGATGTGGACAGTTAGTCGGACTTTATGGCTAAATGATTTGCCACAAATATTACAACTGTAAGGCTTCTCTAAGAAACGGAACACCTGGTCCTTTGGGACCACGACGTTTTCCGACACGCTGCTTTTGCTACTGAACACCTTTCCGCAGTGATCGCACTTCAATGGACGAAACCCGTTGTGTCTCTTAAGATGTCGCATTAGATTCAACTTCCTGACCAGGACTTTACCGCACTTATCGCACCTGAGATATGCTGCTCCGCCATCCGGAGTTGGAAGATCTGCGTTGTTCACCCCTGGAATCAACCTACAGTGACAAATTAAAACCATGTGACAAATAGTTCAACAGTCAACTCCACTACATGTCTCACATAGAGGAATTCTTGCTGAACACTTCACTCACTGATATCCACACAGAGATCTTGTTACTAATGAACATCACATTCCTGAGGTTAAAAATCATCTGAGGTCAAATTCAGAGTGTAGTCTTTAATTTCAAAAGCTCTCACTTTTTGTGAGGATATGATGCGTCCTTTCTCTCGAATGCCTACTGTCATGCTATCACATGCAATTGTCTTCTGATTTAAGAATGTACGAACTCATAGACCACCTCATTTAAAGAATGTATGAGAAGAGCAGTGCAGCCTAAAGGAGAAGCACAAGCTATTACACCCAGAAACCATTTATCTATTGAAATCTGTATGAATCTATCAACCTATTTAAAGTTGGCATATGCTTTGGAGCTTTGATCTTGTTTAACCACTCTAAGGTTTGTGGCATGTGTGTAGTTATTTTTGTAAAAGCCCTTGTTGTTATTGTTTGAGGAAATCCCAGTGTTGCAGATATTAACAAAGTTGAGGTCATTGTTTGCCAATAGTCAGCAAGATCTGCTTAACCATGGCAAATCATTTGTAAATATGATATAATGTGACACAAACAAACGCTTTGTATTTGTACATAGTTAGCATATCAGTGTAACAATCTAGTGTGACACAATGTGTTATTTCTAGTTACATAGATTTTATGTGCAGTCAAACAGAGCTGTTCTACATTCTGGATGGTAGGTTTATATGAAGAAGTTCATACTCATTACCATGTATTACATCAGTCTACGTCTTATTTGCTATCTTTCACAGAGGCTGTAGGCAACAATGAAACCAATAATCATAGTGAAATCTTGGAGAAGCTGAAGATAACAAGCAGATGACATTTCATGCCCTAACTTTGATGGTTTCAATTCGTCTCCAGATCAAACTGTCCTAGACATTATAATGATGATGACAAATATTATGGCTTAGGTTGCAGTATTTGATAACGATATTCTAATATCCTAGAATATTTGAACCCAAATGCAAACTATCACATCATTGAATATCATTACAAGTGCTCCCTAGACACTACAACTGAAAGGAGCATGAAAATCAAGGCTTGAGTGGTGGTGGTGGTGGTGGTGATTATTGTTTTAAGAGGAAGTACAACTAGGCAACCATCCTCTATTTAAAACTAATCAGAGAGAAAAAATGGAAGGGGTCCAACACTTCGAGAGATGAAGGTATCGGCCAAACGAAGACAACGGCCACGAAGGGCATGAAAATGAAAGACTCCCTAGCCCTCGCAAACCTAATAGCGTCGGGGTCGGAAAAGAACAAGAGTTGACCAAGGGAGGTCGGATAGGATAGATGAAAGTGAGGAGTCTGGCACAAGTAAGTGGAAGCAATACCATGACTCAGCTAAGGGCCCCGTGGTCGCCAACCCACGCTCCAAAGTTCAGAGCCCCTGGGGCCCCTTTTAGTCGCCTCTTACGACAGGCAGAGGATACCGTGTGTGTTATTCTACCGCCCCCACCAACAGGGGGGTCAAGGCTTGAGCCACAATTCGTAATAACAGGACATTGAATTGTACACAGTGGATATTGTTGCTATGTAAGGAAGGAAAGAGTTTCCTTTTCTTTCAGAAACGAAAGATGCCTTCTTGACATTGCTTGACAATAAGACCGCTGACGATCTTGTCGTTCGTCGTGATGTGACTGGACATGTCGCACGGAGGAAGGAAGACCACAGGGCACAGGGCGGATATGGATATAGAGAGAAGAATAGCAATGGCCAACAACTTCTCGATTATGAAGAAACCGATCATTGTGAACACATGGTTCAGAAAGTGTGATACTCACCTAGTCACGTTCAACAGTGGCTCCCAGGAACTCAGATTGATAACATCCTTGAGACGACAGAATCTCACAGATGTTCCTTAAGAAACTGTTGTGGAGCAACATCGACCAGTCATCTGTAAGCTGCATATAAAGTTGCCATGAGCCCAATACTTCACCAGAAATAGACCAAAAGGAATCAAATTATGGTGTATTAAGGAGGTTAAGTTGTTTCACCAATCACTACAGCTGAAGTGAGCTGGACTTTACTGAAAGATGCTGCACGTTCTATTCTTGGAACAACTAAACAAGGACTATGAAGGATTGACAATGATGCGTGGCTTTGGAATGATGATATTAAGGATGCAGTACGGTTGAAGAAATAGCTGTTCCACAAGTTTGTGTCAGTTAAAACACCACCTCGTTTGAATGCCTACAAAGCAGCCCCTAGTAAATCGAAGGTGATTACCGTAACAAAAGCAAAGCGGTATGCAGGCCTATATGTGAAACTTGACCAACGCAAAGGCGAGTAGGATATTTATTGGCTAGACATCCTATGCTTTTATGGCATCAATGATGAAACAGGCAATCTGCTGCTGCGGGAATGTTAGCTGAACTACTTTGATGAAATTTCGATCTTAGAATTTACCTCCGCTGTTGAAGGACCAATGAAGGAAATTGAAGTCACCAATTTCCAGGGTGATCTGAAGGAAATGAAACCAAGGAAAGCCACCAGTACAGATGATCTCAACGGCAGGATGGAGCAGTACGGTTAACACAGCTTTTCAACCAAGTCATCAAAGATGGTCAAATACCAACAGATTGGCGATGGAGCATCCAAACAAAAACAAGGGGAGCTCAGCCAAATTTTCAAATTAATGCCCAATCAGATTTCTTAGGAATGTGGTGGAGGTCTTTAAACAAATCTTCAACAAAAGGATTCGTCACTTACCCAAACTTCGACAAAAGGATTCATCAGTTACCCAAACTTACAACGAACCAAGCTAGACTAACCTGAAAGATGCTGCATGTTCTATTCTTGGAACAACTAAACCAGGAGGATAATGGACTGACAATGATGCGTGGCTTTGGAATGAAGATATTAAGGATGATGTATGGTTGAAGAAATAGTTGTTCCACAGATCTGTGAAAAACTGTGGCAAAACAGAAGCAATTCACACTACATGGCTCTTAGTTTTGTGGCCCTTGAGGCCTTCTAACGGGTACTACATGACCTAATCTGGTTAGCGCTACAAGAACATGCCACTCCAGAGCACCTTCTTCAGCGGGTAGATCCAAGCAGTTATGTTCAAGTTGCCCTACGATCGTCCGATGACTTCCGCATATCTACAGGAGTCCAATAAGGCTCTGCCTTCTCACCACTGCTGTTCATTCTCGTGATGGACACAGTTACAACAGACCTGCACATGTCAATCCCATGGACTATTCTCTATGCTGATGATGTAATTTTGGCTGCAGAGAATGAGGTTGATTTCCAGCACCAAACAGAAGATTGGAGCAATCGACTAGTGCAATATGGCCCTGCAACAACAAAGGTAAGACAGAATACATGACATTAAATCCTCAAGAAGTTGGAACTATCCATGTTGATGGTGAAGATATACCACGAGTAGAGAAACTTAAGAATCTTGGCTTTACAATCTCTGCTGATGGCCAATTTACTGATGAGGTCAACATAAGGACATACACAGCCTGGCTGAAGTGGTGAATCACAAGGGGTGTCCCTGTGACCCTCTGATGAAGGATCACCTGAAATCTAATATCTACCGAACTGTTGTCTGTCGTGTCATTTTCTACGGCACTGAATGTTGGCCAGCTACAAGGAAGGTAGAATGCCAAATAAGCATCATGGATACGAAGATGCTTAGGTGGAAGGCTGGCATAACTAGACTGGATTACATTTCAAATAATGTTAATAGGAAACGTTTTGGCATTGCATCGATCCAGAAAAGAATTAGGAAAGCTGCCGGCGCTGGTTTGAACATGTGCCGCATGGAGAGGAAAATATATCAGAAAAATCAGTGTATACACAGGAAGTCTATCGAAGGAGGCGCAAGGGACGAACAAGACAGTGAAAGACCAATACAGTGCAGAATGACCTGAAAGCTGTAAAAATACATACAGACATGGCTCGATCCGAACTAATTGGAGACATTGAACCACAACACCGGACCTTGCCACAAGGCAAGAGAAACACTGAAGAAGCAGAATAACAAGCAGAAGATTGGTGAATTTTCTATTGTAAAAAATGGTAAACAATGGATATTTTACACATCCTAGCATTCCACTTAATACGTTCAAATTCTCTACCCAAAAGCCTATGTCCTGTATCTAAATATTACTTATTTTCACAAAATAATGTTTGAATGAAGAAGGCTTCTTGAATTCATGGTTAGGTGACTCCATTAAATACATTACTGAGAAAAATATATGAATCAATGAAAAAAATTTCAGGATTATCTGGGTTAATCTTCAGTGGCAGTTTGAATATCTGATGTAATTTTACAAGTACCACCCAGAGGGGAATCCGTCAGTGTATTCTAGGATGAAAGGAATTTCAGCAATTCATATTTCTGCTTACGTCCATCACAGATAGCGGATGATCAGATTGAATAATTTGTTATTTTCACCTCGACCAGGTCTATAAGTATGAAGACTGTGGATGAGCGGCACTTAGTGGTCAGCTAAGTGCCATGTGTTGCTCAACAAGTGGAAGGTAACCTCAACACTAAGTAGTCTGCTCAGGCCCTTGTGTCTCTCCACAAGTGAAGGGAACCTGAGTACTAAGTGGTTAGTTCAGGGCCATGTGCCTCTCCACAAGAAGAAATCTCACTTCTTAAATGTTCAAATTCCTGACAGGAATCAAACTTACGTCCTTCCTTTACCATCTCAGCTTGTGTGTCAGGGACAGTGAAAGGCAACGTGGATCAGTGACAGAGTATTGGTCTCCGTATCCCACTGAGGTACTCGGACTTTTGGGGGGTGGAAGTGATAATTACTGTGTAACAGCTTAAATGTAGAACAAGATTCCTACTCTGTTTCTTGCCGGCCGGTTACAGACATCCATTAGTTATTTCAAGTGCGTTGTACTTACTTAGTGATGGTGGTGGTGATTATTGTTTTAAGAGGAAGTACAACTAGGGAACAATCCTCTATATAACACTAATAAGAGGGGAAAAAATGGAAGGGGTCTGACACTTCAAAAAATGAAGCTATTGGCCAAAGGAAAACAAGGACCACGAAGGGCGTGAAAATGAAGGACTCCCCAGCCCTTGCAAACCTAATAGCGTTGAGGTTGGAAAAGAACAAGAGTTGACCAAGGGAGGTCAGATAGGATAGATGAAAGTGAGAAGCCTGCCACAAGTAAGTGGAAGCAAAGCCAGAACTCATCTAAGTGTCCCATGGTTGCAAATCCATGCTCCAAAGTTCAATGACCCGGGGGCCCTTTTTAGTCCCCTCTTATTCTACCGCCCCCATCCACAGTTACTTAGTGGTGGTAAACATAAAGTTAGCATAGCTTCTTGAAACAGTACGTGTGCTCTTTCTGTTGCAGAGAATGAGCAAACAACCTACTAAGATGTATGTCGACAAAAACTTAGCTACAGGGAAATGGCTTGTAATTTTAACAAACATGTTGAAAAAAGGCACCCAATAATAATAATTCTTATAAAAATTTAGAAAACTCCATTGGCACATGAAGTTCTAATAGTGTTTATGGGCTCAAATATCAGGTCCTGAACAGTAATTGCAAGCGTCATTTTGAGTAGCTGTCTGTCATAAATCATCATCAACTGGAACCTATGCGGAATGATGGAACAGTTGGTACAATAACATATTTTACCTGTTGAGAAGGTTTGAGATTGAAATTTTTGTAAGAATGGTCATGTTCATCTATTCAAAGGCTTTGTAAGTACTTCGCGATATGCGTTAAAATTAAGAAATGTCCAAAGACAAATGAATAAGATACGGTATGTCAAGAAAATAAAAATTAAATCAGCAAAATATAAAGCAAGAAAACCAAGAAGAGAGTGTAAAGTCACATGACTGAAGCACAAACTTAAACTCCAATAAAGCACAAGGCACTCAAGCATTAAAATACCGGTATGGTAAATAAATCTTACATTCACTCACAAGAAAATAAGAGAACATCATGTCATTAGGCAAATTACAAAACTTTTACATCGAGTTCTGATGAAAAATATTACAAATTTAAGCTTGCAGTTTTAAAAGTTCTTGTATAAAATTAATTAATGCATAAATTCTGTGATGTTAAACAGTTAATTGCCAGAGATTTCTTTTTTGACATGGCACTGTGGTTACCATCAAATACTATGAAAGATATGATGCAACATCTTGAATACGTCGTTCAAGAAGAAGGTTCCATTCCATAAGAAATTGAATTTTGATGGTAATACAGGCATATTATGAAGTTTCCTTACTTACCAAATGTAGTGTAGAATATCCAGAAACTTAGTCACAAATGCTTCATAAACTGTTCTGATGTAATTCAGTACCAAATCGTAACAGAAAAATTTAGACCTAGTACTGACTAATCAAAATATCTCAAATATTGAATGCACAAAGAGCATAAGGAGCACAGGATGCCAGCGGATATACACCACCAGGCCATAGAAATAGAGCTACGAATTATACTGCATCGGGCTAAACCTAACACTATTGTCCCGACTTCATATTATTGGGAAAAAAGCAAACTATGAAAGTCTGTTAATGAAGCTTGGAGACACGAATTGCAACTCTCTCTATGAATGCACTGAAGCTGATATTGCAACTTTTATTCATCTATAAACAAATCTGTTCCCATGGAAAAAACAGGTAATGGCAAAACATACCCTCTTTGGTTTACAGACAGCATAATTCAAAAATTAAAAGGAAAAGAATATTACAGAAAGCGGAAATAAATTATGGAACATTATGTTCGCCAATACAAACAGCTCAGAGCTCAAATTCAATCCGCACACAAAAGATAAATTGAGACAGTAGAACAAGGTACCAATAATGTAATTAGATCTTTGTTGACATACGTTAGAAGCAGGAGAAAATGAAAATAACATACTAGATAATAAGGATGAATTTGTAGAAGGTTTTATGGACTATTTCCAATCAGTATATTCCCCGCATAAGGTACAATACCACACAACTAACCCTCAATCATTGACTAACAATACATTGCGCATCAACGACTTTGTTTTAGAAGTTGAATAAGCACTTGAAAAGCTGAAACCTAAAGCATCTGCAAGAGCAGACCAAGTACCACCGTATGCGATAAAAGGTTGTTTAGATGCTCTTAAGCATCCACTTCTGTTTATATATAATTTGATTATGAAAACATCCATATTTTCATCTGTCTGGAAATTATCACGTACGTACCCCATACTTAAATCGGGGGATCCCACATTGATAAACAACTACCGGCCTATTTCTATATTATCCGCGTCAGCAAAAGTTTTTGAATGTATGTTATATGTTATGTAATTGAATAATAACATATTTATGACCTCTTATATCAGGTAAAGATGGTATTCTTGGTTACCTTCACTCAACAAGTGTCCATAAAACTTGACACACGTTGACAAATTGATGTAGTATTTAGAAACTTTGAAAAATTACCCAATAAAATTAATGATGACGCCCTGCTGAGTAAGTTAAACCTGCTCAGTTTCTCAAAACAAATATGGCACCTTTTCAGTTCCTATCTGGACCACAGGAAAAAGTTCATTTATTTCCAGAAATATTCCTCCTTGGAATACCCTGTCACTTCAAGGATAATTCAAGAGTCAAATTTAGGCGCTTTAGATTTTCTTGCATTTATCAACGACTTGCCTGCACAAATGAAATATTCCAACTATACGCAGACTGTTTCAAAGTATTCAAGGGTATTTAAAACATAAATGACTGTAAACATCTTCACCTAGATTTGAAAAGTGTATTGGAGTCGGTGACTGAAAATAAACTGTACTTAAATGCAGTAAAACGTATATCAATGTTATTCTCCAGAAGGAAAACTCCCACCTACTACACTTACAAGCTAGGTGACAGTGATTTACGATCTGTTTGCGATATGAAAGAACTTGGGCGTTTCATTTAACCATGAGCTTATTCTCAATTCGCATATACTGAAAGTGGTAGCTGAGTCATACATTATCAGGAATATAAAACCTTAAAAAAGAAACAAAATTGCATTCATCTGTGCAATAGTTAGACCAAAATAGAATATGCCAGAATCGTTGAAAGCCCTAGGTGTCAATCATATGTCTATCAGATTGAAAAATTACAAAAGAGATTTTTAAAATAAGTACAATGTAAAAAAAAAAACAAAAAAAAAACTGGCTACTTATAAACGTATGGTACCCTATAGTGATATCCTTTTAAATTTCAGAGTGGAGAGTTCCGAAATTTGCAGACTTAAGAATGCAGTAACATTTATTTTGTAATTGTAAACTATGCTAATGTATTGATAATCCTGAACGACATTTTCTCTTAAATTTCCATGTAGCTCACTTCAATTCCACAAATATAACATTTCAAAATGAAAAACCAGGGCATGTGCCCATTATAATGCGTCGGTGAACAGACTCTGTAGTATCTTCAACAGCGCCATTCAGAAAAATAATGGCTTTGACTTCAGCCTGCCAATGCAAGAGTTTCTAACAGAGATTCATCGCACAATTAAATGATGATGTAGATGTTGATTCCCACAGGGAATCAGAAATAATTGTTCCGAATGAGTAAATTTATAATACCAATATAAATGGTCCGTTATTGGACATTATAAATTTTCCAGCTAACTCATTCCTGGTTGCCAGCGTTTCGCCCCCGTGTGCTAGGCTGGGCTCATCAGTTGGTACCTAGCACACCCACCAAGACGCTGGATAGTGCATACCGTGGAGGCCACTGCGTAGGCTAATTGTAGCCACCGGCAGTGCCAATGCACTATGAGACATTGTCTCATTATCAAAAATTGATGCCTGCTTGGCCATCAGATGATGTAGATGTTGATTCCCACAGGGAATCAGAAATAATTGTTCCGAATGAGTAAATTTATAATACCAATATAAATGGTCCGTTATTGGACATTATAAATTTTCCAGCTAACTCATTCCTGGTTGCCAGCGTTTCGCCCCCGTGTGCTAGGCTGGGCTCATCAGTTGGTACCTAGCACACCCACCAAGACGCTGGATAGTGCATACCGTGGAGGCCACTGCGTAGGCTAATTGTAGCCACCGGCAGTGCCAATGCACTATGAGACATTGTCTCATTATCAAAAATTGATGCCTGCTTGGCCATCAGATGATGTAGATGTTGATTCCCACAGGGAATCAGAAATAATTGTTCCGAATGAGTAAATTTATAATACCAATATAAATGGTCCGTTATTGGACATTATAAATTTTCCAGCTAACTCATTCCTGGTTGCCAGCGTTTCGCCCCCGTGTGCTAGGCTGGGCTCATCAGTTGGTACCTAGCACACCCACCAAGACGCTGGATAGTGCATACCGTGGAGGCCACTGCGTAGGCTAATTGTAGCCACCGGCAGTGCCAATGCACTATGAGACATTGTCTCATTATCAAAAATTGATGCCTGCTTGGCCATCAGATGATGTAGATGTTGATTCCCACAGGGAATCAGAAATAATTGTTCCGAATGAGTAAATTTATAATACCAATATAAATGGTCCGTTATTGGACATTATAAATTTTCCAGCTAACTCATTCCTGGTTGCCAGCGTTTCGCCCCCGTGTGCTAGGCTGGGCTCATCAGTTGGTACCTAGCACACCCACCAAGACGCTGGATAGTGCATACCGTGGAGGCCACTGCGTAGGCTAATTGTAGCCACCGGCAGTGCCAATGCACTATGAGACATTGTCTCATTATCAAAAATTGATGCCTGCTTGGCCATCAGATGATGTAGATGTTGATTCCCACAGGGAATCAGAAATAATTGTTCCGAATGAGTAAATTTATAATACCAATATAAATGGTCCGTTATTGGACATTATAAATTTTCCAGCTAACTCATTCCTGGTTGCCAGCGTTTCGCCCCCGTGTGCTAGGCTGGGCTCATCAGTTGGTACCTAGCACACCCACCAAGACGCTGGATAGTGCATACCGTGGAGGCCACTGCGTAGGCTAATTGTAGCCACCGGCAGTGCCAATGCACTATGAGACATTGTCTCATTATCAAAAATTGATGCCTGCTTGGCCATCAGATGATGTAGATGTTGATTCCCACAGGGAATCAGAAATAATTGTTCCGAATGAGTAAATTTATAATACCAATATAAATGGTCCGTTATTGGACATTATAAATTTTCCAGCTAACTCATTCCTGGTTGCCAGCGTTTTGCCCCCGTGTGCTAGGCTGGGCTCATCAGTTGGTACCTAGCACACCCACCAAGACGCTGGATAGTGCATACCGTGGAGGCCACTGCGTAGGCTAATTGTAGCCACCGGCAGTGCCAATGCACTATGAGACATTGTCTCATTATCAAAAATTGATGCCTGCTTGGCCATCAGATGATGTAGATGTTGATTCCCACAGGGAATCAGAAATAATTGTTCCGAATGAGTAAATTTATAATACCAATATAAATGGTCCGTTATTGGACATTATAAATTTTCCAGCTAACTCATTCCTGGTTGCCAGCGTTTCGCCCCCGTGTGCTAGGCTGGGCTCATCAGTTGGTACCTAGCACACCCACCAAGACGCTGGATAGTGCATACCGTGGAGGCCACTGCATAGGCTAATTGTAGCCACCGGCAGTGCCAATGCACTATGAGACATTGTCTCATTATCAAAAATTGATGCCTGCTTGGCCATCAGATGATGTAGATGTTGATTCCCACAGGGAATCAGAAATAATTGTTCCGAATGAGTAAATTTATAATACCAATATAAATGGTCCGTTATTGGACATTATAAATTTTCCAGCTAACTCATTCCTGGTTGCCAGCGTTTCGCCCCCGTGTGCTAGGCTGGGCTCATCAGTTGGTACCTAGCACACCCACCAAGACGCTGGATAGTGCATACCGTGGAGGCCACTGCGTAGGCTAATTGTAGCCACCGGCAGTGCCAATGCACTATGAGACATTGTCTCATTATCAAAAATTGATGCCTGCTTGGCCATCAGATGATGTAGATCTTGATTCCCACAGGGAATCAGAAATAATTGTTCCGAATGAGTAAATTTATAATACCAATATAAATGGTCCGTTATTGGACATTATAAATTTTCCAGCTAACTCATTCCTGGTTGCCAGCGTTTCGCCCCCGTGTGCTAGGCTGGGCTCATCAGTTGGTACCTAGCACACCCACCAAGACGCTGGATAGTGCATACCGTGGAGGCCACTGCGTAGGCTAATTGTAGCCACCGGCAGTGCCAATGCACTATGAGACATTGTCTCATTATCAAAAATTGATGCCTGCTTGGCCATCAGATGATGTAGATGTTGATTCCCACAGGGAATCAGAAATAATTGTTCCGAATGAGTAAATTTATAATACCAATATAAATGGTCCGTTATTGGACATTATAAATTTTCCAGCTAACTCATTCCTGGTTGCCAGCGTTTCGCCCCCGTGTGCTAGGCTGGGCTCATCAGTTGGTACCTAGCACACCCACCAAGACGCTGGATAGTGCATACCGTGGAGGCCACTGCGTAGGCTAATTGTAGCCACCGGCAGTGCCAATGCACTATGAGACATTGTCTCATTATCAAAAATTGATGCCTGCTTGGCCATCAGATGATGTAGATGTTGATTCCCACAGGGAATCAGAAATAATTGTTCCGAATGAGTAAATTTATAATACCAATATAAATGGTCCGTTATTGGACATTATAAATTTTCCAGCTAACTCATTCCTGGTTGCCAGCGTTTCGCCCCCGCTGGCAACCAGGAATGAGTTAGCTGGAAAATTTATAATGTCCAATAACGGACCATTTATATTGGTATTATAAATTTACTCATTCGGAACAATTATTTCTGATTCCCTGTGGGAATCAACATCTACATCATCTGATGGCCAAGCAGGCATCAATTTTTGATAATGAGACAATGTCTCATAGTGCATTGGCACTGCCGGTGGCTACAATTAGCCTACGCAGTGGCCTCCACGTTATGCACTATCCAGCGTCTTGGTGGGTGTGCTAGGTACCAACTGATGAGCCCAGCCTAGCACACGGGGGCGAAACGCTGGCAACCAGGAATGAGTTAGCTGGAAAATTTATAATGTCCAATAACGGACCATTTATATTGGTATTATAAATTTACTCATTCGGAACAATTATTTCTGATTCCCTGTGGGAATCAACATCTACATCATCTGATGGCCAAGCAGGCATCAA
This sequence comes from Anabrus simplex, assembly GCF_040414725.1. Taxonomy (NCBI): domain Eukaryota; kingdom Metazoa; phylum Arthropoda; class Insecta; order Orthoptera; family Tettigoniidae; genus Anabrus; species Anabrus simplex. Next base: position 23,727,595 of record NC_090278.1, on the reverse strand, counting down.
TTTTTGATAATGAGACAATGTCTCATAGTGCATTGGCACTGCCGGTGGCTACAATTAGCCTACGCAGTGGCCTCCACGGTATGCACTATCCAGCGTCTTGGTGGGTGTGCTAGGTACCAACTGATGAGCCCAGCCTAGCACACGGGGGCGAAACGCTGGCAACCAGGAATGAGTTAGCTGGAAAATTTATAATGTCCAATAACGGACCATTTATATTGGTATTATAAATTTACTCATTCGGAACAATTATTTCTGATTCCCTGTGGGAATCAACATCTACATCATCTGATGGCCAAGCAGGCATCAATTTTTGATAATGAGACAATGTCTCATAGTGCATTGGCACTGCCGGTGGCTACAATTAGCCTACGCAGTGGCCTCCACGGTATGCACTATCCAGCGTCTTGGTGGGTGTGCTAGGTACCAACTGATGAGCCCAGCCTAGCACACGGGGGCGAAACGCTGGCAACCAGGAATGAGTTAGCTGGAAAATTTATAATGTCCAATAACGGACCATTTATATTGGTATTATAAATTTACTCATTCGGAACAATTATTTCTGATTCCCTGTGGGAATCAACATCTACATCATCTGATGGCCAAGCAGGCATCAATTTTTGATAATGAGACAATGTCTCATAGTGCATTGGCACTGCCGGTGGCTACAATTAGCCTACGCAGTGGCCTCCACGGTATGCACTATCCAGCGTCTTGGTGGGTGTGCTAGGTACCAACTGATGAGCCCAGCCTAGCACACGGGGGCGAAACGCTGGCAACCAGGAATGAGTTAGCTGGAAAATTTATAATGTCCAATAACGGACCATTTATATTGGTATTACAATTAAATGATGTCATAAAAATCGTGGAAATCAAAGATCTATGTATTGTAAGGTGAAATTCTATAATGTTATGCTTGTAAGTGAATTGTTTCATTCCTTTCGTCATTTTACGTTGTGTGTTTTTTCACCATGTTAATATGCAGCTCTTTTAGTTTCTTCAAAAATATTTTGATGTTCTTGTTGTTGGGTCATCAGTCCACAGACTGGTTTCATGCAGCCTTCCATGCCACCCTATCCTGTGCTAACACTTTCATTTCTATATAACTATTACATATTACACCTGCTTGTCATATTCATACCTTGGTTTACTCCTATAATTTTTACCACCTACAGTTTCCTAAAAGAACTAACTGAACAAGATCTGCCCTAGCATTCTGTCTCTTCTCCTCATAAAATTTAGTAAAATCAATCTCCTCTCACCAATTTGATTCAATATCTTTTCATTTGTGACTTGATTTATCCATCTTGCCCTCAGAAATCTTCTGTAACACCATATTTCATAAGCTGCTACTCTCTTTCTTTCTGAGCTTGTTATTGCCCATGTTTCACTTCCAATGTTCAAAGGCCTCCATTGCTTGTGCTAGTCTGCATTTTATGTCCTCCCTACTTCTGCCATCGTTAGTTATTTTACTACCCAAGTAACAATATTCATCTGCTTTTTTTTAAAGATTTCATTCTTCCTAATTTAATATTACCTACATCACCTGACTTCGGACGACTGCACTCCATTCCTTTTGTTTCGGACTTATTTATTTTCATCTTGTACTTCATACCCAATACTCTGTCCAAACCATTCAGCAATATCTCTAGATCTCCTGCAGTCTCAGATAAAATAACAATATTATCAGCAAATCTCAGGGTTTTCATTTCCTCTCCATGGATTGTGCTTCCCTTTTCAAATTCCTCTTTGGTCTCCTTTATGGCCTCTTCTATATAAACATTGAAAGGGAAGGTAGACAATCTGCAGCCTTGCTTCACTCCTTTCTGGATTTATGCTTCCTTACTGATTGTAGATAATTCTTCGCTCTCAGTATCTGATCCCCATCACCTTCAGAATCTCAAATAGCATGGTCCAATGAATTTTATCAAATGCCTTTTCTAGATCTATGAATGCCATGTATATGGACTTATCAATAATTCAATCCTCTAAGATCAGACGTAAAGTCAAGATTGCTTCACGTGTTCCTGCGTTTCTTCTGAAGCCAAATTGATCTTCTCCCAACTCAGTTTCAACTTGCCTTTCCATTCTTCTCTAAATAATACATGCAAAAATTTTTCAGGCATATGGTAATAAACTAATGGTGTAGTAGTTTTCACATTTGTCAGCACTAGCTTTCTTGCAAATAGGTATATCAACATTATGCTGAAAATTGGATGGCACTTCTCCTATCTCATGCATCTTACACACTAAATGGAATAACCTTGCCATGCTGGTTTCTCCTAAGGCAGTCAGTAATTTTGAGGAAATGTCATCAATTCCAGCTGCTTTGTCCCTATTTAGGTCTCTCAAAGCTCTGTCAAATTCTGACCTCCAAACTGGGCCTCCCATTTCATCAGCATCAACAGTTTCTTCTAGTTCCAGAACCACATTATCTACGTCTTTACCTTGATACAACTGTTGGATATGTTCCTGCCAACTTTCTGCCATGTCTTCTTTCCCTATAAAAGGTTTTTCATCGATGCTCTTAATATTCATACACCTAGTTTCCCTTTCTCCAAAGGTTTCCTTGATTTTCCTGTATGCAGCATCTACCTTTCCTAGGACCATGCAAACTTCAACATCCTTGCACTTCTCTTTCACCCATTCTTCCTTAGCTATCCTGCACTTGCTATCCACTTCATACTTTAATTGCCTGTATTCATTTCTGCCATCTTCATTTTTTTTGCCTTCTTGTATTTTCGTTGTTCATCAATCAGATCTCGTATTTCCCGAGTTTTCCATTGATTCCTAGATGTCCTTCCACCCTAACATTTCTTCAGCAGCCCTACTGACTGTATTCTTCATGACTATTCATTATTCCTCTGTTGTGTTTCCTTCAGCCTTTTCATTTAGTGCTTGTGTAACATGTTCCTTGAAACAATCCCCTTTCTTTAAACTTGATTAGATCCATCTCCTTTAATTCTTTCCTTTCTCTAATTTTTTCAACTTCAGAAGGCATTTCATGACCAACAAGTTGCGGTTAAAGTCCACGTCTACTCATGGGAAAGGTTTGCAATCCAACACCTGGTTGCTGAACCTCTGCCTAATAATGATGAAGGCTATTTGATACCTTCCAGTGTCACCAGGTTTTGTCTGCACATACAGCTGTCGTGTGGTGTTTTAAACAAGTATTAGCAAGGACTAAATTATGACTAGTGCAGAATTCAACCAGCTGGCTTCCTCTTTCATTCCTTGTATTATGTTCTCTTCCTTGGCCTACCACTACATTCCAATCTCCTAACACATCCTAACATAATTAGATTCTTGTCACCTTTTGCATATTGTATCAAATCTTCTATCTCTTCATATAACCTTTTGATTTCTTCATTTTCATCATCCACTGAACTAGTAAGCATATAGACCTGCACGATTGTGGTTTGGTGTCTATCTTGACAACAATGATCTTTTCATTATGCTGGTTGTAGTAGCTTACCTGCTGCCCTATTTTCTTATTCATTTTTAAACCAACTCCTGCAGTTCCCATATTTGATTTTGTGTTGAAAAATTCTGTAGTTACCTGACCAAAAATCCTGCTCTTCCTGCCAACATACTTCACTTGAACAAACTACAACTTTAGTTTATCCATCTTCCTTTTCAGATTCTCTAACATACCACAATGATTCAAACTTTCAGAATTCCATGTACTGACTCATAGAATGTCAGTATCCATCTTCCTGAAGATTGCTCCCTCCCGTGTAGTCCTGACCCAGAGTTCCGAATGGAGGACTATTTTACTTCTGGAATATTTTATCTAGGAGGAAACCATCACCAGTATGTCATTCATACAAAAAGAACTGCATGTCCTTGGTAGTTAGCTACAGCTATAGTTTCACGCTGCTTTCAGCCACGTAGCAATATCAACTTAGCTAAGTCTGATTTGTTGGCTGAATGGTCAGCATAATGGCCTTTGGTTCAGAGGGGCCTGGGTTTGATTTTCAGACAGGTCGGGAATTTTAACCTTGAGTGGCCAATACCAATGGCTCGGGGGCTGGGTGTTTGTGCTGTCCCCAACATCGCTGCAACTTACACACCACACATAATACTATCCTCCACCACCATGACACACAGTTACCTATACATGGCAGATGCCGCCCACCCTCATCGGAGGGTCTGCCTTATGAGGGCTACACCCAGCTAGAAATAGCCACACGAAGTTATTATTATAACACAGCTGAGCCACGTTGAGTATCATTACAAGGTCATATCAGTTGATCATCTAGACTGCCACCCTTGCAAGTTTCAAAAGGCTGCTACTCCCCTTTCGATGAACGATTCATTAGACTGGTCTATCAACAGATACCCATCTAATACAGTTTCACTTGCAGCTCAGCTATCTGCTTTACTGGGACATGCAAGCCTTCCCACCATGGCTAGGTCACGATGTTTACAGAGGAGGATACTTTGATATATTACATGAATATTATAGGAGAGTAGGTTAGATAAAATTATAGAATATAGTTTAAATAAATAAATAAATAAATAAATAAATAAATTCAACTGACTAAGCTATGTAGACAATAGATGGTGTCCTTTGCCTTCTATACCAAGGAATAAGATTACATGCAAAAGTCTAGTTGCTTTGATGGTTAGACAATGCCTCTCAACAAGATATAACAGGAAGAAGAAAACAAAATTAAACCCCATCCAAATATAGGAATATGCATTGCAGAATAATAATTTTGTGTGTGTGTGAAAAGTGTTCATAATCAACATTTCTTGTCTGTGTTCATATTACAAGACTGTTCTCTAAAATAGCCTATTGTGTCGTGTTACACAAGAATTACAAAGAAACAGGGAAATTCGTACCTTGAAGAGTTAACATATTTTGGCATTCTTCAGTTGTGTGCATGGCTCTACTACAATTAATGAGGGAATATAAGCTGGTACCGGGCATTTCTAAGGACTGAAATGAATATTTCCTGTCAATAGTTGTAAATGTACAGTAAGAACAATTCAATGCATCACATAACAGACGAGAAGATTTGAACCATCCACAAAATCATATAAACTTTTCAGAAGTACGAGTTTCCATCACCAATGTGGTTTGAAGTCAAACCTTAGGCTATGACAAGCCACTGCAGAACCTACCGATACAATCAATATCCTGTCAAGGTGCAGCTGACAGCACAAGTTCGAGCTTATACAATCAAATTGCACGTAGCACACAACTGACAATCAAACATCATTCAAGCAGTAACCAACAAATGTGTAACAGTAAAAAAGTAATTAACAAATAACCCAATGGCATACCCACAATTCAAAGGAGATTACCACATTACAAGTTTGAAAACAATATATACCCTGTGCTACTCTGTTATGCCACTGATATAATAATAACAATTTTGAAATAAAATTATATCATTACATCATTAATTACCTACATTTATGAGATAATAAAAATCACATAGGTGAAGAATTCTGGCAATTTTTCAGGCCACCTGCACAAATTTAAAACTTTACTTGTAGCTGTACACTTTATTAATTTATAATAATTGTATGAATGTGTTTGCAATCTAAACAGTACAAAATCTTGACTGACAATGAGCACTAAAGTGAATAGTAGGAAAAGGCTACAATCATCTACTGTGACCACAACACTGGAACAAACTTCAGTTCAATACCACAATATCTTGAGCTATCGCCTTGCTACGGATACAACAATGTGGATGTTTTACTTCAAAACTTCATTTCTAAAATACATATTCTGCATTGATGTCCTCAAATAGACGAATTTGACTTATACAGTAGATCTGCAAAGATCATAAAAAATGTATTCTAACCAAATAAATAATTTTTAAAATGAAATTCCTTCTGTTATCACACTATTGAACTGAGCCATCAACAAAATGATTAATGAAGCTAAATTATGTTAATTTGAAATAATTATACCTAGCTCTACTAGAGATTTTTTGCAGATATATATTCACTAAAACTGCATCAAGTAACATTAAATATGGTCTTAAATTTCCTGAACATGTTAGGTAATTTCAACCAAAAGATATAAGATATTGGAGTTTAAATGTACGGTAACCTTGTAAAGAAAGGATTAAATTGATGTAAATGGCCTGCTTACAGAGATAAAACACCCACTACTGAACACAGCACTGAATAGCTACAAGACATTCCACACTGTATGGGGTTTCTGGTATACGTACTGTGTTTCTTCTTTGATGAACGGCACAAGCTGATCAACCGTACTTTGTTCCATGGATATTTCCACCTTAATATCGGTAGAAGGCTACAAGTAAAAAATAAGAAAAACAGAATAAAGAGGCGAGGAACAAAAATATAGAAACAAGAAACAGGTGAGAAAATAAATTTCATACTGGCAGAACAGAAGTATAATTAATTTATGTCCCAATGTAAACACATAAGAGCAGAAAGGAACATACAAGTGATAAGACAGATAAGAACATCTAAAGAACACACAATAGGATAGGACTAGATGATGTAGTAACAGAGAAAGAGAAACTTGAAAGGACAAAGACTATCTCCAAAATCTTACCTACTACCCTTCCTTGCTTCTCTGTCCCTTTCTGTAGATCCCCCTTCCCACACTGACTAGCTATATTCCTTAACTCTTATATTCACATTACCATGTTCTCATCTTTCTATACATGACTTGACATGTTACTTCTTTGTTGCCTTCCATGTTCCTGAAAATGAAAATCCACAGCCTGTTTCCAGTCATCTGACCGGGTCAGAAATGGAATGAACAAAGCCCCATCTAGTGGTGAGAATAGGAAATGTGCAGGCTGCCGAAGCCTGTCACACTCCTCTGGGGCAATGATTAATGACTGACAGATGAAAAGAAATGATAATGGAGAGTGTTGCTGGAATGAAAGATGACAGGGAAAACTGGAGTACCCAGAGAAAAACCTATCCTGCCTCCGCTTTGACCAGCAGAAATCTCACATGGAGTGACCGGGATTTGAACCATGGTATCACGCGGTGAGAGACCGGTGCGCTGCCGCCTGAGCCATGGAGGCGTATTCCATGTTCCTATATATCTTCTTTCCTGAAACACCTCACTGTAATATCAAATAATTCCATATTATTCCTACCACTTTTCAGCAAGTGGTCAATGCCTGGATTATAACCATAGAAATATCCATCATCCCTCCCTGCACATCACATTAAGACCAACAAGCAAAGATCAATCGATCATAAAATCTATCAATCAGCATTTAGGGCAGTCACCCGGGTGCCAGATTGTTTATCGGTTGTTTATGCAAACAAAGAATTTGGAAATTTATAAAACAACTCCCTTGGTAAATTATTTCAAACCCTACCATCTCTTCATATAAATTAATATACAATTGAACCTGACTTATACGAATATCAAGGGGAAGAGAAAAAACTACTTGTAACTCAGAATTACTTAGAAATCAAACTTATGCAATACATCACATATTTACTGAAAAACCAACGGAATAGACCTACATGTGTAAAGCCTTGCAAATAATAAATACATTAAGACAGAAAATATTATTTTGAACTTGGCCCGGCCTTAAAGAAATCAGATAGTTTGGCTTGTTTCACTTTTCTTGCATTAAGAATATAAAACCTCCTTTAGCAAACTTTGTAATGCATTCAAAGCATTTTCACTACAACTTTTCGCACTGATGTAACGCCTACACACTTCAATTGCACTTAACACTTCACTCAGTTCAGGTGTCAAGATTCAAGTCGTTATCTCCATCTCCAATGTCACTATCGCTTGTAGCTGGTCCATCACCGCCGCGTTGTTGGAGGTAGTTTGAGGAAGTTTGTAATATCCACCTGCATTGGTGGCGAGAAGTACTGTTACACGAATTTTACTTTTCTACCCTCCGTGGCATGAGTCACCTTTTTCAGCTAATGTCTTATTAGGAAGGAGATTGTTGAATAGGCCGGTTTCATCACAGTTGTAGATGTTTGGAGGCTGATAATCGCTTACGATACCCGGCAGAACCTCCTCTTTCCAGTGTTACACCGTGACGCCTGCAGATTTTGAGTCACCGCAAATTGTTCTCCCTATAATTCCATGACGATATTTAAATCCTTGCAACCATCCCAATGAAGCCTTGAAAGCAGCAATGATACTCATCATTTTAGCTAAATCTATCGCCTTTGCCTTCAGCATGTCTGCACTAATTGGTAGAGCTGCAGCCATGCTCTGGTTTAGCTTGTATTGAAGCGAGTCTTCGTAACATGATCAGGTCTAGCTATGGTAGAGAGTATAACGTACCGTGCTGGTTCGATTCATTAAATTTGGGGCTTAAATGCTAATTGTTAAATATCTCGAAAACGGTGTATCGTAGAGCAAAACGGACAAAATTTTTCTGCCTAATACTCAGGTTTGCAGTATCAGGAACAAGAAAAACATAGTCTAATGATGAGATCAATGGTTCGATTCCTACTTAAGCCCTTTGGCACTGGCAGTTATCTAATTCTACAAGATGGTGGCTGCTATCATGAGACACAAGATGGCTTGAGACGTCCTAGGGATGCTTACGCAAGATGGCTGGAACCATGTGAAAAGTGCTTTCTTCAAATCTAGGTACCATCCTTCTTGCTGATGGCTGCGTTTGCTGATTTTGAACCCAGTTTTAAGAACTCATCCAAAATAGCGTTTCTTTTACTGATGACTGTACATAGCGTGGTATAAGCAATGCCTAAGTCTGAAGCGATTTCAGTTTTTGTTTTGTGCGGATTAGCGTCCACTTTTCGTATAACTTTTCCCTTTTCTGTTCTCCATGGATAATCAAAAGCAACTGAATGACAAAACTACTGTTCAACAGTAAACACAAGATACCGGCATCGTGGACATTTTATTCTCCGTTGTTCCCACGAAAGAAATTCTCATATTCAAACAAATTTACTGTATTTTCTTTTGTTTACGCACCGAAACCGCCCATTTTGCTTACAATGTACCTTAATCTTTGGCGGCGTCTTAAAAAATGATGAAGGTAGAGAAGGAGCGAAGGGGGCTCATCTTTGTAAAGCCGCCAGTAAGTTTTTTTTTTTTGCTAGTTGTTTTACGTTGCACCGACACTGATAGGTCTTACGGTGACGATGGGACAGGAAAGGTCTAGGAGTAAGAAGGAAGCGGCCGTGGCCTTAGTTAAGGTATAGCCCCAGCATTTGCCTGGTGTGAAAATGGGAAACCACGGAAAACCATTTTCAGGGCTGCCGACAGTGGGGTTTGAACCTACTATCTCCCGAATACTGGATACTGGCCGCACTTAAGCGACTGCAGCTATCGAGCTCGGTCCGCCAGTAAGTAAGGGTCAACAATGTCACTCGGCGAAACTCTGTTTCAGCACCAAAACCCGATCGCTCTATTTGCTCCTACGCCGACAAAGAGGAAACTTCGTAAATACAGTAGTTTCTTTTTAAAATAGCACATTCTCATTATAATTACACAAAACTCAGTTATATTTCACTGGCACTTAATTACATATTACGTAATTAATTACGTATAAACGGATTACATATAAATAAGATTTAATTAACACGCTTTTAAATTATATTCTGCCAGGACCTAAAGGAAATTACGTACAAATATGAATTACGTAGAACCGAGTTACGTATAAAGCAGGTTTAACTGTATATGAGAAAAGGTCTACTTGAATTCTAACTTATCTTCCTATTGAAATCTTTCCTATTTTTAAAGATGAAACTTATTTATCTACTAATGTCATTCCAAGCCAACTCTCCACTGACATCTCAGAATATATCGCTTAGTCGAGCAGCGTGTCTTCTTTCTCCAAGACTTCCGAGCCCAAACTTTGCAACATTTCTGTAACACTACTGTTTTGTCAGAAATTGCCCACAAAATATGGAGCTGCTTTCAGTGGATAATTTCCTATTCTCTAATCAAGTAATACTGGTGATGGTCCCATACTCTAATTTTGGCCTTACCGGAGATTATTATGCCCTCTCCTTTATGACTCCTGAACAACCACATACAGTAATCTTATGAAGAGATCTGTAAATTTTATTTTCAATTCTGTTTATGTGATAACCCCAATGAGGATCTTTCCTTATTATGAATACCTAGGTACTTACAGAGATACCCATGAGGAACTTTCACACCATTGTTGTTTGAGTCATCAGTCCATAGACTGGTTTGATGCAGCTCTCCATGCCACCCTATCCTGTGCTAACCTTTTCATTTCTACGTAACTATTGCATCCTACATCTGCTCTAATCTGCCAGTCATATTCATAACTTGGTCTACCCCTACCGTTCTTACCACCTACTCTTCCTTCAAAAACCATCTGAGCAAGTCCTGGGTGTCTTAAGATGTGTCCTATCATTCTATCTCTTCTTCTCGTCAAATTTAGCCAAATCGATCTTCTCTCACCAATTCGATTCAGTATCTCTTCATTCGTGATCTGATCTATCCATCTCACCTTCAGCATCCTTCTGTAACACCACATTTCAAAAGCTTCTATTCTCTTTCTTTCTGAGCTAGTTATCGTCCATGTTTCACTTCCATACAATGACACGCTTAACACGAAAGTCTTCAAAAATATCTTTCTAATTCCTATATCAATGCTTGAAGTGAGCGAATTTATTTTCTTAAGAAAGCTCTTCCTTGCTTGTGCTAATCTGCATTTCATGTCCTCCTTACTTCCGCCATTGTTAGTTATTTTACTACCCAAGTAACAATATTCATTTACTTCCTTTAAGACTTAATTTCCTAATCTAATATTTCCTGCATCACCTGCCTTCATTCGACTGCACTCCATTACATTTGTTTTGGACTTATTTATTTTCATCTTGTACTCCTTACCCAAGACTTCATCCATACCCTTCAGCAGCTTCTCAAGATCTTCTGCAGTCTCAGATAAAATAACAATATCATCGGCAAATCTCAAGGATTTGATTTCCTCTCCTTGGATTGTGATTCCCTTTCCAAATTCCTTTTTGATTTTTTTTACTGCCTGTTCTATGTAAACACTGAAAAGGGGAGAGGACAAACTGCAGCCTTGCCTCACTCCTTTCTGGATTGCTGCTTCTTTTTCAAAGCCCTCGATTCTTATTACTGCAGACTGAGTTTTATACATATTGTAGATAATTCTTTGTTCTCGGTATCTGATCTCAATCACCTTCAGAATCAAAATAGCTTGTTCCAATCAACATTATCGAATGCCTTTTATAGATCTACAAATGTCATGTACATGGTCTTGTCCTTCTTGATTCGATCCTCTAAGATCAGACGTAAAGTCAGAATTGCTTCATGGGTTCCTACATTTCTTCTGAAGCCAAACTGATCTTCTCCCAACTCAGCTTCAACTTGTTTTTCCATTCTTCTGTAAATAATACGTGTTAAAATTTTGCAGGGATGAGATACTAAACTAATAGTGCAGTAATTTTCACACCTGTCAGCACCGGCTTTCTTGGGAATAGGTATAACAACATTCTGACGAAAATCGGATGGGACTTCTCCTGTCTCATACATCTTGCACACTAAATGAAATAGCCTTACCATGCTGGTTTCTCCTAAGGCAATCAAGAGGGAATGTCATTAATTCCAGGTGCCTTGTTCCTATTTAGGTCACTCACAGCTCTGTCAAACTCTGACCTCAAAATTGGGTCTCCCATTTCATCAGCATCAACAACCTCTTCTTGTTCAAGAACAAAATTATCTACATCTTTACCTCGATACAACTGTTGGATATGTTCCTGCCATCTTTCTGCTTTGTCTTCTTTCCCTAGAAGTGGCTTTCCATCTGAGCTCTTAATATTTGTACACCTAGATTTTCTTTCTCCAAAGATTTCCTTGATTTTCCTATATGCAGCATCTACCTCTCCTAAAACCATACAACCTTCGACATCCTCGCACTTTTCCTTCGGCCATTCTTCCTTAGCTACCTTGCACTTTCTATCCACTTCATTCTTTAATCACCTGTATTCTTTTCTGCCCTCTTCATTTCTAGCATTCTTGTATTTTCGTCGTTCATCAATCAGGTCTAGTATCTCCTTAGTTATCCACTGATTCTCAGTTGATCTTTTCTTCCTTCCTAACATTTCTTCAGCAGCCCTACTGACTTCATTCTTCATGACTCTCCACTCTTCCTCTATAGTGTTTCCTTCAGCCTTTTCATTTAGTCCTTGTGCAACATGTTCCTTGAAACAATCCCTCACACTCTTTTCTTTCAACTTGTCTAGATCCCATCTTTTTGCATTCTTTCCTTTCTTCAATTTCTTCAACTTCAGATGGCATTTCATGACCAACAAGTTGTGGTCAGAGTCCACGTCTGCTCCTGGGAAAGTTTTGCAATCCAACACCTGGTTTCTGAATCTCTGCCTAATCATAATGAAGTCTATTTGATACCTTCCAGTGTCTCCAGGTCTCGTCCACCTATACAGCCGTTGTTTGTGGTGTTTGAACCAAGTATTGGCAAGGACTAAATTATGATCAGTGCAGAATTCAACCAGCCAACTTCTTCTTTCGTTTCTTTGTCCCAATCCAAATTCTCCTACTGTACTACCTTCTCTTCCTTGGCCTACCACTGCATTCCAGTCTCCCATCACAATTAGATTCTCGGCACCTTTTACATATTGTATTAAATCTTCTATCTCTTCATATATTCTTTCGACTTCCACATCATCCGCTGAGCTAGTAGGCATATAGACTTGCACTATTGTGGTGGGCATTGGTTTGGTGTCTGTCTTGACGACAATAATTCTTTCACTATGCTGGTCATAGTAGCTTACCTGCTGCCCTATTTTCATAGAAATAACAATTAGTGGCTCAGAAAGTTGAGGCACTGGCCTTCTGACTCCAACTTGGCAGGTTCGATCCTGACTCAGTGTGGTGGTATTGAAGGTGCTCAAATACGTCAGCCTCATATTGTTAGAGTTACTGGCACGTAAAAGCACTCCTTCAGGACTAAATTCTGCACCTTGGCATCTCCGAAACCGTAAAGTAGTTAGTGGGACATAAAGCCAATAATATTATTATTTTTAGAAACGACAATGACACTAAATGGAGGAGCTAAAGCACATCAATCCAGGTACTATCCGCTGAGAAGATGACAGACCAAGTCCTACTTAGCATTACCCTTGTAAAAATTAAAAATAGCTATGGCCAATTGCAGAGCACTTGATAATTCTCAACAATGGCCCACAGACCAACTTCATTTCATAACGTGTTGTTCCAAGCCTGCGAATCAAGAAGAAAAGAAGCATCTTAAAAATATAGGCATTCAGAGATTTCACTTTGCAAGCAAACACTATCATCAATGCAGAAGTTTACTCCAATCTGAGCAACAACAATTTCAACAGACTGCACTGTCCTTTCTAAAATAACTGATCATTTCCTGTCCTACTGGAACATTCGTAGAGACTTTACACTTGCTGATGTCATTTTCCTCTCTCCTCAAACAGATCTATTCCCAGGAAGTGAAATTTTCATGCGACATTTAATAAAGGAACAGAAAACTCGTGAGAATTAACAAGTTCTCCAAAACACAAAATTGGGACGAATCGTGAGTGGTTTATCTACAAACAAGAAAGGAGGATGAGAAAACTACACCTCATCAATCTCTATTCCTACACAACCTACAAAACATAATTCAACTAGTTTGGAACATACAAGAGGAGGCCACTACAGGATAAGGAGTGTAAAGCAGACTTCCAGAACACATGACAACAGGCATGTCAGGCAGATACACTGCAGAACTCGCTATTAACCCATGGTAACTTGCGTGGCAGGGAAAAGGCCACGTGCTCGCTCTTCAACTATGCCGTTGGTTGTGCGGCTGGCAGACTTGCCCCCGTCCACAATATCCATGTTATTACCAGGAAAATATGCTGTTACAGCAGTCATCAGTCACAGGAGTCTTGTCTGGAGTGAAGACTGTTAGAGTCTGGTGCTTTAGACCACGCGCGTGCTCTTGTGTAACAAATGTTGTAGTCTCCTGAACCACGCGCAAGTGCTCATGTGATATAATTTCTGTTACCAACATGAACTCAACTGAACAAGAAAACATTCTCAGGTTGCTTCAAAGTGTTGAAAAAGATCAGTTTCATAATGAACAATTAGAAAGGGAACTAGGTGCAGTTAAAAGAAACCTGTTCAGTGATGAGGAAAATAAAAGTGAGGAGACTTGTATTCGAAGGAAGAGACAGATGAGATAGAAGATGTAAAAAAAAATTTACAATTAATTTTTGAAAACAACCTATTCAATACTTTGAAGTCTTTACGACCACGATAGTCACACGTAAAAATAGAAGATGTTGTCGAGAACAATGACCACAACACTGACACTGAAGAAACTGCTGACTCTGAAGATGAAGAAACGAATGTGAAATACTTCAAAATTCCTCAGTATACCGGAAGAGATATGACTACAGTATGGGACATGCACTGCAGAGCAAACAATGGCCACAGGCATACCAGATGGAGTAATATTGTTTCTGACCTGCCTAGACCAACGCAATGAACCAGAAATTTCACCTCACCTTTGGAATCCTGGAAGCTTTTTTTTTTTCCAGATGGTATACGGGACCAGATTGTTACATACACCAATATTTGGATTGCACAGGCAAGAGTAAATTATGAAAAGAACAGGGTCGCTGTCAATACTAATAGAGCCGAGATGAAAGCGGTCACCGGACTGTTTTACTTAGGTAGTTTATTAAAATTTTCCCACACTAACTTGAGAGATTTATGGGCAACAGACGGAACTGGTGTACAACAATTCCGTACTACTATGAGTCCAAAAGATTCCAATTCCTTCTGCAAGCTATTAGGTTTGATGACATACATACCAGGAAGGAAAGGACAAAAGAAGAACTTGCTCCAATACCAGAAATATTTCAAGGTTTTGTTGACAGCTGCAAAAGTCTGGAGAATACATCACCATACACGAGATGCCTGAGGCGTTTCAGGTATGGTGTACATTTAAACTGTATATTGCTAACAAGCCCGCAGGTATGGCATGAAGATCTACGCCCTTGCAGACGCAAGAACATATTATACTAGCAACATGGAAGTATAAAGAGGCAAGCAGCCTGATGGAGAGCTTTCATTGAATAACAGTGCTCAAAGTGTTGTTGAGAGGCTGGTGGAACTAATTTCACAACGCAGGAGAAATGTTACCACAGACAACAGGTACACATCCATTCCTCTTGCTCAGAGCCAGGTGACCAATCACCGACTT
Source organism: Anabrus simplex (assembly GCF_040414725.1). NCBI lineage: Eukaryota > Metazoa > Arthropoda > Insecta > Orthoptera > Tettigoniidae > Anabrus > Anabrus simplex. Next base: position 23,712,395 of record NC_090278.1, on the reverse strand, counting down.
ACACTGGTTGGTACTGTCAGGAAAAATAAATGGGAAATTACACTTATCTTTGTTGAAACAAAGAACAGACCAGAAAGAAAGCAGTGTGTTTGGTTTTGGCCAAGGAGGAGTTTTATTATCATACGACCTCAAAAAGAACAAGGCTGTTATTGTATCCGTCCATGAATGGAGACGATGCAATTGACCCCTTATCAGGCGATGCCAATAAACCTGACATGTTGACATTTTATAACATTACGAAAGGTGGAGCAGGCATAGTTGACGAGTTAAAGGGCAATTATTTGGTTTCAAGAATCAGTAACTGCTGGTCATTCACTCTTTTCTACTCCCTTCTAAATATTGGTGGAATAAGCAAATATGTGATTCTTTACAGTAAATTCGACAGGATGGAATGAAGGCAGTTTCTGAAGACTCTATCTACAAAATGGCGCAGAGACTATAGGGAGTATCGCGCATCACTGACATGCATTACCCAGGACATCGGAATGAGGCTCCAGGAATTTCTAGGGATCAGCAATGAACCGAGACCAGCTGAAAGAGAACCACAGTATCAAGGAATGTGTGCATACAGTGCAAGGAAAAAAGAACAGAAAGACCAAAATAACGTGTGTGCACTGTTCAAATTACATTTGCAGGGAATGCACAATAATCCCTAGTCTGGACTGTGCACATCGGAACCTCGAAGAAGAGGACTAAGAGGAGTTTTCTGCTATTCCTGCGTTAATATTACGTACATGACACATTACGTTGTACAGTGTAAAGAAATTTCCTTAATTGCCCCGGAAAATTTTTAGTTTTTTTTTGTATAAGTTTCTTTCAATATACTTCATGTGTTATGTCCATTTTAATTTCAGAAACTTCAGTTTCATGTAGCAGTTTTTAAATATACTTCATTCCTTATGTCCATATTAATCTTAGAAATTTTATTTTTATTCAGCAGTTTTTCAATCAATGTGAGTGTTAATACCAGATGACTAGAGCTTTATAGTCAATGATGATATTAGACTGCAATTCTAAAGGGATTGTCCTGGGGGGTTTAATAACGTTAAGAGTTTGAGGGTTTAGAGGAAGTTACATGCTTATGATCGCTCATGGGTTATGTTCTTCTGGTTTATGTCCATTTCTTATGTCCATTTTAATTTGGGAAATTGTTTAATTAATGTAGCATTGTTAATTTAGTTTGTATAGTGATTAATAAAATTTGTGCTGTTTTATTACATTGTTTACATTACTTTATTATATGTTTATGTTGTAATACCAAATAAAAACAATATAATTGAGTAAAATATGATAAAAGCATCAAACGAATCATAAAACAAAACAGAAACATTACTAAAAAGTAACTAATCAACAGTCTGTCCATTTTAAAGTGATATTTCACTTAATTGTGATCTTTTAGACCATGCACGCGCCTTCACATTAGAAGTCAGCGCCCCAGTCCTTGCGGGTTAAGAAAGGCTCTTTAAAACTTGGTAGATCTACACAATTCGCAGTTCAGCATGCCTTATCCTTGGAAGAAAAGACAGAAACGCAATAAGAAGTTTAATCAAGAATATATTAAATCCACAGGAGAATATGAGTCACTTGGCCATACGAAGGAAATTGATGTCAAAACCTTGGAGGAAGAAAATTACTATTAAATTCCACATCAACACTGTCATAAAGCAGTCAAGCTCAACTACAAAAACACTTGTGTTCAACCCCTCAGTCAAGTCTGACAATGACATAAGTCTCAGCGACATTCAGCTTGTAGGGCTATCTATGCAAGAACATCCCTTCTCTCTAATCATCCAATTGCGGGCTCCACAAATAGCATTTACAGTGGACATAGAAAAATGTATCATGAGGTGAACATCAACCCTAACATTTACAACCTACATGGCAAGATAGGCCACAATAGCCAATGAAAACATACGGACTCACAGCCATAAACTAAAGAATAGCATTCCTCACCATAAGAAATTCAACGAAGAAGAAGGTATGGGCTTTCCTCATGCAGAAAACATCATAAATCAAGACTTCTACGTAGACGACTGTATTTCCGGCGTGGTGAATTACAGGAAGCAATCAAAATTTGTGAAGAACTACTAAACCTTCTCAATCACAGATGCTTCAACTTACGACATGACCAGTCTAGCTGAATTCAATTCCAGCTCACCTCAGAGAGATGCAACCAAATCAACTTATAGATTATGATAATGATGTATTAAAATATTAGGAGTAATCTGGGCATCATTTCAGAATCAATTTCATGTCATACATAACCTGAGAAAAGAACACAAACAACATACAAATGCTTCAAAAAAATGCATGGTTCTATATAGAATTTTATCCATCTTCGATTCCTTAGGACTTGTAGGTCCAATTGTTAAACTCTGAAAGCTTGTGGTAAAAAGTGTACATGTCAGATTATTTAGCAATGAAGCTCGAGTGACAGCAATGTTGTTCTGTGTAAAATGCAAGGTAGCACAGCTAAAATCAATGTCTGGAGATCTGCGCAGCCCTTCTCTTGACAAGACTACTCAAGAAGACATAAAAATGCCTCTGAGTTTGAACTTGTCAAAGATACATATGAGTGGCACAATGTGCCATCCAAGGACAAACACGCAGACTACAAATGAACAAACGAGGGCGAGTCAATAAATAAGTCGCAAAACTGAATTGAGGCAAAAATAATCAAAGTAACTTTCTGACATTTATTTTACCTTTCTGCATATTCACCCTGTACATTCAGGCACTTATCCCATCTCTTTACAAGTCCTTGAAAACCAGCAGCAAAGAAGTCCTTTGGTTGCTGTCGCAGCCAACGTGTAACCTCATAGATTATGGCATCATCTCTATGAAAATGGCAGCCACCCAAATGATTTTTTAGAGGCCGAAACAGATGAAAATGGAATCGTCTTGAACTTTTTCCTTGTTGGGGAGGTGGTATGTTTCCATTCCATAGACGATCATTTGGATTCAGGTTGAAAGTGGTGAATCTAACACTCGTACTCCGTAACCATTCGTGCCAGGAAGTCCTCTCCTTCCTCTGTGTACCGAGTGAGATGCTGCAAGGACAGACCCGTTCTGTTCAGTTTGTGTTGCTCAGTCAACTGGCGGGGCACCTACCGTGCACAAACTTTATGAAACTGCAACTGCTCATGCACGACGTTTCATGCAGTTCCATGTGAACAGCCTACAGCACACACACTATGTCATCAATCGTCACATGCCGGTCATTACGGATGAGTTGATCCACACGCTGTAATGTGGTTGCAGTTGACACCTCCGCAGGACGACCAGGACGCTCCCCCTCTCTGATGCTTTTCCTTTCATGGCTAAACTTCTGGATCCAATCAAACATAGCTTTCCGTGAGAAACAGTTTTCACTATAGACAGGATGCATTTCGCGATGCACTTCTTCTGTGAACAGTCCTTTGGCCAACAAAAAGCACTCAAATGCACGCTGTTCTTCTCGTGTACAGTCATGCAACACATGTGCCATCGTGCACTAACAGCCTCTGACTGACTGAGTGCCTGCACGATGTCGTACGACAAGCATACATATGCTGCCATCTGCTGGCAAAACTTGCGCATGTAATATCAAATGGTATAAGGCACATGCGTTTGCGACTTATTTATTGACTCACCCTCGTAATTGTCAACAACAAACTTTGTTGGCATGGTCCTAAATGGTTGAATCAAGATCCCTTGAGCAGGCCAAAATCAAAACATGATGTTCAAATTAATCTTCCACAACAAAAAATGCCACTAATGCTTCTTACAGTACAAAAAGTAGTTGCTTATTATTTGCAATTTATCTCAAATTGTTGTAAACAAACCATGGAGAGAAATTCAAGTACCAATATAAATTTACTCATTTGGGACAAACATTTCAGGTTCCCTATGGAATAAACATCCGTATCACGTGAAATTTAAGTCCACAGTTCGTGTTGGAACTGAACTCCGTGCACCAACGTTGCATTAATGTTTTGCAGGAAGCTATCAACTCATATTACGACTGTAAACCCAATCATAGATCAATAAGGCATTATTTATCTTGGCAGAAGGCTGCACAATGCCCAAATTCTAGTGGAGACAAAACATCAGATCATTCTGCAACCACATCATCATTTAAGAAAGCTGATGTTCATGGCAGAATACCTTCAACTACTTCATCCTGGCACTCAACTCTTAATCACATCTCTGACAGAAACATTTTGGATCCCATCAGTAAGAAGGATGATAAAGAAGCCATATTCATGCACGTCTCAAATGTTGCAAGTTGAATGCTGATACTTCTGAACAAGTGATGTGATATAAACCAAGGGTGCATGTTACACTGATGTGCGCATTCCAAACACTGCAATAAACTATGCTGGGCCAACTCTCATAAAAATTTGTGTGAGATCAAACAAGACCAGACTGCCTAGCTACCAAGGCTGTCTACATAGGCATGACAATTGATCTCACCACAACTACATTTCTCACTGCTCTTCATTGATTTAGTTCTCATAGAGGTCAACCCCTGAACATTTACAGTGATAATGGTAAGAAATTCTTTGGAGCAGCTAAAGAAATTAAGGCCTTTCTGCAAGAAAACCCTCAGAAAAAACAATTTTTCACTGCAACTGCAGACATCCATCCTGCAGCATCACACTTTGGTGGAATCTGGGAAGCAGCACTCACGAGTCTGAAATATCACCTCAGAAGAGTGATGGGTTCTTATTGATTCGTCTTCAAAGAATTGATCACTCTTACAACACATGCTTATGTCCTATCACAGAAGTTGAATGATGAACCTTTTGACAATTCTTATCTCACTACATCACATTTCCTTATAGGACCATGATTATACTTCCTCTCCCATCAACCAGATGGTTATATATTCAGTAGCTAATACAGAACTCCTGGAAGAAATGGTCAAATGAATATCTCAATAAATGGGCAAATAAATACCTCATAGCAATAGTGTCATACTGAAAGAAAACAACACATGCTATACAGTGGACAATGACAGTGATCAAATGTACATTCTGGTAATGACGGATTAATTGATGTAGTGACTGTTCAGGTGAGTAATGGTGAACATACATACGCTATTCACAAACACTGTCCCTAACCAAGTACCTATGAAACAGAGAGGCAAGATCCCTCTTGAAGGGCTTACTTATTCATTGCAAGTTTAAGTAATGTTATAAGTCACAATAGATTAGTAACACCACAGACAACATTAGGAAGAAGAAGAGGATGTCTACAAAGTGTGTAGTATATATGTGAACTCTCACATTAGCAAACATATCACCTGCAAGATGTAACTACAAATAATTGTATTATCTAGAAATCAATAATTAATATAATCAATCAGAAGAACAAACCTTAATTTCTAATATTTTTGGACAGTGAGAGAGCCTATGACTGTGTACCAAGGGAAAGAATTTGGCAATGTATGAAAGAACTTCAAGTGCGAGACAGCCTCATAGACAAAGTGAAAATGTTTGCATAGTGGGAATAGAAGTAGTATTCAAGTGAGGAGTGAGGCAGGGATGTATCTTGTCACCTATACTATTTAATTTGTATTCAGAAAACATATTTAGAGAAGCCTTGGAAGATATAGAAGAAGGAATTTTGATAAATGGAGTGAGATTAAACAACATCCGGTATGCTGATGATACAATTGTATTTGCTGATACTATCCAAGCGCTACAATCACTAATGGATAGAATTGTAAGAGTCAGCAGCCAATACGGGCTTGAAATAAACACCGCAAAGACAAAACTCATGGTTATAAGTAAGGAAAATATTTCCGGAATAAACTTGGTTATAAATCAAAAGAGTATAGGAAGGGTAAAACAATATTCATACCTTGGAACCATAATAAATGAAGACTGGGATTGCACACAAGAAGTCAAGGTACGCATTGGAAAAGCAAGAAGTGTGTTCCAGAAAATGAGTAATGTGTTTAAAAGCCACAATCTAACTTTAGGGACTAAAATCAGACTTCTGCACTGTTATGTATTTTCTGTTCTTTTATATGGTGTAGGGACATGGACCTTAAATAAAAACACAGAGAAGAAGCTGGAGGCCTTTGAAACATGGCTTTATAGGCGGATCCTGAGAATATCTTGGACCCAGAGAATTACAAACGTGGAAGTAATGAGAAGGATGAACACAACACCTCAGTTGATCAAGATAGTGAAATGCCGAAAGTTGCAGTATCTGGGACATATAATGCGCAACACAGATAGATACAACCTACTCCAAAAAATACTCCAGGGGAAAATCAACAGCAAAAGAGGTCCTGGAAGAAGAAGAATATCTTGGCTTGACAATCTTAGAGGCTGGTGCAATATGTCATCAGTCGAACTGTTCCGCGCTGCCACAAACAAGACGAAAATAGCCATCATGATCGCCAAGATCCGAAACGGATAGGCACTGAAAGAAGATTCAAGTAGGAGGTGGTTTGTCGGACTGGTTTGAAACAAAGAGAGGAGTTCAGCAGGGCAGCTAATTATCACAACTTCTATTTATTACTGTGATGGATGTTGTAATGAAATCTATTAAAAGGAAAGAACATGGAGATAACAAAGCCTTCACATTTACAAATGATGTTGCAATCTGGAGTGACTCAGAAGAGGAACTGGGAGAGAGAATGCAAAGCTGGAATGAGGAGTTTTAAGAAATATGGTTTAAACATCAGTAAGACCAATACGGTGGCGATGAAAGTGTATGGGGAAGGAGCAGAACCAATAGTCATGTTAAATGAAGCCCAACTGGACAGAGTTCCAGTTTTCAAATACTTGGGTAGCGTTCTATCAAATGACAACCTAGCAAAACATGAGGTGAACAACTGATTCAAGAAGGCAACACAATTTTACTATCAGGTAAGACACCTGCTGTGGGATGAACAAATACCTATGAAAACAAAAATGACATTGTACAAGTCCTATTATACACCAATCCTTACATACAGTCTCGAAACCACAACACTGACCAATAGAGATAACCCCAAACTCCAGGCAGCTGAAATGAAATTCCTGTGCACTATGTTCCAGAAAACCAAGAAAGACAAGATTAGGAATGAGAAAATTAGAGAAGACGTACGAATAGATGATTCTCTCCTCAGTAAGATTCGGATATCAAGACTGAAGTGGTTTGGTCACATGAAGAGGATGCCAGTTAACAGAACCGCAAGGAAGGAATTTGACAGAAAAGTAGAAGGAAGACGACCCATGGGAAGGCCACGAATAAATGGATAGATTTAGTTAAGAACGATGTACAGCTGAGAAGTCATGATTGGGATTAAGTTGGTGGAGGAGGAACGGTACAAGGACAGGATGAGATGGAGGAGGCTCATATACCACACCCAGGTGTTTCATTTGGAAACAACTAGTAAAATATCCATTACAGAATCATTTGGTCAATGGTAACAAAAGAATGTATCTTATAGAAACTCTGTGTTTGAGGATATTTATGCAGTCAAAAGTATCAACAGCAATGATACCATCTCCCAAATAATATGCAGTAGAGGTCTTTGGAGCTATCCCATCTGCTATGTGATACCTAATGTAAGATCTTCAAACACCTTGTAAGTAAACAGTCAATCTCATAAAAAACTACATTTTTCTATAGGACTATCAATTGTATGCACTGAAATGAATCAACCATTGATATCTGTTCCATTTTCTAACTATATTCATCACCTGACAATAGCTTATCAAATTATTTACATTACCTCAAATGAGATTTCCTGTGTTGGCCCTGGCTCTGTTAACTCTGCTTTGGCTTCTCTTTTCAGAGGCATCATTTCTGATACATATTCAACATTTTCCTGTGGAGAAGAAGATATATTGGGTATGTACTTAACACACATCTACAAATATAGTCACCAACATATGAGCATGATAATACAGTTGAACCTGCTTTATACTGTGCCCTTTTCAAGCTATGTATAGCGGTGCTCCTCTTGATAAATTGATGCTCCGGCTGCTGCTGAAAAATAAAAACAAAAATACTCACCGCACATGCAGACTCTCTCTTTCTTTGGATGTGGAAACGTCCCTCAGCTTTCCTCTCGATTGTAGGGCCACAACAAAACGGGGTGAGGAAATAAAAATAACGATGGGTCTAACTGACTACAAATAAATTTACCCAAGACTGAACCGAATTTAAATGAAAGTAATTTATTAACAAAAGTTGCAAAAGCAAAAAAAAAAATAGTAAAATTAAAATGAAATGAAGCAAAATAGATTTAAAAAGTGAATAACTGAAATAAACAAAAACTCAAAAATCTTCCAACAAAAATCTGCCTCAAATAAACTTGACTGTAGGTCAAAATTATAATAATGAACATCACCATGAATAATCAAACTCTGTGTTAGTAGGTGCTAATATAGAAGAAACCTGTGGTCTGCCAAACGAGACTCACCACTCGTACTAATGTCTCAGATTTACAAACAAAACTGAAAATAGTAAATAATGGAATTATGTACGAGGGCGGGTTGAAAAGTTCTCAGAATCACCGCTAGATGTCAGTGCTAGAGCAACGAGGTTCCCGCGCAATAATCACACATCCTTTGTGAGTGAACACGTGGCGCGTCAGTGCTCTAGCTGCAGGAGTGTGGTAGTGATGACTCTTTGTTGTTGTTCCCGCGTAGTGATTTGTGACAATGGAAAAACTGAGATTCGAGCAGTGATTAAATACTTTGTAAAGAAAGGTATGAAAGCAAAGGAAATTCATGCCGATTTTCAGAACACACTGGGGGATTCTGCTTCCTCATTTTCAACTGTTGCCAAGTGGACCAGCGAGTTTAAATTTGGTCAGGAGAGCTTGGATGGTGTTCCGCGTAGTGGACGGCCAAAAAGTGTTATGACCCCAGAATTTATCACAAAAGTGCATAAAATGGTCTTGGAGGATCGTCGACTGAAAGTGTGGGAGATTGCTAAAGCTGTAGGGATATCTTCTCAACGGGTATATTATATTTTAACCGAAGAATTGGGCATGAAAAAATTATCAGCAAGATGGGTGCCGCGGCTCTTGACATCGGACAATAAACGCACCAGATTGGAAATGTCTGAACAAAGTCTGGCCCGTTTTCAGTGCAACCAACAAGATTTTTTGCGCTGGTTTGTGACTACAGATAAAACTTGGGTCCACTACTATACCCCAGAGACAAAATAGCAGTCAAATCAGTGGAAACATGCTGATTCACCACCACCAAAGAAAGCAAAGGCAGTGCGTTCGGCCGGAAAGGTCATGGCCTCAATTTTCTGGGATGCAAAAGGCATTCTGCTGATAGATTACCTTCCTACTGGCCAAACAATTACGGGGCAATACTATGCAAACCTCCTAGATCAACCAAAGGAAAAGATACGTGAAACAAGGCCTGGTTTGGCAAGGAAAAATGTCATCTTTCATCAGGACAACGCTCCGCTGCACACAAGTGTTATTGCCATGGCAAAACTTCATGAACTGGGGTACAAATTGTTGCCACATCCACCTTATTCACCTGATTTGGCACCATCAGACTTTCATCTATTCCCCAAGCTGAAAATTTTCCTCGGTGGACGGAGATTTTCTACAAGGGAATTGGAGAGGTATTTTGCAGGCCTGGAGGAATCTCACTTTTGAGATGGGCTCAAGGCATTGGAACATAGCTTGACCAAATGCATTAGTCTACAGAGAAACTATGTTTAAAAATAAAAGCAGTTCCACCGAGGTAAGATACTTAATTCTAGTACATTCCGAGAAAAAGAAACTCAGGATAGTAAGGAATTTCAAGTTACCCAATTGCAACAGTCAAGTTTTAGGGAGGAAGGGGGTCTGAGACTGCTCTTGGTAAACTGTCAAAGTGTAGTAAATAAACAATTAAAATTCGGTACATTGATGGAATCTTATGAGACTGATGTGGTGATAGGAGTGGAATCGTGGTTGAAAGAAGGGGTGGGTAATAGAGAAGTATTTCCAGAAGGGTACACAGTCTATCGTAGAGACCGAGGAGATAAAAAGGGAGGGGGGTGTTTATTCTGGTGAAGGAAACTTACTGTTCACATGAATGGTTTACCGATGAAAGGGATGAAATATTAGGGATAAAATTAGTTTGTGATAATATGAAGGAGGTGGGAATTATAGGAACATACAGGCCTGGAAGAGAGGAAAGAGACATGGAAATCTTTGAAAAAATAATAGATTATACTCATAAAAACAATAATAATGATATGGTAATAATTGGGGGAGATCTAAATTTGCCTGAAGTTGAGTGGAAAGGAGCTGCAAGTGAAGCCCATGAACAGAAACTGGCAAATAAGTTAATTTGGGAGGGAGGATTTACACAAGTAGTACAAGAACCGACTCGTCTCAATAACTTACTAGATGTATTCTTGGTTAAACCATGGGAAATTGTTGATAAAACTGAGGTAATTGAAGGAATAGGAGACCATAAGGCTGTAATAATGGATGTAGGACTCGTACCAAAAAGGCTTAATAAGAGGGTTACACAAGACAAGAAATTGTACAGAAAAACTAAAGTTGATGAATTTGGGACTTACCTTAAATCACAATTCAGTTGTTGGATAAGTGAAGGGAGTAACGTGGATACACTTTGGGCTAAATTTAAAGGAATTATTTGGGAAGGAGAGAAGAGATTTGTACCTGTTAAGAAGGGTAAAATGACCTCAGACCCTGTTTATTATACAAGGGAAATAAGAAAATTAAAAAGAAAATGTAGAATAGTAAACAGGAAAATCAAAGAGGGTAGGGAGAGTAGAGAAACTAGAAAACAGCTAATGAGGGAACTGAATAGAGTGAAAAAGGAAGCAAAAGAGAATTATATGAATGGCATACTTCAAGAGGGTAATGACCACCAAGGGAAATGGAAAAAGCTGTATTCATATATCAGGAATCAAAAAGGAAAAGGAGTCCAAATTCCTACAATGGTGGGAGAAGGGGGTGAACACTATTTAACAGATACTGAGAAAGCAAACCTATTTAGTAGCGAATTTAGAGATTCAGTAGATGATTGTCAAGAGTTGGAAACCGAAACAGAAGATAGAGAGGGAGAGAGACAGAGGGAAACAAGAAGCTTCTCATTCACAAACGAAGATATTTTCAGAGAAATCCAACTGCTTCAGCAAGGAAAAGCTGCAGGAAGTGATCAAATTACTGGGGAGGTATTAAAGACAATGGGGTGGTACATAGTGCCTTATTTAAAATTTCTCTTTGACTATGTCATAAATAATAGTGTAATACCAAAGGAATGGAAGGAATCTATAATAATACCAATTTATAAAGGAAAGGGTGATAAAAGGAAACCAGAGAACTACAGACCAATCAGCCTGACCAGTATAGTTTGTAAAATTCTGGAGAGTTTAATATCGAAGTACATCAGAGGGATATGTGATGATAAAAATTGGTTCATGAGGAGCCAGTATGGATTTAGAAAGAAATTTTCTTGTGAGGCACAACTGGTGGGATTTCAGCAGGACATATCAGATCAGTTGGATTCAGGAGGTCAGTTAGATTGCATAGCCATAGATCTTTCCAAAGCCTTTGATAGAGTGGAACATGGAATATTATTAAAGAAATTGGAGGGAATAGGATTGGATGTAAGGGTTACACGTTGGATAAAAGCATTTCTAAATTCAAGGGTTCAGAAAGTCAAAGTAGGAAATAATGTATCGCAGGAAGAGAAAGTTTGGAAGGGAATTGCACAGGGTAGTATAATCGGTCCGTTACTTTTCTTAATATACGCAAATGATTTAGGGAACAATATAACATCAAAAATAAGATTGTATGCAGATGACATAATTGTTTATAGAGAAATAAACAACATTGAGGATTGTTCAGAATTACAAAGGGACCTTGAAAGTATCCAACAATGGGTTGAAGAAAATAATATGAAGGTTAATGGAGGCAAATCAACTGTTACAACTTTTACAAACAGGAGCTTTAAAACTGAATTTGAATATACTTTGGATGAGGTAGTTATCCCAAAAGAAGGCAAGTGCAAATACTTAGGTGTGAGATTTGAAAGTAATTTGCACTGGAAGGGTCATATTGATGACATTGTTGGGAAAGCATACAGATCATTACATGTCATAATGAGGCTACTTAAAGGATGCAACAAAGAATTAAAAGAAAAAAGTTACTTGAGTATGGTTCGTCCATTATTGGAATATGCAAACAGTGTTTGGGATCCTCACCAAGAATACCTAATAAAAGAAATAGATAGTGTGCAGAGGAAAGCAGCAAGATTTGTAACAGGGGATTTCAGGAGAAAGAGTAGTGTATCAGAAATGTTAAAGGAACTTGGGTGGGAAACTTTAAGTAAGAGAAGGGAGAAAACTAGACTTACAGGATTATATAGAGCCTATACAGGAGAAGAAGCATGGGGAGATATCCGTGAGAGGCTTCAGTTGGAAAATAATTATATCGGCAGGACTGACCACAAATATAAAATTAGAAGGAATTTTAGCAGAAGCGATTGGGGTAAATTTTCATTCATTGGGAAGGGTGTGAAGGAGTGGAACAGTTTACCAGCGGTAGTGTTTGATCCTTTTCCAAAATCTGTACAGATATTCAAGAAGAGAATAAACAGCAACAGAGAAAATAAATGAAGTGTTAGAGGGCATTCGACCGGTGCAGGTTATTGTAAATAAAAAAAATGTGTGTGAATAAATTAATTCCATCCCCTGGTCTAAGGAGTTTGGACAGCCAAAGTAGGAGACTGCCTGTAGGGGTGAAGTACAGTGGGGACTTCGAGGGCCCTGGGACCGCTACGGTAGCTGTGAAGGCCCTTCAGGAACTCTGAAAAGTGGTGGCAAAAGGGGCTCTGGTTAAGACGCAGCAGGTCGTTATGCTACTTAGGATCCAGAACGGGTAAAAAAAAAAAAAAGTAAAATAAATAAATGCAATGTAAATATTAATGTTATACCAGTTTTATAGTATCATTTGAAGCAATTCCACATACTGTATATCAGTTGACTATATTTGTAAGTAGTACAGGAGATATTATAATTAGAATTTTGTAAACAATATAAATTTATTAAGGATGAGCTGTGTGTTAATAGAAAACATTGTTAGCGTAAATTGTATAATATTGTATTATAGGAAAAATTTTCTTCTCTTGTTAATTTAATATTTAGTGCTTGACAATAATGTATTTTAGTGTACCATTTGCCACCGAGGTAGACACCTCATTTGCAAATAAAGAGATTTTGATTTTGATTTTTGAACTTTTCAAACCACCTACGTAATTAATCAATTAATTAATTAAAATAGTCTGAGACAACTCAAGGGTATTTTAAACTCACTATTCTTGACTTATTAACCTTACAAGTTACCCAACTGTTAACAATAATTTGTAAATAAAAAAAGGAAAGAACAATGAACACTCTTTCTGTTGAATAAAATGTCACTTTTAATTGTAAAACCTTGCCACGTAATTAATCTAGTGTCTGAAAGAAAAATCAAAAAGGCTGTGTTTCATTAAAATGAAATTAACTGTCAGAAATTAATTATTCTGCCATGATACATCTTGAATTAAATTACCGTGATAGTTCCGGACAATCAATACAAAAAAATAATAGTAGGCTAAATGCCTCAGTATTTACATTAACCAAATGAACTCGCCTTTTAACATCATTACATTTTCCACTTATTACACTTTACTAAAATAAACTAATTGTGTTATATTATTGTTGATGGTGGCAGATTCCATCTCATTAAATCAACTTGCGGCATTATTCACATAACATATTACCAAAGGTCAGTTCATTTGCATAAATTAAATAATTTATTTGCGGTGCCTTCATGTAAGTGTAAAGAACCTGCTGTAATTTATTTGACTGTGAATACCAGGTGGTCCTACTAAATTACAAAATATTCACAGCACTGTCCACATAGTGCCCAAAACAAAAGAAGAAATCAAAACACTAAATAGTCTAAGCTACACCTACAATGATTTTCCAAAATAAAACAGATATCCACGTACCTCAATGTCTACACTTAAAACACAGTAAATCAAAACATCAAAAATGAAAATAAAAAGACAAACGAAAATCTCAAAATAAACGTGATCAACGCCTACATCGAAAAATTTAAAAATACGCAATTTACCAAATCCAAATCCGCTGTCAACAACAAACTTTCGAGACGCTGAGGTGCACTTTGGTGACAATCACATAACATAAGACAAAATGTCTAAGGCTGATATTCCAAAGCTCAAAAATGGAAATACACATCACAATGATCACAACATAAATTCCAAAAATATTCATTGCTAGCCCGTTCAGTTTCCATGCTTCAAACTATGCCCCGTATTTGGAATATCTCTGAGCATTACATGATCCCTGGTAATATTTGCGTACTTAACACTTCCGCACATAATTATCATACGTATTCTACCGTAGACTTAAAACTCATATCTCTTGAGCTGATTATTTTTAATTCCTATTTTTTATCTCATTTTTATCAACGTAGCATTTCATATCAACGTAGCATCGCTTTATTCCACACGAGCTCAATAACTGCACAAGTTCATTCTGTCGTTCTCACAAGCACAATACGACATTCACTGGATATGCACGACATGGTCCTCAAGACTATTTTCCATCTCATCATTATTTTTCCATCAGGGATATTATAGCATATTTGTTTTCATACTTCGATCTTTCATTCCTATTCCATAAATCGCCATATATTTCAACATATCAAAACCAGAGCTGGTCAGCAACGATTTCTCACTATAACCTGAATATAGAAACATGATTGCCTGCCAACATTCCACTATCACAATTTAAACTATGCACCTAAAAGAAATCGTGCATTCAAATCAAGCACCAGCACGACAAGAAAAATCCATAAACTCGTCGTCTGACTGTGATCACAACTTGACTAAAATCTGAATACAATTCAATAAAACATCCATGATACATAATGGATTTCTGAATAAAACCACCTCAGCTGAATTTAAATGACTTGACAACACCTCAAAATAACAAATAATAATAATAATAATAACAATAATAATAATAATAATTATTATTATTATTACATTTTAAGGCCTCGAAATGTATCTACAATAAACCTGGACATAACAAATCCCGAAGTCACTGTAAATATCCTATTAATCACCAACATAAAACTCACATCAATGAAAGACTCAAACATAAATGACAGTTACTTCAATTATATTATTATTATTATGATTATCGAGCCCCAGGCATCAACATCCCGATCGTTGGATGCTGTTGCCCTGGTCACGATCACGAACCATGCTACAAAATTACATTAAATGCAACTCTACTCCATCTCAGGTACGTGAATTTACCTATACACAAAATTTACATGAAATCATAACCTAACCGAACCACGAGTTATTCACGTCATTATTAATTACATAAGATATAAATACAACGTGCTCTTTTACCTTGTGTTCAAGGTGGGCTGCATCCTCTTAGCCCCCGCTTCACATTGATTTAATCCATCTTGCACATAGTGATAAAATTACACAACATTTCGCGCACACGGCTTGGATCCATTTTGATTATATAGCACTCGCAGATAGGTTGAATCACACGCATTCTTAAAGCTTACAATTTACACAACATAAATGGAATTAACACACCATAGAGTTTGGCTTCCGTTTATAGTATTTTAATGTAACAGATCTAATTGTGATACCTTACTGATCCCAAGCAAAAGAAAACTGCTTAAATTTGTCCTTCTGAATTTGATGACTTCTCAACTCAACTCCTACTGCACAAGTTACATGTGAGCTTGTAATTTGCTGCAAATATAAATATTCCGACCGCTATCATTCTGAAAAATAGTATAGTTAATTTTTGTATGTCGTGAGATTAACACATTAATGTCTATTTGTAAAAATCACAGTAGAAAATCTGCGACATCTCGACCATAGTAAATGTCCCTACAGTTTATATTCTACCTGATCTCGTAATATTATGATTGTTCTCCAATGTCCATCACATTATTCAACTCACCGACCATACGTGATGCAATGGCGGGTTTAGTTTAACTTCACTCTGCACTGCTCGTCTCAAGCTTGACCGTAGACTCTGCAAATGCAACTAAGACTGGGTTTTTGGTAAGAAGCTAGCGGTAGTTTTGTAAATTTTGGAAACCACGCGTCCGAAGTAGTCCCGTGGAGGGGAATTGCGTTGTGATATTACACCCTGATGTTGATTTTCCAGATGTCCGTAGATTAATTATTCAGCGAATACACTCTGATGACTCCAAAAATCAGTGTGATTTCAATGTTGGACCAGAATATCGGAAATGATAGGTTTTTTTTTTTTTTTTTACAAATTTCAACATGTCACTGGGATTATTTTACTGCCGAAATATGGCGCCTTCCCGCCATGAGACTCAGTCTTGTGGGTGAAACCTTTCTTCCGAACTTTAGACTTTAATGTGGATAACTTCTTATTTATAAGATAATTAATCACATAACCGCACAAACAATTCCTCAAATTTTATTCCAAATCTGGAACACAGTATATTTCTATTACTCTCTTCTCCAAATCATGAAAGACTAAATAATATTCCCGCTGAAACAGGGCGGTTTAGTTTTGTAATTTTCTGATTGACTGAAAACTGCCTGCAGCTAGACTGACAAACTTCAGCACGGGTTCAACCAGTTTCGCAGAGGGGAGTTAGGTATGACTCTGTCTCAATGGGCTGTCTCTGTTCCTCCTTAAGGTGTGGCAAATTCCACTGTCCTCTTTCTCATGGAAAAAGTTTTGCAGAGACTTTCGCATTGTTGGCATCATAAACTTTACTGGAGAATGCTTTTAGCAAGAGCCTTCTTCAGACGTGCTTTAACGCAAGTTAAGGGGATGTATTTTCACCCTGTGAGGTCTCTATGTTGCTACTTGTGAGATATCTGCACTGACTTGCTATTTGCAGTATTCACATGTATAAATTTAATAATTTAATCAATGCATATATCAGGCCATTCATCTTATGGGTGCAATACGTAACTCTATTCTGCATAATTCATATTTGTACATAATTTCCTTTAGGTCCCGGCAGGATGTAATTTAAAAGCGCGTTAATTAAACCTTATTTATACGTAATCTGTTTATACGTAATTCACTGTTATACATATTGTCAGTGAAATATAACTGTTTTCTGCGTAATTTTAATGAGCACATGTTTTTTAAAAGAAACTACTGTATTTACGAAGTTCTCTCTTTGTCGGCATAGGTGGAAGTAGAGCAGTCTGGTTTCGGTGCTGAAACCGAACACAAAGAGCTTCGCCGAGTGACATGGTTGACCCTTACTTACTGGCGGCTTAACAAAGGCCAACTGGGCGAGTCCCCTTCGCTCTCTATCCCACTGCTCCTCTATCTTCGTCGTTTTTGACCTTCACAATGCCGCCAAAGATTAAGTTACAATACAAGTAAAGTGGGCGACTTTGGTGCGGAAACAAAAGAAAATACAGTAAATTTGTTTGAATATGAGAATTCCTTTCATGGGAATAATGGAGAAGTAAAATATCCATGGTGCCGGTATCTGGTGTTTACTGCTGAACAGTAGCTTTGTCATTCAGTTGCTTTTGATTAGCCATGAAGAACAGAAAAGGGAAAAGTTATACCCTAGATGAAGAAGAAAAAAATTACACGAGAAGTGGACGCTAATCCACACAAAACAAAAACTGAAATTGCTTCAGACTTGGGGATTGCTTATACAACACTATGTACAGTCATTAGTAAAAGAAATGCTATTTTGGATGAGTTCTTAAAACTGGGTTCAAAATCAGCAAAGCGCAGCCGTCAGCAAGAAGGAAGGTACGTAGATTTGGAGAAAGCACTTTTCGCATGGTACCAGCAAAAGCAGGCTGCAGGTCTACCAATTAGTGGCGACATGCTGAAGGCAAAGGTGACATATTTAGCTAAAATGATGAGTATCACTGCTGATTTCAAGGCTTAATCAGGATGGTTGCAAGGATTTAAAGATCAGCATGGAATAACAGGGAGAACAATTTGCGGTGACTCAAAAGCTGTGGATGACGTCACGGTGCAACACTGGAGAGAAAAGGTTCTGCCGGGTATCGTAAGTGATTATCAGCCTCCAAACATTTACAATTGTGATGAGACCGGCCTATTCTACAATCTCTTTTGTAATAAAAAATTAGCTGAAAAAGGTGACTAATGCCATGTGAAACCGAGGTTTCGTATTAGTCTCCTCTCCACCTACGCTTTGGGACAGCCTGTTACGGCATAGAAATCTGTGTCAATTCTTCTACATATTAAACTGTGTTTTCACAATTACTTGTGATGTTTTATTCTGCGAGGGTGTGTAAGCTCTGATTGTTTTTGCCGCCTCTCGGCAGAGTGGCAACATTATGCTGCCTCCCCGCCTTGGTCTTGCTCCGGCCAATCAGCGCTTTGAGTCGGCCATTTTGAAAATACCCTCGAACCCAGTGAGCTAGGGAAGTGAAGCTTTTTTTTTTGCCGCTGTGGTTCCGTCATGGAGAGAAAACGCTCGTGTTTCTGTTTTCACGTTACGTATTGGAGTAGCGGCATGGACTACGGATAATTGAAATAAGGTGGAGAGTTGTGCTCTACACCCTCAGAAGTTCTACTTTTTTTCATCCTCTTGAAGAAGATTTGTGTTTTTCCTTCTATTTTTGGTGATCTTGATCTGGTAAGGTAGCATGATTTGGCCATGTCTGAAACTTTTCTACTGCTGGAGCAACTAAAATTTAAGTCCACATCTTTAAAATTACCTTGGTATTTCTCACCCTGAGTGAACTACTTCAGTGATTTCTTCTAAGTGAGCCTGTTATCATAAAATGAGTACCGTGCGGCGGAAAATTATGATAAAACTTTCTTGTAAAAATTTCATGAACCTACTGTGATTTCATACATCGGGTTGAAAATGTATTAGTTTGCTTATTTATGTCCCTAGGGTGTTTAACCTTCACGATAAGGAATTTAAATGGTTTCTTGGGCAAAATTGTAAAGAAAAGTAAGAAATGAGGAATTTTAATTATTATTATTATTATTATTATCATCAACTTTTGGATGTTACTTCTTTTTCTAATATCTTGGTTTCAAAACTGGGTTAATGCATGGGAGATCCAGTACGGATTATCAGGGTGGGATACCTTTCATATTAAATTTTGTTTCTTGTTCCTTTATTTATTTACTTAATTTTTTGGGGGGTTTTTACGTGTATTTGGGGATGGTTTATGGGTTACCGGCCTCCATTTTTCCTATGTTGTCCTCCCCCAGGATTGGTCCTTACCATGTATAACAATTAGCTATTGTATCCTTAGTGATGATAATTGTTTTTTTGAAATGATGATGATTTTGATTTAATATGGTGGTCTGCCCCTTGTGATATTGCTCTGTAGTTTGATGTAACCCGTGTTAGGTGTGTTTGATTTTATCTTTGGAGCTCATTTTTGGCCTTTTCTTTTCGTCTCCCCTGCTTGTGTTCTTGGGATTTTTCCTTTCCCTTTGGTATTTTACTAAAAGTTTCTGATATCATGTGCTGGACCTCCCAGTATACCTGGTCTCTCTGTTAAGAAAGAAAAAGGAGAGTTTCAAGAAAATAAGAAAATATCTCTCAAGGTGTAATTGGAAAGGTTGTAATTTCAAACCCCTACCTAAGACATTGGCTAATTTTAAACGTATATTTTCTACGTTTAGAAGTGATTGTGGTTGTTGCGAAGGTAACCTAAAGTTTATGTTGGTATCTTTTCATTTATTTAATTCCTTTCTTATCAACCGACAGTTTCCTTTATTTCCTTTATTTAAAGTGTTTAGTTTAATTTCAATTCCATTGGAATTTTCTGTGGTTTCAAACAAGTCAATTTAATTTAATTTAATCTGTTGTTGCTTTAAAATAATTTGATTCATATTCCATTTCAAACTAATTTAACTTTAATTCAGGTAACTTGTATTTTATTTGTTATATCTTCGAGGATGATCTGTAATTTATTTTACCTGTTAATTTCTCTTTGAAGTTATGAATTATATTTTTCTTTAAAAAAAAGGAAAGATTTGTCTTGTTTCTGTTCTATAATTATTTGACACACTGACAGTTGGTAGCTTGATCCACCGGTTTGTTGTTGTTTTCTACCACCTGGAGGTAAGTTTACTCTGTTTCTACATTCTTTTCATTTTGTTCTGGGTGTATAGTGTATGTGACGCTTCCTGTTTGTTTCTCTTGCACTGGACCTTTTATCCTGTGTGGTGCAGTTTTACTGCTGATCAGCTAGGTTGGTATGGGTTACATAGCTGGTGGGGCACATGGAGGGAAGAAAAGTAAAATCTGTGTAAGAGTACTTCTCACCACCAATGCAGATGGACCTGACAAACTTCCTCCACTTGTGATAGGAAAATAGAAGAATCCGAGGTGTTTTAAGGATGCGAAAACAAAACCGACGGAATATGAACCCAACAGAAATTCTTTGATGACCATGCCTCTAATGGAACAGTGTTTGAAAAAACTGGACATTAAAATGAAAAAGAACAAGAAGAAGATCCTTCTTCTTATGGATTGATGTGCAGCATATCCACCTCAAATCGTTCTGGAAAATGTGGAATTTTTCCTGCCTAACTGTTCCAGTGTTCTACAACCGCTTGATTTGGGCATCATTGCAAATTTCAATGTGCATTACAGGAAAATGCTGGTTCAACATGTGATAACACTCAGTGATGCAGAAAATGAACCTCCCTCCATTAATTTGCTTCAAGCCATGGACTTTATTTTGGCTGCCTGGAAGCAGGTGTCATCCTCCACAATCAGAAAAGCTGGTGTCTTACTAGAAGGGGCTGCCTCTAATGACGATTATGGGGACGAAGTTTTGTCTGGCAATGAGCTAACACTACCGGAGGTTGTAGAAATCGATACTTTTGTGCATTTCAATGATAATCTGGCTGTATGTGGAGAACTACTGGATGAAGAGATTATTGCTGATACATGTCAACAACGCGGTGGTGATGGACCAGCTATAAGCGATAGTGTCAGTGATGGAGAGGGAGATAACGACTTGAATCTTGAAACACCTCAACTGAGTGAAGTGTTAAATGCAATCAATGTGCGTAGGCATTACATCAGTGTGAAAAGTTGTAGTGAAAATGCTTTGAATTCATTACTAAGTTTGCAAAAGGAGATTTATACCCTTAATGCAAGAAAAGTTAAACAAGCCAAATTATCTGATTTCTTTAAGGCTGGACCAAGTTCAAAAAATTATTTTCTGTCTTAATATGTTTATTATTTGCAAGGATTTATACATGTAGGTCTATTCCATTGAATTTTCAGTAAATATGTGATGTATTGTATACGTCTGATTTCTAAGTAATTCTCAGTTTCAAGTAGTTTTTCTCTTCCCTTTGATATACGTATATAAGTCAGGTTCAACTGCCAGTATTACAGTTACTTCCAAAATTTCACTAATGTTTACAGAAGATTTCTACCAGCAGAGAATTCTTAAAACCAAAGGCTGTACTGAGAATGGTGTTATTATCCTTGCTCACACATAATGTCAGATAAAGCACAAGACTGAGACCCAAAGATATAAGTGAGAAATGTTTCCTAGCCATACCATAAGATATAGTAGATGCTGTATACTACCAGAGATGGAATTGGAGACATCTCACACAGAATTTTGGAAGGGAGCTGCCACAATCATAAACACTGAATTGTATGAATTGTTTTTATATGTCCATTCATATCAAATAAATCTTGGTGGTTGTTTCAACCATTTCCAAGTGTTAAAAATATTCTAAATCTTTTGCCATATGGTGAGAAACATTAATACTACATTCTCAGCATAGAGTTTGTTCACAGACAGAAAAAAAAAACCCACTTGAAATACTTGAATCTCATTCTTTACTCTGGTTTTGCCGAGCTCATAGGTGCTACATATAGCACTGAGAAAGTTCTTTCTCAAACAGCATCTTTCAATGCTTCCAAGTGCAAAAATAAAAAAATGAAAATGAAACAAGCAGGATTATCACAATCATATTCCAGGGAAAGATGTGATGTAGGCCACATTCAAAGCAATTACAAATGAAATGTTTTACAACTACAAGGATGTTACGTAGTGTTCTCTGAAAAACTGTGGGGGTGAGAACACCATCAGTGATAAGCCAGCAATGCTGGAGAGTACATCTGCTGTTTCAGAGCCTCTTTCATGATCTACTAGGAGACATTTAACTTTCTCGCTTAGAGTCATAAAACCTGGTCATCATTAAAGGGACTGTGATCAAAAGCTTACATTCTAATATAAGTTAACTTACTAATTAAAGTGAATTAAATTATAAAAGTCTAGAAGATAATTACTTAACCCATTCAATATAGAAGAGAAGGAATAGTAGCCAAAGCAAGGAAAGGAAGAAGAAAGCAATGCACAAAAGGGAGAGGGAAATAATGACAAGAGAAGGGAAAAAAGATTTTTCAATGTGCCTAAATATTCAAAGTCCCAGAGAAGGGGCAAATTAGAGGCAATTTTTTCACAAATCGTATATTTTAGACCCTTTCTGAGAGGTATCTCTCTGGAACATAGACAATGGCCGGTATTGGAGGAGTAAAACAAGCTTATCACTAATCTACCTTTCTAAATGAATTCAACATCTGAACAAAATACTAGTTTTGAGATACAGTTTATAATTATACTTTATTTATACTTACAGTTTATAATTTGAGCTATTTCACCTCTCGTACGCTAAAGGTGAATCTGTCCTTTCGTTAACACGCACATCTTCTAGCATTTTGTGGATGTGAGGGTAACCCAGAGTAATCACACCATTGCTGACGTTCTGTTTAGCAGACTGGCGAGTTAACATTTCTTATTATGTGAAAGACATTAAAAGCACTAGATCTCTAAAAAATCAATGTTTCCAATATTGGCACATCTTTAACATAATGTTGATATTCATGCAAGTTCGACACGGTAACATTAAAAGGAATATCAAACCTCGAGTTCTTGATCAGCTGTGCGCTCATATGTCAGGTTCAAGTTTGACAGAGATTATGACAAGAAATATCAAAGGTAGAGATCTTGATCTGCAGTGTGCTCGCATCTTGGATATATTCAGATATCATTCTCTTCTGTGGTGCCTGTATCTTAGAACTCAACAAGCACACTTTACTTTTGAGAACAGTGTGCATTAATTGCAGAATTTTAGCTTTTAGCAATGCTTGGACAACACCACATCTATAAATTAGCAATTTACAGTGTTTGCAACAGATTATTACTGTCAAGTCACAGTTAATCATTTAACATCCCTCTTCCAAATTTCAAGGTTTTCGAAGACTCCGAGGTGCCAGAATGTTGTACAGAAATTCACTTTTATGCCAGGATAACTACAGACATGTGCTGGAATAATTCAGCTTCTTCAAATACCTCTAGACCGAACCCAAATTAGCATGTCAATACTTTATCCTCTGAGCTATCAGATGAAGAGCCACTGAACTGAAAGCCACACTCTCAGAAGATTGCAATGGACTGTGTTTAGAATAGCAGCAGACAGAACAAAGGAAGATGATGAAAATATCTCGCTTCTTCTCCAAAATCTCTCACTGGATATCCGCCTTCATGAGGGTGTTTGCTTTAGACGTGCTATACTGACAAGGAAGAATTTTATCATGTGATCACCTGACCTGACATTAATAAAATTGTAAACAAGTGTAAATGATTCAAAGATTACCTGAAATTTCTTTTGGAGGAAAAATTTCACTATGATAGCCAGGGACCTACTGGCCATAACCTAGTTAATTCAGGCACCCACTGTTATCCACCAGTTCAGCAATGCAACTGTTTGACATATGATGGGAAATAACATCATTCCCAGAAAGATATCATGCCCAAACCGTGCAGAATAAAAACATAACCTCACCCCCTTCAGAAATCCATATCAATAAACCAAAAGAGGTAATGAATAAACAATAGACAGTCATTCGATGGGTACTTAGCAAATGAAACGCACTGAATCCTCGATCCAGAGACCCTGCTTATCATGACTTTATCACTATCTGGACATAACCAACGCTCTTTTAGTATCAAGCACACAATATTAATTCAGTTTTTGGCCACTATTAAACAAAGAATGCACTGCCATACACCTAGGAAATTCTGCAAGACAATTGACCACTTTGAAGCGCTATTCTGGGGACCTTTGCTTGTCCCATGCATAATGATTTTGTCACTAGATGGACCCATAGATGTATATCAATACTGTTGTTTGTAGTTCCTAAGAGTCGGCAGCCTTGTGTAGTGTGCTGCCATGCATTCCCAGATAAAGAAACAAAACAGAGACATACCAAACCAAGACACCCATGCTGCAAGTGGTGACTGCTAGCGTTAATGTAGGGTAAGCACATAGTATTTTTTGCCCCTGCCAAACTTATTCAACTACTAAGTGTTAAATTCTGATCAGTATAAAGTTATCTGGAATGAGACTTACAAGTGAAGCATTTCCTGTTCCTTCAAACCAGGCTGGTTCCTCTTTGATCTCCATTTCCAGGGCCATTTCAGACTGCAAATGAAGTAGTTAAAAGGTACTGGGGTGGTTGATTATTTCCAATGATCTTACACTGAAAAACAGGCCAGAAAAATATATTACGTTTTTGCTGACATTGTTATCAAGGTTATTTGTTAACAGAGTAGGCAACAAGCTTGTAATTTTACATGATTGTCAATATCATGATCACAGGAAAATGACTCCAAATTTGACATGACTGTTGATACCATGATCAAGCCTATGCGACCTCAAGTTTTCTATGACTGATACTACTACGTCATAGTCAAGGACCTCAAGTTTTGCATTACTGTCAATACAGTGATCATTTCCATAGGATATCTAATTTAACATGGCTGATGATATCGTGTTCATAGCTCTATGACATTCAGTTTTACATAGAACTGAAACCACAGCAAGATAACTATTCAATTTAAAAATCCAATGTACACAGAGTGCAATCGGACTACACAAAATGTCTTGAAAATTTGGTGACTACGCAACTTGCTTATCTTCCTACCATTCTTATCCTTTGCACTTTCCTTCAAAACTAATTGAACAAGTTCCCAGTGCCTTGAGATTTGTTCAAACAAAATTTTCCTTCTCAGGAGCAAATTCTCTCAAACCGCTCTCCTCTCATCTAGCTGATTCACTATCTCTTCATTTGAGACATATTCTATCCATCTGATCTTCAAGAACTTCCAATAACACAGCATTTCAAAGGCTTTAACTCTGTTTTTCGCAGCATCAGTTATTGCCAATGTTTCACTTCCATACAGTGCCATACTCCTCACTCAATGTAAACATAATTTTTCAAGTTTTTCTATCTGTTGAATCTAAGGAACTTGATAGAGAAAAGATACGAGGTCAGGTAGGATATAGTAATGATGCTTATAGATACTGAGAAGGCATCTGACAGTATACCATGGCAACTGGTCTTGGATGCACTGATAATTAAAGAATGCAGGCAGAGCAGAACAAATTACCAAAAGCCATATACGAAAAGTAAGTATTATGAAGACCATGATACGAAAAGCAAACTGGTTCAAAGTAGAAACAGAACTTCGAAAAGAATGTCTATTATCCCCTCTTCATTACAGAAGAATATACAACAAAAAATGGGAAGCAAAGAGACAAAGGCCTTACTCTTTGCAGATGACATAGTAATATGGGAAGAAGATGAAATGAAAGTACATGAACAAGTTACTGTATTGAATCAGGAGATAGGGGAATATGGAATGAAAATAAATGTGAAGAAGAGTACAAGAGTAGTAGTGACGAGAGTTAATAGAGAAGGAAGAGAGAATATTGAAGTAAATGGAAGACCATTAGAAGTTGTGAAAAGATGCAAGTATTTGGGGAGTATACTTGCAAAGTCGGAAAAATAAATGGAGAAACTGGAAAGAGAACTGAACAAGCAAATGGGTTTTACAAATGCCCGACATGTATAGTTTGGAACAGGAACATCCCAAAGACATGCAAGAAAATTCTGTACCCAATGTTTGATGCAACAGTTTTGACATATGCAGCAGGCACATGGACAACAACAAAACATGATGAAAGCAACTTTCAAGCAGCCAAGATGAAATTCCGAAATCAGGGAGAGAATTGAATTCCCTAAACTGCAAGACGAGATAGAGACCAGTACGTTGAAATGGTATGGACACAAGATGAGAAAGGAAGAGGATAGATTTCCAAAGCAGGTATTTACAGAGAAGGACAATGGGAAATGCCCAGAAAAAGGTGGATGGAAACGGTGAGGGAAGTACAGAGAAGAGAGGAGTAAATGTAGAAGAAATACTCAAGGAAGAAAGGGAGTGGTGGAGAGATGGAAAACTGAGGAGGTCCTTAAATCACAACTCAACCTAGAAGACTGAAAATGAAGAAGAAGAAGGATCTGTTGAAATGAAATGGCTTTTAGTGGCAGGAGCATCCGAGGACAAGTTCAGCTCACCAGATGCTATCAGCTCATTTCATTGAACAATGCTACCAACCTTTACTTAAGTGCTCTTGCTTTATTTGTCTGTGCATGTAATGTCTAACGACACAACTGAGGGGAGCTTACCTGAATGCCCCCTTGAAGGAAGTTTCGTGTCAGACAATTGGTTTAAATGTTTAGCAGTTTTTATTGTTCCCTAGGTGGTATGAAACTTGTCTGTATTGAATATTGTGAGTGGTGCCTCACTGAATTCATTTCAGCCAATAACAGTGCTCAATAGTCACTTTGTGATATTTTATTGTACAAAGTAAATAAACAGCACTGACAATGAATACTACAATTTCTCCCACAAGTAATATGAGCTTCGCTCCTGTGGCCAACTGTGTTGATTCTTACTCATTGCCAGGGAACAGATTTCTATGTAAACACACATCTAGGGGCTGATGACCTAGATGTCAGGTCCCTATAAGCAACAAGCATCATCATCAATATCATCAACATTAAACACATATCTGTTCAGCGAACTATGATCAATTGTATTTTGTTTATTTCAACGCAGGGGACACTAATTGTTCTGGCCATCAATGATTATTTCATTAATATATTATTTGTTTTACTTGCAAGTAACTATCTTTTACATTTTCCAGAGCTAGACTTTAGTCCTGAAGATTTTTCTTTTATTCTTGCTACTGGTTTAATGTTGCACTAACACATTAAAGGGAAAGGGCTAGGATTAGGAAGGTAGGGCATTAACTAAGGTACAGCCCTAGCATTTGCCTAATGGGAAAATGGGAAAATACAGAAACGATTTGCAGGGCTGCAATCGTGGGGTTTCAACCTGTACAAATTCACCGCTACTTGCCCCCGATGAAGTTCTTTTACATACCGATAATTGTCAGGAAATATCTTATGAAAGAGAGGCAGCCTACTGTTAAATAAAACATCAGGGGTAAATACTAGATATCACTGTTGTGGGGTAATGATGCAATACCAAAGAATCTACATAACAACACCGATATAGGGTACCAAGAATTCTACATATTCAGATAACCTTACAGATATTATAAACGGAACAACTCCCAAGATTTCAAACCCTACTACCATCGTTTGCAGCCTACAGTGTAAAGGACAACTGAATATTCACAACGTACCTTTTAAATCGCACACAAAGGTAAATAACACACCAACACAATAATTAAAATTATACACTACGTCTTGTAATTTCTTCCTAAAACTACCATCCGCAAATCTTCACCTGCGTAGCCCTTCGAAAAAATTCCTCAATACACTAAATTTAGATACCGGTATTTGATATATTGCTACAACACATGAGCGACAGACTTCCTGGCAATTGTAATGCAAAGGCTAGGAGTTTACACAAAGAAAGCTAGTTACATAGGTATAGATTTTTAATGCTTCAATAAAAATAAAATTTAGGAAAATTCAAAATAGAGCTAGTTCAAAATTTGTAGAATAATTGTGAAACTGAAAAAGATTAGTTTTTACTTCTTACAGTTCTCAACAGTGATCAATAAATTCGGCAAAAGTAAAGTACCGGCAATATGTTAGAGCTTGTGGACACAGTGAAAATGATAGACATCACAATTCCTCAATGAAGAAAAATCTGCAACACATTTAACAGAAAAAGCTGTACAACTGGCTACTAAACATCTTATTAAAAAAACATATCTACTACTTCGAAACAAAACTGGATATTTTAATGTAGTTTAATATTTAAAAATCATCTTGAGGAACAAATTTGATCTCTATCAGGCAGCAGAACAGGCTGAATTAAGAAAATAATTTATTACCACCGACAACTTCCGAGTATACGACACTTATTGACAAAAAAGAAAAGCACTGGGTGCATTTTCCCACTATGTCAGATCACGGCTGACTTGATGCGTCGCTCTAGCTAGCTCCTTACCGGCCTAGACAATCCGGTCCACGCACTGTAATTGGAGTAGTTACACAGCTGGACACGTGGCGCTGGCAGCCTACCTATTTGCGGTAGAAATGCATTCTTCTTTATGGAACATATATATATTGACTTTGATTGCCGATTTATCGTAATTTAGAGTTATGGAGAATGTTACATAGGTTAATACTGTTAAAATGATTAACCCTAAAGGTTACTTCCATTGATATTTGCCAAAATGATGTTGTGTAATGAAACTGCGGGGAGATCAAATCAAAATCAAAATCAAAATCTCTTTATTTGCAAATGAGGTGTCTACCTCGGTGGCAAATGGTACACTAAAATACATTATTGTCAAGCACTAAATTTTAGATTAATAAGAGAAGAAAATTTTCCTAGAATACAATATTATACAATTTATGCTAACAATTTTGTCTATTAAACACACAGTGCATCCTTAATAAATTTATATTGTTTACAAAATTCTACTTAAAATAAATATCTCCTGTACTTGCAAATATAGTCAACTCATATACAGTACAGTATGTGGAATTACTTCAAATAATACTATACAACTGGTATAAGATTAAAATTTATTTGCATTTATTTACTTATTTATTTTTTACCCATTTGGAACCTAAGTAGCATAACGACCTGCTGCGTCTTAACCAGAGCCCCTTTTGCCACCACTTTCCAGAGTTCCTGAAGAGCCTTCACAGCTACCGTAGCAGTCCCAGGGCCCTCGTAATCCCACTGCCCTTCACCCCCACAGGCAGTCCCCTACTTTGGCTGTCCAAACTTCTTATACCAGGGGAAGGTATTAATTTATTCACGCACATTTTTTATTTACAATAACCTGCACTGGTCGAATGCCCTCTAACATTTCATTTATTTTCTCTGTTGCTGTTTATTCTCTTCTTGAATATCTGTACAGATTTTGGAAAAGGGTCAAACACTACCCCTGGTAAACTGTTCCAGTCCTTCACTCCTTTCTCCATGAATGAAAATTTACCCTAATCGCTTCTGCGAAAATTCCTTCTAATTTTATATTTGTGGTCAGTCCTGCCGATAGAATTATTTTCCAACTGAAGCCTCCCCATGCTTCTTCTCCTGTATAAGCTCTATATAATCCTATAAGTCTAGTTTTCTCCCTTCTCTTACTTAAAGTTTCCCACCCAAGTTCCTTTAACATTACTGATACACTACTCTTTCTCCTGAAATCCCCTGTTACAAATCTTGCTGCTTTCCTCTGCACACTATCTATTTCACACTATCTTGGTGAGGATCCCAAACACTGTTTGCGTATTCTAATAACGGACGAACCATAAGTACATTTTCTCTTTGAATTCTTTGTTGCATTCTTTAAGTACCCTCATTATGACATGTAACGATATGTATGCTTGCCCAACAATGTCATCCACATGACCCTTCCAGTGCAAATTACTTTCAAATCTCACACCTAAGTATTTGCACTTGCCATCTTTTGGGAAAACTACCTCATCCAAAGTATATTCAAATTCAGTTTTAAAACTCCTGTTTGTAAATGTTGTAACAGTTGATTTGTCTCCATTAACCTTCATATTATTTTCTTCAACCCATTGTTGGATACTCTCAAAGTCCCTTTGTAATTCTGAACAGGCCGCGAAGCTAGGGATGGACCAAGCATGCTCATCAGCAACGACGAAAAGATCGTACACCTCGAGAATAAACTCGGACAGTAAACACTGCAGTTGCTATATTCACACGAATTTATACTGATTTTAAATGGCGAAGGACATCTATAGCAGTAACGAAATAATTTCTGTTGAGATCCAGTGTGATACTATAGAAAACTATAAATTACAAACTAAGAATCAAGCTCTAAATTTAAATGTATCTGTATCAATGCACGAAGTGTTAGGAACAAGTTTGAGGATATTATGCTTATTATTGATGAGGTTACAGAACTTGACATTATAGTTATAACGGAAAATTGGCAATCAGATGAAGAAACATCCTATTATAACATACCTAGCTTTGTATCTTACTATCTAGCTAGAGGGGGACTGTCAGTGTATGTATCAAGAAAATGGACAACTAAAGTCATTAAGATCATTAACAGTTATCACAGTATTCTCCAAATTGAAGTATTTAGCAAAACCCGGAGATATAACGTAATTTCATATTACAACCCAAAGGAGAGTAATATTACTAACTTTCTGATAGACCTTGAACTTGTTTTGTGCAGAAACCGGAAATCAAACTCAAACTTATTACTTACAGGAGACGATAACGCAGATTTTCTAAAAGATAGTAATATTTATAGGAACTATACATCGTTATTGAATTGTTACTATTTTTACCACTGCAATATAAGGCTACCAACAAGAATAACACCCACATCCTCAACTTTAATTGATCATACACACTCAAACTTTGCCACTGCTGATTACTGTGTATATAATGTAATAAGTGACCTTAGTGATCATAATATTCTAATTCTAGAAGTGACAGCACAAATTAAAGAGAGCTCTCCATTCAGTAGTGACGCAAATATACAAACACACATGAAAATAAATTACACGAAGCTAAATGATTTTTTCACAAAAAATACATGTACAAATCTATCTACTGACGTGAATGAAGCCTACGACCAGCTCTGTGCTTTTATTAGTGAGGGACTTAGAGTAGCTAGTTCAAGTATTGGGCAAAAACCACCACGAAAAGATACACATAAGCCATGGGTAACACAAAAATTCCTAGAAGTGGTAAAAAGAAAAAAAATATCCTATATGCAAAAACTAAAGCTAAAAACCCTTCAATTGAAACAATCGAAAAGTAAACAAGATGTTGCAAAGACGTAAATAAAATGAAAAGATTGCTAAAACGGTCATATTATAATCGTGTAATTAGAAAAGGGGATACTAATAAAGAAATGTGGAAGGCAGTAAACCAGATACTTGGTAGAACTAAAAGTTACAGAACTTGTGTATGAAAATGTTCAACACACTTCTAGTCATGATATTTGTAAAGCTTTTAACATATTTTTCGTTAATGTAGTTGAAAACTTGGTTAAAGATCTTGGTCCATGTAACCCACCTTTGCTGTCTAATTGTACGATCTGCAACTATGTGTACTTTAGCCCAACAGATGTTAAGGAAGTTACACAAATCATAAAAGCACTGGCCAGCAAGAATAACTACACGGATGACGTAATAAATAACATACTCCTCAAGGGGTGTGTAAATCATCTGGCCCACTTGCTCACCGAGATAATTAATTTGTCATTGCAAATGTAAAATTGCACGGCATTCATGATCCAACTACGCATTTCGAAGTTCGCTCAAAACAACCTAAACGGGTGGACGGAGATAAGAGGGCTAGTCCAGGCTTTTTTTTTTTTCTTTTTTCACGAGTGTCTGCATAAAGTAAGACATCCAACCCAGAACTTTCAGACATCACAAGATCAGTGGTAAGGGAGTCCATTGCCATTCTATGCTACCAGTTATATGATTCTCAGGGTTGATGTCTAATTGTTTGTTTGTTTGATTCTCCTTTCTTTTTAATTGCCTTTGAATAACTATTAGGTTATATAGGCTCTATAAAATGATCAGTATGTCATTTCCACGTGTAAATTTATGTAAAACTTGTACATATATACAGTATAGGCCTATATATATTTTTATATGCTTTGTTCATCAGGCAGTTGAAATAAAAATATATGAACCAAACAGAGATTCAGATGAAATAATAGAGTGACAATTTTTAGGAAGTAGCTGCTTTGTGTAGTGAATGGCAAGCGAAGAGGAAGCAGTTAACAGTAACAGTTCCCCTCAATGCTCATTTGAGGCTTAGTCTATGAGATATTCTCTTGCATTCTATCACGTTGTCTTAAAAATGTAATTGTTATTTCTGTCACTGTTTGAAAATGAAATTTCCATTTAATATGCAAGTTATTTTAGAGTATGCTACTCTAGTAAAATGTACCATACTGTTTCTAGATCAGACTTTCCAGTAACTAGCAGTGGTTCGACATCAATAACTGATCATCTATAAACAAGGGACCACAAGAATGAACTGTTTTCTAAATGATAATGGGGATGTGTGAAAAATTACTTTCATAAACTGCAAACACTTGAAGCTTATCCGTAGTGAGACATTGGATCATATAAGATTTCCAAAGTTTAGCAACATTGAACTTGGTTGCCACTTGAATAGGTAGCCCATGTGCCGGTGTCTGGAGGAAGACCAGAAAGGAGTGATCACCCTGGTCAGTGTAGCTGATGGCATTGATTGGTTTGCCAACATCCAGGATTCGTAAGATACTTATTTTAACTTTAAGCTGGAACCATAAAGTTACTACAACTAACAGTCTAGGAAGGAACACACGCATACCAAACTAATTTGTAACAATACCTTTTGCAGCATGGGTTAACACATTGACGACCTGCCCCAGAGATCTCCATAGTACTGCGGCCAGCAGTTGTTGACGGGCCCTGGAGATCTCAGTTTTTATGCATGGGCATAGTTTGTAGCTTGTTGTGCTATCTGTAGGCTATAATTTTAACTATTTCAATCCTGTCTTGGATTAGAAGGATCGTAGATTTTAGTGTCGATGTATATTTAAAATTGTACCATCCTTTTAGCCATGGAAACTTCATGTATACACGGGTGTTCTTATGCGATGAGAATCATTTTACAAAATGGCGGGCCCATGGCAACCTACCGTGTGTGAAAACAAAATATTTCAAAATTTTATGCAGATTCATTGTCTGATGTGATGCGCCACATGGGTGATGAGCCCTGAGAATTCTCGTAGTTTCTTATCTGACAGTAGGTGATGGGCCACGAGAATTCTCACTTTTATGCACCTCGTATTTCCTTGATTATTGATGATATTGTGGGTGAGATTAGTAGTTCCGAACGGTGCAGTCATGGAATATAAATTATCACTGCATCCTTCTTTCTTTAAACCTTTAAACCTTCATGTATTTAACAAAATAATGTCAGACATGTTGAGCTATTCCCTGGGGCTCCAGTGTGGATGCCAACATGGCATGGCGTATTTAGTTGCCAACGGCTACCAATAATTGTGATTATGTACAGACCAGTTATGATAGGTATCAAGTGACAGTGAATTAGATATTTCTAATGATTAACAGCTAACATTAAACAGGGAGTGGCCGTAAAAAGAAATCCTTACATACTTGAAAACAATGAGTGCACGAATGGCACAAACAGGGCATTCATAGAATCCTGTGCTTATAAAGACTATTAGGTACTGCTCTGAAAGGTATCACAACGTACAGACTACTAAGCAACCTAGTGAGTACATGTTCCGAAGTTTGAGTTCAATACCTTGAATACTTTTCGAGTTACAGTAGTTTGCTTGCAGCAGTGTAATTTCTTTCTTGGAAGCTTGAACTATCTGGTCTACATGGGGTAGCATTCCATTCGGGGCCCGTCGTCAACATGTTAAGCTTAAATGACAAATCTTGATAAAAGAATTAGCAAACAAAACAATTTCTC
Source organism: Anabrus simplex (assembly GCF_040414725.1). Classification (NCBI taxonomy): domain Eukaryota; kingdom Metazoa; phylum Arthropoda; class Insecta; order Orthoptera; family Tettigoniidae; genus Anabrus; species Anabrus simplex. The sequence continues at coordinate 23,678,550 of NC_090278.1, read as the reverse complement.
TGATCAGGAACAAAGTGTGAATGTTTTAATGTTGAAGACATTTCTTAGCAGACGAAGTAGGAGTCCCCATACTATGAAAAAGCGTAAAATTAAGCAATTTCCTCAGTTGTGCCGAAAGTTGAAGGGCTCAAGGGCCCAGAGGTTTCAAATTGCAATTCTTGGTTAGCTCTTTCAAACTAAAAAAATAATTTTGAAAATAACTTCCAGCCTAAATGTAGTTCCAGAAAAACAGCCTAAAATAGCTTGTTTCTTTACTCATTTTCTTTCCGTTTCAAATCCTACCCAAATTAACTTATTTACATAATTCTTTCTGTAATGTGTTCCTTGGTTCAATACCCTCAGGTGTTTTAGATATTTTGAAAAATGTCTACATTGAATGTAGTTATAAGGGCTTGAGTGAAATTCTGCATTGACTTACATTAGTGCTCGTAGTGGTACAAAATGGCAAACTGCTAATCTAATCAACTGGATAGCAATGATTAAGAAAGGGATTGTAATTTTTAGGAATAAATAAAGAATATATTCTCATACTTTATTGTAGCCTCCTTGACTCAGGCGGCAGCGCGTCGGCCTCTCACTGCTGGGTTCCGTTGTTCAAATCCCGGTCACTCCGTGTGAGATTTGTGCCGGACAAAGTGGAGGCGGGACAGGTTTTTCTCCGGGTACTCCGGTTTTCCCTGTCATCTTTCATTCCAGCAACATTCTCCACTATCATTTCATTTCATCTCTCAGTCATTAATCATTGCCTCAGAGGAGTGCGACAGGCTTCGGCAGCTGGCGCAATTTCTATCTTCGCCATAAGATGGGGGCTTCATTCATTCCATCCCTGAGCCGGCCCCTGACTGGAAAACAGTTGTAGGTTATTTCATTCTCATACTTTATTATATTTTCCTAAAATTCGTATCTCATATCCGTAGGATGTTTTCAACATTGATTTCTTGCCTGTGGATTTTTGCTTCTTGGACTTTTGATGGAACTCAGAAATGAACCAACCTGTATCAACTTTGTAACTGTGTTTTGTGACACTTGTAATCATGAACATATTTGGCTACTTGCTACCTTAGTGCCTTATTTCCATACTTCTGATTTGTAAATGCCATTTAAGAACAAAGTCATTACTTTCATTGAAATCCCAGAAGAACATTGTAACCCATGGAATAGGGTCACATGGCTGTGAGCTTGCATTCAGGATGTAGTAGGTTAAACTACACTGTCAGCAGACATGAAAATGGTTCTCTGTGGTTTCCTGTTTTCCCACCCTATAAATGCCATAAGACCTGTTTGTGATGGTGCAACATAAAACCAGTAGAGAATATTTTATTATTGCACCAACACCATTCTTACCAGAGTTATCCCCAAGGTCCTGTTTCATAAAACTAACAATTATCATCCTTTCATGTATTAGTCCTGCAGAAGAACTGCATGCCATCTCTTCCTGGGCTGTCCCAGAGATCTCTTCCCACGGGGGCAGCAGTTTATACCTGCTTTGGGGATCCTGCTTTTAAGATCATTCAGCACTTCTGTATTTCTTTTGTGTTCCCACTTAGTGACTCCTGTTGTTCACCGCATGTATTTTATCTCAGCTTTAGTTATTCTTCTCTCATTGCATTTCCTCGGGGTCCACGCTTCACTTCCATAGCAAAGTACAGTTCTTACCAAGGTTTTGTAGATTTTTGTATTGGTGTGTTTTTGAACTAATGATGGTCTAAACATTTTATTGATGATTCCGAAATATCTTTTGAATTTGGAGATTTTCTCAGGTATGTCCAGTTCTTCAAAGTTTGTAGCCGAGATATTTAAAAACATTTACTCTTTTCAAAATGTTATTATTTAAGCAGATCTTGCTTCTTATTGGTTCCTTGCCACAAAAAGCCATTATCTTAGTTTTCTCAGGGGATATTTCCATTGAGTACTTTTCTGAGGCTAGGTTTAGGTTATACATTGACCACTGTAAATCATCATCTGAGGTGGCAACCAGCACTAAGTCATCTGCATGTAATATTGTGACCAGCTGTAGATTTCTGTTATTGCAGATGGAAACCATGTCTTATTTCTCTAAATTCTCGTATGAGACCATTCATATAGATTATGAACAGTAGAGGGGGAAGACCGCAAACCTGTCTTACTTCTGCGTTTATTGTTTTCCACTCTGATAATTTATCGTTCACCTTTACAGAAATCAGGTTATGTTTGTAAAGGTTACTTATGTTCTGTACCACCTGTTGTAGGGTGTGATCATATATTAAAATATTAAGTAAGGTATTGCGGTTTACTTTGTCAAAAGATTTTTTTGAAGTCCATAAAGGAAATGAGTGTTTATACATTAAATTCCCTGCATTTTTCTAGAAGGATTTTTATTGTGAAATAGCCATCACAGCAAGATCTTCCCTTTCTGAAGCTGAATTGTTTCTCTCCAAGAATGTTCTCATGGTGTTTGTATAGTTTATTTCTAATGATGTTGGCATATATTTTATAGCCAGAATTTAATAAATGTGTGCCTCTGTAGTTTTCACAGCCATTTTCGTCGCCTTTTTTGAAAATGGGTATAACTATTGCTTTATTCCAGTTTTCTGGTGGGTCTTCTCCTTCCCAAATTCTATTTAGGAACTGGTTGAATTTTTCTTGGAAGGATTCACATGAATATTTGAATAATACCCAAATTTATGTCATCTTCCCCAGGTGTTTTATTGCACTTCAGTGTTGTCAAAACTGCAACTATTTCTGCTGTGTAATGTGTTCAGTGTGTGGATTGTCTGAGTGAAGTGTCTGAATAGGTGAAACATTCTGTGACCATAAGTTTTGAAAAATAATATTACCTCATGAAAATAATTATTGAGTAACCAAATTCTGTTTCATAAAGATTTACACATGACTGATAAAATATCATCATGCATAATATTAGTTCATTAGTCACCTAATACAAATGATTGTTAGAATAGGTTTGTTGCATATTTTCTTGGTTTGCATTTGTTTCTAGCAGTAGAATAATGCTTGAATACAAACGGCTGTTAAACCATACTGTATATGTTTGATAAACTCACTTCATATTTTTGTTTTCATGAGAATGGGTAAAAGAAGTGAAAATAATGTGAAAGAAGGAAGTTCTTTGCAGAAAGTGCATGAGTTAAAGCATCAAAGTATCAACTATTCGCAGCCTATTGCACACTCTATAACACTCTCTGTTCTTTTTCCTTTTGTATTGTATGTGCTCTTAAAAATCGCTGTTGAGATGGACTAGCAAAATCTTGATTTATTGGTGGTATAAGCCAAGATTTTAAAGGATAGATAGAGTCTCTGAGCAGAACTGCACCAGGGAAAGGTCTCCAACTATTAACCATCTTATTGTTGAAGTCACCTTAGCATCGCTGACACTTCCACGCCAATTTGCACAAACATAGTAGAATTTTATATTTAGTTCACATATGAGCATTACATTCAAGGAATCTTTCCTATATCAATCAACAAATGCTATTCCATATGTACTTATCATAAACACAATAAGGCTTACCACAACCAACCCGTGGAGTGCAATTTGAAGCTGCTGTTTTGAGGTTAAGAATTCATTTTTTGCTGTGGGATGTTGCCAATCCTCTCAAGCAGATACTCAAAACTTCTGTAATCTAATCCAAATCTCTCGTTGTATTCATATGTTTGTTTCACACCAGTACAGACTGTTTTTGGCCTAAAATTTATTGGATGGTGAATACATACACCCGCTCCTCATCTCTATTTGAATCTGAGCTAACCATTTCACTGATCTTCACGATTTTATGTCAAAATATTAAAATATCACTTTGATTTCACTAATAATATGGATTATGAGTCAAAATACACTCATGGAAATAATCCCAATAATATGAGTAACTTTTATTAGTCATTTTGGTTAGAAAACAATTTACTAATATCATTAGGAACATCTTATAATAATGTTGACTCATAAACTAATTACTAATAATGTTAGTTAATAACTCTGTGAAACATAATATTATTGAAAAATGTTTTATGAAACAGGGTCCAGAAATACTGGGAAAATATGCCAGCTTGATTTAAGCTCATCTTTGAGAACTATCAAATAAAGACAAGTGTTTTTGAATCGGCCAGCTCTTTCACTCTCGCTCCCAAATGGGAGTTCAAAACGGTTTGTTGCTTCAAGAGCACTTGCCAATCACATATTCAACAAGTCAGTTTTGCTTCTGTTTCACGCATAGGTCTGGCACTGGGTAGAACCAGTCCCAGTTTATTTAGGAGTAGCATGCCTGCCTCTATCCGAGTGTCTCCAGGTTTGTTTCCTAGCCTGCTCAGAGGATTTTTATCTGGATCTGAGGGCTCCTTCAAGTTCCAGTCAGCCTGTGAGGGAGCTATTAAGGAATTATCTGATGGTATCATCTACTTAATCAACTAAATGAAGTGGTGACCAGCCCTGATATAAAGTCAAATGAACACAAATATTTTTAATATTGGAATTTAATCTGAGACACTCAAATGTTTAATCATGACTTAACTGAATTGTGAGGTTCCTCAGTCTGCTGAAAACTTATTCAGGATAAAACCTGATCTCACAGTTACTGTTCATAGCAAGTGAGTCAAAACTGAAGAAAAATGGTTTCCATACTAACTACTTAACTGACCAAAGTTACAGTGACTGTCTGAAATGTGGAGACTCTCAGATGATATTCACAATGGCAGAAGTGTTTTTGAAACTACATAAGGTAATGATTTATCTTCTGTATATTTGAATGCTGATACAACATTATTCTTCCTGATTTACTTAAAATTTCTAAAGTCATTCCAGTATTTAAAAGTGGGGACAAAGAACTTCTTCAGAACTATCGTGCAGTCTCAATTGTTCCAATTATTTCTAAATTACTTGAATCAATTTTGTACAGTCAACTTAGCAACTATTTTGAAACTTACAATCTCCTATCCGACAGTCTGTTTGGGTTTCAACCAGGTAAATGTACTATTAGTGCTGGTCTTGAAATTGTTAATCAGATATTAACAGCTTTTGAAAACAATCAAGCCAACTCATTGGTGTTATGTGATCTAAGTAAAGCTTTTGATTGTATTAATCATGAAATTTTACTTGCAAAGCTTGAGATGTATGGTGTCGAGTATGCCTCACTGAACATAATTAAGTCATACTTAAATAACAGATATCAGTTTGTCTCAATTAAAAATAGGTATTCCACTTTGAAGAAAGTTACAACTGGTGTGCCATAGGGCTTTGTCCTCGGTCCATTTTTATTCATTTTGGCAGTCAATGATTTGATTGAAATAATAACATTAAGTTATTTATTAGACCACCTAATCAATACAAAATCGTGTTGGATGATTTACATAAATTTGTTAACTAATAGTGGTACATGTTTCGCCTTCCCTGAAGGCATCATCAGCCATAGTCTTAACCTTAAATTAAAAATAAGCATCTAAATAACATGTAATAATGAAATGAATTTTAAAATCTTGAAGAGATTTGAAGTAAAATAACATTAAAAATAACAATGATGGTTATACTTATACAACTTGTTGTATAACAATCTGTTGTTTTATCCATTGCACTTATTTTAGCAGCCTTCTAATGTTAATTTTGTTAATACTTCCACTATTATATCTCATCACATTGTATTTTTAAACCATCATTGTTATTTTTAATGTTATTTTACTTCAAATCTCTTCAAGATTTTAAAATTCATTTCATTATTACATGTTATTTAGACGCTTATTTTTAATTTAAGGTTAAGACTATGGCTGATGATGCCTTCAGGGAAGGCGAAACATGTACCACTATTAGTTAACAAATTTATGTAAATCATCCAAGACGATTTTGTATTCATTAGGTGGTCTAATAAATAACTTAATGTTATTATTTCAATCAAATATCACCAATACGGACCAAAAATGATATTTATTACATGTAAAGTCAATGATTTATCGCAAAATGTCGCAGCTCATGCTCTTGTATCCTATGTGGACGATACAGTGTTAATTACAAAACACCAGAGCATCTCAGGTTTGCATCAGATGTCGCAGGAAGCTCTTGCAACTGCAATGCATTGGTTTTCATCCAATAGACTGTTGTGCAATCCGGATAAAACTCAATTTCTCACACTAGGATTATCCAAAGATATTGAAAGTCTGTCAGTCAAACTTTTGAATTTTTATATTGATGCCACATTGAACTGGGAAACACACATTGATCATGTTTGTAAAAAAATATCACGAGTGGCCTATTTGATATGGAAATTGAGGGATTTAGTTAGCAGTGACTACCTAAAGATGGCATATTTTGATCTCTTCCAGTCACACATTACTTTTGGACTGTTATTATGGGGCTCTTCTCCGTATGTATACATTATATTTCTAATTCAGAAGAGGGTTGTCCGAACAATGTGTAGGGCTGGTGCAATTGACCATTGTCAACCCCTCTTCATTAAGCTTAAAATACTGACAATTATAAATTTGTATATTTATATATCTTTGACATATGGTAAAAACCACATAAACGAATTCAGTACTAGGGAAAACATTCACCTTCATGATACTCGGGGCAGAGCAGATATTGACATCCCAATTCACAGGGTGTCAAAAACTGCTCACTGACATAAAATCAGTTGTTTAAGATTATTTAATAAATTACCATATTCTGCATGGTCCACTCTTTTAACCCTTTGCCGTCCAATTTTCTGTCACATGTTATAACAGTCTGGTCCAAATTAATTTTGCACATTTTTACCTAGTCAGATTAAACTTAGATTTTTTATTAGTAACTATAATTGTAATATTATTATGATTATTATATCACATAAACATGAGTCTAGTGAGTTACTTACAGGTTTGCATAAAAGTCATCAGTGCAGGAGTGAAAAATAGCATAAAAAACTGAAGTGGAGTGATGCAGCTAGGAGGAGCCTGCGTTCCTCTATTTTCCTGACCTGATGAATAACTTAGTCTAGGAGGCTCACTATCATCAAATGTTACATTCCGGTAAACACTATTGTCGTTTGCATTTGCATGTGCGAAAGTATTTTCAGCATCACTGTTACTCAAATGATCAACACTGATCTGACAAGGGTCAGTATTGCCATGTGCCGTATCCCCTTCTCCACCCCGGCCCATTACCTTCGAGCATCTTCTTGCTTTTGTAGCAGACACTGGAACTTCCTCTTCTGAATCTTCAGAAACAGCATATGATGGTCCGGGATCATTCCGTGCTTTTTTTATGCACAGGTCGTGTCGCTGAAATTTCGCTTGCAATGCTGGAGTTCACTACATCTTCATCCTCACTTGACAGTTTTCTAAACTCTTTGTCTAATTCAAATAAATAATTATCTTCATTGCTGTTTAAATAAACATGCAAACGTATTTCTCCTTCATTCATATTTGCCACTTTTTATATCACAAATTCAACTGAGACAATTCGCATTCACAGATAAACGCGCCTAGTACAACACGTGTGTACACTACTCAATGTAAACAAAACACAGCTGACAGGCCGCGGGTAACCATGACGATACACGGCTACATATATCTCGTATTATTTCCATGGAGATAAAAGAACGGATTCCTTTGTGCACAAAAATTTGCTCTAGAAACATCGGGGATATCGATCGACCTCAATCAGGTCAAAGAACTTTAATAAATAAATTCTTAAATAGAACGAAACCTAATGTTGAGGTGATCTCGACGTTGGATCTCAACGTTGGATCGGAAAAGGTTAAGTAATTTAAAAAGAAAAATGTATGATTGGTTAATGGAAAATCCATTTTATAATATCTATAAATTCTTAGAAATGCATAATGTTAGATTAAGTTTTAATAAGAGGTGTATGTTCATTTAGCCTCAGTAATATAAAGTACTAAATTTTTATCAGTTGACGAAGCCTGTTTCATTGTATATGGTCAATGGCAAATAAAGATTCTTGATTCTTCTAGGTTTTGTTACCACACATAATGGAGATGCCAGTGAAAGTAAAGGAGGAACCTTCAGAGTCCTCATCTGTTGTAAGTATGAGGGCCATTCGAAAAGAAACAAGCTGGTTGCTATAAAATGAAAACTGCTGAAAGGACCGTAATGCAATTGCCTGCAGAAGAATTTGTGGTCCCTATGAGAGCACTGCGGTCCTAAAGTCGCCACTAGTGGCACGTGGCAGCACACCATGTAATGATGGAGTGAGCATACACACGCGTTAATCATCCACTGCACACTGTTATGCTGGAAACAGTGAAATGGAGGCTTCAGAAGAAGAGTAAATGGGTGTAGAGTGTTTTCTGACAGCAGACAGACTGAAGGGAACAAGAAATTCATCGAAGAATGGCACAAATGTACAGAGTGTGCCGGATCTTCATTGCAAGGGTCAAGGCATGGGACAAGTGATTCAGGGAAGGATGCATGTCGTTGGCCGGTGATGCACGGTCTTGAACGCCACACTGCATTACCGATGTCATTGTCCAGCAAGTGGATGCCCTCATTATGCATGACCGACGAGTTACGGTAGCAGCCATTGCCGCAGAGTTTGGCGGGAGCATCGGAAGTGTTCACACCATTATTAAGGACAGGTTGAAATTTTGCTTAAAGTGTGCCCAGTGGGTGCTTTACAGTATTCAACCAGCACAGGAAGCATGTAGAATGACCCTGTCTCTTGAACATCTGTTGCGCTGTGACAAGGAAGGGAATGAGTTTCTGTCACGAGTGGTCGCTGGAGATGAGACATGGTTTCATCACTTTGAACCCGAGTCAAAATGACAGTCCCTAGTGGAAGCATGCAGGGTCGCCACCACGCAAAAAATCCAAGGTGAGCTAAAGAAGGCTCTGAGAGGCAGACGATTTACCTTGGACGACGACATCAAGCAGTACGTTTGGAACTTGTTCACAACGCAGCCGCAAGAATTTTATGAGATAGACATTCACCGCCTTATGTTGCAGTGGGACAAGTGCCTCAACAGTGCTGGATAATACTTTTGAAATAATGGTACAGGTTTTCATTTTATAGCCTCCGGCTCATTTCTTTCTTGAATGACCCATATAGTTCTAGGTGTTATCCTTGGTACTGCTGATGTACCTATATAAATATGTCCCATATGTCACAACTTACACAAGCACATGGTCACACACTTTCACGGTTCGCACTCTCTCTTAGTTTCTCATGTCCTATCTACAATGACACACACACACACACACACACACACACACACACACAGAGTCACCGATTATTTACAGTACGCTCCCTCAGCCACTCAGTCACACACGTTAGCGCTGTCACGGTCCACAGCCTACACGTCAGTCTTGCAGGTCGGGATATATCCGCTGTTCACTCCATCCGTCGAACCCCGTTCGCAGTACGCACACGTCAGCATCCAGTGTTCCCTTCGCGCTGCTCTAGAACACTCCAGGTTCTCCTCCAGCAGCCAGCCTCAAGGGGGACACACACACACGACATCAGGGAAACAGGAACAAGTCCTCCGCTCCAACAGGCAGATAATCCATCAGGCTGCACTCTCCGAGGCCATCATTGACTGCGCTCCAGCAAACTCAATCTCGCTCTCACCCACTCTTACTCACTAACTCCGTCTCTCACTGACTGACTGTCACTCCAAGTTACTCCTCTCCTCATATACCTGCTCTGGGCCTTCCAGAACAGTCCGGATGCTAGATGTATCCAGGAACCTCGCGAGATAGAAGACTCCATATTAATAGTCGAGTAATTTCCGTCGTCCTCTGCTGTGAGACCGCGGACGGAGGCGAAAGGGCCGGCCTAGCACCAAGTGTTGCTCGTGATTGGCGCGCTTGAGCGTAAGGGGGGTGGGGCCGATACGATGACGCCCCGGGTGCATAGCAACTTGGCATGGCGGACAATATAACCATTACAATATAAAGCAACACAATTTTTTTCCTGAAATCAGGTCGGTTTTATTGAGGACTACCTGATGTACCCGTGCTTCGCTACAGGATTCTCAGAAAGACTGTCTTTGTGGTTTTCCTAACTACAGTTAACTTAGGCCATTACAAAAACATCAGTTAAAAGCAATGTTATTATATAAAATACTCGATCAAATGAAAACCCACACATGTTCTCACTTTTAACAAACAGTACTACGATGCCGATCTAACAGTCCAAAGTTCCAATGGTGGAATGACCAGGCCGCAGACAGCCATGAACACTCCTCTGCCATTGTTCCGTTAAATATACACACTGCGCATTCCTATCAGTGCCTCAGGGTAGGGATTGACTGCTATGATGAACCATTTTATTATGTATCTGTAGTATCAGAAAATTTATGAACCAGAGGAATGGCATGTTTAAGAAATTTATCTAACTCCCCAAATACTTCCCGCCAATATTCAGGCAGGCTGTTATACTCGGTACGACCAGGAGAGTTAGCCATGCGGTTAGGGGCGCGCAGCTGTGAGTTTGCATCTGGGAGGTAGTGGGTTCGAAAACCACTGTTGACAGCCCTGAAGATAATTTTCGATGGTCTCCAATTTTCACACCAGAAAAATGCTGGGGCTATACCGTAATTAACGCCAGGGCCGCTTCCTTTCCACTCCTAGCCCTTTTCTATCGCATCGTCGCCATAAGACCTATCTGTGTCAGTGCAACGTAAAGCAAATTAAAAATATACCCGGTATACAGCGGTAATCCCATCTATCGGACATGACTGGCAACAAAAGACACAAACCACATCACAACAATGGTCAATGTAATGTTATTGTTGTTCAGTGTTATGAGCTTTCTGTATTGTAAGCCTTCACATTTAGTTTTCTTTCGACTTTGTGATATTAGGGCATCTTACGAAATTACTTATAGTGTAGACTGTAGTTCCTTATTCCCCGACATCACATAACGATTTACATTAAATTGTTTACCCATTTTCTCGTGACTTGGCGCTGATATGGACCTATGTTACAAGTGACTATTCTCATTTTGGTTCCGTATTGAAGTTGACGTATGTCTCAAGTGTTATTACAATATTATAAGTCCACCTGTTCAATACAATACAGTATGATCCACTATTTCATATGGTCAAATGTATTATGTATAAAAAACATTTGACCATATGAAATAGTGGATCATACTGTATTGTATTGAACAGGTGGACTTATAATATTGTAATAACACTTGATATGGACCTAGCTACAAAAATCCACGTTCATGTATATCTCTGTTATCATACCTGGTACAGTAAAAATGTATAAGACATAAATGATCGGAAATTTAATACTATATAACTTTAGTAATGTAGTATTTGTCGATAGGACCACTAATAACACAAATATTTGAGAATTAAATTTTAGGCCTTCCCCTAAACTACCATTGCAATGAGCGTGAATAAAACTTGGCATAGGTTGTAGCGACTTATTTTCCGACTTTGCATATCGATTTTCACTAAGATAGGGTCACTAATAACATAAAAATTCCAGAATTGAAGTTTAGGTCTTCCCCTAAACTACCATTTCCTTCAGCATGAATAAGAGTATTTATGACTTAGATTGTAACGACTTATTTTCTGACTTTGCGTACTGATTTTCATTAAGATAGGACCATTAATAACATAAATGTCTGAGAATAAAGTTTTAGGTCTTCCTCTAAACTACCATTTCCATCAGCGTGAATAAAATTATTTATGGCTTAGATTGTAGCAACTTATTTCCCGACCATGCATACCGATTTTCATTAAATTTTCTTCAGCCGTTTTCTAGTGATGCGTGTACGTACATGCATACAGACAGACAGAAATTACGGAAAAGTAAAAAGTGCATTTCCTTGTTACTGTGGACATGACTGATACAGAAATACCATTCTTTTCAAATTCTGAGCAATGTACAGACAAAACTCTTATTTTATATTTATAGATTAAAATACACCGGGTTATTCCCCAGTCCTTTTGCTACAATACTCTATTTTTCAACATCATCTCCATTCAGTGCTACAGCCTTACACCGCCATAATGTGAGGGCCTGTATGCCTGCATGGTACCACTCAACTGGTCAATGTCAGAGCCAGCGTCATGCTGCATCGATAACTTCCCCAACATCCATGTAGTGCTTCCCATGCAGTGCATCCTTGATTGGGCCAGACAGATGGAAGTCAGAAGTCGCGAGATCTGGGCTGTAGGGTGGATGAAGAAGAACAGTCCACTAAAGTTTTGTGAGTCCCTGTTGGGTGCGCAGACTTGCTATTTGCTTTATGTCGCACCGACGCAGATAGGTCTTGGCGATGATGGGATAGGGAAGGCCGAGGAGTGGGAAGGAAGCAGCTGTGGCCTTCATTAAGATACAGCCCCAGCATTTGCCTGGTGTGAAAATGGTAAAACACAGTAAACCATCTTCAGGGCTGCCGACAATGGGGTTCGAAACAACTATCCCCCGGATGCAAGCTCACAGCCGTGCACCCCTAACTGTACGGCCAGCTTGCCCGGTGCACAGACTTCTGTGAGATCTTGCGTTGTCGTGGAGAAAGAGCAGTTATTTGAATTTTGTGTATACGAACATGCTGAAGTCGTTTCTTCAATTTCCTTAGCGTAGCACAATTCACTTCAGAGTTGATTGTTTCACCTCTTCAGAGTCCCTTCAGAGTGATGATGAAACACACCTCGCCCAGTAACTCACCATGGTTTTGACCACTGCCAGGTCTCCATAGACATTCTGCAAGTCCTATGAATATCTGTAAGGCACTGGTTTTCTGCCAAAAGAAACTCAATAAGTGCTCCCTGTTTGGTACGCAAATCCATTACAGGTGTCATTTTGAAGGCTAGTTAGTGCTGCCACGTATCAGAAATTAATGAAACTCTATGAGAGAAATCGGGAATATTCAAGGATGTAGAGCTGGGCTGAGTGGCTGAGATGGTTGGGGCGTTGGCCTTCTGACCCCAAACTGACAGGTTCTATCCTGGGTCAATCCAGTGGTATTTGAAGGTGTTCAAATACGTCAGCCTCAGATTTACTGGCACTTAAAAGAACTCCGTCAAGGCTAAATTCCAGCACCTCAGCATCTCCAGAAACCATAAAAATAGTTAGTGGGACGTAAAGCCAATAACATAGTTCTTATTGCAGACAGTAAATACCACTAAAATATACACTGATCACTTGTTGGTTTTTCATCTCGCCTGTCACTGGTCTGTATAAGTAATTCAGTGTATAAACTCTAACAGATGATATACTGGAAGTCTATGCATGGTTTCTTAGTAAGAAGTTGTTCGGAAACTGTGTATAGACCTACAGTGGTATAAAATGTATATGCCATTTGAATTGGTTCATAAAGAAAGAGTTTCAGCCCGTTATAGATAATCGTTGGGAAATGAAGAAAAACTATCTGGACATTTTACTATCATAGTAGAAATGTAAAAATTATTACTATCAAATAGAGAATGCATATCAGGATTCCTCTGAACATATTTCATGAATTTATCATCAGTAGTTGAATTATGCAGATCTTTAAAATCTTGTGGACTGAAGAACTTTCTTTATCAAAGAGCTTTACAACTTTTACTATCATAATAGAAATGTAAAAATTGTTACTATCAAATAGAGAATGCATATCAGGATTTCTCTGAACATATTTTAGAAATTAATCATCAGTAGTTGAATGATACATATTTTTAAACCTTGTGGACTGATGATCTTTCTTTATAAAAGAGCTTTACACAGAAAGATTCCATTCATCCTTTTTTTGTTTGCAGAAAAATGTTAGAATATTATAATATAACAAAGTTCTTAGTCTCTGGATGAAGAATAGTTACTGAAATGAGACAAAATCTTCTATGTCATCTTCATTGTCATCTCCTGCTCTCACAGTAGCCCAAGAAGTCATCTCCATGAAGTACTCCTGATACTTATCAGGTGTATACTTGACAGTTTCTTCAGATCATCAATTTTCTTCTTCTTAATACGTATCTTTCCTGCTAGGTATGCAGAGTTTATTGGCAAAAATGGTGACACTCGAGTGGAGCTATCTAGTCTGAAAGTATTTATCCCAAGCCATCTATGAATATATATAGTTTTATAGGTTTATAGGTTTTATAGGTTCTGTATAACAGAAAATTATAAAATACTTCAGTATACAATAATGATGCAGGTACACAGTCAAATCACCTCAAAACAATGCATAGAAACAGGAGAGTAGCACGCTGTTGATTGACGAACACGTAGCGCCTCTATGGGTATTTCATAAAAAGTAGGGCTTCAGGCTGGACCAATGCTCTTCCTTTACAAAACGCTAACTTTCCAGTCACAATGTCACAGTGAAGGAGAGGCTCGACTGATCTTTTTTTATAAAATGATGTGAGGACCATTCAAGATGAGAAATTCAATGTTAACTTAATTTCAAAAAATGTGACTGATGCCCTTTCTTTATGAATTAATTTATTTATTAATAAGACCCTAATTGTTCTACACATGTGTCCAAAATACTGTCCCCTTCAAAATTGGTAAAAATTGTTTATTGGAAAATATTTTATTTCTACTGTATGTTAAAATATTATTTCGTGAACCAGGAAGGGAGTTTTATCACATCAAGTTAGCTGAGTGAGGCACGCCAGGTGTCAGGGAATTCCACTCGAGGACAAGCGAGGGGAGAGCGCAGATACAGCTAGCCAAATAACCTTCAAATCAGCCGTGAATGCCACGTGACCAGGCAGAATGTGTGTCAAGTGCTCGATCGATAAAAGTGAAGGTGCATGACGTCTGACTATGGCAGCCAATCAAGCGATTAATTCGGTGCGAAGTTAATAAATTAACCAATCGCGTATGAGGAAAAGACGCACCCCTGTCTTAAGACAGTGAATAATGGATTTTCCTAAGGGAAATTTACTCAGAAATTTCTACCTCTGAACACGTCGTGTGGAGGGTTACTCTAGCTTCAACTACGGACGGAAGAAGACGCACTTCGCTTGCTGAGGGAACTTCGTCATTCAGAGCCTACAACTTGTTGCAACTACAGTTCAGATATTACGGATTCCACCTATAATTCAACAGATTTCAAAAGTTAAGTTTTCTTTCCATCTTATCAAACATCGGTGTGAGTTTTGGACCTTGTCTCAGGCGTGATTTTTAGTTTCAGCTTCACAAGAAATTCCACAGAAGAGATCACCGGTTCGAGTTCAAGTCAGGATGCCAGTCTTCTTTCTTGGTGAATGGTGTGATCTCCAGCGTGCCAGCATGTCTCCAATGCACGAGTAAAATGTGAAGGCAGTCCAGGCGGGCGTGACCAGGATCGATGGTGCGTAAGGTGATAATGCACTAGGTCATCAGCCCGAGTTCTACAACCGACAGTCACCACCAAGTAATATTTAAACTTTGTTATTCTTTCTTTCCTTTGTAATGTAATTGTAATGACATAGCCTCTACTTATTTGTTTAGAAATTTCCTATTAGTTAGAATTTTTCCATCTCTTCTTTCTTGGTGATGGTAGATTGAGGATGTGTGAATATTTGAACCTATTAGTTTGTTTGAGTGGATGTCTTCGAGAAGTGTTTCAACTGTCCCGAGTTCATTGTGGCAGGAGAAATAAATGTAAAATGACCTCAACGTTAAACTTGGACTATTTGAATAATTTTAGACTTAAAATGAGATCAAATGGGACAGTAATTTAGTAGATTCTATTATGTCAGAGTTCATTTTTCAATTATGCGACGTATGGTTGAATTTTGTGTGCAATAGAGTCATCTGAAATATTATTGTGCAGTAGCTTCTGCACGTATGATCTTGCGCGGCCAGGGATAATAATAATAATAATAATAAAAAAAATAATTTAACTAAATTATCGCGTAAAAGAACACCTAAGGTCATGAGCATAATATTAGTTATTATTGAATATGGTTGATGTGCGCTCATTTATAGTAATTTAGGCCTGGGAAATGGCAGTATCTGACCGATACAATTTTTTATATATTTGCTGTGTTGTGATGATTAGTTGACTGATAAATGGATATTATTGAATTCAGCAGTCGAGCTGTGCATCCATTAGTGAGTCAATTTAAGAATAAAATATGTTACTTGATGTAATTTCTTCGTTGTGAGTGCAAATTAATCGAGAATCACAATTATAATGGAGAAGTAAAAATAAATATCGTAGCTCATGAACCGCGTGCGCGGGATGTTAATTCTGGCCTATGTTTAAGCGATTTTATCGATGATTTTTGGATGATTTTGTGTTCGTAAATTTTCTCTGAACATCGTCGTATAACTTTGTTCTTAAATAAGTGATAATCATTGCTCTGTCACATTTCCAGTTGATGAGAGGAGGTCACCACGATAGTGTCATCATGAGAATAATTTTCCCAACTTTGTCTAAACATAAAAATTAATAGTCAAGGGCTAGCGTTCGTGTAAATATGTATATAATATTTCCGTGTATCTTTGTGTGAGTGTAGTGTGTGTGATTTGACTGTATTTTGCTTAATGTAAGTTTCCAATCCATATTTGTGATGATGCTCTTCGTTATTTCGTGGAATTTTTGGCCTAATTTACGCCAACTTTAGTGGTTCACCATTTGAATGAATTTAAACCTTTAGTGAATTTTATTCGTTTTTAAGGAAGAATAGGATCTTATTTAACGAATACACATAAATAAGTATAGGCCATGTCAGTGGATTGAACTCACAAAATCAAAAATTGTAAGCATTAATTAATTAATTATTTCAATTAATGGATAAACATAGATTGACATGAGGTCAAGATCCGAGCTATTATGTGAGAAGCAACTACTAAATAATTATAAAGTTGAGTTCATTAATTAATTTAAAGGTCAAGGAAGACGATTTAACCATAATTTTATGAGAGAAAAATTTTTATTTAATTTTCAAATAGGAATGAAAATGATCATTTTCAAACTTGTTAAAAAAATCAAATCCATGAAGGAAGGAAGTTTATTTTCAAGTTATTAAATCAATGGGAGAGATCATCTCAAATCAATTATTATTAATTATTTAATTAATTTTCCACTAAAATATAAATATTATATTTGCAGATTCAGCCTTTTGCTGTTCGGTTTTTCGATGAAGTGTCTATGTGACTACGACATAAAAGAAGACAAATCATATAAACAAAATACCTAGATTTTGTAAATTATTGTGAAGTTTATGAAGAGCAGTAGTTATAATAAATGTGTAAAACCTATTTAGCTTTCTCTCATTTGCCACTAGTTCATCATCTATCCCTGCACTTTAAAATTTTCGCACAGCCGATAAGCGAACGATCTACACCCTGGAGATCTTCGCTCACCGGCCGAGCTGAGCCCGGCATGACGGGTGCAGGTATAGATTTGGCGGCCAACGTGTTAAGGCCCGATTTATTGGCTGTACCAATAAAAGAACTCGATCTTGTAGTCCAGAATTTGGATGCAAACAAGATGCGGTGGCAAATTAAAAATTTCAGGTTTATTTTGTGACATTTATTAGCCCAAATTTTTGTGGCGAACTACGCTCATGTTAAAGGTTAGGAAGGGCCTTGGTGCTATATTACAAACAAAATCTGGATGATATTTTCAAAATTTATCTTTGCGGCAGATTTCCGCATAGTTAGGACTTAAATTATAAGATATTATTTTATGCGACAAAAATCTTCTTTTATGACTGTGAATTCAATCCACACGTGACTGTCGATCTGAACTCGGGTATTAGACCATCGAACCTGGTCCGTCCAATGTCTGAACTGCTAGTTGTCTCAAATTAGAATGGGTACTGTAACTATGGAGGACCTTCGTAGGCTCTTAGAGGTAGTGACTGCGGACTTGAAGGACAGTTTAAAACAAGAGTTAAATGAAAACAATAATTTATTGAAACAGGAATTAAATGAAAATAGTGATTTATTGAAAAAGGAATTAAACGAAAACAGTAATTTATTAAAACAGGAGCTAAAAAGTGAGCTAAATGAAAATAGTGATTTATTGAAAAAGGAATTAAACGAAAACAGCAATTTATTGAAACAGGAGCTAAAAGCTGAGCTAAATGAAAACGGTAGTTTATTGAAACAGGAGTTAAAGCGTGAGATTAGTGAGAACAGTGTACTGTTAAAACGTGAGATTAATGAGAATAATGCTCAGTTAGAACTTACACTAACAGGAAAACTGAATGCAGGACAGGACAAACTTAAACAAGATCTTAAGGGTGCTCTGGAGGAAATTCAAGCTAGGACGGATGAAAACTTAGAGAAACTGCACATGGACGTTAAATTATTTAACGGAAAATTAGCGTCGGTCCAAAGCGAGTTGGTGTCCGTTAAGCAAAAATTTTCTAACCTGAAAGGGGAAATCCAGGCCGGAATCGATAGCTCCATGTCAGCTATGTCAAATGAATTTAGCGAAAGGCTAGCCAAAGTACAGACAGGAATACTGCATGGACTAGACCAATACAAGGACGAAGTAAAGGGAAATTTTAGGACCATTGAAGAGAAAATTAGTGACAATGCCGAGGACTTGTCTGCAACTAAAACCGCATGGAGCAGAAAGTTCACCGAAATCTATGAAACGGTAAAACAGGTGGAGAAGGGCGTAATAGCCGAAATTAAGGTAGCCCAGGTCACTAATTCGGAGCGACTCGAATACTTCTATGAGACGATCGAGGAGACCCAGCAGAGTCTTAAAACGATGGACAAGGAAATAAGTAAAGTTAGAGCCAGTTCGGAAGTCTACAAACAGGAATTACAGGGAGAAATACAGGAGCTTACCAAGGAACTAAAGCTACTCAAGTTACAAGGGGAGAGTAATAACATTGTAGCTAATTCTCTATTAGAACGGCAGGGACAACTGGAGAAACGTGTATCCGAGGAAGTTCAATTCTCAACTCCCAAGACCGATGAAAGAGTAATTCTAAACGTTCCCGTAAACACCACCAACCCATTTTTAGAGCCTGTTAGAGGGGAAACGAGTCAACTGAACACTTCTGGTCAAACCCAAATCGTGAACATAATACGATTGCATGAGGATCACCCAAAGAAATTCAATAATGTAAAAGGAATAACCCCCAAGAGTTTTATTAACGAATTGCAGGAGTTCTTCCGAGATAATAAAATTCCTGTGGAACGTCAGCTACGAGTAACCGAGAGATACCTGGAAAACTCAGTGTTGACGTGGTTTACAGCCTTCCGATACTCGTTTGACGATTTTGAAGGTTTTAAAAGGGCATTTTTAGAGAAGTACTGGAACTCAGATATTCAGGACCAACTTAAGACAGAACTGTACGCTAAGAAATATGCTCAGTCCACACCCACGCGCTTCTCAGAATTTTTTTCAAGTCAATTACGCAAATTGCGTGAGCTTGACGCACCACCTACGGAAACTGAACTAATAAAGGTCATTGTAAGACAGCTGCCTGCGGATATCCAAAGAATTATGATAGCCTCGAACGTTCAGACGGCAATTCAAGCAGAGGCTATTCTCAGACAGTTAGATATGACATCCAGGGAGCCGTCTAGGCGAAGTATAAACCCAGAGCAACAGGTGTTCCATGCAACTGTCAATCGACCAGACGACAGGAACCTTACCAGCCAAGGGAGAAACCGGAATTGCGAAAATGAAGAAAGACCGTCCAGGGATCGTTCTCCAAGACCAGGCTGTAGGAATGAAAGAGAATGGAATTACTACCGGCGGAACAATCGAAGAAAGCCGTATGAAAATAATAGAGATCGCTGGAGAAGAGAACCCAACGACCGTAGATTCGAAAACCGGAAGAGGAACTGGAGGCAAGAAGAGCGTGAGAAATATCTCCGCGAGCTCCAACAATCCAACCAAGAACGACGCAAATGGCACCGTGCTATCCACGACCAAGACGTCAATCCGGACATGGTCGGCGCCGAGAGCCTAGAATACCAGAGAGCCAAAGAAGAGGAAGAGAGGGAACGTCCTGAAAGGGAAGAACAGAGTCAGGGCGCTATTAAAAAAAAAAAAAAAAACAATCCCTGAACTAACGGGAGATAGCCTGAATTCTAGCCCTGGTACTGTCAATAAGACACGAGAATGGATAATAGTGCAGATTGATTCCTGGATGACAAAGTCGGAGGATCTACTAGAAGAAAATATGGATACAAATAGAGTTTGTACGAGGACATTGCCGATAATTTTAGCCCGAGTATGTGGTGTTAAAGTAAAATGCTTGGTCGACACAGGGTCCACCATCAGTGTCATCTCCAATTCGTTTCTAAATGACTTGAACGAACGATATAACATTCCAATTATTCCAGTGTCTCATGTAAAAATAAAGGGAATTATTCCGGATAAAACTGTAGCATGTAGACAACAAACTTTACTGGATGTCAAAATTGGTAATTCAAAATTTCAAAATATTTTCCTGGCCATGTCAAATATAAAATTCAATATCATCCTTGGGGTGGATTTCTTAACTACTTATCAGGCCAACATCGATCTTAATTTAAATCAAATATTATTTCGGTCAGATGAAACAATTGAAACAGTCATGGTTAACCCATCGGAAATAGCTGATCAGAGTGTGTTCCAAATTAGTAACGCCTATGCACCGTGGGAATCTGAAGACCAGGAGGCCACTGAAGAAATTCACCAGGCCCTGGACAATGTAATAGAAGAGGGCGATAGTACAACACACCCGTACAATCTTATAAACTTCAAGGCTGAACAAGCATTAGGAACAGAGAAAGAGAGAGGCCAGCTCCGAGATCTACTGATGAAATATAAATCGCTGTTCGATGACAAACCAGGCCAGATTCCTGATTTTAAATACTCGCTGGTAGCTACAGATTGGACCCCATTTAAGAAGAAACCCTATCCGATCCCAGAAAAATTTCACTCTCGTGTGGCGAAGATTATCAAGGAGATGGAACGGGATGGAATTATTATGAAAGCTTGTACACCATTCCTTAGTGCTCTTGTAGTAGTAAATAAACCAGACGGGTCTCTGCGCATTTGCATCGACGCGCGTGATATAAATAAGAAGTTAGTACCAGAAAGAGACCAGGCACCGGCAATCAAAGACGTCCTGAGGAAATTCCATGGCATGAGATTGTTCTCATCAGTTGATTTTACAGCCTCCTATTATCACATACTGTTAGAAGAGAAGTCTAGGCTGTTAACTGGGTTTATGTTCGATCAGCAGACCTATGTTTTTAGAAAGCTACCATTCGGTATTTGTAATGCCGGAGCTGTTCTTGTCAGAGCCTTAGATAGATGCCTTACAGAAGAAGTTAAGAGCTTTACCACCAGGTATATCGATGATCTGCTTCTGGCCAGTGAAACCTTTGAAGAACACCTAATTAAATTGGAGAAATTGTTAGATAACCTTTCTAAGTCTGGATTCCACATCAACTTAAAGAAATACCATTTTTGCCAAGCTGAAATATTGTTTTTAGGCCATATAATTGATGGGGAAGGAATACGACCCAATCCTGTAAAGATAGAGGCCATCAGCAAGTTCCCAAGGCCGATCCGCGTGAAGCAAGTACGGCAGTTCTTAGGCATGGCCAACTTCTTCGCGAATCACTGTCCGAACTTCACAGAAACCGTCGCTCCATTGCAAGATTTATTGAAGAAAGGCAACAAGTGGAAGTGGAACAGAGAATGTGATTTAGCCTTCGCAAAGACCAAAGAGATGCTGTCAAATAATGTCAAACTAGGATATCCCAATTTCAAGAAACCTTTTATCCTACAAACAGATGCATCAGGAGTCGGAATTGGGGCCGTACTGTTTCAGGAAGACAAGAGGAATTCCGAGGACAAGATCTACCTAGCTTTTGTCAGTAGAAAACTGCGCAGCCACGAGAAACATTATTCAGTAACAGAGTTAGAGATGCTATCTATCGTCTATGCCTTAAAATACTGGCAGAAAATTATCTATGGGTTCGAGATAATTATTAGGACAGACCACAAAGCACTGATATTCATGCTAAAGGCCACAATGGCGTCTGAGCGCATTTTTAGATGGACCATGTTCGTACAACAATTTAACATCAAATTAGAGCACTGTTCAGGGAAGAGTAACATGCTAGCTGACTGTTTGAGCCGTAATCCCAACGAGGAAATTTTACAAGTCAACCAACTGGAATTAATTCCCGAAGATCACGAGTTTTTGAGGAAATTGAGATACATAAAACAAGCTCAAAAGCGAGATGGTAACTTAAGGCCTATTATTGACTTTCTAGAAAACAAAACTAAACCTAAGGACCCTGGGTACAGAAAGATAAGAAGGAAAGCGTCCCGGTATCAATACTTAGATGGTACTTTATTTAAATTTGTGGACACAGCGAAATCAAAACTGAAAGTACTAGTACCTTCTAAATTACGCGAGCCATTGATATGGCATGCTCACAGAATCACCGGCCATGGTGGCATTGACAAGACATTAGCCACGATACAAGAAAAGTTTACATGGGACAAACTCAGGTCAACTGTAAGAAACATAGTCCGAACTTGCGACATTTGTCAGAGAGTGAAACCGAGCTCCCATCTGCTCCAACATAGTCCCATTCCGATCATTCCTTCTAGGCCAAAACAACTATACGCAATGGACCTATTTGGACCTGCTCCGACATCGAAGCGAGGCAATCGGCATATCATCGTCACCATCGACGTATTTTCAAAATACGTAACTTTGTACCCGATCCAGAAAGCTAACTCGAAATCAATAATTCGGCGCATCACTCGCAATCTGATTCCAGATATGGGCAAACCAGAGGCATTACTCACTGACCATGGGTCCCAATTTACATCCACAGAATTCCGTGAAGCCATGGAACAGCTTGGAATTAAACATATTCTGAATTCTATCCGCCATCCTTCAAGCAACCCGGCAGAAAGGGTGATGCAAGAGCTAGCTAAATTCTGTAGGATTTATTGTGGAAATACACATTGGTTATGGGTCGACGTTCTACCTATAATGATGGAGTGTTTGAACAATACTGTGCATGAGGCCACGGCACAAATCCCCGTTAGTCTCCATTTCAATCGACCACCAACTCGACCTTGGGATAACATCGTTCAATGCCCCGGTAACTTAAGGCCAACACTAGAGGAAAACATTCAAAAGGCTGCTATCTCGTTACGGGAGCAAGCTGATCGCAGACAACGGAGGGTAAGAGAGAAAAAATTTCATAGGCCCCTGAGATTGAATGAATATGTTCTTTTAAAGAAACCAGCCATTTCGGAACCTACCAGCAAATTCTACGCGAAATTCGCACCTCTTTTCGTGGGTCCTTACAAAATTATCCGAGTATATGGGAACAATGCCTATAAAATTCAAAGCCTTGATAAGAGCTATGAGGGAATTCATAATGCCTCAAATTTACGAAGCTACAACTGCCCTAGACCAGTAAATGATGCCCAAGTCAACACTATAATGGAAGAAGAAACGTCATGGGATGAAAATGAGGATGCAGTGTACCACCATGCATCGACCCAAGTCAACCTGCAAGAAGAAACCTGTGAGGAATGTCAAGTAATGCAGAGCACGATAATGAATCAACTTCGACTACTGGGCGCAGCACTAGAAGCGGACAACAGGAGGCTACGTGCCGGAACAAGAGCTGAAAATATGGCTTAGAAGTGTGACACACGTTTACCACTCAAATTTTTCAGGGAACATGTTAAGGGTCTATTTCCAGCATTAATGATTTCATCTTCCGACTAAATCATTAACCAACCAAGGGAGAAAATGTCCCCTTCAAAATTGGTAAAAATTATTTATTGGAAAATATTTTATTTCTACTGTATGTTAAAATATTATTTCGTGAACCAGGAAGGGAGTTTTATCACATCAAGTTAGCTGAGCGAGGCACGCCAGGTGTCAGGGAATTCCACTCGAGGACAAGCGAGGGGAGAGCGCAGATACAGCTAGCCAAATAACCTTCAAATCAGCCGTGAATGCCACGTGACCAGGCAGAATGTGTGTCAAGTGCTCGATCGATAAAAGTGAAGGTGCATGACGTCTGACTATGGCAGCCAATCAAGCGATTAATTCGGTGCGAAGTTAATAAATTAACCAATCGCGTATGAGGAAAAGACGCACCCCTGTCTTAAGACAGTAAATAATGGATTTTCCTAAGGGAAATTTACTCAGAAATTTCTACCTCTGAACACGTCGTGTGGAGGGTTACTCTAGCTTCAACTACGGACGGAAGAAGACGCACTTCGCTTGCTGAGGGAACTTCGTCATTCAGAGCCTACAACTTGTTGCAACTACAGTTCAGATATTACGGATTCCACCTAAAATTCAACAGATTTCAAAAGTTAAGTTTTCTTTCCATCTTATCAAACATCGGTGTGAGTTTTGGACCTTGTCTCAGGCGTGATTTTTAGTTTCAGCTTCACAAGAAATTCCACAGAAGAGATCACCGGTTCGAGTTCAAGTCAGGATGCCAGTCTTCTTTCTTGGTGAATGGTGTGATCTCCAGCGTGCCAGCATGTCTCCAATGCACGAGTAAAATGTGAAGGCAGTCCAGGCGGGCGTGACCAGGATCGATGGTGCGTAAGGTGATAATGCACTAGGTCATCAGCCCGAGTTCTACAACCGACAGTCACCACCAAGTAATATTTAAACTTTGTTATTCTTTCTTTCCTTTGTAATGTAATTGTAATGACATAGCCTCTACTTATTTGTTTAGAAATTTCCTATTAGTTAGAATTTTTCCATCTCTTCTTTCTTGGTGATGGTAGATTGAGGATGTGTGAATATTTGAACCTATTAGTTTGTTTGAGTGGATGTCTTCGAGAAGTGTTTCAACTGTCCCGAGTTCATTGTGGCAGGAGAAATAAATGTAAAATGACCTCAACGTTAAACTTGGACTATTTGAACAATTTTAGACTTAAAATGAGATCAAATGGGACAGTAATTTAGTAGATTCTATTATGTCAGAGTTCATTTTTCAATTATGCGACGTATGGTTGAATTTTGTGTGCAATAGAGTCATCTGAAATATTATTGTGCAGTAGCTTCTGCACGTATGATCTTGCGCGGCCAGGGATAATAATAATAATAATAATAAAAAAAATAATTTAACTAAATTATCGCGTAAAA
This sequence comes from Anabrus simplex, assembly GCF_040414725.1. Lineage (NCBI taxonomy): Eukaryota > Metazoa > Arthropoda > Insecta > Orthoptera > Tettigoniidae > Anabrus > Anabrus simplex. The sequence goes on along the minus strand of NC_090278.1, from coordinate 23,653,579 downwards.
GAACACCTAAGGTCATGAGCATAATATTAGTTATTATTGAATATGGTTGATGTGCGCTCATTTATAGTAATTTAGGCCTGGGAAATGGCAGTATCTGACCGATACAATTTTTTATATATTTGCTGTGTTGTGATGATTAGTTGACTGATAAATGGATATTATTGAATTCAGCAGTCGAGCTGTGCATCCATTAGTGAGTCAATTTAAGAATAAAATATGTTACTTGATGTAATTTCTTCGTTGTGAGTGCAAATTAATCGAGAATCACAATTATAATGGAGAAGTAAAAATAAATATCGTAGCTCATGAACCGCGTGCGCGGGATGTTAATTCTGGCCTATGTTTAAGCGATTTTATCGATGATTTTTGGATGATTTTGTGTTCGTAAATTTTCTCTGAACATCGTCGTATAACTTTGTTCTTAAATAAGTGATAATCATTGCTCTGTCACATTTCCAGTTGATGAGAGGAGGTCACCACGATAGTGTCATCATGAGAATAATTTTCCCAACTTTGTCTAAACATAAAAATTAATAGTCAAGGGCTAGCGTTCGTGTAAATATGTATATAATATTTCCGTGTATCTTTGTGTGAGTGTAGTGTGTGTGATTTGACTGTATTTTGCTTAATGTAAGTTTCCAATCCATATTTGTGATGATGCTCTTCGTTATTTCGTGGAATTTTTGGCCTAATTTACGCCAACTTTAGTGGTTCACCATTTGAATGAATTTAAACCTTTAGTGAATTTTATTCGTTTTTAAGGAAGAATAGGATCTTATTTAACGAATACACATAAATAAGTATAGGCCATGTCAGTGGATTGAACTCACAAAATCAAAAATTGTAAGCATTAATTAATTAATTATTTCAATTAATGGATAAACATAGATTGACATGAGGTCAAGATCCGAGCTATTATGTGAGAAGCAACTACTAAATAATTATAAAGTTGAGTTCATTAATTAATTTAAAGGTCAAGGAAGACGATTTAACCATAATTTTATGAGAGAAAAATTTTTATTTAATTTTCAAATAGGAATGAAAATGATCATTTTCAAACTTGTTAAAAAAATCAAATCCATGAAGGAAGGAAGTTTATTTTCAAGTTATTAAATCAATGGGAGAGATCATCTCAAATCAATTATTATTAATTATTTAATTAATTTTCCACTAAAATATAAATATTATATTTGCAGATTCAGCCTTTTGCTGTTCGGTTTTTCGATGAAGTGTCTATGTGACTACGACATAAAAGAAGACAAATCATATAAACAAAATACCTAGATTTTGTAAATTATTGTGAAGTTTATGAAGAGCAGTAGTTATAATAAATGTGTAAAACCTATTTAGCTTTCTCTCATTTGCCACTAGTTCATCATCTATCCCTGCACTTTAAAATTTTCGCACAGCCGATAAGCGAACGATCTACACCCTGGAGATCTTCGCTCACCGGCCGAGCTGAGCCCGGCATGACGGGTGCAATACTGATGTTTCTATTTTATGATTGAAAATAGTACTTCATTTCTCTTTACTAGAGTATCCATTGCCTCAGAATTTCTCACTCTGATGTCCAAATTGTTTAGAGTTTACAATTTGTGATGGATAGAAGTACTTCAGTTTTCCTTTCCATCACTTTGAGTCTTCTCAGTCTTTCCATCTATACATTTCCCGGTAAACCCACATTTGAAAGGATTCAAGTATTTTTAAATATTCTCAGACAGAGTCCATCCTTCTTGCCATATATCAGTATGGGAAACCTGGAGCCCCTGACCATGCAATGTCTGAGATCCAAGCTTGGATAGTGGTCGCATTGGAGTATCCATATTAATAAAGTTGCTTTGTGCTTACAGAGTGGTATTATTGCAACACTGCCCTACTAGTTTGATTTCAGCTTTCTTGAGTTGATATTACACCTTGTTGTTACTCTGACAAAATCTCCACCAATTCACTGGCTTCAGTTTTACAAATACTAACTTATTTAATATTCTATTTCAGGAATCTGGGCATGAATTAGAGGCAAAAGAAATGACATCTTCACCGCAGGGCGGTGAGGAGGAGCTAATGCCCATTGCTGAAGTAATTATGAAAGAAGAACCATGCGATCCAACTCCGGATAACCTTCTCTTGATCACCAAGAAGGAAGAAAATAATTTGGAGGTAAGATCTGCTCTGTAACTGTATGTGGCATATGCCTTGTCTTCAATTGACATAGGCTTTCATCTTATTGCTTAATACGTGGTCAGCAGTTGCTCGGACCAGCTGTCCAAGCACTATGTAATATTTTTGAGCAAGGAATTCTTCCTTCTCCTGAATCATGTTCTATCTTAGGCTTTTTTTTAATGACGAGCTGAAAGAGATGTCATTTCTTGTTCGTCATTTTATTCCCAAAATACTTCATTTTATCTTCTCTGTTTTTTACAATTTCTATTCCCTTATTCATTTTGTGTAGAACAATTTGATATATACAACCCATAGTTAATATTATGTTGCAAAGAATGGTCAGTACTGCACAATGTACCTGCTGCATTTTATGTTTACTGAAGGATTTGGAGTAAGGTGACTATTTTATGACACAATTTAACACATAGAGTTTTATAGTGTATTTCATTGCATGGAATTCAGGTTGTAATGAAAGATTTGAGAACCAAGAGTCTTCCAGTATTTATTGGAATTATTTGAACTGAATACAAAATATTGTAGTGTTTATACAGTACATTTTCCTAAAAATGAGAAATTATTCAAGTCATAACAGGCTTAAATTTTGCGCACCATCATAAGCAGGTAACATATGTGCCAAGAATACGAAAGACCCGACTGAAAAGCTTTTCAGGTTTCATTGTTTACACTGTTAACTAAGGGATGAGTGATATATTTGAGACAGGTAATTATTATTTATCTTGCTAGATCAGTAATTAATTTATATTGTTGCAGGTCTTTGTGGTCTGTAAAACTAAAATTACTACTTCTGAGAGGTAGCATGTTTTACTGCCAAGTATTATTTTTTTTTTTTTTTTTTTTGCTATTGGCTTTACGTCGCACCGACACAGATAGGTCTTCTGGCGACGATGGGACAGGAAAGGCTTAGGACTGGGAAGGAAGCGGCCATGGCCTTAATTAAGGTACAGCCCCAGCATTTGCCTGGTGTGAAAATGCGAAACCACGGAAAACCATCTTCAGGGCTGCCGACAGTGGGGTTCGAACTCACTATTTCCCGAATACCGGATACTAGCCACACTTAAGCGAATACAGCTATCGAGCTCGGCACCAAGTAATTTACAGGGGCCGATGACCTTAGATGTTAGGCCCTTTTGAACTACAAACATCATCATCATCATCAATTAATTTACAATTATTTACAAGTAGGCTCAACTTCATGCAGTTTGTACTCGGTACTCGGCTCTCCAGTTCGGCCTCTCACAGAGCAGTTCATTCCATCATGACGCTCACACAATTCAATTTAGAGTGTGATGTCCATCTCACCCCTTGATGTTGTACACTTGAATGTTTTGTGATCACTGAACAAGTTGGCTGTGCCTTTAGGGTCGCGCAAAGGTGAGCTTGCATTCGGGAGATAGTGGGTTCGAACCCCACTGTCGGCAGCCCTGAAGAAGCTTTTCCATAGTTTCCCATTTTCACACCAAGCAAATACTGGGGCTGTACTTTAATTAAGGCCGTGGCTGATTCCTTCCCACTCCTAGCCCTTTCCTATCCTATCGTCACCATTAAACCTGTCTGTGTTGATGCAATGTACAGTAAACAGTAAAAAAATTGATTTGTGACTGTCTCATGATTTCTCGGAACTCACTCAAGACTGACTCATGTTCTTCAGCTTTGCTATTTAGATAAGTCAGCAGAAGATGCTTACTGTTTCCATTTCTTGATTATTATGGGCACCTTGTCCATTATTTGTCATTTCCAGTGTTTTGTTCCACCTAGTTCAATACACTACTATTCATTCTTTTGGACTGGTATAAAATATTATCTAATATTGTATATTTTTCAACCCATTTGGATCATCATCAGTACTTAACTAATAAGGCGATAAAATTTCAGAACTTGGTTAAGAAAAATCTCCTTAAGCAATCATAGTTTATCATTAATAATCTTCTGTTGTAGAAGTTCTTGCTTTTCTCTTGTTAAAATACATTGAAAGAATTTAAAATAGTTTGTTGATTAAGTCATAAAACTTAAGCAGTTTGTTGCTTAGATTATTGTGATGAATATTATCGAAATCTGATGCTGGAAGTTGATGTTCATTGTGTCGCTACTGTTCTTAATGCTACTGTCAAATGTAGACCATAGCTATGCAGTGGCTAATCTTCTAAAAGCATTGAGAGCCAGTGTTTCTTAAGGTGGCATGTATGTTGACGAGTGTAATAGATAAGAATGGATTCATATCTATTACACTCTAAAATATATTTAATTATTATTAAGGAATTGGGACAGTGAGTGGTGGTAGTGGTGATTATTGTTTTAAGAGAATGTACAACTAGACAACCATCCTCTATTAACACTAATCAGAGAGAAAAAAATGGAAGAGATCCGAAACTTTGAAAAATGAAGGTATTGGCCAAAGGAAGTCAATGGCCACGAAGGGCGTCAAAATGAAAGACTCCCTAGGAATCGCAGCCGAATACCGTCGGGGTCAAAAAGAACAAGAGTTGACCAAGTGAATTCGAATAAGATAGATGAAAGTGAGGAGCCTAGCACAAGTAAATGGAAGCAATGCCAGGGCGCAGCTACAGGCTCCATGGTCACCAGTCCACTTGGGACAGTGATACTTGTAATATAATCTTCAGCCTGTGCTCACTAATCTTTCACTGAATTCTGTCATATTGCTGTACCAAAGAATTTATGAACATTAAATAAATGCTAAAAAAAAAAATATTGTTCATTTGAACTGATGGTTCATGGTGTGGGTTACTGTTGTCACGTCCTAGTTCGTGAACCATGTGCAACGGTTGAGTGGCCCAGTATGTGGTCCTGAGAGTCGGGATACCAGTTGCTGTGGAATGGGACTGGGCATCTTGGACATATTCTGAATCATGGCCCTCCTTGTGCTCAGGCGGCTAGGACTATACAGTCCACTGGAGGTCCATAACCTGTTAAAGGTGAGATCTTCACTTGGACTATGTGTAAGTAGGACAGCATCATGCTTCATGAATTTACCGAGCTCAGAACATTTTAAGCAAGCCTCTGACCTATGGGAGTAACGTGAGTCCAACTACCATTTGACAGGCGAGGGACTCATTGGAAACAACTTGGCGAACAAAATGGAATTCGATGGGAAGCTATCAGTATTAATGGGGCTTATGGAAGAAAGAAAGTAGAACTGGCTGAGTCAGCAAAGAGGATGCATCTGGATGTGCTAGGAGTAAGTGATATTTGAGTAAGGGGAGATAACGAGGAAGAGATAGGAGATTATAAAGTGTACTTGACGGGTGTTAGTCATGATGTAGGTAGATTTGGCAGTTGGAGGAATTAGGAAGAGAATTATCAAAGTATATTCACCATGTGAGGGTGCACATGAGGATGTTGACGATTTTTATGAAGCATTGAGTGACATCGTTGTCGGGGTCAACAGCAAGGATGGGATAGTGCTAATGGACGATTTCAATGCGAGAGTTGGAAATAGAACTGAAGGATACAAAAGGGTGTTTGGTAAATGTGGGGAAGATATGGAAGCTAGTGGGAATGGAAAGCGTTTGCTGGACTTCTGTTTTAGTATGGGTTTAGCAGTTATGAATACTGTACCGGGAGGTACACCTCAATGCCGCGCATTCAAAACTAGCACCTAAATGAACTCGTCTATTGGTGAAAAAGTGAAACTGAAACTACACCAACTTGGAACTTTAATCAGAAGATGTCACCACCTAAATATTGAGTAATTTTGTTATTGTGCTGTTTCCTAACCTGAGTGAATTTCTACTTGTTTTGTTTGACATTTCTTAAAGTAAATACAAAATTTTAATATTCCATCTTCTCAATACTAAAAATCATTTGATGTTTTACAAAAACATTACAATGATATTAATAGGTACTAGTTTCGGTCCACTGTTTGACATTCATCAAGAAGTTTGGACATTCTTCCACAGATGACACCACTAAAAACTACGATCATGCACCCTGGTGCGAAGTGAAAGAACATATTATTTAAAGAAGTTTTGTATTTCTAGGTCCTTGTAACTGATTGATGTTCATTTATTTTTGGGTTGGCAATTCTTCCTTTTCTTCCACCAGTTTTGAATCTAGCCAATCCCTAATTTTTGTAATTAATTTCCAACCAATCCCTTATTTCTTCTTCACTTTGGATTTAACCAATAAAATTGAGGGGGTGTGGCTGGTTTAGTCATGAAAGATCTCGAACCTTCCCTGAGGGTTTATAAACTGCGGCTTTTCAAGTCTCTTGGCCAATTGATCGTCATCTTACTGAGTGTGTGTGTCAAAGCAGGGGACGGGCGGCCTCTTTCATCGGTCAACAGTACATCTACAAGGTAATGGCCACATAACATCTTTCTTTCTAGCTAACTCTGCAGTTTAACCTGAGGGAAAGGTCCAAATCGTTAACTATGTAACCTGCTTTTCAAAAAATGTAACTTTCTGCTGGCTAATGTAAAAACTTCATAAAATCTTCAACTGTAAATGAGGGATAGAGAGTGATGTACCCTCTCGAGCTCCCCATCATCTTGGTTTGAGGTGACTACGTTTCGTAACTGTTTTTCCTTCTGTAATGTGTTAAAGTAATTTCTATATGAGTTACCTCAGTAGCTTGGGATTAGCCCCTGTTTTCTTTGGCCTAGGGCCCTTTAGGTTTTTTTAAGAGTTAATTATATTGGAGCGCAGTGTGCCTCCATTCATTTTGGGTTTGGGCCAGTTATTTAACCTGTTCATTTTCTATGAAGGCCCCCTAGGTGGGTATTAAATACCCCTGTATAAATCAGTTTTCGTATCGCAAGTTGTGCCTTGAGAGGCCAGCGTTTGTAAGTTGATGTTGCCTTAAGTAGGCAGTAAGAAACTGAGAGCCTCTTAGCTCTTTTCCAAGTTTTGTAACTGTAAAGTGTGTCTCTGGGAGGCTAGATATTGTGATTTAGGGAGCAAGTGCTCTTGGATTAGGGGATTTCTGCCCCTCATTAAATAACACCTCTTCCTTTCATTAAATTGTAAAATTAGGGGCTTAAAGCCCAAAGTGTTAAGGTTCTGAATATTGGGTTTTCCCCAATCTTGTTTAATGATTGCTACTTGTACCTGTAATATTGCCATTAAAAAATTAAGTTTGAAGTTCTGAAAATATAACCTTCAGTTTCAGTTTTTAATTAATTTTGATATTGTAGTTAGACCCATTCACCCCAGCACCTTCTTTCACCTCTGCATTCCACGGATACCCCGGATCAAATACATTCTTCAAGCATAAGGCTATTCACTGCTACACATGAGAGGCTAGGGGTACCAGATCCATAATGGACGATATCTTACCGACTTCAAATTCAGGAAATCAGTTAGGAATGTATGAGTTTTCCGGGGATTTTTCGTTGATGCAGACCACTATCTGATCTGTAGTGAACTAAGTATCTCTAGGCCTAGGATAGAGAAAGTGAAATCCGTCTGCAAACAAATAAGGGTAGAAAATCTCCAGGACGAGGAATTAGACAGAAGTACATGAATGATTAGGGAGAAGTTTCGAACAGTAGACAGTAAGCAGGTTCAGGATATAGAAAGAGAATGGGTGGCATACAGGGATGCTGTAGTAAAAACAGCAAGGGAATGCCTAGGAACAGCGGTGTGTAAAGATGGGAAAAGGCGAACATCTTGATGGAATGATGAAGTGAGAACAACTTGTAAACGTAAAAAGAAGGCTTATCAGAAATGGCTCCAAACAAGGGCCGAGGCAGACAGGGAATTGTACGTAGATGAAGGAAACAGAGCGAAACAAATAGTTGTTGAATCCAAAAAGATGTCGTGGGAAGATTTTGGTAATAACCTGGAAAGGCTAGGTCAAACAGCAGGGAAACCTTTCTGGACCGTAATACAGAATCTTAGGAAGGGAGAGAAAAAGGAAATTACAGTAACAGTGGTTTGAGTGATTCAGGTGAACTCATAATAGATCCCAGGGAATCACTGGAGAGGTGGAGGGAATATTTTTAAAATCTTCTCAATGTAAAAGGAATCCTTTCTGGTGGTGTTGCGAACAGCCAACCTCATGAGAAGGAGGAAAATTATGTTGGTGAAATTATGCTTGAGGAAGTGGAAAGGATGGTAAATAAACTCCTTTGTCATAAAGCGGCAGGAATAGATGAAATTAGATCTGAAATGGTGAAGTATAGTGGGAAGGCAGGGATGAAATGGCTTCATAGAGTAGTAAGATTAGCATGGAGTGTTGGTAAGGTACCTTCAGATTGGACAAAAGCAGTAATTGCACCTATCTATAAGCAAGGGAACAGAAAGGATTGCAACAACTATCGAGGTATCTCATTGATTAGTATACCCGGCGAAATATTCACTGGCATCTTGGAAGGGAGGGTGCGATCAGTCGTTGAGAGGAAGTTGGATGAAAACCAGTGTGGTTTCAGACCACAGAGAGGCTGTCAGAATCAGATTTTCAGTATGCGCCAGGTAATTGAAAAATGCTACGAGAGGAATAGGCAGTTGTGTTTATGTTTCGTAGATTTAGAGAAAGCATATGACAGGGTACCAAGGGAAAAGATGTTCGCCTTACTGGGGGACTACGGAATTACAGGTAGATTATTAAAATCAATCAAAGGCACTTATGTTGACAATTAGGCTTCAGTGAGAATTGATGGTAGAATGAGTTCCTGGTTCAGGGTACTTACAGGGGTTAGACAAGGCTGTAATCTTTCACCTTTGCTGTTCATAGTTTACATGGATCATCTGCTGAAAGGTATAAAATGGCAGGGAGGGATTCAGTTAGGTGGAAATGTTGTAACCAGTGTGGCCTATGCTGACGACTTGGTCTTAATGGCAGATTGTGCCGAAAGCCTGCAGCGTAATATCTTAGAACTTAAAAATAGGTGCAGTGGGTATGGTATGAAAATTAGCCTTTTGAAGACTAAATTGATGTCAGTAGGTAAGAAATTCAACAGAATTGAATGTGAGATTTGTGATACAATGCTAGAACAGTTAAATAATTTCAAGTATTTAGGTTGTGTGTTCTCCCAGGATGGTAATACACTAAGTGAGATTGAATTAAGGTGTAGTAAAGCTAATGCAGTGAGCTCGCAGTTGCGATCAACAGTATTCTGTAAGAAGGAAGTCAGCTCCCAGACGAAACTATCTTTACATGGGTCTGTTTTCAGACCAACTTTGCTTCATTGGGGCAAGTTAAATTCTTCTTCTGACAGTGAGCAAAGAAATTCAAAGAAACATGGAAGTCATGGCTGTACTGTCCGCGGCCTACCCCACTAATAGGTCTCGAAGGTCTTCCTGCTGTAATTCACCGCCCTCTGTCGACGGTTTCGTGAGCACGTCCCACTGTTCCATGATGGTGTTATGCATGTATTTCTGCAGTACAGGTCTCCATGTATTTGATAACTAGAAGCCGTCTTCCCTATTGATGTTAATTAGGGTGCAGCTCTATCTCTATGGCTGTAAAGACTTCTATGCTCAACTGGTAAGAGAAGCCATAGAGATAGAGCTGCACCCTAATTAACATCAAGAGGGAAGACATTTTCAAGTTATCAAATACATGGAGACCTGTACTGCAGAAACACATGCATATCACCATCATGGAACAGCGGGACGCGCTCACGAAACCGTCGACAGAGGGCGGTGAATTACAGCAGGAAGATCCTCGACACCTATTAGTGGGGTAGGCCGTGGATAGTACGGCCATGACTTCCATGTTTCTTTGAATTTCTTTGCTCACTGTCAGAAGCAGAATTTAACTTGCCCTGACGAAGGCCAATACAATTTGGCTTAAAGCTCGGCTTCATTAAATAAACATAGTGGCTTTAATCCAGTAATCATGTATTTATTTACGTTAATACTGTGAGCCACAAAAACCTACATTCATTACGACTGTTCTTGGTTCTTCTGCTCAGATTTCCCGCAGCAACAATTACCCTAGTTTTTACTGCATTGGGAAACAACCCAGGCAAACACAAGACTGTCACATTCATTCCATATAAAATATGGAAGGTCTCTTCTCCATGACTATATTATAAATTAAATATAAAGTTAATGAATCTACATTATTTTGAGTTTCTACTGTAAACATTTGAAAATAATCTGTGCCAAACTGTTGTGACAGTGAGTTTTTAAAGAGATTTTCGCTTAGTGCTCACATCTGAATCACCTCCGTCTGTTGGGTAAAGCGGCATTCAAATGTTCCCTGTTTCTGAGCGGTAAAGTCTTCCGGCTGTATGAGGCAGGATTCTGAAAATGAACTGCCAAAAGTTGCGCAGTTACGGGGAAACAGCAGAGGAACATAAAGCATCCTCTGTGGGCTAGAAAGGGCTAGGCCAGTACAACTGATGCAATATTCATGCTCTGTATATCACTACTTTGCAGCTTCCATAACGTTACAGTCATAAATGAGACAGACTTCAGTGGAAGCTACATTTTGCTGTGAGCTAAGAAAAGAGTTAGATGCAAAGTTACTGCACGGATCAAGAAATAACAACAGGGTAATCATTAATATTGTTTAAAAATAAAGAAATTCAACCTTGTATGGGATAAAATACAATGATGAAAGTATTTCACATATTTGATATGATCCTCTTCTTCTTTTTTCTTGTAGTAAATATATATCTTGTCTTAGTAAGTGACTTAATCTCTTACATCTGATGCTGTTAATAAACTCATTAAAAACTCATCACCGTGCAGTTAGGGGCGTTGCTGTGAGCTTGCAACCAGGAGATGGTGGGTTCAAGCCCTACTACCTGCAGCCCTGAAGATGGTTTTCTGTGGTTCCCATTTTCACACCAGGCAAATGCTGGGGCAGTACCTTCATTAAGGCCACGCCCGGTTCCTTGCTACTTTTAAGTCTTTCCTATTCCATCATCACCACAAAATCTATTTGTGGCAGTGCAACAAATTGTAAAAAGAAAACCTCATATTTTGCCAGCTTATTTCTGCTCTCATCTGTAACACAGGTTTCAAAGGCGTGCAGCAGTCTCTCCTCTTCTATGAGAAATGGCCACGCTTCCTTACCTATGAAGATCCACATTCCAAATGGAAGACTTCAGGAATAATAATATATTTTATTGCAGCCAGTGGCCAAAAGATATTTACATTAATACTCAGCATTAGTCATCTCTGCAGAAGGCTATCATCGATTCGTGCCGACAAGTACAAATCATGGCATGATAACGTTCACAGCTCTTACCACAACGTTCACATACACAGTCCATGTCTGGTTGATGGAATTTCTTTGTTTTACACAGCTTATAATGAAATCCGTGTATTGCAAAGCGTGTAATCAAGTGTCTGAGCTCATATCCTCCTCTTTGCCAGTCTTTGTAAATCATTGCGTCCGTCGAGTAAAATTCGCTCCGTATGTCTCTCTTCTTTGCTCTTAATTTCTCTATGAACTTAGATATGTTGGTGTAGTTGGTAGCGGTAGATGACAACGGAGATCCTCTACGTAGAAAGGTTCGCGAGTTAACTCATATACAAGCCTTGAAGGCGTATACTTCGAGACACATAGTGCCTTTTTCAGAAACATAGCTTTCACTTTTTCTAGTTGTTCGAACTGTTTCATTTTTAGATGCGGCCATACAGTTTCTAATCCATAGGTTATCACTGGTAACACTTTGAGGTCAAATAATTTCAGGGCTGTTTTGATAGACAACTTATTTAAATTCTGTATGTCGTTGATGGCTCTGATTGCTGCATTTGTCCTGTCATTGATGTGGGTAGAGAAAACATTACCTCTAGTTTGTAGTGTGACTCCCAAATACTTGAAGTTCGATACATTCTTTAGAGGTCTCCCATGTATATGAAACTCTGATGCGTTACCTCGTTTCCTAAATGTCATTGATACTGTCTTTTCCTCATTTAACTGAAGTTTATTCTCTTCTGTCCACTTCACCAATGCTTGAAGTGACTCTTGCAGTTTCTCGCTGGACCTCGAGGCAATCACGATATAGTCTGCATACATATATATGCTTGTTTCTTGTTGAATTGGGATGGACTTCACTACTCCGTCACTAATTTCTATGCAGTTTGAGGCCAGTATGTTCTCAATTAGATGTTTGAGTCTTGCATTACTTCTCATTAATCTGTCTAGTTTCTCTATTATGATTTTTTGGCTGATAGAGTCGAAGGCTTTGGAGAAGTCGACGAAAATGGTGTACAGCTTGCCTCTCGCTCTAGTTGTACCTGATTCAGTATCATCCAGTAGACACTTGATGACCTGAATCGTGTTCCTCCCTCTTCTAAAACCGAATTGTTCTTCTGGTAGTTTGGAATCGACTTCTGTAGTCAGGCGCTGACTTCCTTGAATGTAAACCGTTCAGTGTCTAGGTCTTCTCCTCCTGTGGGCGTTTGAGCTAGAATACTGCAAGGATGTGTGTTTCTTGTACTTAATACGTGGCCCACATGATTCTCCCAAACCTCAATAGGAATATTTTGCTGATATTTTGGGCATCTTGGGTTAAGAGCTTTGTATGGCCATTGCTCTGCTTTTTCTATCAATGTTTGTTCTTCCTGTTCCTGAAATAGCTTTTTCTCTTGCTTTATAAGTTCCTTATAGGTCTGTCCCTTGTTGGTGTAATCTTCCAGTAGATTGGTGCTTGGGGCTTTAAGGGCTGCGTGCAGCGCTTTCAGTGCAGTCTTTCTTGCCATGTAGCAATTTCCCTTAAACCAAGGCTTTGCTTTCCTTTTAAATGTAGGCTCTGAAATGTATGCGCCTTGTAGTAAACTAGCTTGTTGGCCACTTCTCCAGGTTGCCTTCCACCACCATCTTCACAATTGCCTGGTTATCTGTCTCACATACTCCGTGCTGGAGGAATTTCCTCGATATCTTACAGGTTTCAATCTCCTCTCGATCATAATCACCTTTAATCAGAAGCATGGTTTGTACCATCTGATGTTTCCTTACTGGGTTTAGGATAATTTTCTGTCCTATTGGTTTTAGTTTACCCAGGTTTGTAAAGATCAGGTCTATGGTGCTGGTGCCATTATGACTTATATATGTTTTGTCTTTGCTTCTCTTCCTCTTCCAAGTATTCTAAGACTTCTCTTGATTTTTGCGAAGGAACATCTACTCTGCAGTTGAAGTCACCCGCAAGGATGATGCCGTCATTTCTGTTTGTTGTACTCAAGGCTGTGCCTATTTCATCTATCATTTGGAGAGAGTTGAAGTCCGGTTGGAAGTACGCACAAATGAAAATACACAGTTTAGTTTTTACTACTAAGACATTATTAGTTCTATGTATAGCTTTAAGGGGCATGAATTTTGGCGTGAGGCGTTATGTGATTCCTCCTTTTGGTCTTTCTGTGAGTCCTTGTTCTGCTAGTACGTTAACTGTGTAATGCTTGTTTGATGTCCACTCTGAGGTCAGGAAGGTTTCTAACATTATCACTGCATCATAGCAATCAAAAATATCCTCTGGCTCTAAGTTGGCTACATTTAACAGGCCTTCAACGTTCCATAGTAATAGCTTCACTTCTGAGTCTCTCGTTTGCCATGAAGTTTTATTGTCTATTTGAGCTGAAACAAAAGGGCCAAAAAATTACGTCCATTGACCAGAAAGCTGGCTCGTATACTTTATCTTTGCTTTCTAGAGGAATTCTTACCTTGAAGGTTTTATTTTGTCCTTTGGTTCAGAGTTCTACACATTTAACTCCATCTTTGATCCCCTTGTCCACCAAGTAGTCGATTACATCATTTGGAGTTATGTCCTGGTGTACTCGTCCTATATAAATCCAAGCCATCCTGTCTGCCGCCGTTAGTTTAAGTTGCCTTTGGATGATATAGCTGTCCCTCTTTGTGTTCGTTGTGTCATTTTGAGTCTGGTATTTTCAGCTTTTGCAGGTTCCCTCCCATTGCTTCTCCAAGGGGTAGTGTCGCCCTCTCTTCGCACGGCAACTTCATGCGGGCCTGCATCTGTATAGCCGACCATATCTTTCCTTTCCCATCGTCTGATGACTCTCTTCTGAACTTCGTTAGCGTCTTTTCTGGGTGTTGGTCTAAGTTGTCTCGTCATCTGAGAGTCAATCCTATTTCTTCCTTTGCTTGCGTCAGGCTTAAAACTACTGTTATCTTCTTCCATCATCTGGTGAACTTCCTCCCTCATCTGCGCTCCGTCTCGATTTCCACTTTTCCACGACTTATCATGATCACCCTTCCCTTTCTTTTCATTTGTGTTTATCTTAGTAACTACAGTGGACGTGTTTATAATTATCTGCTCAGCTGGGGAGATCTCATATGATCGTTTTTCATTATTCACGCTGTTTCTGCAATCTGCGGGTGTGGGCTACTTCGTCTCCTGGCCTGGTCTCCTTTTCACTTATGTTCTTCCCTATATCTATATATACATCTGCCTCCCTTCCGCGGTTTCTTGAGGAGTTGTTCCCTGCGAATATCAACTTCATATATTGCTTCATATCTTCCATATCTTTCATCATTCTGAACAGAGTGCTCTCATAATTTCCCAAGCTCTTCATCTTTGCTTTACATTCATCACATACCCATGTCAATTTGCAGTTAGTTCATTTTAAAGTGTCAAATTCCCTCTGCGTTAAACCAGCACATTTCTTATGATGCCAAGTTTCGCATTCTTCGCATTCCACCGAATAGCAATCACTATCAAAATCGTTCTTGCAGGTTCTGCAAAAACCCTTTAGATCACTCTGTGTAGCTATTTCTGGCATGTTGAAAACTCTCTAAGTGGCAGTGTCTACGACGACAAACAAAACAAAATGGGTGCCAGTTAGGTCAAAGCTAATGATCAAATATAAATGAGTTACCCTCTAAATAGTAATATTTGTGGATCGATTGTAGTAATAAATAAGATGAATGACACTTAGGGCACAAAAATAAAGATAAATATGGTCGTAAAACACCATTAAACGACCACAGATACGCTAGATAACACTGTCACACACTTAGCACACAAAATAAGGACAGAAATACTCCCTAATACCCACAAAAGAAACTCAGTTCTTTTTATAGACAGATATATCACGCACTAGTATTTCCTTTCCTTCATGCCGCTTCTCCTTGACCGCTTCAAGAATGACTTCTGAACTTCCTTTTCATGTTAAAAAGGACTTCCTTATATCACCTTTAGACCGGGCTCACACATATGAGTAGGTCAGAACCATACTTTCTGGTTTCATATTCCATGCCAGACAGTTCAAACCTGTGCAGCATGTATGTGTAGGCTTTGCTCTGTGTAAGTCAATTTGTTATCCTCCAAGTAATTGGCAGAAATCCGTAGTACTTGATTCTGAAATGAACATGTATAATTTACTACCGAGAAATGCAAAATATGGTTTCAGAAATTTTGATGTCATAAATTAGAGTATGTAATATATAAATTAAGTGTCGAATAAACTGTAGAGTTATAAGCTGCTGCCCCCAGTTTGTGAGAATTTGAATATTCTCTGTGAACAAGTATCCATACCAAGTTTTGATGCTAGGTGCCTCTCGGGGTATGATTCAGCTATTCTCTTGGATGCTATCCTCATAAGCTCATGTGATTCCAACTTTTGGCGCTCGTTTTCAGAACATGCTCGTATGCATCTGGGAATTTCAGAATGCTCAAAATGAGGGGCATTTTATCTGCATAAAATTTAGCTTTCAGCTCAATAAATTTGCAGCTGAAACCCATCAAATTCTAAGGCAGGCTTTTGGTGACCAAGCTTCAAGCCATGCAAAAGCATTTGGTGGTTTAAGCATTCCAAACAAGGCCATGAATCTTTCGAAAATAGCTAATATTTGGGTGGAATGTTGTAATGAAAAATTCCCGAAATCATTATTTGTGAAGACACAAGGCAGACCCCTCACGATGTTTCAATTGTGCTGGAACATCCTATGCAATATTTAAATGCATTCTAGTGAATGAACTGAACATGACTTGGATTGCTTCAAAGTTTGCTGTTCATCTCGTGAGAAGTGACCGGCAAGACCATTCCATTCCGATGTACACTAATCTCTAAGAAACTGTTAGATGTGATCCTAACTTGATGTCCAAAGTCATAACAGGTGATGAATTACAGATGTATAGTTATCAGCCTGAAACAAAGCAGCAGTCTTGTCAGTGAAAATGTGTTCCTCTCCATGGTCAAAAATGTGTGCCATGTTTGCAGCAAGATCAAGTCAATGCTAATTTTTTAAAAATATTGGATGTATTATGCTCATGAACTTCATTCCAATGTATCAGCCTCTCAAAAGCAAGTTTTAGAAGACTGAGTGATAGCCTGACATGTGAAGCAACAGGGACTGGTTCCTCTATCGTGACTGTGCATACACACCTTGTTCTTTGTGAGGGAATTCCTGATAAAAACAACATAACCACTGTTCTGCAGTCTCCCGTACATGCCTGATCTGATGAAACAAGCAATATGTGTCATTTAGTTATTAAAATGTATAATTCTTATGCCTTGCATATGGTAGATAGTGAGTTCAAACCCCACTGACGGCAGTCCTGAAGATGGTTTTCCATGGTTTCCGATTTTCACATCAGGCAAATTGTGGGGCTGTACCTTAATTAAGGCCTTGGTTGCTTTCCTCCCACTCCTAGCCATTTGCTATCCCATCGTTGCCATATGACCTACCAAGTATATGCATAAGTCTTTTCCGGTTTCACTAAGAGAAGGCTTCAGTGAACAGTGTGCAGCATATGAACTTCACACATATGCCATTTTGTTCTTTTTACATTGACCTACCAACACACACAATTTGAGTCTGCCAAACACTAGCATCTGTTTTGTATCGTTCAGTGATCATGTGCATCTTTGTGCATTGCTTTTCTTATTTAATCAAAAGAAAAAGGCTGTGGAAAGTCATCGTTTGCTGGTAGAATCATATGATGAACATGCTCCATCAATTAGAACACGTTAGACATATTCCAATTGGGAAGAAGACCATGCTTTGTGTCTGGTGCAACCAAAGCAGTATTGTGTATTATGAACTCTTTAAGCCTGACGAAACTGTTAATGTGCAACGCTATCATATACAATGATTAATTTAAATCACGCATTGATCAAAAGATGACCAGAATAGGCCAGAAGACATTGCAAAGTGTTTTTGTTACTCAACAATGTGCCCTCTTACACAGCAAAACTAGTGAAAAACACCTTGAATTTGCTTGGATGGGACAACCTTCTGCACCTGCCGTACTGAATTCACATGGATGGGACATCCTTCTGCACCTGTCATACTCTCCTTACCTGGCTCCATCTATCACCTCTTCGCATCAATAGGGCACGCGCTCGCAGAGCAGCACATAAGCAATTTTGAAGAAGTTGGAATATGGCTCGATGATTGGTTTGTCGCAGAAGACAAGCAATATATCTGGCATGGTATTCACCGATGGGCAATATTTTGAAAAAAAAACAAAATATGAATTTCCCTTGACAATGATGTGTTTACCTTACCAAAAAAGCCGGCAAAAACGTATGCATACACCTGGTATTTGTGTGAGTGCAACGTAAAGCATATTTTAAAAATATTGCCACTTTTGGCTGCCCTGAAGAGAGTTTTCCATGGTTTCCCATTTTCACATCTGGAAAATGGTGGGACTGTACCTTAATTAAGACCATGGCAATTCCTTCCATATGACCTATCTGTGTTGGTACACGTTGAAGGTTAGGTCAAATGTTCCACCTTTACAATACCAAGATTCTTTATTAACTAAATATTTACATGATTTTTAATTATATCGGGACATGTTTCGTCTACCTTGTAGACATCATCAGCCATAAAAACTTTTGTGAAAAAGCTACAAGGACAAGGACAAAGTAACACATTAAAATAATTCGGATAACCGAATATGTATTTAAAATGGTGAAGAATTCAGAACTGTTTTGAGCACAGCACTTAAGAATACCGTTGACATTAAAATTAAAATTGTCCACATGGGATGATTCAGTAAAAAACTTGGAATGATTGGACTCACTTCCATAGAACAGGACTTAAAAATTCTTTATTTTCATAATAAAAGCACTTTACTCAATGTTTTAGAAAACATCTATATTAATATAGATCATAAATGCAATCCCTTTCACAATTTGAATGAAATTTCCGAAACTGCGAACGTAATTTTTGAGGCATTGCTCAATAGTTCTTACTTTGACAAACCCACTAACAAGCTTCCATGTGACGGCTTCCCGCCTACTGATCCTAACCTTCCCCTAATTTCCCCTCATGGCGGCTCCCTTCACACACGACCTCCATAGTTCGCTCTCAGTCAACCACAGGCTTCCACACTGAACTAGTCGCTGTCAGACAGGCGAGAACGTAAGTAATCAGATGTGCCGCACTTCTTGTTTTTCATTTTTTCATTACTTTACATCTCAAGACACAAAAACTTGCCTATTTTAACACTAACAATAGCTATCTTTCTTATTCTAGGGCCCTCTACTGCACATTCCACATTACGTTATCACGTTCAAATTTTCCACCTAACTTCTCAACAAGAAATGCCAACACTACACCAATAAGACGGCTTTAACATCTGCTCGCTGGATTTCTTATACATCGTTATTATCCTATTGGAATGAACATTGTGCAATTCATTATCAAGCCTTCATGACATAACAGAATATTATATATTAACACATCACACAAAAAGGAAGAATTTTAATGCAAAGTTTTTACTGAATCATCCCATGTGGACAATTTTAATTTTAATGTCAACAGTATTCTTAAGTGCTGTGCTCAAAACAGTTCTGAATTCTTCACCATTTTAAATGACATATTCGGTTATCCAAATTATTTTAATGTGTTACTTTGTCCTTGTCCTTGTAGCTTTTTCTCAAAAGCTTTTATGGCTGATGATGTCTACAAGGTAGACGAAACATGTCCCGATATAATTAAAAATCATGTAAATATTTAGTTAATAAAGAATCTTGGTATTGTAAAGGTGGAACATTTGACCTAACCTTCAACGTATACTCACGACAATACGGGCTTTATAATGAAGTTTATTTTATGTAATGTATCTGTGTTGGAGCGACATAAAGCAAATTTTTCAGTTTCTATACATTTGAGTGTAATTTGATAGAATCTGATTATATTCTTTCAAGAACTAAACATGCCAATCAATCAATCAATCAATCAATCATTTGCTACTGATCTGCATTAAGGTCAGCCGCCCAGGTGGCAGATTCCCTGTTTGTTGTTTTCCTAGCCCTTTCTTAAATGATTGCAAAGAAATTCAAAATTTAATGAACTTCTTCCTCGGTAAGTTATTCCAATCCCTAACTCCCCTTCCTGTAAATGAATATTTGCCTCAATTTGTCCTCTAGAATTCCAACATTATCTTCATATTGTGATCTTTCTTACTTTTAAAGACGCCACTCAAACTTATTCATCTACTAACATCATGCAACGCTGCCTCTGCACTGACAGCTCGGAACATGTATGTATGTATGTATGTATGTATGTATGTATGTATGTATGTATGTTCAGTCCTTCAGCGATGCCGCTGGTGGGATCCTCAACAGCTCTGCCATCAGCTGTCATAGATGGCCTAGGCATCACTGAAGAGGCGTACTAGGGAAATGAGGAGTGAGGTAGTTTCCCGTTGCTTTCCTCACCGAGCCAGAGTTGCTATTACATATCAGTCTGCCAAGCCCACTGAAATGCATACACCAACCAACCCTATGAGCAACATTTTCACACCATTCATAGCAGGGTCTGGCTGCATAAGGATTGGCATTACTAGCATCGCTCATACCTCAGTCACTTTCATATTGTCAAAGCCAAGGATAAGGCAGAGACAGATCTATGAAGGTAACAAAATTGCTAGGTCCTGCCAGCAAAGGTGGGGAACTCGGAACATACCCCATAATAATACCAATATAGAGTAGTTGGTCCATTAATGGACATTAAAAATTTTCCAGCTAACTCATTCCAGGTTGCCAGCGTTTCACCCCAGTGTACTAAGTTGAGCTCATCAGTTGGTAAATAGCACACCTACCAAGACGCATGGCTACTGCGTACCACGGAGGTCACTGCATAACCTACTTGGAGCCACTGGCAGTGCCAATGCACTATGAGAGACTGTCTCATTTTCAAAAACTGATGCCTGTCTGGCCATCAGGTGATATAGATATTGATTCCCATAGGGAATCTGAAATATTTGTTCTGAATGAGTAAATTTATAATACCAGTATAATTGGTCCGTTATTTGACATTAAAATTTTTCCAGCTAACTCATTCCAGGTTGCCAGTGTTGGATTTTCTCCAGTTCTTGAATCAAGTAATCCTGGTGAGGGTCCCATATACTGGAACCATAGTCTAGTCGGGGTTTTACCACTGAATTACATGCCCTCTCCTTTACATCCTTTACCCCTAAATACCCTCAATACCATGTGCAGCCATGTCCGGCTCCATGCTGGCCGTTGGTCCAGAGGGTCCCGGGTTCAATTCACGGCCAGATCAGAGATTTTAACCTTAGATGGTTAATTCCCTTGGTTTGTCGACTGGCTGTTTGTGCTGTCTCCAACATCCCTGCAACTCACATCCCACACATAACACTACCATCCATCAAAATAACACGCAGTTACCTACACATGGCAGGTACTGCCCACCCTCATCGTAGGGTCTGCCTTACAAGGGCTGCACCCAACTAGAAATACCCACAAAAAATTATTATTATTATGTGCAGAGATATTTACCCTTTATTTACAAGTCCATTTATGTGATCACCGCAATAAAGATCTTTTCTTATATTAACACCACCGGGCGAGTTGGCCATGCGGTTAGAGGCGCACGGCTGTGAGCTTGCATCTGGGAGATAATGGGTTCGAATCCCACTGTCGGCAGCCCTGAAGATGGTTTTATGTGGTTTCCCATTTTCACACCAGGCAAATGCTGGGGCTGTACCTTAATTAAGGCCACGACCGCTTCCTTCCAACTTCGAGGCCTCTTTTTTCCCATCGTCGCCATAAGACCTGCCTGTGTTGGTGCGACGTAAAGCTACTAGCAAAAAAAAATTAACACCTAGGTACTTACAGTGAACTCCAAAAAGAACTTTTACCCCATCAATGCAGTAATTAAAACTGAGAGAAATTTTGCTATTAGTGAAGCTCACAACCTGACTTTGACCCCGTTCATCATCATACCATTGCCTACTGTCCATCTTACAACATTATCGAGGTCATTTTGCAGTTTCTCACAATCTTATAGCGTATTTATTACTGTATACAAAACAACATCATCCACAAAAAGCCTTATCTATGATTCCATTTATTTAGTCATATCATTTATGTATATAAGAAAACATAAAGGTCCAAAAATACTGCCTTGAGGAATTCTCCTCATAATTATTACAGGGTTGGATAAAGGTTCACCTACTCCAGTTCTCTGAGTTCCATTTTCTTGATATATAGTCACCCAATCATTCACTCTTTTGTCTAGTCCAATTGCACTCATTTTTGCCAGTAGTTTCCCATGATCCATCCTATCAAATTCCTTAGATAGGTCAATGGCGACAAAGTCCATTTGTCCTCCTGAATCCAAGATATCTGCTATATCTTGCTGGAAACCTACAAGTTGAACTTCAGTGGAATAACATTTCATATACCCAAACTGCCTTCTATTGAAGCAGTTATTAATTTGGCAAACATGTCTAATACAGTCGGAAAGAATCCCTTCTCAAAGCTTACATGCAATGCATGTCGAACTGACTGACCTGTAATTTTCAGCTTTATGTCTATCACCCTTTCCTTTATACACAGGGCCTACTATAGCAACTCTCCATTCATTTGGTATAGCTCCTTCATGCAAACAATAATCAAAGAGTTACTTCAGATATGTTACTATATTCCAACCCACAGTCTTTAGTATATCACCGGAAATCTTTCAATGCCAGCTGCTTTTCTAGTTTTCAACTTTAGTATCTTATTTTAAATGATGTCAGCATAGTAAGTAAATTTTAATACTTCTTTAGTATTAGTCACCTCCTTTATCTGAAAATTATCCTTGTAACCAACAATCTTTACATACTGCTGACTGAATACTTCTGCCTTTTGAAGATCCTCACATACACACTCTCCTTGTTCATTAATGATTCCTGAAATGTCCTTCTTGGAACCTGTTTCTGTAATAAAGTACATACCCTTTCATTTTTCACTAAAATTTGTATGACTGCCATGTATGCCAGTCTATTTTAATGAAGTTGTTTCTTTTTCAAGTATAATACTCTTACCACATTTTTTTTCAGGTAGTTTATAAATTTACTACTCAAAATTGGTTTTGGCAGACTGAAAAATCTCACAGTTAAAAAAGTAAAGCAAATTGTAAAAATAATAAAACATGTAATTATATTTAAGTATTTCGAAGTATTAGAGAAGTAAAGAATTGGAGAAATATTTACATTTATGATTTACATCACACATTTGTGTAGGTTGTAAATTTGTGTTAAATTTCTAAAATATTTTTTTCTATACTGTATGTTTGTCATTTCCTACATGAAGCAATATTAATTTCTGTTTTTTTTGTAAAATATATACCTTGTAATCTGAGAGTGTTACTGAAAGCCACTGGATATATCCCTGATCTCATTTTTGTGGAGGATCTGTCATCTTTTGTAATATTGCTGCTGAGATAATATGGTGTTTGATTTCCTTGTGACACTTGTTTTGCATTTACTTACTCCATTTGAATCTGGCAATGTCTGTGTCATTAAATTAATAAGTAAATTCAATTTTACTCAATACTACTATTGATTTCACCAGGTACATTGTCATTTCTGAATCCTATCTATGAAGATCTCATAGATCTAATCAGTTTCTATATTACAGGCTGATACCTCCTTCAACGAAGCTGAAAATAATCAGGATAGAAGTTGTGAACTTCAGACAAGGTTAGCATCTTGAATATATTTCAACTTGTCATTTATATATTATACAGTAGGACCTCGATAATTCAAAATCTTGCCTAATTCGAAGCAGCTCTCGTTCCCGCAAACATTAGGTACGGTTTTGCATGTTATTTAAGTCGTTTAATTTGAAATACGGATAATTCGTAATTCGAAGAACAATGTCGGTCCCACTACCAAAATTCAGACTTTTAATCCGAGACTGTCTTTATTTTGAAAAAATTAGTATTTTACAGAGTAATTTAAACTGAAAATTTCTCCACATCATGAAAGAACGCGTCTTCCGGAACGTGCAGGGGTAACTTTGCGCACTTTCACCTACTTCGGCGTGTCTACAGTGTGCTTCATATCTGCTATGTTTGAGGGGAATTGTAATTATTTTGTATTCGGTGTTTTAAGGGCCGCCACAATATCACGTAGCAAGCTATGTGCGGAGAGGTAGAATCCTCAAACACTGGCGATGCTGAGTACCGGCAGTTGGCGAAAAGCATGCCTTATAGCCTATAATCAATTTGTACGCACCAAACAATATTGTCAATGCCGATGAAACTGCCTTTTTTATTTGTCTTATTTTTTTAAATGCTGAGACCAAACAGACTTATGGTTTTAAAGGAGAGAATTACCAGTCGGGAAATGTACTGTGTTGTTATGCAGTGCACACGGAAGCGAGAGACTTCCTTCCCCCATCATAGAAAATTTCGAAAAACCAAAGGGCGTCGGGCACTTTCCATGCCAGTACAAAGCATCTAAAAATGCAAACAGTACAGTAATCCAGAAGATATAGCATTTGCACAGGGAACCAGCATAATTTTTCCTTGTCATTGAATCATGTTTTTCTTCCTTTCATTGCGTGAGGTTATGTTTGCCATTGTTTTATACAAGTGCATTGTTTGAATAATGCAAATGCACCTTGTTGGATACATTATGAAATAGTGTTTTCTATGGCATTTGAAAAGTTTAAACTGAGAATCAAGGTGATTGCTTGCATTAATAGGTCTTAGAAGTGTCATAGCAGGAAATCGTACAAGTATAGTCACTGTACTGTTGTTGTAATGTGGACGGAAGCGAGAGACTTTCTCCCCTCGTAGGAAAGTTCGATAAGCCGCGATGTTTTAAGGGCATTGGGTACTTTCCGTGCAAGCACAAGGCATCTAAAATGCATCCAGTACAGTAATCAAATGAATAAAGCACTTGCACAGGGGAGCCAGTATAGATTTCTCCTCGTCTTTGAATCATGTTTTCTTCCTTTTGATTTCATTGTGTGAGGTTATGTTTGTTGGAGAGTCATCCAAGTGCATTATTTGAATACTGTAAATGCACCTTGTTGGATACATTTTGGAAATATTTTTTTTCCATGGCTTTTGATAGCTTTAAACTGTGAATCAAGGTTAATTGCATGCAGTAACGGGTCTTAGAATACTGTATATTGTGCCGCCGCACGGGTTGACATTTCCAAAGTACGTGTTGGCAGTTAATTCGAAATCACGTGATTCGAAGTCCGATTTTTTGCGTCCCAACGACTTTGAATTAACGAGGTTTTACTATACTGAAAAGAGTTTCTGGAAAGGATGAGGACTAACCTATGAACCCGTTTATTTTAGCCCAACAAAAAGCACTCTATATGGATCATTGGAAAAGTGTCTAGTACAGATCCCAAAATTGCGGGTATAAAATCCAGCATGTATAGTCACATCTTTGAAGGGTAGGATAAAGTCCATTTGCTCTGCAATAACAGAATCAGTATATGGAAGATCTCTAGTGACTTATTTGTTGTTTACCCAACATTGTAAATTAAAACCATTAATAATAAGTACTTTGTTCCATACAAGGAAAATATAGTGGGATATGCATAGACTGATCGTAATACAAGTTAAACGTCCTTTGCAATGGAGTTCAAAATTTAAATATAAAAATGTAGATATCCCTTTCCCTTCCAAACTGCACAGTCATATGGGTTACATGAAAAAATCTGGCACACTAACAATTTGCCTTTGCCATGTCAGTGATTGTGCAGGTCTCACATAGTTTGTGCCTGTTGCTGTGAACAATTTCTTGATGAAAAAATAGAACTAAACTCGCATTGTGGAGTGTGATGCCTACCTGTGCCTCCGTGAGTTAAGTAGCAATTTTAAAACGCGCGCGCGCGTGTGTGTGTGTGTGTGTGTAATGTTCAGATATGACCTGCTAGACACATTAGATGGATCTTCTGACCGAATTGTTTTCATATAAATTTTCTTAATTACATTAAAAATTGTCAGCCATAAAATTTGTTTGTTATTTCCTCTATTGTTTTAAGAGTAAGTACAACTAGGCAACCTTCCTGTACATAACACTAATCAGAGAGAAAAATTGGAAAGGATCAACTCCTCAAAAAATGAAGGTATCAACCAAAGGAAGACAAATGCCATGGAGGGTGTGAAAATGAAAGACTCTCTAGGTCTCAAGTGCTTTAATACCATCAGGGTGGGAAAAGAATAAGAGTTGACCAAGGGAGGTCGGATAGGACAGATGAAAGTGATGAGCCTAGTAAAAGTAAGTGGAAGCAATACCAGGACTCAATTAAGGGCCCTGTGGTCGCCAACCCACGCTCCCCAATTCACAGCCCTTGGAGCATCTTTTAGTTGCCTCTTTTGTCAGGCAGGGATACTGTCGATATTTTGCTACTGCCCCCACCCACAGGGGAAGCAGTTCCCTCTCCAAGGAATTAGTCATGAGCCATTTTAAAATAAATGACCGTTGTTTTGTGTCAAACAGCTTTCTTTTTCAATGAATGCCTTACCAGCACAATTGTGCTGTTCCTTTTCTAGGAAATATATGGCAGACATAATATGTTCTCTTTTTAGATCTTGTACTTGGTTCAGAAATGTATTTTAATGACATTTTTAAAAATAATGTACTACCTGGAAAATATTTAATCTGTTGAACCTGTAACTGAGATGGAAATGATTATGAAATTATAAATGATTCTTCGTGATATTTACAACAATTAAACTTAAGTTATATGTAGTGTTATTCCAATCAGTACTAAGCACAGTAAAAGATATTAATGGCCATAAGAGATTGTAGACTTATTTTAGGTTGCTAGGTTTTATTACTCTGATGACGCTAAACCACAGGAAAGAATTTTGAGTAAGCCGAGAATATTGATACCACTGTATTTTGGGAATTACATACATGTTAAATGTTGTTATTCTTTTTTTTGTTTTCATTCCAGGTCTTCCGAAGTCTTCACACCCTCAAAATGTGAGGAGTGCAAAAGAATGTTTAATACTGTCAGTGAACTTCTGCAACACCAAGAAGTCCACATAGTGGGTAAGAAGAGCTTTGAATGCCCAGTATGCTTTCGAATTTTTGCACATGCTTCAAACTTAAGCAGACATAAATATGTGCATACAGGAGTTAAGAATTATGTTTGTAAATTTTGTGACAAGAAGTTCTCCCAGAAATCAAATTTAATCCAGCATGAGACAATCCATACGGGAGATAGACCTTATTCCTGTCAGTATTGCACCAGAACCTTTTCATGGGAGTCAAATCTCAATCAACACATTCTAGCTCATCATCATAACAAACCAGATCCGCGTGTTGTCTCTGAAATAATGTTTCCAGAAGAAGAGAAATTTGCTTTTGATGTGCTACAGCATACTACTAATAATATGTAGACATGTAAAATGTGCCATAAATGTTTTGTACATTTCTGTTCTTTGAAAACCAAACCAGTGAAGGAAGAGAATGGAAGTGTAATAACAGACCCAGAGGAGATAGAGAATAGGTGAAAAGACTATTTTCATAAACTCCTGAATGCGAGAGATAGTGCGGAAGAGAATATAGTGGTAAATGATGATGATCCAGAAATGGAAAATATTACAATGGCAGTGGAAATGGCTGTTAAACAAATGAAAACAGGAAAAGCAACAATGATAGATGAAATATGTGTGGAAATGATAAAGACAGCAGGACCTATTGGTTATATACACCTTAGCAGACTAAAATCGCTTATAGGCTGCTAAGGTGTATGTGGAGGAAAAAGCAAGTACTAATGATTGGTGTAAAGGTGTAATAATACCAGCATTTAAGAAAGGTGATAGGAAGGTATGAGACATTTGTCGAGGAATTACACTGTCGTCACAAGTAGCCAAAATATTGGAGAGAATAATAGGAAGGAGAATGAGAGGAAGGGTGGAAAGGAACTTGGAAGAAGAGCACTATGGATTTTGACAGGGCAGGTTGACGACAGACCCTATATTTAACATGAAATTACTGATGGAAAAACAGTGGGTATGTAGAGGATCTTTTGATGCTATTCCTTGATCTAGAAAAGGCATATGTTAGTGTTAATAGAGAAAATGTTTGGGAAACACTGCAGAAGACAGGGACATTGAAGGCAGTCAAGGGAACTAGAGATAGCAATGTATAAGAATTGTTTCAGTTGTGTCCAGACTCCAGTGGGGAGAACAGATTGGTATAGAAACCAAACTGGACTAAGACAGGAAGGTGTTTTGTCTACAGTTGTGTTTATAGAATGGTTATGGTTGAAATTCTAAAGGAAACAAAGGCAAGATATACAGTGGTTATGAAAATATTGTTTTTTGCAGGTGATATAATGATCTGGAGAGTCAACAATACAGAAGTGCAAATCCAACTACAGTAGAAGCTTTAAATGACAATATTGAGAAACATGGTGTGAGAATCAGTGTGGAAAAGAGCAAAACAGTGGCAATGACAAAAGGAGAAATAGAAGGAAAAGAAATTGTTAGTATCAGGGGACAAAACCTTGAGGTTGTTTAGTACTTCAAATATTTTGGAAGTGAAATAATGCAAGATGTAAAGTTAGATAAGGAAATAAGCGGAAGGGTACAGGTGGGAAATACGTTCTACTAGAATATAAGGAACCTGGTGTGGGACAGAGAAGTTCCTATAAAATGTGAAGAGATAATATACAAGATGTACTTTACCCTATATTAACACGTTCAGTACCTGCTTCTGAGCGGGACACTTAAATGCCTGGACCAGCCATTTTCATGCCCGGCCCTCTTGACGTGCATCACTTGATACAATTTACAATTACTCCTAAACTATAAATGTTAGAAAAATGATACTTTGTGCTTACCTCTAGTAAATATTTAGGGTGTGATATCTGGTGTCACAGGTTTCGAAATACATCTAATTTTATACAGCCTATCTGTATTTTCGGCATAATGATTACTGTCACCGAAGTGAAGAAATGAAAGAATATGAAGAAAGCGTATTCGGAACATTGTATTAGAAAATATCGGAGTATGAAAAGCAAGGTCTTCGGTCCAGTACATTTTTATATCAGGATTTTGGACTAATTGGTTATCACAATTACATGATCGAATTCTTTGTGAAAGGCTGGTGCACTGCACTTATCACTTGACTCCTGTATAGTTTGGTCTGCTCACACACATACTGATAAAATTTATCATTCATGAAAATATTCACGTAACTCAAAATATCCTGCTTATTTTCTATTTGAACATTTATACCTGAATTCTCTGTAAATGGTGGAACGGGTGGACAATTCGGGAATCGGAATTTCCTCGTCACTCTCACTTTCACTATCTGAGTCTATTTCAGGAATAAGTTCATGACCAGAATAATCATTGTGAACAATATCTAATAATTAATCTTCCGTAATAAACTTTGTTTTATAAGCCATTATACTACATCGGTAAGAGTGGCACGCATTGCATTGGAATCTCAAGTACCGTCTTGACGCGCAAGTTCCCGCTAAAACAGCTAAGATAAACATGAGCCCACTCACCGCAATGGTTATCTCAAAAAGGTCAACCAACTTCCTGCTAACGCTGACTAAGGTGTAAAAAAGCATAGATGACGAATATAAACAGCATTGCTTTGCGTTGAACATTAAACGTCTTACGTCGTCCACAGCCCGCAGCATAGGAGCAAGCTTAAACATCTTGTGCCGTCCACGGTTCGCAATGAGTTAACATATGCATCAGAGACTTGGACTTTGACATCAAAAAAGGAGAGTAAAATTCAGGCCAGTGAGATGAAGTTCCTGAGGAGCATGGTAGGAAAGACAAGGAGAGACAGAGTAAGAAATGAAGGAAAGGGTAAAAAAGTGGAAAAAGTGGGGTATCCCTCCTTTTGGTGAAAATTGAGCTAAGTGCATATGATGTGAGCTGGGTCCATCTGGCATCTGTTTATTGAACTATCAGATTGCAGGATTGCTCCATGCCAGTACTAAAGAGGATAATATAACAGGCCTTACAGAGCAGTCTCACACTTCTGAGTGGAATAAGGAGGTATCCCAAATCTCTCTGATGCCTGGGTTCTGACTGGCTAAATGATTACCTAACCAACCAATGGGAGAGCAGGTTGCAAACCTGGGCTTATAATCAATATGGCTGATGCAGAAACTAGTGGTTTGTTTATAAATGAAGAAAACACGAGAAATTAAAATTAAAAAAGCGGAAGAGAAATCCAGAAAAATGGGAAGATAATAGCAGAAAGAAGGCACGTAACAGTGGAGAAGAATATGTTGCACCCAGAGGGGAGGTTATACCAGCTAAAGTGAGCACCAGTATCCAGTGCTGTAAAACAGAATGATGTGGCTACAAGGATAAGGCAGAAGACGGAAGAAAGAACTTTTTAATGCTTTTTATAACTTAGGAGATCGAAATATCCAAAATGCCTATCTTTTTGGGTGTTTGGCCAGGGTGTATGGCAGGACGTGGAGCGGATGAAATAGTTTGCTTCAAATTATCCCCAAAATTAGAGGAAACATGAAACACCTTATTGTTTATAGTGATTCTTGCATGGTACAAAATAAGAACTTTCCCATTATGTGTGTGTGGATCTACATGACTGAAATGGGCTGGTTTGAGAGCATAGTTTTTTGGTGCCTGGCCATACATATTTGCCTTGGGATGCAGATTTTGGCATCATTGAAACGTTAAGGCGACGTACCCAATAGTTTACACCCCTCAAGAATGGGCGAACCTGATCTGAAATCAAGGAAAAAGAAACCATTCACTGTAGTGGAAATGCTGAAAGAGGATTTTGTTAGTTTAACTCCGTTAACAAAAAAGCTAACAAAAAGAAACAAAACCCCTTCTGGCATAAGCGTGGACTTCAGAGAGGCATCTGTAATGAGGTTACAGGGAGGGCATAAAGTGCATGTACGGTTCACATACAGTGATATAGGCCAATATACCACCATGTCTGCAGGAGGGTAAGGGAAGGGCACAGAAGATAAATGACACTGTTCTGGAACCAAAGTATCGTATCGGTAGGCCCATCAAAGCGGCTAAACTGCGTGATATAATGTCCATGTTGAAGTTTGTGCCTCCCGTACACCACGGCTATTATCAGAATTTGAAATCAGACAATGGAAATAAAATAGAAGAAACCAATGAGCTTGATGTTATTTAGGGTGTTTAATGTTCATGAGGTTAATTAGTTATTTTTTCTCTGTTGTATTTGAAAATATGTGTTTTATTTACAATATCATCTACATGTCAGTAGTCAAGTGAACATTTTTTTACAATAAAAATCAACGTATTCTGCCCCATATTTGCAGGAAGTTAATACAGTACCTACATCACTCAATCCTTAAAACATTTTCTGATTCTTATTGTTTTGATAAAGTTACAGGCAATCTAATAAAATGCTAAATATCTCAAAAGTACACTTTGGAGGGATACCACCTTTTTCCACTAAGCCCTTCAAATGTTGAGGTCAGAAAAGAGATAGGGGTAAAAAACTGAGTGATGGGATGGAGAAGAATAAATTGAGATGGTTTGGACATGTTATGAGGATGGAGGAGGGAAGGATACCAAAATAAGTGTTGGAGACTAAGATAGAAGCAAGGAAGGCAAGAGGGAGGCCCAGAACAACATGGATGGACTTTGTTAAGAACAGTATACCAAAAAGAAGACTGGACTGGAATACTATTAGTGAAGAGGAGTGATGGACAGAGAGGCAATGGTGGAAAAGTGCCATCAACACCTCAACCTGGCAGGAGCTGGACAAGGGGAAAAAAATGATGATTTCTCTGAATAGACATGTGAAGAACCATTCATCAGATGCACCTCATTTCTCACATCATTGTCATAAGAACTTCTATTTGGAATCTCTTACCAATCCTCAGTTGATACATTTTGGAGGTAGGCTCTATGGTTTTACAAAGTGTGGTAGAAGTTAGAAATTTCCTAGAATGTAATGCTGTAATTTTATTGTTGGGGTTAACTCATTCTGCTGGAAGTTTTCCCTAACTTGTCACATGACTGTGAATGACCTCATCCTTATAGTTATCATAGCAAGAGGTTTACACCATGTTTAACTTTAAACTCTTGCCTACTTCTTCATACTGGGCCATGGTGTTATCAATGCTCATTGTGTCCAAGGAGTTCGCTTAGTGAGGGGAACTGGAGAGACTCGGCTCATGTTCTTCATAGGTGGCAGGCTTGTACTTCCATGTATTACTCATATCTGTCCTTGATAAGATATGTTGTCAGAATGTTCTGTTGTTTGGATAGACTAGAACAGGTCTGTCATTTTTCTGTGTCAGTCCTGTCCTTAGCTTTGATAGTACGAGCGATGCCAGTCGCTATGGAAAGTTGTGTTAAAATGTTGCTCAGGTGCTAGTTAATATATGCATTTTCGTTGGTCCTGCAGACTGATATATAAACAACATATTCTGACTCGGGGAGGAAAGCAGTAGGGAAATACCTCCTTCCTCAGTTTGCTGACATACATCATTGGTGACATCTAGCTTATTTAATTTCTGAAATTTTAAATTCGATGACTGGATAGATGAAAATTTACTGACTCTGATTTACGGAAGGGATATTTTACATTTTCATAAAAAGAAATACCCTCATAATGAATGATTAGTATATGAATATAATGTATTACTACACAGAAACAAGGCAAAATTCTATCAAGATATGTTACACTTCCCAATAGGTAAATCAAAACTGTTCTAGAAAGAAATTGACAAAATTTTAATGAACTCGGATACAAACATCTTCCCCCCCCCCCCCAAAATCAGGGAATTGATTAATTAAATATTGAAGGAACATGGATTAAACATGACTGTATTCCTGACACATTTAATAAACGTTGTGTTCATGTAGGTCCAAAACTTGCTGAAACTATTGCCAAAGGAAGTTTCCCCAGAAACCTGTTACCTGTATATAATTCTATTTGAAAGTTGATGTTTATAGACCTTATGACTCCACATGAAGTAGAAAAACATATTAATAGTTTAAAAAATAAAAATAAGCTGACAAAGGCTGGTTTAACAAGCACATTTTTGAAGAAAACTAACCGTACACTGGGTTGTGCAATTGCAGATTTTATTAACGATTAATTACTCATTTCAAAATGGATCTAAGCCTGAGAAATGTAAACTTGCTGGAGCCATTTCAATGTTTGAAGGAGTTTGCATCTCAGATCCATCTTATTACCAGTACATTTCAATTTTACCTGTTGTTTCCAAAATATTGGAGAAATGTATGACAGAGAGATTTATTTATTCATATCAGTAGCACAATATAGATTATAGATGCAAATTAAATAAAATGCATGAAATTACCATATTTACATAAAATTATACAGTTATTTACAAAATACCGGCCCAGAATTTGGCCATGTCAACAGCACTGATACTGGCCTGTGCTAGATCAAGTTCATTGCGGAGAGCACAATTAATAAGGTGCCTTGTTGTTCGTACCTTGCCACATTCACATAGGGTCTGATCCCCCTTCAGGAGGCCCCATTTCTTCATATTGTCCTTGGGTCTTCCAACGCCTGCTCTTAGTCTGTTCAGTGCCTTCCATGTAGGGAGAAGCTTTCCCTCCAATTCTAAGCGTCGTGGATGAAAAGGGTTCTTCTGATTCCAGAGTAGAAGTCTGGTCTTCTTTGCATCTGCACTAGTGGGGGATGAGGAGTGCATAAAACTGTTCCTGGACTTCAATCGAGTTGGTGGTAGCTTGTGTCCATGTAGGGGGTGGGCTGAGCTCTTAGAAGCCATTAACCTCTCCACATTTGCAGCTACTTTGTATCTGATCTCAGGAGGGGCTATTCCTGTAAGTGTTAGTGTTGATTTCAGACATCCTGTAATATGTCTGCATGTTTCATTCAGGGAGACATCGAGCTTTCTGACGTGTAGATTTATACCAAACGGGACTGGCATACTCCCCTGCTGAGGAACAAGGTGCTAAGGTGGCAGAGAGATCATATACCTGTTTATAACAAAATAATATATAAGCATTGTTATAGTCTTTGGAAATCATTCATGACACTTAGTACTGCTGTTCATTTTTACCAAAATTGAAGAAACCCTGGGCAGTAACGAACTTTCTTTGGGACTTTTTATTGGCTCAAAAAAGGTTTTCAATACAGTAGACCATTCAGTCCCAGTACTGTTCAGTAAATGGAACTGAAAGCAGTAACCTACCAATCAGTTGTGGATTGCCTCTAGGATCAATTTTAGGACCTGTTTTCTTTTTCATGTACATCAGTGATATAAGAAAGTTATCTCTTCAAGATGCTGCTTCACTGTATGCTGATACAAACATTTTTTATGTCAGCAATATTGATAATCATTTAATCTTGGACATGAATGCAGACTTTAAACTTCCATATAGACCAATCTGGTAAAGAAAGATGTTGAGGAGAGAGGACAAGATTTGGAAAAGATTATGAGAGAACAGTGGTTCATGGACAGACAAAGATGGAGGGGGCACATACACATACACACCACATACACCACAGCTGGAGATGAACACACCCGAGGTACATTCGTCATCACTAGTTGTTTCATTCCAAGTTATGTGTTAATGTCATACTTTCATAATGTGTATTCACCGGTTATACCTCACCTCCCACATTGTCTCACATCATTATCATCCTCTGGTTTTCCCCACACATTTCCTTTCCACTCTTCAGCTCTGTTTATCCTGGTGTCTTTTGTTGCATTTTATTTTATTAGTTTCTATTTATTTCTTCTGCCACATTCATCTGAAGTCTGTCTGAAGTCCTCTCTGTTACTTCTCACGCACACATGGTGTGATAGAACATCGTAATTGGAGCTTAATGTTGTCGTCAGCTCCTGCTTGCAGTGCTGTGCCAGTATACAGCGAGCCACCTGGTGACAAACGAGCGAACCACTACAGCTCAAAAAATAAAGCATTATTAAATTCAAATCCTCATTATAGTAGAAGGCTTCCTCATGAACAGTTGAGCTTTCCTTCTGAAGATGCAGTATAATCCCAAAAGCTCATATCATGTCTACAAGTATGGGCCGTGGAAGAATCAATGTTAACGAAATATTATTTATTACAACTGTTAACTGTGCTGTAACAGCTTTGATAGTGTATAGCCATATTACAGCATCAGATCACGCACAACCACCACATTGTGTGGGTCATCCATATGCTGTTCGTTAGAGGAGCAGAAAGGAACTCGCCACCCTACTGCAGTAAGCTCTGGTTCAGGATGCCTCATCAATGGTGCATGGCTTCGCCGGGAGAAATAATTTTTGCCAATATCCAGGTTTGGATAAGGTACTTAGTTATCTTTTATATTTACCTGTTGAATATGTAAGTACTAAACCAAATATGTGACCCCAAGAAGAGCAAGATTGGGTTGAGAGCTGTCAATTATCCATATAATTATAAACTATCCATCAACTATCCTCTCTCGACCACATAGCAGCTAAAGTAGGGCTGAAGATCGCCATCAACAAAACACAGTTTAGCACCAACATCAAAGATGCACCCAAATCAATCCCACGGGGGGACAAAACAGTACAAAGGACTAACTCCTTTAGATACCTAGGAGAATGGATAACCCCAAACATGAATGAAGATCAGGCCATGAACAGCAGATGCATCAAATTGAAAAATGCCTACCACCTATGTAAGAGTATGTACAAATCCAAATCCCTCTCCCTTAACCTCAAAATCAGGCATTACACTACCGTAGTGAGACCGTCGGTACTATACGCCTCAGAAAGCCTAACATAGTAAGAAAAGAGCAACTTAGAAAACTGGAGCTGAAGGAAAGGAAGATCCTGAGAAAAACCATGGGCCCTATTAAAGAAGAAGGCAAGTACAGAATCAGGCACAACAATGAACTGTACCAACAATTGGAGAGCATTACAACATCTATGAGGAAGAGGAGATTGAACTTCTATGGTCATGTCATGAGAATGGACAATCAGAGGCTCACCTCCAGAATCTTCCACACCATCTCTAGAGGGAAAGCAACTAATGCCAAGTGGGCAAGGCTCGTCAGAAAAGACCTTCAAGAATTGGACATTGCTCCCAGTGAAATTTATGACAGGAATAGGTACAGAACGTTGATCAGAACATCAAACTCTCTCCAGTCACCAACAGAAAAAAACAGTACGTCCGGGAGGAGGTGTGAAATGGACTCAGGAGGAGTGAAAAGACATTCACAGTCCAAGAATGAAGGAGTACTGGTCAAAGAAGAAAGTTGCTAGAGATAAGAACCACGTGGTCCATAGCAGGCCCAAACGGAACTTAAAAAAAACTCTATGGGATCGTCACCATAAGCCCTATCTGTGTCGGTGCAACATAAAGCCACTAGCAAAAAAAAATTCTCTGGGCATATTGTTTTAGTTTTTTGTTTGTTATTGTTTTAGTAGCACAGTATTAGTTGGAAAGTTGTCTTGAAAAATTCAAAGCCAAATTTCATGGTGAATTGAAAGATTAGTTTTAGTGGTGATGGTGATTATTATTTTAAGAGGAAGTACAGTTGGGCAACCATCCTCTATATAACGCTAATCAGGCAGAAGAATGAAAGGGATCCAGTGCTTCAAAAAATGAAGATATTGGCCAAAGGAAGACAAGGGCCGTGAAGGGCATGAAAATGAAAGACTCCCTAGAATTCACGAACCTAATACCGTCAAGGACAAAAAGAACAAGAGTTGACTAAGGGAGGTCGTATTGGTTAGATGAAAGTGAGGAGCCTGACACAAGTGGAATCGATGCCGGGACTTATCTAAGGGCCCCATGGTCGCCAACCCATGCGTCAAAGTTCAGAGCCCCTGATGCCCCTTTTAGTCACCTCTTATGATAGGTGGTGGTGGTGGTGGTGGTGGTAATTATTGTTTTTTAGAGGAAGTACTATTAGGCAATTACCCTCTATATATCACTAATCAGAGAGAAAAATAAAAGGGATCCAACACTTTGAAAAATTAAGATATTGGTCAAAGGAAGACAAGGGCCATGAATGGCGTGAAAATGAAAGACTCCCGAGGATTCACAAACCTAATTCTGTCGAGGTCGAAAAGAACAAGAGTTGACCAGGGGAGGTTGGATGGGATAGATGAAAGTGAGGAGCCTAAGTGGAAGCAGTCTCAGGACTCAGCTAAGGGTCCCGTGGTTGCCAACCCACGCTCCCAAGTTGAGAGCCCTGGGGCCTGTCTGTCACCTCTTATGCCAGGCAGGGTATACCGTGTGTGTTATTCTACCACCCTCACCCACAGGGGGTAAATATTAGTTTTCCAGCGTTCCCAAATAACACAGTTAAAATTGAAATAATTGGAAAATAAATTCAACCTATTCACTACAAAAGAATAAGAAATGTAGTAAATTACATTCTCATTTAATAATAAGTAGAAATGGTACTGGTTTCGACCCTAGTCCAGGTATTAAACGTAAGGAATTTCATCTTATTTGTCCGTATTGAACTGAGATCACAATTAATTAAAGTCTATCAGGTTCCACCTTTTCAATACTAATACAATGTTGTTGGATGATATTTACAACATTATTTATTACAGTACATGTTTCGGTGCTCTATTATGTCACCATCATCAGCTGATTTAGAAAATGTGAAAAAAAAACGGCGATCTAAATATTAAACAAAATATTGTCATACTTCTAATAAATTTAATATCCTTACCAAGTTTTCCCACTTTTATTCTTAAATTCATATAACGATGAGCTACAATAAATGCCTGGTGGGCTTCATCATTAAACGTAAGGAACTTCATCTTATTTGTCCGTATTGAACTGAGATCACAATTAATTAAAGTCTATCAGGTTCCACCTTTTCAATACTAATACAATGTTGTTGGATGATATTTACAACATTATTTATTACAGTACATGTTTCGGTGCTCTATTATGTCACCATCATCAGCTGATTTAGAAAAGGTGAAAACAACTTGGCGATCTGACAACATTGTATTAGTATTGAAAAGGTGGAACCTGATAGACTTTAATTAATTGTGGCCTAGTCCAGGTCATCGTCAGCCGCTTAAAACATGAAAAACAATGCATAGGAAAAGGAAAAGATTAAGTACACTCCAGATCAGTAGAAGAGGCGATATAAATGAATGAGGGTAGACAGTGTAAAACTCGGAAGAAGTAAAATAAAAGTCATTCAGAAGAAAACAGTGCACAATTCCCTGAGCGGCAGCGCTAGGCAAAGTCCCACAATGTTTACGAATAGCGGAGAACGGTTAAATGAGCAAGTTTTTAAACACTGTCAGGCACAAAGTCACATCACAATCGAACACATATGAAGATCCTTGATCGTGCAGGAGTTGAAGACAAGTAGGTCCATTGAAGCAACTTGCCAGCTCCCGGTAATCAGCGCGACACATTCAATATAAGGCACTGTGGTTTCAAACGCCAAAGTAAAATGGAGAATATCTTGAAGATCCAGTAATTTACTTCGGTCACGGGAAAGTAAGTATATAGATAAATATAATACAATTCAATATAATTGGATAAGCAATTGTGCTCCTATAGAATACTTAGAACAGTTGCGCACTGTTTTCTTTTGACTGACTTTCATTTTACTTCTTCTGAGTTTTACATTGTCTACCCCCGTTCATTTATATCGCCTCTTCTACTGATCCAGAGTGTACTTAATCTTTTCCTTTCCCTATGCATTGTTTTTCATGTTTTAATCGGCTGATGATGACCTGGACTAGGGACGAAACCGGTACCATTTCTACTTATTAATAAATGAGAATGTAATTTACTACATTTGTTATTCTTTTGTATTGAATAGGTTGAATTTATTTTTTCAATTATTTCAATTTTAACTGTGATATTCTTCAATATGGAACAATGAAATTTTTAACTTTAAATGTTCCCAAATAAGACAAAATCCTTTGCCTTATATAGTCAAAAAATTGCTAGTGGGTTTGTAAAAATTGAATAACCATGAAGGATACAGTTGCTAAGGTTATGAACTTAAGATTATTTAGAGCTAAAATTTTGGCTGTTTACTTCTACTTATTTGTGTGAGCATCTGTTTTCACAAATGAACTATGCCAGGTCAAACTGTGTATCCCATTTGACAGAAGAATTTTAGTGAAATAATTGGAAAAATAAAACAAGTGAAATTAAAAGTAAAATGTTGTAATTTATTTGTTTACTATATCTAAAGTACAGGTACACGGCCATCACTGTTTTGCTAAGGATTAGCAGCCACTACTGCACTCATGATCAATCTGTGACTCCGTCTAATCAATACTCGTATAGTGTTAATAATATGTATTTACAATTAAAAGTGAGAACCCCAAACCTACAATTGTGAACTGTTCAAGTATCAATTCAGAAATGAAATTGATAACATATGACACCAAAGCCAACCAGGCAAAAATTTAAGCATTTAAGTATCAAAACATGAGTCAAAATAGTGAATATAATCAAGAATATTGCCTTTCTAAGACAACGTATCACCATAATTTGAACTGTACATATCTTAAATGCCAACGGCCGTAGCCATGTTGAAATACCGGATCCCATGAGATCTCCAAAGTTAAGCAACATTGGGTGTGGTCAGGATTTGGATGGGTTGCCATGTGCTGTTGGTGGGGGTAAGAGAATGGAGGAGCAGAAAAGAACCGGCCATCCTACCGTACATAAACTCCGGCTCAGGCACACCTCTGCGGAGGTTAGGACCTGCCTTCGGGCAGAATACACCCTTACCTTACCTTACCTTACCTTACCTTATCTTAAACAGTGTAAAAAAATTTATTCAATGTATTGCTATCTTGATATATTTATGTTCTTTATACATATAGCAGCTGAAGATGATCCCAACAGATGATCAAAACTAGTCCTGCATTCATTATGTACTTTTAAATTAACACTATACCAGTACTGATTAGGTGTAGAACCGCAAACCTACAATTGTGTAACTTAATTTATGTACTACAGTGCTCAGAATACTTTGCTCATATTATTTAGTGCCTCTTTTTTATATTGCTATGTGTATGAACATACATTACAAAGAGTATATACAATTATATATAAAAAAGAGTATAAAAAAAAAAGCAAAAAATGCAGTCAGCTATGCAAAAGTAATAGCAACGTAACAAGAGCATGAAGTTGTTAATGAGAGATTTTGAAAACATAATTGTTGTTCACTGTGTGCGAGATCATACATGATCTTGGGCCCCGAGGCATGCTTGAACATAGTAAGACATACTTGGCACCAAAGAATCCAGTTTCCATGCTTTAATTTCATTTCACTCACAGATTTAGTGTGGGAATAGCTCCTTGTATTGGCTGAAATTACTTCTTGGATACTCTTCTTTTTGGCATAGTCTGCTTCATCATTTGTTTGAGAGCAGACAGATTACCTTGGCTGTTTTGGTAAACCTAGCCACTGTGTCTTTTTGTATTTATAACTTGTAAGTCATTGTTTAAAGAGGAAGTAAAACTAGGCAACCATCCTAACACAAGTAAGTGGAAGCAATGCTAGGACTCAGCTGAAGGCCCCATGGTCGCCAACCCATGCTCCAAAGTTCAAACACCTGGCGCCTCTTTTAGTCACCGCTTCCGACAGGCAGGGGATACCGTGGGTGTTATTCTACCATCCCCACCCACAGGGGGAAATATAACTTGTAACATTTTATTCTTAAGTCAGGGTACATTCCATCTTTTCTTCCTCCACCTAATTTTATCTTTATGGGATTTTTTTTTCTATTGTAATGTACCTCATTTTAAAGTGTAGTGTTGGTGTGGATCTGTTGTGTGTTTAACATCAAATTTTACTATGTATTAACTTCTTTAATTTCCATGCTTTAATTTCATTTCACTCACAGATTTAGTGTGGGAATAGCTCCTTGTATTGGCTGAAATTACTTTCCAATTTAGGGAATCTAGGCAACCATCATCTATATTACACTAATCAGAGGAAAGTAAATGGAAGGGATCTATCAGTTCTAAATGATATACCAGCATCATAGAAAAGGATATCTGTTTTTATTGTCTTCATACTGTATAATGTACCTGTGATTCCAAAGACCTTTTCATTACCAACAAGTTTCAAGCAGCCAAATCCTCATCAATTATAATATTGGTTGTAGAAGATGGAGACCAGGTACAGACTGTGGGTCAGATGATATGCAAATTATTAGCAAAAATCAGAAAGAATACTAAAGGTATCCAGCTTCCAAGATACAACCTAAAAAAAAAAAACATTCCAGCAGGATTTAGTATATCAGTTAAGAATCATTTTTAAAACTTAAATCTCTTTTGTAGAGAACCAGGACCGGGCGAGTTGGCCATGCGGTTAGGAGCGCGCAGCTGTGAACTCGCATCCGGGAGACACTGGGTTCGAACCCCACTGTCGGCAGCCCTGGAGATGGCTGTCCATGGTTTCCCATTTTCACACCAGGCAAATGCTGGGGTTTTACCTTAATTAAGGCCACGGCCACTTCCTTCCCATTCCTAGGCCTTTTCCGTCCCATCGTCGCCATAAGACCTATCTCTGTCTGTGCGACGTAAAGCAAAATAGCAAAAGAAAAAAAATAGAGAACCAGGGGAATTTTGGTGTGAAATTAGGTACCGGTAATTATAGAAAAGAAATGTGACAATAATTTACCAAAGGTTGAAAGAAAAATGTCAAGCTGGATGTCACGCAGAACCATTCAAGTAGCTAAAAGGAGGGACACTAGAAATCTGAAGGACAGGGAATTAATGCTGAGGCTGAACAGAGAATTTCAGAGAAATGTTTGAAAGGATAAAGAACAGTATTACAACAACATCTATATTGGTATAGATATTGATTCCCATATTATTAAAGTGGAAATATAGAGCAGAATGAGCGAATGCAAGAGAAGTCATGCACCAAATATCTACCCTGAGAAAGAAGTTTCCACCAAGAATTTGAATAGGCAAAGATGGAATTGAACAAATGTTGTGTGGTAGAGTAGGGATCAAATGAATGTGAAAAGAGTATATCGAGGATTTGTATGATCAAGATGCACGCATTGTGGTGGTGATTATTGTTTTAAAATGAAGTACAACTAGTCAACCATTCTCTCAGCGCTGCATTCACCATTGAATAAAGTTACTTATTCTATGCTTTATTTTCTTGCGGTTTTATTTATGTTCAATGTTACTGTTCCACTCTTTGTTAGAAACAAGTAACATTAATCTCAGCAGTCATCCAATTCCCTATAGGCCTATATATAAAAGGTGTTGAATTGCATACCTACATATATTGTGTAGTATCATTTATACTACTGTAATTTGACAAATTTCTTCCGTCCTATTGAAGCATTAATGGGCTAAAATTTATTGTGCAGCAAATCATCCAGTGAAACACGTATCAGAAAAATCATCCAGGGACACAATTACAAAAACAACATCGAGTGAAACTCCAGCAGCATCTTCATTATCCAGTGAAAGTTCAGCTTCATTGTGCAGCATTACATCCAGAGAAACTGCAATAGCAACAGTTGCCGTTCAAAGTTATGACTGAATAAATGACTATCATTTGACACCATAGAAACTTTTTTTTTTTTTTTTTGCTATTTGTTTTACGTCGCACCGACACAGATTGTCTTATGGCGACCATGGGATAGGTAAGGTCTAGGAAGTGGAAGGAAGCAGCCGTGGCCTTAATTAAGGTACAGCCCTGGCATTTGCCTGGTGTGAAAATGGGAAATCACGGAAAACAATCTTCAGGGCTGCCGACAGTGGGACTCGAACCCACTATCTCCCGATTACTGGATACTGGCCGCACTTAAACGACTTCAGCTATCGAGCTCGGTACCATGGAAACTATGAACAAGATGTGCACTCACGGCGTTGCCTAGGACACAGCCTGCACATATTGTCAGCCATTTGCAAGACGGGCAAATGCATTCGCCCAGCATGGCGTTGCCTAGAAACTGTTAACTACACTGTTCTTTACTAGTGACAATGGTCTGCTAAACGGGTATCAATATTTTATCCACATTACATTATTTATTTAATGTATGTCTGATTTACAAGATAAAGATAACACCCAGGATGTAGACAATGACCACCTTCTTACGCCGAGGGAACACACTGCGCGCTCATAATCCTGTGCGGAGTATTTCGATTGTACCGAGCTTGGTTGCAGGTCCACCGAAAGACTGGATGGCTATGCGGTGGTCCTTGGAGTCATACGTAGAGAGGAACCACAAACTCCGCATCTCACATCTACTATCACTTTTTTTTGTTAATGTAGTCGTGAGTTCTAATCACTCACACAGCTCCTTTTCTCCCCAGGATATAGGGCATGCTTTTGAGGGTACTGCCATCTTCGCCTATATCTGTACACAGTGCGACTACCGGAGGGACTGAGTGGCACCGTGACCAGCTCGTGTAGTCAAAATAAAGTGGTTCTCTCG
Organism: Anabrus simplex; assembly: GCF_040414725.1. NCBI lineage: Eukaryota > Metazoa > Arthropoda > Insecta > Orthoptera > Tettigoniidae > Anabrus > Anabrus simplex. The sequence goes on along the minus strand of NC_090278.1, from coordinate 23,610,913 downwards.
ACACCGGCTACATGGAGGAGCCGAAGAACGAGGGGTGCTCGTATCCGGGCTCCAGATTGGGCTGAGGTCTTTGCTGTGCCTGCAGTGGAACGAGAACGGGTTGACAATCCAGCTGTGTCCGCACCAATCCTGAGCCCATCCAATCTTGTGAACATCGGGTCAGGTGACGTAGCTATGTCTTATCCAACATAGGAGGGCTACGCTACTAGATCTTTAGTCAGGCCACCCGTTGCCAACAAGGTCTGGACCGGCCATGGCTTCCTCAGACATCGACAAGAATCTCATTATTGGTCATGATGATGACTTAATCTTAAATGGTGCCTGATATTGATATAATATTGAATATTTCATAAAATAACACCTTATCTGAAAATGACATATCTATGAGGGAGCCGTGTGGCTCACCCTCCGGGTCTGACTCCCCCCTCTTCTCGTGCCTCCACGGGAAACCCCCTACCTTGAAAGGGTATAGACCACTTCGCTGATGATGACGATGTCACAGTGCGTCCTAACGGTGACAGTGAGCCTGGCTGAGCCGATAACATTGCCATTGACATGGATGACATGTCACCTCTCCACGTCTGTGCTCCTGCAATGGATGCGATTCTTCGCGGAGGAACCTCTCATGACAACTGGGAGAGGTTCGAAGGGATTCTTCGAAAAGTCACCGAGGATGCGCAAAATATTATTAAAATCTCTGTCCATCATGTCAACTCAACTATAAAGAAGAATGATCCCGAGGGTCCCAAATATATCCAATCCTTATATAGGAAAAATTGAAGGAAAGCCATGAGGCTTGTCCTTGGGGACGATGGGTGGATGTGTACAATAGATGCGGATACTGATACTATTCACTTCCTGGAGACAGCACGAAAGAAGACTTCCTCGTCTTCTTTTTCTTCTTCTTGTTTATTTTTTTGACATTGTAGTAAAACGCTGTGTCCATTCACTGGTTTGCGAGTTAGTTACAATACTACTGCAGGTGACAAAACGTAAAAAAGGATACGTGCATGACATAAAGGAAGGGATTTATTTTTTATTGGGACTGTTTTATATTGGGAAGTGATGAAATTAGTTAATCACAATTTTGACAGGTTTCTGTCATTTTGACTTTACACATAACACTGGGACAAAAGGTTCTAGGTCTTCACGTCTGTGTGATCTGTAATGACGGCTTACTATGAACGAATTAGATTGGATCACAAAAACAGGAATAGGATTTTACTTTTCATACCTTGCATGAAAGAAGACGAGTGACCTGACGGACTACGCCCACCAGACAATACTGCAGGCGTGAAAATCAACCATATCCCAGGGTGCGAAATTGCGAGGGGGGAAGGGAGTGTTTTCCCCCCACTGGCAATTTTTATCTCAAAGGTTCCTCCCCACTAAAATTAACCAGGGGGGGGGGGGGGGATTCATTCATCATAAAATAATGAGAAAAATTTAAAACTCATATATTACTGAAATTAATGTTTTTACTGTACATATTTCCATAAAAACATCAATAATACACATATTATGGAAATAATAGAATGACTGCCATACCTTGAGTAATAAAGCAACATAGCGGTGGCAACTCCGCACCTGCAGCCTATTGGTCATGTACTTCTGAAACTCGGGCAAAAGTATAATTTACTTGAAGCAACTCATAAGGTCAGGCACCAGACTTGCTAGAGAGAGAGAGTGCATAGACTTCCGAGATTCGCATCGACTTTTTCCATCGAATACGCCTAAAGATTCAATGAAATTGCACCTAGTTCGAAGTTACAAGTATTTTTATTGAACTATGAAGAGACTAACGGAAAAAACATACTTGCATAAGAGGAATAACTTTCCAATGTTTATCACTTTTGTTATAACAACATAATTCAAAAAAAAAGATTTTACATTTTTCTGGGGGAGGGGGTAGTTTACTTGCAAGGGAATTATATACCCCTCCTCCACCACAATTTCCTTCTGATTTTACACCCTGCATATCACGCCACATGAAGTCCAGTTGCGTCTTCAATAATATGAGAATAGCTCCAGAGGACGATCGCCTATCAATCAATCAATACTGATCTGCATTTAGGGCAGTCGCCCAGGTGGCAGATTCCCTATCTGTTGCTTTCCTAGCCTTTTCCTAAATGATTTCAAAGAAATTGGAAATTTATTGAACATCTCCCTTGGTAAGTTATTCCAATCCCTAACTCCCCTTCCTATAAACGAATATTTGCCCTAGTTTGTCTTCTTGAATTCCAACTTAATCTTCATATTGTGATCTTTCCTACTTTTATAAACGCCATTCAAACTTATTCGTCTACTAATGTCATTCCTTGCCTGCTGCCATTTCTTGATGGATACAGTACTTTTGTATCCATCTCTTAGCACAGGCCACAGTAAAATGTAGCTTCCACCGAAGTCCCAGTCTCATCCATGGCTGTGACAATATGGAAGCTGCTGGGGTATGGGTGGTGCTGAGTAATGACATTCAGAGCACGACTAGTGCATCTGAGTGTTATGAAAGGTGTTGCTCATAGGGCCAGTCGTGCTGCAATAGCACTTTCTGACCCAGTGAGGAAAGCAATGGCAAACTACCTCACTCCTCCTCTTGCCTAGTACGCCTCATTTTGGTGCTGCCATTGGTTTTTGCGGTTTCCTTATAACCGCATAACCTTTGGTGGTGCTATTTGAGGATCCAACCAGCCTCCGGGCTGATGACCTAACAGACAGACAATGTCATTCCACGCCATCTCTCCACTGACAGCTCGGAACATACCACTTGTAATAATACTTGAGACATACCACTTAGTTGAGCAGCTCTTCTTCTTTCTCTCAATTCTTGCCAACCCAAACATTGCAACTTTTTTGTAACGCTACTCTTTTGTCGGAAATCACCCAGAACAAATCGAGCTGCTTTTCTTTGGATTTTTTTCCAGTTCTTGAATCAGGTAATCCTGGTGAGGGTCCCATACACTGGAACCATACTCTAGTTGGGGTCTTACCAGAGACTTATATGCACTCTCCTTTACATCCTTACTACAACCCCTAAACACCCTCGTAACCATGTGCAGAGATCTGTACCCTTTATTTACAATCCCATTTATGTGATTACTCCAATGAAGATCTTTCCTTATATTAACACCTAGATACTTACAATGATCCCCAAAAGGAACTTTCACCCCATCAGTGCAGTAATTAAAACTGAGAGGACTTTTCCTATTTGTGAAACTCACAACCTGACTTTTAACCCCGTTTATCAACATACCATTGCCTGCTGTCCATCTCACAATATTTTTGAGGTCACGTTGCAGTTGCTCACAATCTTGTAACTTATTTATCACTCTATAGAGAATAACATCATCCGCAAAAAGCCTTACCTCCAGTTCCACTCCTTTACTCATATCATTTATATATATAAGAAAACATAAAGGTCCGATAATACTGCCTTGAGGAATTCCCCTCTTAATTATTACAGGGTAAGATAAAGCTTCACCTACTCTAATTATCTGAGATCTATTTTCTAGAAATATAGCAACCCATTCAGTCACTCTTTTGTCTAATCCAATTGCACTCATTTTTGCCAGTAGTCTCCCATGAGCCACCCTATCAAATGCTTTAGACATGTCAATCGCGATACAATCCATTTGACCTCCAGAATCCAAGATATTTGCTATACCTTGCTGGAATCCTACAAGTTGAGCTTCAGTGGAATAACCTTTCCTAAAACCGAATTGCCTTCTATCGAACCAGTTATTAATTTCACAAACATGTCTAATATAATCAGAAAGAATGCCTTCCCAAAGCTTACATACAATGCATGTCAAACTTACTGGCCTGTAATTTTCAGCTTTATGTCTATCACCCTTTCCTGTATACACAGGGGCTACTATAGCAACTTTCCATTCATCTGGTATAGCTCCTCCGACCAAACAATAATCAAATAAGTACTTCAGATATGGTACTATATACCAACCCATTGTCTTTAGTATATCCCCAGAAATCTGATCAATTCCAGCTGCTTTTCTAGTTTTCAACTTTTGTATCTTATTGTAAATGTCATTGTTATCATATGTAAATTTTATTACTTCTTTGGCCTTAATCTCATCCTCTATCTCCACATTATCGTTGTAACCAACAATCTTTACATACTGCTGACTGAATACTTCTATCTTTTGAAGATCCTCACATACACACTCCCCTTGTTCATTAATTATTCCTGGAATGTCCTTGGAACCTGTTTCTGCCTTAAAATACCTATACATACCCTTCCATTTTTCACTAAAATTCGTATGACTGCCAATTATGCTTGCCATCATGTTATCCTTAGCTGCCTTCTTTGCTAGATTCATTTTTCTAGTAAGTTCCTTCAATTTCTCCTTACTTCCACTGCCATTTCTAACTCTATTTCTTTCCAGTCTGCACCTCCGTCTTATTCTCTTTATTTCTCTATTATAATAAGGTGGGTGTTTACCATTCCTTACCACCCTTAAAGGTACAAACCTGTTTTTTCATTCCTCAACAATTTCTTTCAACCCATCCCAGAGTCTGTTTACATTTTTATTTACCGTTTTCCACCGATCATAGTTACTTTTTAGAAACTGCCTCATGCCTGCTTGATCAGCCATATGGTACTGCCTAACAGTCCTACTTTTAAGACCTTCCTTTCTATCACATTTATTTTTAACTACCACAAAAACAGCTTCATGATCACTAATACCATCTATTACTTCAGTTTCCCTATAGAGCTCATCTGGTTTTATCAGCACGACATCCAGGATATTTTTCCCTCTGGTTGGTTCCATCACTTTCTGAATCAGCTGTCCTTCCCATATTAACTTATTTGCCATTTGTTGGTCATGCTTCCTGTCATTTGCATTTCCTTCCCAATTGACATCTGGCAAATTCAGATCTCCCGCTACAATCACATTTCTTTCCATGTCATTTCCCACATAGCTGACTATCCTATCAAATAATTCAGAATCCACGTCATTGCTACCCTTTCCCGATCTGTACACTCCAAATATATCAAGTTGCCTATTATCTTTAGAAATGAGCCTTACACCTAGAATTTCATGTGTCTCATTTTTAACTTTTTCGTAGCTTACAAATTCTTCTTTCACCAGAATGAACACTCCCCCTCCCACCCTTCCTATCCTATCTCTACGATACACACTCCAGTGCCGTGAGAAAATTTCTGCATCCATTATATCATTTTTCAGCCATGCTTCAACTCCTATTACAATATCTGGTAAATATATATATCTATTAAATTACTTAATTCTATTCCTTTCCTTACAATACTTCTACAGTTCAACACTAACAATTTTATGTCATCCCTACTTGATTTCCAGTTCCCTGTTCCCTTATCACCGCTCCCTAGGCCATCCCGTTTCCATTAATGTACCTCCCTATTACCCTTCCAAACAAATTTCCGAACTTATATGTACCACTGCAGTTTAAATGAAGGCCATCTGAGCGCAGATCCCTATCTCCTACCCACCCATTAGGATCTAGAAATTTCACTCCCAGTTTCCCACATACCCACTCCATAGTCTCATTTAAATCCCCAATCACCCTCCAGTCAGTATCCCTTCTACACAGTATTCCACTAATAACAATCTCCGCTTTTTTAAACTTCACCCGTGCTGCATTTACCAGATCCCACACATCTCCAACTATGTTGGTACTTATATCAGCTTGCCTTACGTTGTTGGTACCAACGTGAAACACTACCACCTTCTCCTTCCCCTCCTCCCTCTCGTCTACTTTCCTCAACATCTGCCTCAACCTAATTCCTGGATAACACTCTACCCTGGTGCCCTTTCCTCCACACACTTTCCCCACGTGTCTAACGATGGAATCCCACATGACCAGAGCCTCAACCCTACCCACCTCATTTGATCCCCTCCCCTCCTGGTCAGCGCTATCTTTCCTGATAGCTGCAGAAGCTACTTCCTCCTCCGTTTTCTCCTTCCCATGACCCTGTTCCACCTGTCTTTTCCTATCCTCTACTCTACATTTTCCTTTCCTACCTTTTCCCTTCCTCCTACTTCCACACATCTCAGCAACAGTTCCCTGTCCCTCATCTTCCCTCTGTTGTTCTACCTGGAGTGACTCGTACCGATTTCGCACAGACACCTGTCCTGAATTCTGATCCTGAATAGAGCCCTTAGCCTGCAATCTCCTTCCCCTTAGCACATTAGACCACCTGTCTTCTACAACTCCTCCCTTTCCTTCCCCTCCCTCTTGTACACCTACTGTAACCTGTACATTGTTTGAGGGAGTCCTATCTTCCTTCCCGTCTTCTGTGAGAATCCTAATTATCTCCCTCAAACTTTCCAACTCCTCCCTCATACCCCTCAATGCCTCACCACAGCCACAATAAGTACACTCGCGCTCCTTAGCCATTCTTTACGGGGGGAAAATTTTAAATTAAAAAAATAAAATAACTTATTTGCAAAAAAATAAATGAACGGAGGGATATATTGTCTGGGATAGTACACAACAATAAGGTGATTAATATACGACTACACTACAATACTACTTAGTCGTGCTCTATTTTTTTTTAATCCTGCTTCCCCTGACAGGATAAAAACTGCTGTTAATTACTGAATATCGAAAGTAATAGCATACACAAGAACTACACAATTCCAAACTGCAAATAAGCCTATTCTAATTACAACAACAGTATTTTAGTAAGAGTTTCTACGGATACCTCTACTACACCAGTACTACACAAATATTTTACAATAATAAAATAATCACACTAAATTCTAATATGATATTACTCGTATACTACTGTACAGTACACTACAGTAATTTTAAACTACTTTCAGACGTATCCTAATTACGATACCGGTACCGTACCGTATGTCACTAAACTAAGCACAACAGAAATGATATTTGCAAGAACTACTGTACTCAAAGATTACCAACGAAGCTAAATGCTTAGACAAATTATTATTAGTATTACGGTCTAATAGATACACACGAAAAATAACACACGAATATAGCAGGCAAGATACGGCACTATCTAAATGTACTGTATCTATACTACAATGTATCTACACTACACTACACTACACTGCGTTTGGTTAAATGCTTAAGTATCTAAAGGATTGCCGTACACGAAGAAAAACACGAATATAACTGGCAAGATACTATCTAATACATTATACCTTATCTTCATTACAATTCTACTGAAATGTGGTGATGTGATTATTTCAGCTGGTGGATTACTATTATTTTCCCTACTCCACGGGACGGAGAATAAAAGTGTCCTTAATTAGGCCTACTGAAAAATACGAGGTTGTCTACAGTAATTTCTCAAATATTTCTATCAAAACTACTACTACTACTACTCCAGGGACTTGAACTGCAATTACTGGGATATATGAACTTTATTATTATTAGCTAACCGCTCGTAAATACTGAAAGATCGAGGGAGCGAAATATAAATTACGGATACTTTAACTACCTACTCAGAAGTACAAATGAATGGAATACAAGGTCAGCTGATTTTTATTTATATTTACTTGACTACACACACCCTTTGTTCACGACTGTAGCCAACAATGCAATATTTGAATATGAGGAGCGAGAATAATTAATAACAATACAACGATTGTTAACTATTACCGTGTAATCTCTTTAACTTCTTTTTAAATGGAAGTTTACAGGCGTATCGTGTTTTTTGATGTAGTAAATTATAAACGCTGGAAAACGGTCAATCCTGCACACTGCTGGTACGTATATTTAACATCTCTCTTAAATACGAGAAGATCCCGAAAGATTGGTCAATAACCATCCTCATATGAAAAAAGGTGATCCGCATGATATCACCAACTGGCGACCTCTTGAAATAATAATAATGGCGTGTGGCCTCCGGAGAGGCCTGGTGTAGGTCTTTCTCTTTGACACGCGGAGGCGACCTGCGCGTCGTGATGAGGATGAAATGATAATGAAGACGACACATACACACAGTTCCCGCGCCAGGGAAATTAACCAGTGATGGTTAAAATCGCCGACCCTGCCGAGAATTGAACTCGCGACCCCCGTGACCAAAAGCCGGAACGCTAACCATTTAGCCATCGACCCGGATCGTAATCATGTGGACCGTTTGTAAGATATATTCAGGTGTGTTGGCAAAGAGAATCGCCACCTGGATGATGGGAAATCATATTTTGGCATCAGTGCAGAAGAGATTTCTGCCACATGACGGAATTTTTGAGCATTACTTCACGCTCAAAATTA